>NC_133000.1:71696511-72427387 GCF_048564905.1 Vicugna pacos | reverse complement strand
ACAGCTAAGACCCTCCAAAGGATTACTCAACACCCACTTTTATCCAGACAGCGGGATCAGGGCTCCCTCTAGGAGAGGGCCAGACCCCATGACAGCGCACATGCTCAGCACAGCGCTTGGCGGGTCGTGAGGGCGCAGGGAAGCTCCCTCTCATCGAGCAGCTGAAACCATTACTGCTCAGGGCTTCGCTCATTCCCATCCTGCTCAGAGTGAGACGATGCCTGGAAACACACCCGGGGCCACCAGCTGCCAGTTTGGGCAGGAGTACCACCTGCACAAGGGAAGACATCAAACCCATAGCCAGGGGGCCCTTCTCTGACTCCAGAAGCTGCACAGTTACCACTCCAAGACCAGTCCCCTCCCTGGTCCACCAAGATGCTAGGAGCACACCTGCCTCTGCTCCCAGCCATGGGGCAGCTCACTCCCCAGGGACTAGGGGCCAGTCCACAGTTCCCCTCTTCTCATAGGCTCCTGGAAGTCTGAGAGATGAAGCCACCCTGGTGATCGCAGCTTCAGCCTGGCCCAGGGCCCTGCTCCTCCAGGAACCTTGCTGGGTGTGGCAGCATCTGCTCTGCCTACCGGCCTCATGCTGGTCTCTGTCACCTGCCTTGCCCAAAACTGTAAATGCCAACACCAGGGTTATGGGCTGAATCGTGTCCTGGATAACTCATATCTTGAAGCCCCAACCCCCTGTATTTCAGAAGGCGACCTTGGAAACAGGGTCACTGCAAATGCAATTAGTTGAGGCCACACTGGGGGAGAGAGGCCCTAATCCAGCGACTGGTGTCCTTATGAAAGGGAAGTCTGGACACAGAAGAGACCCCAGGAGACGCCACGGGAAGACTGGAGTCGTGCTGCCAGGAACCACCAGACGCCCCGGAGAGGCCAGGACAGATCCTCCCCTGCACCTGCAGAGGAAGCAGCCCTGCCCACGCCTCCCTCCCTGACTGCTGCCTCCAGGATGTGAGAGAGTGAAGTTCTGACCTTTCGGCACCTGGTCTGTGGTCCTTCGTTACTGATAACGGCAGCCCCGAGAAGAGAACACACAGCTAAGAGCTTCAAATATATTAATAATCTGCCATCTATGCAGCGTACACCCTGAGGAATAAAACATGTAGCTCAGCACCTCTGGTAGTTGATTCATGTTAGTTTTTTCTGAAGCCAGGTGAAAGCTGGTCCTAAGCTTATCTTTGCATCTTCTAAGTAATTAGCCCAGGGATCATCACGTCAGACTTGCTCACATACATTTGTGAATTTTCCATCAGGGCACGTTATCCAAAGAATTTATCACCTCTTTCAAAGGGCAAACTCCCCTAGAACATTTAAAATACGATTCGATTTACAAGCATCTGTGACGTCCACCTCCCGCAAAGCCAGGTGCGCCCGAACCCCTCTGCTGGTCCGCGTGCAGCCTGCAGCCCCGCCGAAGTGGAGGTGCAGATGCTGCCAGCTGCTGGGTGCGCAGCCATCTGTTCTCGGAGCGGGAATATCGCTCGTATCACGGCTGCAATTAATCCCATGTTTTTGTAGCTGGAGTCACAATGCTCGTTTCAGGATGGAGTTGGAGTGAGGAGAGCCTATCTATATCTGTAAATGCATGATATCATTATTTTGGGAAATGGAAGTTTAAGCTCTGTGAAACACACAAGCCCACGGAGATCTCGGCGGAGGAACTCGTGCGCGCAGGTGCTCAACGTGATAAGGCGCGGCACCATTTATCTGTGTATTCGCAGGCAGATATTAACATAGGCATGAATTGAGCTTTTAATCCCTTTTATTATGAACTGAATATCTTTATTTTAACAAACATCAACAATGCACATTATTGTGGTCCAAGCTATTCACTGCTATTCCCCACAGCGCACCGTGACACGAGACGCCGCGGTACACGTGTTCCCGGAGCTGTGGCGGCGGCGGCGGGGCACCCCGCGGTGCAGCTCACTCTCCTCCCTTCCAAACAAAGGCGCGCTCCCACAGACACTTCTCACGCAGGGAAAGAGAACCGCGGCTTCGTCTTGTGTCCGGGAAGGCAGGGAACATCTTTCGTCCCGGAAACATTCGTGAGAAACCCAGATTTTATTTCTCTGAAATTTTGAATGGAACTGGCTTGACTGAGGTGCTCAGAACAGCAGAGCTCAGCATCTGGTGCAGCCCAGGGGCTGAGTAAGGCCAAGTGTGGGTCCAGCCATCACTCGCTCAAGCCTCCTGTCCAGATGCGGGTGACACGCGCTGTCAGTGGAGGCTCAAAGAGAGGAGAGGAGAGAGGGTACAACCTCAGGCGGTTACCGGAGGAAGGTGATTCACTCTCTGAGTTAATGGAACATGTATCTGAGAGCCTCTATTGTGCACGGGGCCTTGGCGGGTAGGTGAGAGATTCAAAGTGAATTTGAGAACTTCTGACTCGCAGGGACTGACAACAGAGTGGAGGAGCAAATATGCGCCCAACCAGGACTAGGCAGGATTAGGTGTTTAATGGAGGAACAAAAGGTCAGAAAGGAGGAATTAAGTCCGATCCCAGGGATGGAGGCAGGCTGAGCTGTATGGGAAAGGTGTTCCAGATCCTGCAAACTCACAGACAACTGTGGCAGGAGGCGTGGAACCAGGAAGCAACTTCATAGGTCCTGATTCTAGCCTGAGCCATCTCTGGTAAGAGCAGAACCAAGACCCGCTGTGGTGAGCCCTGCAGAGGCACCGGAGGTCCTCGATGCCTCCCAGCAAACATCATCGACTTCCCGGGAACTGATCTTCACATCTGAGAGTTTTTTTAAATTGGAGTGTAGTCAGTTACAACACTGTGTCCATTTCTGGTGGACAGCATAATGTTTCAGTCATACATATACATACATATATTCATTTTCGTATTCTTTTCATTGTAGGTTATTACAAGGTACTGAATATAAGTTCCTTGTGCAGTAGAAACTTTTCAGCCATAAAAAAAAAGAATAAAATGATGCTATTTGCAGCAATGTGGACAGACCTCGAGTACACCCGAGGTTTCTAAATGGCAGCTTCAGAGTTCAGTTCTACCCTCATCCCTGCACGTGGGCGCACGCAAGTGTACACGGGCACATACACACGTGGCTGGAGATTACACGGACAGTGAAGTCGTTGGAAGCAGTGTCTGTACGCGCGTGTCTCACGTCGCATCACAGCTGCCGCTCACTGACAACAAAGGGGACACGAGGCCACAGGTGACACTGGTAACTGCAGCCGACGTTCTGAAGTAGCAGCACGGCACCTGCAGGCAGGAGCACGGAGGCTCGAGACACGCCTGCCTCCACGCGCTGTGCTTCAGGTCCTGCAGCCCCCACGGGGAGTGACCGACTCAGAGGGAACAGCCTGGTGGGGCTGTGGTCGGACCACCAACCGCACGGTGCTTCCCCGCTTTAAAGGGCCTCGAAAGTGAAAGTGCAAGACATCTCCACGTCCCACACGGCGGAGGGCGGGGGCGACAGCAGCGTGTCATCCCTTACTCCAGCCACGGACCTGATACACGGAGAGCTGGAATCTGGACAAAACCAGAAAGTAAAAAAAGAAGCCGGAAACCACTGAAGAGTTAGCACTGAAGTTACCTCCTGAAAAGCTCCCCAGCCCTGCTCTAGGCTCCACTAGAATTATTTTTCATTCCCTACATTTAAAGGAGTATTATTTCTCAAGTTAATATTATTAACCAGAAATCTTCATGGTTTCCAGATAAAACTGTAAAAACGTCCTGCTGGTATAAACAAACCAGCTGAAGAGGGGAAGCCAGGAGATGCCTGAGGGACACGGCTTGTCTAAGTGCTGTGTGTCCAGTTTAACAGCTCAGAGTAATCTTCATTATCCCCCAGAAAGCCTCTGATTGCTTGATTCCTTCAAATGGTACCTATTTAAATAACTCCTCCAGCTCTGCATATGGAACTAAATTATTAGCTCCCAAAAGTGTGTGTATGAAGTCTCCAAAGCAGTCGTCAAGGCTCTGCGATTTGCTGAGAGGCGAACACTGTCTAACAACGGCTTTCTGTGACAACACACCGCAGCTCCAGTCGGCACACCTGGGAAAGCAAACCTCTGTAGGCAACACAACCACAGGCACACGGGAGGCACTGCCAGCCCACCTGCCACGTACCTGGGGTGGGGCACGGAGGCGGAGCGTGCAGTATCAGAGGCTGGGGTCTCCATACCCGTCTCCCCCACAAGCCACAGGTAAGGACAGCGGGCCCTCAGGGGAGGACGCCCGCAGCGTGGTCCACCAGCTCCCATCACTCACTGTGGGAAACCACAGGGAGTTCTAAACAGGACTACAGAGATGCATGGACGCTGGTCTTCCAAGCACTGTGATTTTTCTGTCACTTCAAAGGCTTGGGTTTGCAAAGCTCAGTCCTCAAAAGGCCTCTATTTTGAGAACTTTGCCGAGCTGGGGGTGCAGGGGCAGTCGGGTCGAAAGTGGCTCTGCACCGAGCCCCCGGGCTTCTGGGCTGGGAACTTCTCTGTGCCTTTGTCCCCTCCCTGTATTTTGGTTGTTGTCTAAGCAGAATTCCATGTTAAATGCATGCTTCACACTTTACTAATAGGCTCAATCTTAAAAGGAACACACCTGCAGAGTAAAATTTTTAAGTGACAGAGCTTAGGTACAATTTGGAAACTTAATTTTCACTCATTAATTATATTATTAAGAAACAAGCATTTGCTCTTGCCCCGCTTTTGTCCCTCGGGTTCGTGAAGACAGAATCACTGCGGGCTCTTGTCTTGGATCAGATCTGGTTGGATCCCCAAATTTTTGGCATCAAGACTCCTCCTTACATTTCTAACTTAACTTTCTAATTTCATGGAATATAAATGCTAACTTACTATTTATTGATGTTGGCTAAGGCACTTTGTATCAAAAAAAATTGTTTTCTCTTTTTTCTTTCAGTCTTGAACAGAATTTCTCCCCTCCAATCTAAAAGGAAGAACGGAAAAGAAAAAAAACTGAAATTTTTGCAAAAATTTTACTGCAACAAAAGAACTGGAGACCATATGTGTAAAAGAGACAAGAGAAAACTTTGGAATAGGGTGTATTCCACAAAACAAAGTAAATTTTGTAAAACTGCTTCATACTCAAGGGAGCTAAGAAAATAATGACCCACAGCACTGAGTTGCTGGACAAAGGCCTTCTGGGACCCCAGCCCCACTTCCAGGGCAGCTGGCAATTCCAGAGAGGGGTCCTGGAGGGAGGAGGACCCAGGGAAGTGCCGACGGGGCCTCAGGCCTACATCGTGTGAATGAGAAATAAGCCTTTCCTGTTTGCAGTCTCTGAGATCTGGGGTCTATCTGTTCCCTCCACACAAGTTAGCTTCTCCCAGCTGGCCCACCTCGGACGCCCAGCACCCGGTCCTGTGCAGTCACCCCAAGACTGGCCAGATGACTGAGTGAGGTACACACACCTATGTGAGCAAATTATAATAAAACAAAGTCTGCAGTGAGCACCCCCAAACATACCTGACACCAACTCATCACTGTCCTGGACAGCACGTGGCATCCATCATCAACACTTCAAAGCCTCTGTCCTCCTCGGGGTCCAGCTACTGTCCCTCTCCCAGCCCCGGGGGTCAGCCTCCACTGGTGAGGGCCACCCGACACCCTCACCTCTGTCAAGAGGTCTGGGAAGGGAGAAGTCAGAACCCAAGGGCACTCAAGTCAGTCACAGTTTAGCCCTGAGGAGAAGGGGGCAGGAGTGAGGATCCACGTAGGAGGTAAAATTAGGGTCACATGCTGGGCCCCCAAAGGACAGGCACAGAGCACGGGGCTCTAACTAAACAGTCTTCCCTGGAGCTGAATCTGCCATTATTACTTAGTTTTAGTGTCCACACTGGTGGAGGGGAGTGGGGTGGGGGCCATGAGCAGGTTCTGCAGGGTTAAGATGCAGCCCAATGGTTTCTAGAAAGTTTCACCTGATCAATTAACACAGTGATCGCCCACCGTGGATCAAGTGCCCCTGAGGAGAAACACAACCGTCCCCCAGACTGGGGTGACACGGTGATCGAGGTGTTACAACAGGACGCTGGCCCCAGGAGGCGGAGGCCGGGCGGAGCATTTTACGCCGTGCACGTGCCCGGGCGCAGCTGCTGAAAACGAGACCAGCAGCCCTGGGACTGCGGGCCCAGGCTGCTCTCCGCAGGATTCCCTCACGATTCCCTCACGGAGCAGAATTAATTAAAAATCAGAAGTTAAATAAACCACCCCAGGAAGATTATCTGCCTCCATAATTGAATTATGAACTCTGACGCTCATGAGTTCAACTGTCTTAAATAAACGAGCCCTGCCTGGAGGGATCCTGGCCGTTCTTAGAATGGAAATCACACACCCGTCTTCAGCCGAGGACCTTCCATGACACCCATCACACCATTTCTGTGGTCACCTGTTTACTTTTCGAAGGGAAGTCCCGCGTCCCAGGACAGCAACGTACAGGAAGAGCACACCAGATGCTGTCTGCAGACTTGCAGAACTCAAGCTGGCATAAAGCAAACGTATTTACAGCTTTTATTGATTCATCCTCAACCTTTGCATATGTGAGAATAATCCAGCCGGGCTAAATTATATGTGCCCAATTTAGAAACGCGAGTGATGAACACATTCAAAATCTGCCCCTTAATGCTACATCAAGTGTCAACACGGGTAGCAAAACCCTTTTGATAAATCACATGATAATTTCTCACATGGTAAACAAGAGAACATTTTTAACCTCGTATATTTTTGGATGAGTTGCCCGAACACTTGCTTCCCCACTCTGCCCCCTGGAAAATCAAAGCGCGAGTACACTGCAGCTGGCCCGGTTCTAGCGTCACTAACAAGGACCTGATACACTCCGGAATTCAGCTCCACAGTGTGGATACCAGGCACCATTACTCAGCTAGGTTACAATTAACCATCTCAAGCAGCAAGTTAATGCCTTCTGTTATCTCTGAGGCAATCAGCCACCTGGTTATCTTGGAGGCTCACAGTACGGCATTTTTCTACACTGCTACACAGGTAATTTACTTACATTTTTTCCTAAAGGCTGAGATGAGCACCTGTTATAAAAGTTGTTTGGGGTTTTCTTCCAGGATAAAAGAGCTGTAGCCATGCTGACCTGCATCCAAATTTCAAGGCCTTAATCCACAGCAAGTCATCCACAGGACACCGCAGAGACACACACTTCACAGGTTCTTCTGGCAGCTTCTACCGCTCTGCTTCCCAGACCACCCTCTGCGCCGGAGGCCAGATGGGGAGCAGCAGTGGCTGCGTCTGGAGGGGAAGGGGCCTCGTGCCAGCCCTGCTCCCTGGAGAGTCCGGCTCCTTCACCAGGTGGACTGTGAGGTTCTCCTCCTTGAACTGGGGTGGACGCTGTGCCGCGCCTCCCTTCCTGGGGGGATGTTCGAGTGCTGCTTCACTCGCCCCCGTGGTTGTGGCTGTGATGGGGTCATGGTGGCCAGAAACTTGGACTCCCAGCGTTGGAGCCCTGCCTCCTCGCCCTCACGAGCTGACTCATCCTCATTCTCTGGAGTCTGGGCCTCCCTCCTTTTTGAATGGTCTTCAACTCACAATAGGAAGTAATATTTTTATCTCATCCAACAACCAAGGGATGTTTTCGTGTACTATCACCTCTGATAGCATCTGAACTAGCATACCAGGTGAGGGTGGGATATATTTACAAACATACCACACCACATACACATGCACGTGCAGATGTGTAACTGCACAAGTGTATAAAGGAGATACATACGTGTGTGCGTGTACAGACACAGAACTCAACTCCTCAGAGTGCGGTGGGCCCTGGAGGTAGCCCTTCTGGCTTCACACTGTGGCTCGTCCACTCCCCGTGTGGAGCCTTGGGCCAGGTTCTCTGCCATCTCTACATGAAAGCTTTGTCATATACAGATGGCAGTGACAAAATGCCTTTCTCATCCGTCTTTCAGGAGGGCCTGTAACACAAGGTCTAACGGGCTGCGGCACGTGGCAAGTAAGCACCAGCCATCACCACGCTGCCTCCTCCCTGGGCAGCAGGTCCTCTCCAGCCTCACCTCCAGGCGAAGGTCCTGCTCTCCAGACACGGGATGTGTGGCTGGTGGGCCACCCTCAGCTGTCATCCCTTGTCAGGAGCTGCCCTGGAGGGAGAGAGCTGCCTCACCCAAGGTCACTGGGAGGGGTGCAACCCAAGGGTAGCCTGAATCCCAGGGTGGAAAGTGCAGGTTCTCCCGCCCCCCTCCGAAACCTCTGAAAGGCCATCCAGGTTTGGGGCACCCGTGGGGCCAGCTGGGGCCTTCCCTGAGGCTGCTCCCAGCCTGACTTCTCCCAGCCCCAATCCCACTTCCTTTCCGTCCTCAGAGGTAGGCCCCAGAGCCCTCCAGAACAAACGTCCTGCACGTGGCCCCTCCCAGACAGCTGGCTTCTCAGGGAATGCAGGCCCTCATTTTCTCTGAAGGACCCCAATGGCCCACCCACCCTGGGACCGTGTGATTTTCAGGACACACACAGCAATTGTAGTGATGGGGGGAGAACCGAGTAACAAGACAAGAAGAGTGAACGTGGGCATCAAACCCATGACTTCACGGTACTGCTCACTTACAAGCTAAAACAGTAACTTAGAAAATCACACTTTAAGTCTTAAAGCAGAAATTAAGTTAAAGAAAATGCTCATTATATGCTAGTGGCCCTTGGATGGCAAAAACCCCGGGAAGGTGGATAGGAATGAAGACGTCTGGGGGACAGCTGATTCTGGCCCTCAACTTCAAGCCCCATTAAGTAGCTGCATGGCAGGCTCTGTTCAGGCAGCGAAAACGTACGTGGCTGACTGACAGCCAGGGCTGCTGGGTGCCCGTCACAGTTCCCGAGAGGAATCACCACTAGGAAGGCTGGTGAGGATGTGGGCATCCAGTGCTCTGCTCAGCGCCAGCCAGCCCACGAGCATGTCCAGAGTTACTCTGGGGCCCCTTTCTACGACTCTTACTGCACTGGACCTGGGTTTACCGGTGGCCCGTCCAAAAGGCACCGTAAGAAACAGCTCTGGAAAGCTGTCCTCCTGGCTACCATCAGGGCGGCATTCAGCAACCCAGGCAGCCCTCCTTCCAAGAGGAAACTCTGAGGTCTCAATACCAGGATGAAATGACTGGGCATCACAGGCCAGGGGTTTGTTACAGGGGCCTAGACCCCACGTTTAGTTTGACTCCCTCAGAAGTAGCTCAGCATTTTGTCTAAGTAGGTATGCAATAAAAATGCCTTGAATAAATGATAAAAACATATTTTTAAAAAAACAGAGAACTTAAGATCTGGATGATACCAATGCAGAATGAACGTAACGACATGGACCAGGTTGAAAGTGGTCCTGTGACGTAGTGAAGACACGGAACAGGGTGAGGCGGGAGGATCACAACCTCTGTGTCCATGAGGGACGGGCCTGGGGGGAAGGCAGCGCAGGGGGTGCCCACAGGGACGCCAGAACAGGGAGCTGAGTCCCCGTGCACGTGGGTTCCATCTGGGCCACGACAATGACATGAGGAAGAGCCTTGCTTGTCACCAGAAGATAATGCCAGCCAAGGCCCTGGTCCTGACCCTAATTAGCTGTGCGGCACGACAAGAGCCAGCCCGTCACTCTGTCTTAGCTGGGCTGTGACAGCAAAGCACCACCGACGGACGGCCTATAAACAATACACATGTACCTCTCAGTTCCCGAGGCCGAGGTCGGAGATCAGGGTGCAGCACGGTCGGGGTTCAGCAAGGGCCCTCTTCCTGGTTTGTAGACCACTACCTTCTTTGTGTCCTCACATGGGAGGAGGCGGAGAGAGAGGACATGTCTCCTGTCTTCCCTTTTAAGGGCACAGGCCCCACCACAAGGCTCCACTCTCATGACCTGATCACCCCCAAAGGCCCCATCTCCTCACCCCTATGGCTTCACCATAGGAGTCTGGGGGGGGGGACACAAAGCGCTCAGCACGTAACAGACTCGCTCCACCAGGGCGAGCGGCCGACTGAGAAACATGGCTCTCACTCTCAGACAGTATGTGTGTGCAGATTACAACCAACATCTGGCCTGGGAGTAGAAATTCTGATCCCAACTCCAATTTTCCGGGACAAGAACTTCTCTGCAGCAGGGGAACTACCCAGATAGAGGCAAAACCTGCTCCCGGACAAAGTGGCCCCTAGCTGGGATGGCCAGGGTTAACAGGCAAAATCCAAGACACCCAGTTAAATGTGAATTTCAGATAAACAAAGAACTATATACCCATACCACACATATGCACTAAAAAATAATCCAAGGTTTATCTGAAATCCAAATCTAATTCTTCCTGGCTTATCTGAAATCCAGTCTAACTGGGTGTTAACTGGCAACATGACCCTGTCTGATTAGACACAGTAAGTATCGCTTTCAGGAGCCCATGGCAGCCTGTGTCTGTGAGGCAAACCTCCTGCTGAGGCCACTTCCCCACAGTGATGGGGCCAAGACATAAGCCAACCACAGGCTCCCTCCAGAAAGGGAAGAAAACGGGGCTCCAGGCTATGCTCACGTTAAACCTACAACTGTGCCATCGGCAAATTAAAATCAATTGAAATCAATTTAGCCAGGATAAAGTCTCCCTCCCGGGCTGCGGCTCATCTGCTGCGCTAACGGCTCCCAGCGATGAAACAGGTGCTTGTAAATTAATTAGCCTCCTGAAACACACCTCAAAATGAATTTCCCAGAACTCCCTGGCAGGGAGCCATCCTGGTCCCACGAGCTGATCAGCGTCTGTAAATATTGAGATTTGATAAAGTGAGCACGGCTCTGGCAGCAGATGGCTGGGGCTGATCTGTTGACACTGGCGGGATGTCGGTGCGAAGCCTCGGCTCGGCGGGCCTCCTCTGGGAGCCGTGGAGGACCCCAGCCCCTCCGCAGACATTTGCCTCCTAATTGAAAATCCTTATTCCCAGATGGAGGCAAATGTGCTGCTCCAGGCATCGCTCCGCGAGGCTTGACTGTTGATACACGGGTAATTGCTTTCGGTAATGCAGGTTAAATGTGACATTTAGTGCTTAATAAAAATTATCCAGGCCAAAGCCGTTTATCATTCCTACACTTCGGGCTGTCACTTCTAAGGAGATTCTCAAAATTCATTTGAATTCTTGAGCAGGAGACAGGCAACTCCACTGCAAAGACACAGCCAGGACAACTAGGGTTGTCAGAGATTTCATTTTGCCTTTCTTTCTCTCTCTTTTTTTTTTTGTACTTTAAAAAGATGTGTTTGTTAACAAAAAACATTCCAAATTAACCTACAGAGCACTGAGCCTCTCCTCCTCTGCGTTCAGCGAGTGGGGGAATAACATACCATCAGCTGCTGCTGTGCACCCGGAGCACTCGGTGCAGACGTACGCGTGGCCCTTCCACAGGCGCCTGGAGCCGAGATGCACCCCCTCTGAGCTGCGCAAGGAAGGGAACGGGGAGGAAAATGCTGTGTGGGCCACACTCAGTGTCACCCCCAGCGGCTCTAAGCAGAGACAGTGTTACTGAGATCGAGAGCTCGGGTTCCTCCCGGGATGACTTTCCAACAGTGGAAACTGCCCTTTGGGAGAAGCCCCTTTTCAGAAAGAAGGGCCCCGGGAAGAAGCCCCCGAGCTCACAGGGGCCTTCCCAGCAGGGCCCCTCCCAAAACAAGCCGGAGGTGCTGACAGGGAGCACCAGGCACAGCGCCTCGGGCTTCTAGTGGTGAAGCGCCCGAGAAACAGCTACGCTGAGACGCCCTCTATCTGGTCATCGTGAGTCTGACTCTTTCTCCAACCCCTTCCCCCAAATACTCCGTAGCATTAAAGTCAGCTGCTGTGGTCTGAATGCTCGTGTCTCCCCAACTTTCGTATGTTGAAACCCTAGCCCCACAGTGATGGCAGGAGGAGGTGGGGGAGGGTCGCAGGCCGTCAGGGCAGAGCCCCGAGATGGGATCAGTGCCCGTATAAAAGAGGCCCCAGAGAGGTCTGATAAAAGAAGTTCTGAGATACAGGGAAGCCATTCTGGCTTACGGGAGCTAACTTGCACTTCATGCTCACCAAAATAGCTGTTTGTGGCCCATCAAACGTACACTGTACAATTGTTACAATTACTAAAGAAAAGGGCACATTGACCAGAAGTAAAGAAGGTCCATATCAAAAACAAAGGTGAAATGCCCCTCTTCCTGGGACACCAGTGCTTGTCCTCCTTTGATGGTGAGACTCCCTTCCCAGGTGCCAAGGCCACGCTGACTCGCTGCGCAGTGCTGGTCTGTTGCTTTTTTTGAAACCTTGAAGAAACGTAATCCTGACTTGCGTAGTGTTCTTTGTTCTGACAAGACATAAAACTGCTAAAAACCCTGCTTCTCTGAAGCAGCGCCTCAGTCATCTGGGAAGCGGGCTTCTGCGCTAGTCCCCAGTTGGGCTCAAATAAAACTCTCTTCTATTCTTATTATTGGTTGTTTATTATTTTGCTGACAGAGTCCTCGCCCCCTCCTCCACGCGAGGACACCAGAAGTCGTCGTCTGCAAGCCGGGAAGAAAACGTCCCAGAATCTCACGGGGCCGGCGCCTCATCTCCAGAAACTCTTGCCTCTGGAACCGTGAGGAATCACCGTCAGCTGCTTAAGCCGCCGCTGTGTGTAAAGCAGCCCGGACGGCCCACGATGCCAAGTAAAGCGCATAGTGTCCCAGGGCCTCTGCTGTGCCGGGGTCTCCGGGAGGGACGCGGGCACTGTCAGTGCGGACACACCGCGTCGGGTATGAAAGTCACGTCCGAGCGGCTCAGGGAGCTCAGCAAACTACTGACATTCGCCGATTTCATTTTCAAGCAACATTTTCCACTTGGATTAAAAAGAAAAATGACAGTTTCACTGTAGAAAACTGGGTAAGCTCTAAAAAGCCCAAAGAAGAAAATAAAATTATTCAAACTTCCGTCATCTGCATGTAACTTCTTCTCCTTCTCCAGAGAGGGAGACAGAGCGAGATGGCCAGGAAGGGGCCTGTTTCTGCTTGACATCTGCAGTACACGGTTTTTCACATCTTCTTAGAGCCTAAACATTCATTTCTAACAGCTGAACAGTATAGCACTTTATGGGTTTGTCACACTTTACATGTTTTCAGTAAACATGTAGGCCATCTTTACCTTTTTAGCAATTATATGTAACACTGTGAATATGTTACCATAAAAATCTTGTGCATATTCTTGATTTTTGTCTTGTAGTAATTTCTGAGACAAGAAACTGCTAGGCTGAAAGGTAACATTTATACTTTATAAAACTCCTGAGGTCAAATTACACCCCAAAATATCTGTAGCAGCCTTTACTTGTGTCATTAATGCAGGACTGTGTCCGTTTCTCTGCCCTCCCAGCACTGGGGACGCTCATAATTTTCCTTCGCCAGTTTAACAGATGAAAATGACATCTCGTTTTAACCAGTGTTCCACGATCTGCTGGAGATGATGAGTTTTATACAGGGGTTACCAGCCATTTGTATTTCTGCTTTTCTGCATTGCCTTTGAGTTTCCCACCAGGCTGTTCATCTTCACTTCCTCGCCTTCTAACCCCTCTACACAGAGGGTCAGATGTGTCATGGCTGATGTCTCTGTTGCAAATGGGTCACCTAGTTGGTCATTTTATGTTAATATATATTTTGAACAAAAAAAAATGTGTTGTTGTTGCCAAAGCTCTCAAATTTACTTTATGTGTGCCCTTTAGTCTCCACACCCCCAAGATTATATAAATATCCATTTGTGTTTTCTTCCTACTGTTTGATTTCATTTTTCACATCTGATCTTTTAATCCGTTTTTGTTTATATATGATATATGGAGTTAGGTAATTAACTTTTTTCTTGCAGTTAACCAACTATTTCAGCTTTCAAGATAAAATAATCTTTCCTCGCTGAATGAAGTATTACACTTTTCATGTATTAAATATACATTTGAGTCCGTTTGGGGATTTTCTTTTTTTTGGTCTATTAGTATGTCCAAGTGCTCTGAGAGCAGCAAAACACCATCTTCATTATTATAACTTTGTAATTTGTTTGAATATCCGATGAAAATATTTAATGTGTTTTTATAAGTTTTTACTACCAGTTTATTACATATAGAATTTAGAATTCTTTTCTCATGTTCCAAGAAAAGTCTCATTGAAGTTTTTACAGGAATTGTACAGGAACTATAAAAGCACCCTCTGCAGTATTCGGTTTTCCAGCTGGGCACAGGGTGTGCCTCCCCAGTCATGCAAATCTTCTGTTTTTCTCTTGTCTCACGGTACAGTTTTATAATTTTCTTCAGTTGGGTCCTAAACAGCTTTTGTCAAGTTAATTCTCAGGTAAACTTTTGCAGCTACTGCCAAATGAGCAGAATGCTTCCTTAATTGTATTTTCGGGCTATCGCTGGTATGTAAGAAAGCTACCCGTCTTTGAAGATTCAGTTTGTGACTAGCCACCTACCATCCTTGGTATTATCCTAATAGTTTTTCAGTTGATTCTCTTGAGTTTTCGAGATCGGAAATCTTACTCTGAAAGCAATGCTATCATCTTCTCTGCTCTAAAATGCTTTCTCCTTCCCTCTTCCCGCCCTGGCCCACTGGCCGGCACCTGTGGAGCAGGGTCGAACACGCGTGGTGCTCGTGGACAGCTGCACAGGGAAGGGGCGCCCCTGTGCTCTCAGCAACAGGTGGTGCTGGCGGGGCTTGGAGGAAAGGGAACGTTTTCACTCCGACAGCGATTCTTCTATTCCAGGTGCACGAAGACGTGTCTCGCCTCTCCTGGAAATGAAACAGACGGCTGCGCAGAGCACACATCATCAGGTGGGAGGGCGGGTGTTTTAGTTTTCGCCTCATGACAAACCTTTATGGTCACACTCTCATGAGTCTACTTACAAACTCAGTGAAACAGAGTCACCGACTTGAGGTCAGCAAGCCTACAGAAGCGAGCCAAGGTTTGAGCCCAAACTGCTCTGCTTGTCACCTCCATGCCCCTCACCAAAAGTTCTTCTAGTAATTCCCAATACTCCCCTTCTGACTCGAGTCCTTCACTTGTTAATTCACTCAGTCACCAAACATTCCTCTTCCCTCCTTTGGCTAAATCTTATCTACTGGAAAACGCACAGCTCTGGGTGTGTTATCTCCCAGAAGGCTTCTCTGCGCCCGCAGCACAGCCTGTGTGCCCTAAAACCCACTCATCTTGTGTGGTAGGTCTTCTCCAAATGTGGCCCAAAGCCACACCCCCTGGCATGTCCCCCATGTGGACTCTGGCCAGACCCGAGTCCCATAAACTTGCAGAAGGTGCTGAAATGACACTAGCCAGCCATGGGCCCAGCTGCTAAGAGGACTGCATCCTCTGTGCCCTCTTCCTGGAACATGGTTGGGGAAGCTCCGAACCCCTGTGTGAACAGTGGGATCTCCTACTGGAAAGACAAGAGAAACCATGGCAGGGGCGGGAGGGACACAAAAGAGGAGGCCTGTCGCTCCAGCCTCCACTGTCAGACAACTGCTGCAGCCCCAACTGTCATCTAACCAGTGACTCTGAGTGAGACGCTCAGAAGGACCACCCAGCTGAGCCCAGTCCACCTGCAGGACCACAGGGGATGCTGCTGTTGGCGTGGGTTACACAGCAAGACAACAAAACACTCGGTAACTCCAACCTCCACTCCCTTGTCCCCACAGTAAGCCGAGAGCTTCTCGGGGAGCTGAGGCAATGCTCTATCCCTGCAGCTGAGTCCCTGACGCACGGCTGTAGACAAGCCCAGTTGACCCAGAGCGATTCACAGGAAAAATGCTGAAAGATGATTTTACTTCATAATCTGTCAAATTAATCCCAGGATCACAGCTGACGTGCATCTTCAGATTTATCAAGGATTCATTCAGCCATTGAGAGTGGCTGCTTCCATTTCATCCTGAAACGAATTCCTACAACCTGCTCAGATTATCCAGTACAAAAAGCCCACCATCAACCCGGCTCACAGGTGGCTGTGAGAATCAAGTGAACACACACACACACACGAAGTGTCAGTCAATCCCGCACCGCCTACAAACGTCAGGAACTCACATCGGCTTGTCCTTCCCTTGGTTTCCTGCCTTATGACACAGCCTCAGAGGCTCTCAGGGAACATTAGGATCTGTGCAACAGCCTTAGGCTCAGAGAACTCACAACACAGTGGGGGACAGAAGGTGCGGAGGAGTAACTGGAATCGCAGGTGGGAAGTGATGCATCCAGGAGAGGGGCTGGCAGAGAATTCAGAGCAGGTGGAGGTGAGCAAGCGGAGACGTTCAAACTTAGCCTTTAACAGTAAGCGTACGTGGACACTTGCAGGAAGGCTGAGAACATCCCACACAGGGAAACGGCCGAGCAAAGACACAAAATGGGCACACATTTGGACAGGTGACCGCACCTCCTGGGCAGGACCAGCCCGCAGAGGCTGCCTCCTCCCGCCGACTACCTTTGGGGCCCCACTTTTAGAGAATGCCTGCTCCCTCCCGGGGACAAAGCACACTGTGACTTTTCCAGGCTCCCGTATCTGGTTGCTTGCCTGGTGGGAACCCAATGGCTTGACAGCCACCATCTCTTTGAGTTTTTAAGGAGAGCTGTTAAATTTCAGGATTTAGAGGGATGAAAAGTGTGATATTTATCAGGAAAGTGACATGAGGTTTGGAAGTTTGCAGAGAAGAGGGAAGTAAAAGGGAACAGATGGCAGTTTAGACACTGTCTTTCTGCAAACTGGAAGTAAGGTATTCTAGGAACATACCTGCACTCAGTCCCAGACTCAAATAAGATGATCACAGAATTGCAGAACCTCAGAGAAGCCAGGGGCAGGGGGAGGTCAGCAAGACAGACTCAAACCTCTCAGCTCCCTAAGCTGTGATCCAGCTGCACCAGATGCAGAACTGAAATGCTCCCACGCTGCCTAGCACACAGCTTCAGCCTCACCCCCTGGGTGCCCACAACGCCCACAGAAGGTGGCCTCTGGCCAGCAGGAGCTCCAGATGTGCCCTCATGGCACGGCCGAAGCTCACTCTGTCTCACTGCCTCCACAGCACGGCAGCTATTAAGTATTTCTAATTCCACCCCGTGTGTGGAATACGCGTTTGTGTTCCCCAAATTTCACGTGGTGAAGTCTAACGGCCAACGTGAGGGTAGTCATTAGGTCACGTGGGTGGAGCCCTCATGATGGAATCAGTGTCCTTATAAGCAGAAACCTGGAGAAAGACCATCTCTCTCTCCGCCAAGGGAGGACCCGGTGCGATCGCCGCCACCCACAACGAGGAGGAGGAACCCCACCAGGCAGCGCACCAGCTGGAGCCCCGACCTTGGACTTCCAGGCTCCGGGCTCTGAGAAGTCAGTCTCTGTGGTCTGTGAGCCCCAGTCTGGGTATTCTGTTACAACAGGGTGACCATGGCACCCTGGAGGAGTCCCAGGCTTGAGTGGTCCAAGAAGGTGCCCCCAAAACCAACGCAAACTTTTAGAGCCAAGTAGGACCTCAGTGACCCAGCACCTGTGAACGTGCCCAGCCTGGCCGTGGGAGACACTGGGACCCACTAACGGGCGTCAGCAGATACCGGGCTGGAACAAAGGGCATGAACAACTCCAGACGTTAGGAAGTCAGATCCCTGGTTACCCGCGTGCAAGGCTAGGACAGCAATGGGCACAGACGGGACAGCCTGACGCCCTGAGCTACCCTAAGGCCCCATGGGTGGGGAGGGCACAACTGAAGAAACCTGCACAGGTTCTGGCTGACCTCAAGGATTCACCTTGGTGATGGACTCCCAAAAAAGGAAATTTCTTTCCAAATCTCACACAATCCCCAATGATCCACACCCTAGAAGAGTAAGGGGCCCTGAGACAGGGACCCAGAGGAAGCCTTCTCTGCAGCCCCAACCAACCTGAGCGCCGCACGACCCCTGGACGTCCTGGGACACACACGGACGGGCCTCCTCTGTGTCGGGGACCCTAGTCCAGTTGGTCCACGGTGGTCCAAAGTCTGCGACACGTGCACATTTCAAACTTGCTGAGGCTCAACTTAAGATCGGGAGCTGAGAGGGTGTCTGCCGGAGGAAGCAACCCCCCCCAACGCGGGGTTAGCCCAGGCCCACCCATCAGGGCTGCCTATGACCCCCTCATGGGGCAGCAACTTGATCAGGGGTCCCCAGGCTGACCTGCAGCTTTTCACTTCAACTTCACCTGTCCTCCTGGGGGAGTCTAACGCTCTGGCACCATGTTCTTCTCATTTCTGGTGGGGAGAACTAACCTTCTTGAGAGTCTCATAAATCCTGGATCCTTGCCCCAGGAAACAAGAAGTCTGCAAAGACACATACCGGGCACTCGGCATGCGGCTTTCGGGGTGTCTGAAGACCCCTGAAGCCCGTGCTGCTGCGGCACTTCAGGGTCACCCAGGCAAGGTCCCCAGGTCCAGGCAGCGCCGGCCGGGAGGGCTGCCTCCGCACAGCCTGCAGGGCTGCGGGCTGCTCTGTGTGCGGCCCCACCCCCTCAGCCAGACAGGGCTGTGGCCGAGGCGCAGGGCCCAGCTTCTTTCTGACCAGCGTCTGGCCTCATACAGGGTCCTGCTCACAACGGGGACAGAGCACTGGACCTATGGAGGCAGGGCTACAGGGAGAAGCAACAAAGACAGCAAAACAGGAGACTTGCCGGACGGCACCACACTCAGCCCTGAGTTTACAGCAGTGTCTTGAGGTTTTCCTTTTCACTTCCTGTCTCAAATTCGATGTCTGCACTTCCCCTAAATGATAAAGCGAACACAGTAAGAGACTGCTTGCAGAATACTCTCTTTTCAACAATTTCTCCCTTCTCCTCCCGCCACCCTTTTTGCAAGAATACTGTACACCAGCAACCCCTCTGGGGAAAGTAACTTTGAAACCTGCAAGGTGGACGCTAAGTGACTTAACGGGTAATAAAACGGCTTGTGCTCCTGAGACTGCTATTTAAAGACCAACTTGACATTTGAGGTGAAATGAGCACTAGTCTCTGTATGATCACGGGCCCCTACCCAGCTTTTCTGCCAAATCTGCTGTTCATGGAGATGCACTTCTTCAGAGCAAGTGAGACGCCACCACTAACACTCATTAAGAAGACTGGGGGACAGCCGATCTACTGTGTGCCAGACAGATCACCAGTGCTGGAGACCCAGGGAGGCACAGAACAGCCACAGAACCTGTCCCCACTGAGCTCGCTGCCAAGTAGGACAGGTGTTTCACTGAGCAATCAGTGACCTACAGTAGATGGGGGCCCTGGTGGGGGACATGTCTGCAGCAAAGGGAGATTACAGTGGGTGTGGGGAACCGTGCCAAGATGTGGGGGCAAGAGTGTCAGGGAAGGTTCCCAGGGGAGGTGACAGCTGAACTCAAAGCTGAAGCATCAGTAAGGGCTGGTCAGAGGAAGAGGGAGTAAGAGAGGTCCAGGCAGGGCAGAGGTTTGCCGAAGCCTGGAGGAGAGAGAGATGTGAGTCCACTGACAACTCGAAGAATCTGAGTGTGCCCAGAGCAAGCACCCAGTGGGAGGTGCAGAGCGCGGAGCACGGAGACGTCCGGATGTGTGTTAGTCACAGCTGGGAATGCAGTGTCCAGTCTGTGCCCAGCCCAGGGTCATGAGGAGGGACCCCACCCGCACCTGCCCCAGCCTAGCATTCTTCTGTGTCCTCCATGTGTACTGACCCACTTCATCCTTACACTGGCCTCTGAGACGAGGGCCATGATAGACCTTCCCCCATGCGTCTGTATCCACATCTCCCTCTGCCTGTGAGGACATCGGTCAGACCCACTCCACTCCAGTGCAACCCTTAATCTGATTACATCTGCAAAGGGTTTTTATAGTTTGTTTTTTCTATTTTTCGGTTTTTTATTGACGTATAGTCAGTTTACAATGTTGTATTCGTTTCTAGGGTACAGCAAAGTGACTCTGTTGTACATGTACATGTATATTCTCTGTCATCATAGGTTATTGCAGGATACTGAATGTAGCTCCCTGTGCTCTATAGTAGGCCTCGTTGTTTATCTGTTTTGTATACAGCCATCTCTGTCCGCTAATCCCAACGCCCAACATCTGCGAAGCTTTGTGAAGCTTTTGTTTCTGTCGTCTGTGGCTGCACGAATGCACGCCGAGCACCGACTTAAAATCCACTCTGTGCTGGGTTTGGCCACAACACTGCGAATCCACTGCTCTAGAGGGAACTGAGGTGTTTTCAGCCCATGATGAGCACCTCGCACAGTGTGTGATGAAAGCCTGATGAAGGACCTCATTCTCAGTCCTTCCTGTGCCCGCATCTCCAAGCAGTGCTCAACGCACAGTGAGTTACAGGGAAAATGAACAATTATCCATGAGACCTGCCCAGCACTTGGGGGGACTAAGGTATGATCTTGGTTCTCAATCCACCACGGAGGTGAGGAAAGTTAAGTGAGTTCCATTAAAATAGTAAAGGAACAAGCAAGAGCTGACGGTACTGACATAAATAATTCCAGCAGGAGGGAGACCAGGGGAGCATAAACAGGGGAAGGAGTCTCGTTCCTAGAGGAGACTGGGCGGGAGCTGGCCTTGACGGTGAGCCGTGGGGTCTGAGTAAGTCCTTCCACGGCCTGTTTCTCAGCTCAACTCCGCAGTCCTTGAGTGCAGCGCTACTGTCCTTGAAGACTGCTCACAGCTTCATACACACGGTGGGCGGGCGGACAGAGGAATGAATGCACGTGCGAGAGATCAAACACAGAAAGATGGTGTGGGTTTGAAGAAGCCAACAGCAGGGGACGGAGACAGACAGCCAGGTGACAAACCAGGCAGAGAGCAGAGCGCGTGCAGGCAAACAAGTGTGCTGGGGGACAGGCCCGTGGGGATGGGAAAGAGGGCACGGCCAGCCAGGGGGACAGGGACCCCTCACCCTCCAGGTGTGTCGGGGGCCAGCCTGAAGGGGACATGTAGCTCAGGCTTTCCAAAAAAACCAACACTTTGAAAGCATTCTTTATTTCTTCAAATGTACATCAGCAAACTCCAAACGTGCTCTCGGAATCTTTCCGCGGAGAGAAGCTCAGAAGGAATGTCCCAAGTCGACGCGGAGCTCGTGGCTTCCTTTTCCTAACGACCAAACTAGGTATTTCTGCAAACGTTACCCTAAGAGTGCGTAAAGGAGTGCATGCGATGTCAGTGATGTTACCTGAAGAGGGGTCTATGGTCCATGGACCTGGAAATCACCAGGCTCAACAAGGTCCAGCAGGCCCTCCCTGGGCCTGGATGAGCCAGAGAGCCTGTGACTCTTCCCGAGGAAGGCAGACCAGTTAATGACTTCCTTGTCCTCGGAACTTTTCATCTGACACTAACTGCAGAGGAGTGTTTCTCAGAACCCAGTTTAGAAAACGCTGGTATCAAGTAACCGCAGGAAAAAAGCTCGGAATTTGAATGAGGTCCCCCAGGAAGAAGAATGACCAGGGACAAGTCTAACCACCTGCTCGTCCAGGTTTTTCCAAGGTGCACAAACAAACAAAACCCAAGCAGAAAAACACCCTCCACTCCCCTTTCCTCCAGATTTTTCTAGTGCTTTTGAACAACTAATTCTTGAATTTCAGACAGAATAGATTCCTCAATAGTTAGAGAAGCAAACACAGCTGACAAGGGCATCTAAGGTGCGTCACTTTCAAGAGAAAGAAGGAAGCACAGGAAGCCTGGCCTCCAGAAGAAGCTGCTGAGGGAGCCGAGTGAAAACGCGGGGCGAGCTGAGCCCGACTCCGCAGGGCCGTCGCCCCCACGGAAGACGCAGCATCTTCCCTCCTGGCACGACACCCCCCAGGGCTGAAACTGCTCCCTGCGGGCACCGCCGCTGAGGCTCCCACCCAGGGCACTTTCAAACAGGGGCAGCCAAACAGACCCCATGACCGGCTCCCTCTGGAAGAACGCAGACCAGGCGCCTGTGGAGAGCATGAGGGTGACAGAGGACAAACCACCAGGGCCCTTCTTTAAGGCTAGTCTGTCTCCCACTAAATCTGTGAGTCTCGGCACAGTCTCAACCGGCGTCTCCAGTTTCCTCACATAGGAAACAGAGGTAGTAATCTTGTCCCACCTGCTTGAGAGCTTTCGGTGAGAACAGACGAGGTCACGTCTGTCAGAGCAACCTGAAATGTGCTAACACTATGGCAGGCAAGTGACCACTGGGCCACCATCATCGACCCACCATGAGGACTGGGCAGGTGACCACCACGGGCTGCCTCCGGGCCATGAGCAGTAGCACATTCCCACATGAAGGAACGATGTAACAGGAGGTGGAGAGTGCGGGCTCCAGCCCAGACCACCAGGTTTCACGTTTACACGCTCCGAGCCTCCTCTCTCTTGACACGTAGGTAGACAGGTTGGTAGACAGGTAGGTAGATGACTCCCTGATGGAGATCTGTGCACATATACACGTGTATCTGCACATGTCTGTACACAGATATGCAGTAAACACATATTTCCCCTGGGCCACTGAGTGCAGGTGGCATACTTCACGCCCTTTTGCCTCACAATTCTTGAATGTCTGTCTCCTCCCTCTGACACAGCCACCACGTTCATGGTCAAGGCCTCGCCCTAAGCATCTATATGGCCGTTACACCCTGCAGTCCTGAGGAACCAAGACGCAGCAGCACGGATGACTGAAAACAGAGTAAACTTAGAGCCTGGCCACATGGGCTCCAATCTCGTTCCTAATCCTTAACCAGCTGCATGACCCTCCTGGAACCTCTTGGGGCCCCATATTCTCATCTGTGAAATGGGCAGAGAGGTCCCAGGATGCCCACCATCCCTAACACATCTACCACCCGCCTCCGCGTCAGTCACAGTACACTGTTACAATCTAGTCTATTTAAGGCCTGTGGGATGTGTGACTTGCAAAGAATGGATTTGCCGACATCTGTCCCTGGATGTCCCCTCTGCAGAGTTCTGGCCCCACACCAGCAGAGCCCACACAGAAAACACGTCCCTCCTCTGACCTCAGCAATGGGACCACCGTGCATCCATGATCCACTTGCTACTGACTTTTTAGAAACCACAGGATCAACCAGAACTGGAAACAGTGAAAAGACGAAGTGAAACCTGTTGTATCGAGCTCCCTCCTCAGTTGGGCAACCCAGAAATCTGAAAACGTTCATGTTCCCCTTCTCCGTGTCCCTTCCCCCCTGCTCCGCCCGCACCCGTTCTACCTGTGGAGCCGTGTGACAAGTATCTCCAACCCAGCCCCCTCCACAGCCTGGTTTCGGCTGTCCGTGCAGCCTCCGGCACCTCAGCAGGCTCTCCCTGCGCACGGTGGTCAGCACCACCATCTACAGAACACAGACCCGTCAGGACGTGGTCCTGCGCGAGGTCCCCCAGGCCATCTGAACTCTCCTCCTGACACAGCAGACTCCTTCCAGCCTGGTCCCAGCCCCAGCACCTCCAGCACCACTCCCCACCCCACACCACCATGCTCCTGCGGTCACCAAGGTGCCGGCCCCCTTGGGACTCTGAGCCTTCACACATGCTGTTCCTGCCACCTGCACGCCTCCCCACTCCCCTCCCCCGCCCCCGCCTGAAAACTCTTGCTTTTCCTTAAAAAGCAGTTCAAGGGTCCAGGTGCCGCACACACGGTGCACCTCCGGACTCGCCAGTGCCAGGCCTCTCTCCTGGGCCCCTGAGCCCCCTTCTGAGACTCCACTGCCACTCTCAGTCACCGCACAGAGTGGCTGGGGACCTGTGGAGAATCCTCGGCCTCCATCCTGCTCCCCGGCCGCACACAGCCCAGGACAGGCGGCCACAGTCCCCTGTGGCTTCCCACACCGCAGGAGGCCATCTGCCCTCAGCTGAGAGGACCCCAGCCCGGGAAAAGTGGAAGGAGTGAGAGGGAGGGGCTGGCTCCTGATGACTGATGACGGAGGACGGAGTGGCAGGAACTGAATTAGCAAACAGGCAGGGCCACGTCGAGGAGACCCCCTCTTGGCAAAAATGCCTCCGTTGTGCTTTCCCCACTCTGTTTGCTGTCTTATTTACACTGCGGTTTTCTCCCCGTCACCACACACAGGAACGCAGGCACTGGAGGTTGAAGAGGGTACTACTTACCGACAACTGGAACTCACAGAACCAAAACAGCCTGCTGTCTGGATAATTACAGGAGATACGTTGTAAGACCTTATATGCTTTGAGAGAAAAAAAAGAATCAAAAGAAGCCTTTTAAGTTATAAATATCCACTGCTACATACAAGAGTAAAATCAAAGGCAATTTTATAATGAATCAGCCAGCTTACATTTTTGCCACTATATTATGAAGTACGATTTAAAATTCTGATTTAGGTCATAAACTAAACACTTACATGTTTCTTAGAATGGACATAATCTGAATGATGAGGTCAATGAGAACACAGGAAAAAAAGCCTGAAACTACAGACAACACAAGTGGAAAACACCTGTGCGTATTAAGTAATAAGGTACCTGACCACACGGAGACCTAAAGGAGGGGGTGCAGCTCTCACATGGCGTCATGATGCACAGCGCAACAGGAGATCCTCTCTCATCCTGTATTTGAGTGAGAGAGAAGGTGGAAATGTGACAAAGAGAAAGCGGCTTAGCTAAGGGCAGAGCAGAGTTAGGAGAAGGACCTGAAATGAGTCAAACCCCAGGAGGAGTGTCCAGCCCGACTCACGCCCTCGACAGAGTCTAAGTTCCAAGAGGACGCAGGTCGAGGGCAGGACGTTGAGAAGCACCTGAGAGGGTGGGCCAACACAGCGGGTCTCAACCCCATCAGATCCCAGGCCAGGTTTATGGAAAGTTTCACAATCTCCTGTGCTACCTTAAAAAGAAACTCTAAATAGTAAAATCTACCCTGATTAGTCATAGTTTCAAAAATCAACATAATGCCCTAAAAGAATGAAAAGGAAGACAATCAAGATGGAAATAACACAACTCACACCATGCAAGTTCCCAGGCATGACCTGCCCAAAGGCACAATGAAGTCACCCCGTGTTTGCAGTGACATTCGAGTTGCTGAGAACATGATGGCCACAGGGACGGGGGGCCCGTGGTGACTCAGAGGTGGCCTTCTGAAACTGTGACCAGCTCTTGGTAAAGCTCCAAATAACACAAAGGATGACCTTCCCTCCTTTTAAGAACACGAGCGTCTCTGGAGATTTTAGCATGCACTAGAACTATGTGAAAATGCTTTGGAAAAAGCAGCTGGTCTGAGGCTCAGATACTCAGAAGCAGGGTTTCCACCTTCAGGAAGGAACGAGAAGGCTGTGTGTGTGACGGGGACCCGGCTGTGTCCAGTGGGTGGGGCTGTCTCAGGCACCGAGGAAGGTCCAGTTCCTCCCTCGTAGGGATCGAAACGCTCCCCGGAGGTGGCACCTCTGCTGAAGCAGAGCATTGGCTGATCTGAACTCTGGTTCTGCTAGGGAAGCTGGAGTTGAAAAGGGCAAAGCAGACAGATGAATTCAGGACAGGGGGTGAGTAGAGATGTGTGCCAGCCCTTCCCGTGGGCCAGGGCTGGGGGTTTCTGGGCCCCCTTGAGAAACAGAAAGGCCAGCTCTACCCCACTCGCTCATGTCACTGCCAGGACAGAATCTCAGCTGAGTCTGCAACACATCACCACAGGCCCAGCTCCCCGGGCATCTGAGAAACTGCAAGAGGCACAGGCTGCCCCAGGGAGACTCTGCAGAGCCCACCAAGGGTCCTCCTCAGGCCCAGCTTTGTCCTCTGGGGCCACCTGGCCCATCTGGCTTCCTGTGTGCAGGGGCAGGGTCACACACTACTGAACCTTCACCTGAATGATATTTATATGTACATAGTTTGAATGTAGTGTCAACTTGAATTTGAAATGACCCATTTGAATATTCATCCTAGAGGCTCTGGGTCAGCTGGCCCCATCCTGGCTCCCTTAGAACCTGGCTCTGTGTCCTTCAAACAGAGAGCACCAAGCCTCTCCCCAAGATGACCAATACAACAAAGCTGGACAGTGTGTCCCCTGGCCCCAGTGGGTCGCCACCGTAAGAGTCTTCCAACTTCCCTTCCCAGAGGATTTAAGCGCAAAAGTGACAACTCTCACTGTGGGATCCCAAGCACACAAACTATTTCTTAGGGATCACTAATAAACACATTCAGGTGTTCACAACAGCACTATTTACATGGCCAAGACATGGAAGCAACCTAAATATCCATCGACAGATGACTGGATAAAGAAGGTGTGGTGTGTATATATATGATGGAATACTACTACTCAGCCACAAAAAAGAATAAAATAATGCCATTTGCAGCAACAGGGATGGACCTAGAGATGATCGTACTAAATGAAATAAGTCAGAGAGACAAAGACAAAATACCATATGATAGTCACATGTGGAATCTAAAAAAAGTGATACAAATGACCTTATTTACAAAATAGAAATAGACTCACAGACATAAAAAACAAATGGCTTCCAAAGGGGAAAGGGAAGGGGAGGGATAAATTGGGAGTTGGGGATTAGCAGATACACACCGAATATAAAATAGATAACCAACAAGGTCTTACTGTATAGCACAGGGAACTATATTCAATATCTTGTAATAGCCTAGAATGAAAAATAATATGAAAAAGAATACATATACATATGTATAACTGAATCACTGTGCTGTACACCAGAAACTAACACAACATTGTAAATCAACTACACTTCAATAAAAAAAATACCTTCAAAATGTATGGAAGAATACATATTTCTGCAAACCATCCAAGCGTGCTGTCCTTCAAGGTGAAATATTGACCACAGCCTGTCACTGGTCAACATTTAGTTTTCAGATCAATACGTCTGATGTGAGTTCTCAGCAAAAGTCAATAATGTCTTACTACTCGAGGCCTCATTCCAAGGCTGGGAGAGGCTTGCTGCTCCCCGGTACCTGGGCAGACAGAGGGGCCACACCCTGGACCGCTGGCCAGCTCCTATATGATCTGGAGTCCCGGCCAGCGCCAAGCAACTCATTAAGATCACTCAGGAGTCATGAGTGTTTTTCTGAAAAAGGAGACGGGGAATGGAGAGAAGAGGGCCCAGGGTGATGGGCAAGTGACGTCGAAGCAACAGAAAACGCACCACCTCTAGCGACACAGAGACCAGCGCCCCTGAGGCTTAGGCCCACATGGTCACTCATCCCACATTCGCTCAGGAGCATCTGCTGAGGGTCCGGGGTGTGGAGGCGCAGGGCCAGGCGCTGGGGGCACCGAAACAAGTGTAGAACTTGGTCCACGGGGAGGGGGCTGGGAAATACAGGCTGCAGGCCTGGTGCAAGGAAGGGGTCGGGGCGGCAGGCGGAAGGGGGCAGTTGGAAGGCTCCGTGGGCACATCCTGCCAACAGAGTGGTAAGGGGGAATACGATAAAAACGAAGCGTCACTATAGTCATGTCTGCATGTTGTGATGAGCCTGCGCTCCTCCCTTCTGTTCTGAAGTCACAGGCAACGGGCGGCAGGCAGGGGCAGGGGAGACCACTCGGGCTCGTCCCCGCTCCGGTGTGAGCATTTGTCACCACTGCCTATGAGTCAGAGGCAGGACCTGGTCTCAGTGCCACACAGCACAGCTCAGCTGAGCCCTAACTGAATCGCTTCTGCCTTTAATTCTGCCTAAGCAAGGTGGCCGGGTGCATGTCAGCCCCGCGCCGGCCAGTCTGCAAGGACTGCAGTCACAGACCCCGGCCCACTGGCTTCGTGGGCCGGGCTGAGACCTCCCCAACAGACACACCGATGGGGATGCCCTCAGGAGAGCACCCGTGCTAAGAAGAAGGAAGAAGAGGCCATTTCGTTTTGTCTGGTTTTCACACTGTTTTCCATGCGAACTAAGCCCTTGGTCTGCTTATAGAAAGGTGCTGCTTCTAATGAACCCGCAGGTGAGGAAGCACCTGTGGTGCCTTAGGCAAAACATTAGCCGGGCGGGGAGACCACAGACGCACCCCCAGTAACCTTGGAGAAAGAGTCTGCATCAGAACCCTGCAAAGCGCTCCTACAGGCCCAGCTGGGAGCGAGAAGGAGCACCGCATACAATGGCGGCAGACACTCCTGAGCTTCAGTGCGCACACAAACTTTCCAGGCAGCTTGTGCAAATCCAGCTTCTGATGCTGGAGGCCTGGGACAGAGCCTGGCACTGTGTTTCTAACAGCCTCCCAGGGCTGCTGCCACAGCCAGACAAAGGCGCACACTCTCCGGGTCCAGGTCCACACCTGCCTGTCCTCTGTGATCCAGACCTTTCCCAGCCCGCCTCCTACACCTCACAGGCTGGAGAAGCCACCTCCCCTCACCTCCCCGGGAAGCAGCCTGTGCCTGTATCAGTGTGGTTCCCATGTGACATTATGAGCAGCGATTTATAAACTTAGGTCCTGCTGGTGACCACACCTGCGGCCACCCAGGACGGATTCCTGCAGAGACACTAAGACGGGGTCAGCCCCCTGTTGGGGAAGCAGGTGAGGCACCAGGAGCTCACGCTCCAGAGTCAGACAGGCGGGGGAAACCCAGCTCTGTCGGATGTCAGCTTGTGACACGACTTGTCTTCGCCTGTCTCATCAGTTATGAAATGTTGGTAATAAAATTACCCTCCTCCAAAGCCTGCTCCCAGACGACAGGTGTAGGGATGTTGGCACAGACCCTTGGCTCTCAGCCCCGCTTGTCAGCATCTGTGTAGACTCCGCCTGACGGTGCTGGGATACCACGAGAACCACCTGGACGGTCGTGGAAACAAATCACAGAACACCTCCCCAGGGCTTCTGATGCTGCAGGTCTGGGGTGGGACCAAGAGCTGGCATCTGCAACGAGGTTCCCAGGTGAAACGCAGGCTGCAGTTCTGGTGCAGTTGGCTGAATAGCCCCCAGGACCCCCCGCCCCTGGTGAAGGAGCCTATAATGGGGAGTGTAGGCGGGGCTCACAGACACGGGATTTCTAGCCTGTGAGCAGGTCACCTTGCCGGGGAAAGGTGAGGCATTGTGCAGATGGAATCAAGGCCCCTAATCAACTGGCTCTGACTGATCAAGGAGTTTAACCCGGGTGGGCCTGACCTCATCAGATGAGCCCCTTAAGGTTCTAGGCCTTGGGTGAGGAGGGGGATTCAGAGCAAGAGGGGTTTCCCTGCTGCCCGCAAAGGGCAGATGACTAGCAGGAAAAGGAGCCTCAGCCCATGGCCTCAAGGAGCTGAACTGTCCCAACAACCAGGCAGTTGGGGAGAGAGCTCCAGGTGGGATACACTCGGCCCACATTGGGATTTTAGCCCCGTGAGAAAGACTCCCAGGCAAGCAGGGGGGTCCAGCTGCCTGGACTTCTGACCCACAGAACCCGGGAGACACGGAACACGCTTTAGGTAAGTGCTGTGTTCGTGGTGATCGGCAGCATTAGAAACGACGGGCCTGGGGCCACACACAGAACCATCACAGTGAAGACGTTCTCAGCGTGGGCTAGGCCTTAGACTCACCCAGGCCGCAGCCCAGCCAACTAGTTCTGAACATCTCGGGGTGGGACCCAGCCGGTGCCATATAAGCCCCTGGTGGTCAGCAGGTGACCAGGGGGTCAGCAGGTGAGCTGAGACTGAAAAGCCTCTCTCTACAACACAGAGGCTCTCCAGGTGTGACCAGCTGCATCAGCATCACTCAAGATCCTGTCAGAAACGCAGACCTTCCAGCTCAGTAGCTCAGGTGGCCCCACTGCACATGGACACTGGGGAGTCGCCGCCCCAGGCTGGGGTCCTCCGGGCTTCCCAACTCCACAACTGACCAGGACTTCGGCAGGGCAGGACCCTGACGTTCTGCATCTCAGGTGGCTTCCAGGTGGCTGCTGCTGCCAGATTCATGTGAGGACAGGCTCTACAGCGCAGTGTCCTCAGGCACTGGGACACAAAGCCCCCAGCCCCACAAACTGCCTCAGCACAATGAGCCTGGACTTCTGCTCAGGATGGAGCGAGCCCAGGTCTGCGTGCCAGTCACCTCTCCACCCTGCACCCAGGAAAGCACCTTGTGGCCTTGCCCTGGGTCTAAAGACACTCCTGGCTCCTGGGGCGGGGGGTGGCTCTGCTATCACGGAGGCAGTGACAGGGGAAGAATCCCCCTTGTGTTCCTGCCCAGAAGGGACCATCAGAGCCCCGAGATTCTAGTTCTGGCCATTTGTTACTGACACAAGCACAAATTTTACTCTGAAATATGTTGGGGTTTAGAAAAACTGCTGCTGGTAAACCCTGGGTTCCAGGACTCAGAAGAGAGTGACACCTGTGCTGAGCTGTGTCCCAGGGTCACTACCACCTGGCCAGTGGTTGGGCCCCCACTCTTAGAGGTTCCAAGAGGTTCCTATAGACACGCAGACAGGACAGCAGCCACCACCACGACAAAGCTTCAGGGCCACACTCCCTCCCCACCTCTGGACAGGTCCGCAGAGGTGGGTGAAGTGGCAATGTGAACTTTCAGTTATCTATTGCTGTGTAATAACGCACCCCCAAATTCAGTAAGACAGCAGTAACTTACTTGCTGATTAACCTGTCATTTGGTAGCGCTTGGGGAGGGATGACTTGCCTGGTATGGCCTCCGCTGGAGAGCCCAACCACGACTGGATGGTTCACTCTGGCAGTGACGCAGCTGCATGACCGGCGGGTGGTTCCACTGCAGGCCAGGGGCTCAGCTGGGCCACGGGCAGGACTTCCGTCCTCCCCACGCAGCCCTGCCCACACTCCGCATGGGCTTCCTCACAGCACGGTGACCAGGTGTCAGAAGCAGCATCCCCAAAAGGACGCAGAGGTGCTCGTCATCCCTGTGATGCGCTCCTGGAAGTCCAGGGCATCACTGCGCCCTATTCTGCTGACTGACAGTCTCAAGAGGAAGGGACACAGACCATCCCACTCTGGATCTGAGAGTGGCGTCCAAGAAAGCAAACCTTAGCTTCTTCATCCAAGATGTACATGTGGAACCCAGAGGCCAAAGGCACCACCCCTCCTTGTCCAAAGCCACCCGCCCTTGTGCGTGTGGCCTCCAGAGCAGGCCCTCCGCTCCAGGCAAGCTGGCCCCCAGCCGCACCCCCTCCCTTTCTTGTTCACCACACTGTCATGGCTGTATCTGCCCCTCCCCTCCCCGTCCACAAGCCAGCTCAGCCAGCAGCCTGCTCCCCACTTCCTGGCCCCACAGCACCCGCGCGTGGACGCCACAGGCCAGCAACCTCCGGGTGTCCCCTTTCCCCGGTCAGAGCCAGTGCCCAACATTCACTGCAGCTCTGCACACTCTGAAGCCAGCGGTACAGGAAGGGCCCACTCATTGCCAAGTGGATGACACTTGGGTTCCACACAGGAAACCCGTGTAGGAAAGGATTCTGTTAATTTGGGGGACAGGAAATGAGAAGGGCTGGCGACCGCAGGGCTGAAAGAGCAAAGTGAACATCAGAGCTTGCGGACCAGCCGCCCTCCTTCCACAGGCTCTTCCTAAACTTGCCTGTTTGCATGGCCTCCAGGCCACCCGGCCGGTGAAGCTGTTCCCAAGGTTGCGTCCTGGAGCGACCTTCCTGGGGAGGCACTTCCACGTGACTAGGATGTCGCTCTTATCACACTTTATCAGACCACCAGGGGTTTCGCTTTTTGGTTTTGTAAATTGAAGTATAGTTGATTTACGATGCTATACTAATTTCTGCTGCACATCAAAATGACTCAGTTATAAATATACATATATATATGTACGTCTTCAGATTCTTTTCCATTTATTATAAGATACTGAATATAGTTCCCTGAGCTGTACAGTAGGTCCTTGTTTACCTATTTTACATATAGTAGTGTGTATCTGCTAATCCCAAACTCCTAATTTATCGCTCATCCCTGCCCCATAACCACAGTTTGTTTTCAATATCTGAATCTATTTGTTTTGTAAATAAAATTTGTATTTTTTTTTAGATTCCACATATAAGTGATATATGGTATTTTTCTTTCTTTCTCGCTTACTTCACTTAGTATGACAATCTCCAGGTCCACCCATGTTGCTGCAAATGGCCTTATTTCATTTTTTATGGCCGAGTAGTATTCCATTGTACATACAGACCACATCTTCTTTATCCAGTCATCTGTCAGTAGACATTCAGGTTGTCTCCAAGTCTTCGCTATTGTAAACAGTTCTGCTGTGCACATTGGGGTGCAGGTGTCTTTTTGAATTAGAGTTTTTGTCTTTTCTGGATATACGCCCAGGAGCGGTATTTTTTTTTATTCATAGAACAACGTTGTTGTTACCGAGGGGCTGATGCATCTACGGAGCCCCCTTTCACCTAGTTAACTGCTAACACCCCCACAGAAAATATGACTGTGATTAAGAATATTCACAACGGAGACAGCTTTTTACTAGGATGTTTCTAATAGACGACTGAATTCTGAGGGGTTTTAGTCCTAATTTCCATTTCTCACTGAAATTCTCTCCTGCCCACATGAGCCATTTTGGAAGAGCGAGCAGTGACGTGGCCCAGGAGCCTTCACTGCTGTGAAAGCTGAGTCTTGTGCTCTGTCTGTTGATGAGCTGGGGGTTCACGAGGCACCAGCCTTCAGCACTGACTGGGAACAGGGTGCTTGTTGCCCGCAGCTGGTGAGATTATTATTCATCTGACAGGGTAAGACGGTCAGCACTGACGCTCACCCCAGGGTGTCGAAAACGAAGGCAATACTTAGAAAGGGTGCAGATGCACGTCCCTACAACCCAGCAATCCCTCCATGGTGTTACACCCAGTAAAACACACTTGTGCACGCACAGCTGCTCACCACTGCACTGCTGATATCGCAAAACGCTGGAACTGCCTACACGCCTGTCAATTAGATGACTGAGAAACCAGGGCCACTCATACAATGGAGACGTAGTCAACAGTGAGACGGGTGAGCTAAACCTGCCGGCTCCCAGAAGCAAGTCTCTAAAGCGCGACGTTGAGCAGCAGCAAGCAGCACGCAAATGACTTCCACCAGGCAGCTGCTCATGTAACACTTCCAACTGCACATTAACGTTGCATTTTGGTCTTAAAAATATCCAATTCAGGATAGTGGTCACCTCTGGGGAAGGAGAGTGGAGACTAAGAGGGACCGTCCACCATGGCTTACTTGTTGCGGTCGGTGACGGGCACACGACACTTGTCTTCTTTTTGTGCGTCTGCCCCAAAGATTTCATCCTACAATGCTGTGTCATTTACAAGAGAAGACCTAATTCTAATTCACATTGCAGAGATTAAAGAGCAATTATTTGTCATGAATCTACCACTTTCCGCTTCACAAGCTCAGCTTGCTTCTCTGACTGAAGCCCTCGCCCACCTAACATCACTTTGAGAGACCTTCCCCACGTCCAGAGGTTCTGCTGCCGCTGCCCGCTCTGACCTGTCTATCTCCCTGACTGAGAGCGTGGTCCTGGCAGAAATCGGGTCGCAGGAGGCTAACTGCTGAGTGGGTGGCCACTAGCCCTGGGCGTTTTGACGAGCAGGTATGTAAACGCTGCCCTTCCAGACAGCAAGGTCTGGAGCAGCGGTCACATGCTGGTGGCCTGGGGACTCTGCAGAGGGCCGGAGCAGAGGGCATCCCGGGCTGACACAGTCTCACCCTTGTCAGGCCACTTAACCTGCCTGGCTCCTGACTTCACCAACTGCCAAGATGACCACAAGGACACTTGACAGTAAACTATCCATCGGCAGCTACGCTCGGGTCTGAAACGTTGACAAAGCACCGGGGTTCCTTGAAAGTAACTATCACACCCAAAACCACAGCCCTGGCATGGGTCCCTCCTGTGATTTCTTCTACAGTCTCACGTGTGTACACAATGCACATGCTCACACCCACGTGTGTACACATGAATGAACCATGTGTACACACATGCTACACAACACATATACACGTGTGTGCATATACCTGTTTACACGTATAAACACTCGCATACACACGTGTACACATGTGCACACAAATGTATGCACACATGCGTGAATTTTTGTGCACATGCACACGTTTACACACAAGCATGTACAGACCCACACATTCCCCTCTGAAACCAAATCTTTATCTCAAGTGATTATTCAGGGATTGGGAACATAATAAGATTAGTTTGTATTGAACACTGAATACTTGCTCTCCAGACTGTGTCTGACTTTTCATTTAATCCTGTGCGGATTCTGGGGTTAATGATTTCTGTTGATCCAAGAACCCTTAGCCAGCCAAGAGCTGGGGAAGAGGCCTGACCTCCTGAGGGCTTCCCAGCGGCACACCACAGGCTCACCACAGGTCTTTCCAGCGTGTGGGGACTATGGTCTGAGGTTGCACAAGGGGGCCTCACAGTGGTTTGGTTTCTGGTGACTTGTTTCCATAGGTTCCCCATCCAGCCTAAGGTGAGGCTCCAGGGCACCCTGTTGAGAAGGAGGACAAGACCCTGGCCTAGGCCCCCACAGCAAGGGCCACCCACTGGCCGTACAGACCCCCAGCACTTGTCCCAGGCCCACCTGCACCCAAGGTGCCTGACGGGCACTGAATCTGAGCTGCAGACTTGCTGTTCAAAGGACTCCTTCAGCTCACACAGGGATTTTGAGTTTTCTTTGAGCCACACGTCAAAGATCAGGGCCAGAGGACAGCGTGCTGCTCAGCCAGTGGATGGTGGGATGGCCTGAGGAATCCAAAGAAGGAGCCAGAAAAAAGCCTCCACATTTGGCATCCTCCAATTCAACTTCCACAAACATGGTCAAAGTGATTCCCCAAGAAAAGAGAAGGGAAGTGTGCCCCACCCCCTCCCACGGCTCTCCCAACCCCAGATGTGTCCGTGGCCAGTGCTGCTCTCAGACAAAATAAACTTTCTCACCAAGGCTCAGGGCCTCCTCGTGTCCTGCTCCACATGCCACCACCCAGCTCCACCCCTGCCCCAAGAGCAGCCTCGTCAGGACCATGCGGACGGGCCACACACCCAGCCCACCACTGCCGGGCACAGGGCACCCCACCCACTGTGACACCAAAAATGCCCCAACCACAGCAGGTGGCCCGTGCACAGCAGGCGAGGGGAGACTCTGCTGCCATCTTTGCTAAGGGACTACACAGCCAGCAGGAAGCTGCCCGCGCCTGGGGACAGCTGAGAGTCAGTGGTCAATTAAGCCACGCTTGATAAAAGTAAACTTAATTACAAGGGCACTTAGGTATTTGGATCACTTAATACGGTCTTCTAAATTGGATGTCGCTCTGGTTATCATTAGAAACCTAGAGTCAAATGAATAAATATGCTGTTATTTAAAAATTACATCTTTCAAGGGGAAGAAAAATGATGGGATTCGGTACCTAAAGCCTCAGGTACGGAAAGGTGATTATGTTTTCCCAGTTAACTGCTTACAAAAACACGTGTGTTGTTCAGGAGGCGGGGGTCATCTGTTCCAGAAACTGACACGCCAGAACTAATGCTACCAGACATTCAGGTGAACATATTTCAGCAGAACCAGAGGGGGCTTTGAGGGGCTTTCTGACCCGTTTATCTCTTCCGAATATTTCTTCTTCCTTTCCGATGGAGTCAGCTCTTGCCTGTGCTTATTAAATACCTGTAGCTTTTGTGCACTCCTTGGGTTTAATAATCTTTAAGCGAATTACTTTACCACTGCTCAGGCTCTAAAAGATAAACAGACTTGCTTTTCTTTCCACTGCCTAGAAACACAGGGAAACAATTTCACTGCAGGGAAGAACATCAAGATAGCCCATCTTTTTTCATGCTACCTTTGTTAATTCTTGACTAGTGAGAGAATTACGTTTTCTACAACAATTAAGAAGGCACCGGGCCATTGACCACATCAGTGGGATCTACGTTCTGGAGAGTGAAGAGGTGAAGAGGGTCTGAGAAACTCAGCAGATTCCACATATTAGTACAAACACACCCACCCCCACCCCCAATCATCTCCTGGGACCACCAACCAGCCTGGGCCTATGCAGGGACTGATCAGCCAAAATATCTGTCTCGTACCATCTCTTCCACTTTAATTAGATTAAAATTTAAATTAATTTTTGTTTAAAAATTATAATTAAACAAATCTTTAAAAGATTTTAGAACAATTTAATGTTTCCTCTCCATGTTGCTCTTCCACATAATCTAGATTTCTACATTTGTTTCTTCTTTTTTTTTTTAAAATGTTGTGTCAAATTCCAGTGTAGAGCACAATTTTTCAGTTATACATGAACATACATATATTCATTGTCACATTTTTTTTCCGCTGTGTAAACAAAATTTAAATTATGCCTACAGGCTCCTCCGGCCCTGCTCAGTCTAGGCAAGTGTCTGCTTCTACTACTTTATTACCGTATTTTCTTCTTTTTCAATAACTACCAAGAAACGGATTCTGGCCTAGGGCTTGCCCCTCCCCCGCATCCCCATCCCTGGGCCCCCCCTTCCCCCACGAAGCCCCTCCCCACCCAGCTCACAGTCCTTCAGAGGCGAAATCTGACTCTCAGCCTCACATCCACCCCTCTCCGCTCCTGTCAGGATTTATTTTAAAGATTACAAGTGGTGAACAGATAAAACGGGGACAGTCACTGCGCTGTCACCTGACAAAGAGCGCTACTTCCCGACACTTAGGCTGCCCTAGGCGGGCGAGGGCAGCGGCCGCTGTCCCGGTGCAGGGCTGGGACTAACGGGAGGGAAGGGGCTTTCCCGGCGCTGGGCAACGGCCTGGGGGCCTGGCGAGGAGGGAGACTTCAGGAGGCTGCACCGAGGCTCCCCCCAGCCAGAGGTGGGTTGGAGGGCCGGGGGGTGGGACCCAACGCGAGGTCTGAGCGATTCGGGCGCGGGAACTGCAGGAAGCTGGCAGCATGTGGGCGCCTCGGGGACCAAGAGACAGCAGAGAAGACGGCCCCCGGCGTCGGGACCCCAGGTGGGCCAAGCGGCCTGCGGGAGAGCGCCCAGGAGCCTCGGTGCAGCGTCGGCAGGGACGGGGAGGCCGCTTCCACCGGGCCTGGGCCCACGTCTCCCCGTGCACGCGTCTCCCTTTGTGCACGCGTCTCCCCCGTCTCCCGCAGCCCTCAGAGCAGCACCGCGCGCACAGCCGACGCGGCATCCTGGGCGCTCGCTGCTCCGGGACCGCGGGCACTCAGTGCCTCGCGTCAAGTGCGCTGTTTGCACACAACCCGCCCTCGTCCCCACAGGCCTCGGGCCACCCCCACGCTGCTCACGGGACCAGCGCAGCGGCAGCGCGCCGTGACAGGCCAAACCCTGCAGAAGTGCTCGTCCAGTCCTCACGGCGAAGCCAGCCAACAGTTCCAAGGGAAATAAAAACAGAATCTGGGTAACAGAATAAGGCCTTACCTCTTCTCCTCCTCTGTGCTTAGTCCAGCTTCACTGGCTCACAGGGGACAGCGGGCAGAGGCCTCCCACCGGCACTTCAGACGTGGCTCCCGGTGCAGAACGGCGCTGCCAATACCTCAGCTCGGAGTGTGTGGAGACGCCAAGCGGACCGCCCGCCCCGCCCAACATGGCGGGGGGGGGGGGGGGGGGCGTGTGCAGAAACCCCGCCCCCGCCCCTCAGTCCATCATGGCGGCGGGGACGTGTGCAGAAGCCCCGCCCAGAAACCTCAGTCCAACAAGGTGGCGGGAGCGTGTGCAGAAGCCCCGCCCCCGCCCCTCAGTCCCGTATAGCTGCGGGCGTGTGCAGAGTCCCGGAGCACGACCCTGAGAGTTAAGGCGGGGGCAGCTGGCGTGTGCAGAGGCCAGCGCTGATCCCGGGAGAGAAGCCGCCCCTGCCCCGCCACTGGACCCTACGAAGCAGCCCCGCCGGCCCAGGGGACGGCTGTGCTCTGGAGCGCCAGCGCCGCCTCTCCCTCAGAACCAGGAAGCCTGCCTTTGCTTCTGAGCCCGACTCGGTCGCGTTCCGCCGGCTCCAGCGCCCCGGGCAGGAGGACCCTTGTTGGGGACCCCTCGGAAGGGTCCGTAACACGGCGAGTGGCAAACCCAGGGTTTCGTTTTCGGGATGTTCTGGAGTTTCTCCCGTGTTTTCCAGCGGCCGTCGGTGGGCTGCGGCGCCCGCAGGTGGAGGGGTGCCTCCCCCCGGGGCGGCCCCGCGGGGCTCCCTGTGTCCTCGTGGAGAGGCCACCCGGCTGGGGCCGCACGCCGAGCGCCTCCGAAGCAAGGGGCGCTGAGCCGCCCCTGGGGCCACCGGACACTCCGGCAAACCCGGCCCATCTCAGGAAACTGACACACTTCCCACTGGACTCCCGAGCATGAAAGCTCAGGTCCACTCGAAAATCTGCACCTGTGTTCCCAGCAGCTGTACCTGTGAAACCAAACGCTGGAGATGACACGGATGTCCTTCAGCAGGCGAGTAGGCGCATCCACACCAGGGAATAACTGTTCCCAGTCAGAGAGCCACGCGCCAAGGGACAGCACAGCTCAGAGGCTCCACGCTGTAAGATGCAGCCCCAGGGGTTACTGGACCAGCCGGCTTCACCTTCTCCAAAACCTACCAGTGATGGAAAGGAGACCAGTGGTTTCCAGGGTCGGGGGCGATGTGGTCAGGTGACCCCTGTCTTGATTTTCCTGGGACTGTCTCGGTTTAGCTCTGACAGTCCCAGCTCCCGGGAAACCCGGGAGGGTTGGTTGCCACTGGTGTAACTGTAGAGGCCATGACCCTGGTGTGGGGGTGCAGGCCTGGGAGACGCATCCTCTCAGCATCTCAGAGAAGTTAAAGGAAGATGGAAATCTTCAAAGCGGTCAAGTGGTCCCTCCTGAGCAGCTGGGCTCAAGTCCACGTGTGACACATGTTTAAACATGGCAGTTCCCTTACCCCTACCCCCTACCCAAATCCACTGTGAGCCTTCCAGATTCCAGCTCTGCAGAACAAAGGTACACCTACTACCTGTCACCTGCAGGCAGGAGGCTGAAGGCTGCGAGTGAAAGCAAGAGGAATTTAGAGTCAGAACTCGTGAGATTCAAGGCTGGTTCAGCCTGGACCTTGGATATATGCAAAAGTCACAGTAAGAACACCTTCTAGTAACCACAGAGTTGGAGCAGAGATCCAGTAATGTTTTCAAAAAACAGCGTCTGGAAAGATGAGGATGAGGATGATGGGGGAGGGGGAAGCACTGTTGGGGGCGGAGCAGCAGCAGCAGCAGCTGGCAGGGAGGAAAGGGAGGGAGAATCTTGCAGCACAAAGGAGCAGTGAGAACCCTGAGTTCAAATCCTGGCCGGTTGGATACTGTCCCTGAAAAGTCGCACGGCCCCCAAGTCTGTTTCCTCGGGCTTGAAGAGGAAACACGCGAGCAGGAATAAGACCATACGAGATGGCAGTGCTGCTGCAGCAGTCCTCTGCAGCGCCCACCTGAGCACGTTCAGTTCTAGGGGGAGGCCAGCACCCAACATGACTGAGCTGTGGGCCTCCTGAACCTGCTTCCAAACCATTTATTAACGAAGCAGCAGCCTTCCCCAGGGATCTCACTGGAGAATCACAACATTCACTTGGTTGCACGGAGTATCAAGGCTGGTCATCACACCCCGGCCACATTGTTCGTGTTCTCACGGACACAGAGGGCCTCAGCCGTGTCTCCTGTGGCTTATATTCCACGCAGTGTTCTGAGAAGAAAAGACCCATCTACCCTCAGTTTCCATTTGGAAATGCAAACTGTGATTCAACGGGAAAAAAATCACATTTTGCAATTTATTCATCGTCCCGGTCCTCCCCTCTTAGGATTGCTGAGCTGAGCAGAGCCCGAGCCCCCACTTCAGGTAGAAACCTCACCGCACACACAATGCCAGCCATGCAAAGCGACTCAGCTGTGATTGCTGTGAGAACCGGAAAGCTGGCTTTTATGACTTTGGGGCATTTGAATTTTCTACCATAATGTTGCATTAATGACGGCCGTCTATTTTTTTGCATTGAATTTATACTTAATGTGATTCCATTTTGCATTCTTTGCATATGCAGATGAGGTAACTATAATGTTCCTGATGCAAAAACTATTTTTGCTAAACCATATCAAAATGTTTCCTGGATCACACCGAAAAGCGTTCATATATAGAAATTGCTCTTTTTTCAAAAAACTCTTCAAAATCCAAATGGTATATTCTGAATTTCTTTTTTTCTAACCCGCACCCTCCCCAGTATTTGTGGAGAATTAGAAGAAATAAATAGTAAATTAATGCCACATTGCCACAGCCCAGGATCAGGGAGACCAGGATAATGCTCATTTTAACTACCGTTGAAACGCAAGAAGGTGAGTTGAGGGCTGGGGAGTTACGGCAGCAGATGGAGTAACAACATTTAACGTTCAGAAAGTGAGATGTTTCCTTGCCTCGCTTTTGGGTAAGGGAACAACTGAATAACACCTTTCTCCATTAGTTATGCAAGAGTTACATTTTCTGTATGCAAAAACAGGTTTGTGTCACCTGGTCTTATGTGAAATATAGTTTTGAAGGGGATTGGGACAAAACTGCAAACCATAATTTCAAGAAGCGCAGCCTGTAACAGCTCATGTGAAGGACTACCACGCAGGGACACAGGTGTGATGCTGTCTCTTTTCACACCATGGTCTTCCGAATTCTTTAGGCAAATTGGAAACCGCAACAGTCTGCCGCGTTGCAAGAATGCACTGCCCTAGTTGTCACGCGAAGAGCAGTGAAAGCTAACGTGAGCACGTTACACAGATTATGTCGCCAGAAGGAGGGGCAGCAGCCGGAGAGCAGAGACGGCCCTGACCACCTCCCGGGAAGCAGGGCGGCGTGGAGGGCAACACCCTCTGGGAGGCCACGGGCTCCCTGGCAGTCAGTTGAGCTGAGTCTGAGCCGGAGAGCCGGAGAGGAGGGGGCTCAGGGAGCCGGGGGAGGGTGGGGAGCCAAACGGGAGAGACAACAGCAAGGGCTCCCGGGCTGACAGGCTTCTTTCAGACCCGAGCATACCTCGGCCGAGGCGGGCCGTCTCCCTCCCTGACACGGAGGGACAGCAGGAAGCGAACGGCACAGACGCGCTGGGGACGGCCCCGCGCGCTCAGCCACCACGGTGTTCCTGTCACGGGACTCAGTCCAAGCCTGCCGGCTTCTCTTTCTAAGGCGACTCTCGCCTCCTGCCTGGCGGGGCAGGGCTGGGCCTCTGAGGACAGCACCCGCATGAGGACAGCAGATGGCCCTCCACGGCCTCACCGCCTGCCTTCGCGTGATTTGTAATTTATTTTTTAAGCAGACTGTGTGAACCAGCCATTGGCTTCCCCACACAGTAATGAATTTTAACAGCCTGGGCAAATCGGCCTGTTTCAGGGCGCGATGAGGACTCACCTTACACTAATGGCCACTGCAAATAGGATTTTCTTTTCTTCGGCTTGAGAGGGGCCTGCTGAGGGATCAGACTCGGAAACTATTTAATACGGCTGCCTGAATGGTGTGTTTTCCAGTCCAATCATCTTACCCTAATAGAATAACATACCTTGATTTTTCATCAATGTTAAGTGTTTTTTTTAATATATATAATGGTGTTTGGATGACATTTATTTAATAGATTCACATCGTACTCCGGGTATCTCTGCTATTGATTTGGTCCTCCCTCACGGCACTGAACACAGGCTGGGTCTGCTCCATGTCGTCCTGCGGTGGGAAGCTTACACAAAAGCTTGCTCACTGAATCTCTGTACCTCCCAGGGCACGAGGGGAACCCCTAAGAGTGCTGGAACTCTCTTCTGCCTCCAGTGTGTATCTGGCAGCCACAATGCTAACAGTTATTATTGTCCCCGATTTATTGCTTTTGCTCTTTCATTAATAATTTAATGTTTAGAAAAAAACAAAAGCTCTTCAAAGCACAAAAAAATCCATTCAAAGCTAAATAAACTATTTTTTTTGTCTGAGTTAAATGTCTTTGTATTTTGAAATGCCAGTTCTGTCATGCAGGCTTAATTAAAGCTACTGGATTTAGAGAAAAGGAAGTTTTGTTGGCGAGCTAACCTCTCCATGCTCTGTCAATTTGAACAGAGCTGAAAATTACCTCCTAATGGCTGGGAATGTGTGTACACAGTATCATATTTTGAACCTAATCGCATTGCTCTCACACAGAAGCAGCCGTGTTTATTTATATAGATTTGATCAGTGACAAGGGTCCCTCTCGATAGAGCTCACATACATGGCTTGAAAAGCTAACTGTTATTGCAGCATTTCTCAAGTTACAGCTCGAAGCCCAAACTACCAAATCCCTCGGCGCTCGGAAATTACCATTTTGACTTAATTATCTAGCCTCTGCTTCTGGAATGAAATTATCCAGGATATTGTGATAAACAGATACAAAACAATTTTTCCTCTGCCAGAGGAACCTACAGTGACGCGGGTTAGAAACTGCCTTCGTCACGGCGGGGATCCAGAGTGGGTGCTGAGCCCCGGGTGTGAACAGCAGGCAGATGTGCACACCCGCACGCCATGTGGCTTCTACACCCGGTTTACAGAGTATTCACACTTTGTAGAACAGGACCCGGGGCAGCAGGAGCTTCTGAACCTGCACATGGCTCAGCTGTTCAGGTGGCTGTGAAGGCGTCTCCCCTTTCCCAGGCTCCCACCTGGGAACTGGGTCCCAGCCCCCTCTGAGCCCGCCATGTGACCTTTGATCTCAATGGCTCACTCAAAACTCAGTTCTGAACGACTGGTGTTCTCTAGGGGAAAACCTACATACTCTGCTGCCCAAGACTGTCAGACAGATGTTTGACTTCACACCTCCATGTTGAAGCACCAGCAGGGAGGAAGGAGAAGGCTGTGCTGGGAGGAGAGCGCTCTTGCGGAGCACCCTTGGCAGGGTAGAAATCGGGCGCCCTGGTGAGGAGGGACTTGCACAGTGCTGAATAGGTCACCAAGAAGTGGATGGTGTGAGTCATGTTGGACTCAAGTGCTCTGCATCCCGTCCTCACCCGGACACAGACACACCCCACACCAGCGTCCTCACTGCTTACTCAGCGGAAAAGGGGGGGCAGTTTGCCTCCTGCTTTTGTTTCTCACTGCAGGAGGGGGAGCGGGGAGCCAGGCGAGGAGGAAAAGGGCTTGTAGTAACAGATAACTTTTAAATTACATGCTTTTGTTTTAGCCTATTTTTTAAAAGAATTTCAACGGTTACTCTTAGTAGAAGCATGTATAGCCTCCAAGATGAACAAGTGAATTTACACCCAGTGTTAAGTCACCCCCGTCTTTATACGTTTGACTCATGATGATGACACGGCTGTTTGCCCGTGTTCTGTGGGACTCACTAGTTCTCATCCTAGTAAAGCCACTTTAAACACTAAGCACTAAAACATGTTTTATTTGAACCAAAATCACTTTAAACAAGTTCTCATATTGTTTCTTCAAAACTTACATAGGGAAAGTTTTTAATGCATTTTTTCATTTCCAACAACTTAATTTTTTTAAATGTAGTTATGCCCGTAGATTCAAAGATCACTCCGTTCTCTTAAAGGTAAAGTGCTATTTTGCCTCATTATAATAAACACCACTGTTTTTACAACTGCAACAGTTCCCCACACATTAGCATATTTTGGCTGAGGTATTGTTTTACTCTGACCTGTATAATAAGTGTCACATTAGCAAGACAACAAATCAAACGTTTGTTAATTTCCCTCGCTTTCCCACACAGCTGGCGGTGTTATCATGTCACCAGATTTTAATTAATATGATAAGTAACACTTGCAAGACAACAGCCGGGTTTTTTTCCCCTCTGTGTGCGTGAGGGGCTGTAAGCCTCCTGTGTGTGCGTGCGCGCGCCTGCACACACGTGTGTGCAGATGGGAGCGAAAGGGGGAACCCAGATATTCACAAGGGCTTCTAGCAACAAATTAGTCACGAAAAACATCCTCCGCCCCCACACAATGCTGCTTCCAACCAAACTTTCATTACGCCGCTTTTCTCGGCTTTTCCTGATCAAAGATCGCCACACACCAATGCATACTAAAAATCATAGGAACAGATCATAAAATGCGCTTATTTCCATACCTGGGGCAGTTGTGTGTTAAAGGTTTTAGCAGTTTAGAGAGATGCAATACTGCTGTCTTCGGAGAGGCTGAATTTTAACTTCTCCAACCTCCATGTGAGTAGTAACAAATGCATTTCTGACTTACACAGAGACCATTGTGAGTGTCTCCTGTGCTGAGCGCTCATGGGCTGTTCTTGGGTGAGTCACAAGTGCCATCTATTTGCAAAAACGAGAAATGCAGCTGAACTCAGAGTGGAAACTCGCTCCGCCCCCAGTTCCAGCCCTGGAGCTCCTGAGGTGGCCAGCAATGGACCGAGGAGTGGGTGAGCCCAGCAGGGGAGGGGAAACTCCTGCACTAAAACACGTAAATGAAGACAGATTCCTGTCATGTTCACGCTGTACGATATTTTACAAGTCTAGCGCCAACTCTATTTAAAACTGTTACAGTGCATTCTTCAGCAAAAACAGCAGCATCCAGTTCCAAAAAAATTTGTACCATACAAAACATTGCCTAAGAATGAATGTATTCTACCTTTAGATTTTTTAATATATATGGTTAGTAGTTTTTTGAGTGACACAGTAGAAATAAAACCTGTAACAAAACGCTAACGGTAGAAATCCTTAACCCGTTTCTGGAGGGAAAAACGCCGGCAGGGGAAGCGGTGTCCAGAAGTGCAACGCTCTGGTGCTTTCTGATTTGGAATATTCTGACGAGAAAGGGAGCCTCGTGCTCCTGGGGTGAAAAGCAGAGGGCCCTGCAAGGAGCTGGATTTCTTCCAGGTCTCCTTGTTGTCTAACTGAACACTTTTCCTCCTGTCTCAAAATACAAGATCCCCCCCCCCCCCGGTGAATCCCAAGCTCTAATATTCCACCTGCATGAAATTAAGCCCAGAGGCAGGGTGGCCCCAGCGTCCCTAAAAGTGGTTTTCCCCGTTGGGATCAAGCACGGGCAATTTCCACCGGAAGGCGTGCGAGAGGCAAGGCCAGCGGCTCCCCCCACGGGCTCACACCCGAAAGCTGCCCAGTGACGTGGGGCTGCACAGAGGCCGACCCTACTGCCTCCGACCCGGCGGGTGAAAGCAGGCTCCAACTTCAGGCCGACCTGTAATCGCTGGGGGTGGTTCTGAGTGGGAATCCGGAAGATTTCCAACTTCCCCTGCAGGCCTGTGCGAGCATCCCTGCCAGCCAGCGCGCCCCGGGGGCCTGCGGGGCGACCACACCAGCGCACCCGCCTGTCAGCCGTCCCTCTGGGGAAATTCACCTATGGCTTCAGAAAACCTAAGGACCCGAGGGACTCCTGCCAACCCCCACCCCGCCCTCCCACACCCACACCGCAGTCCCAGGAGCCCTGCCCCTCCTGCAGTGGGAGTGCCTTCCTCAACGATGTCGGGGGGGGGTGTCTTTTCTCTTGTGAGAGAAGCCAGGCGACCTGAAGACAGACCAACAGCAGCGATGCCAGTCCCTGGGTGAGGGTGGTCTGTGCCATCCTGACGTCCACAGGGCCAAAACGGGCCTCAAGAGGGCGTGTGGTCCATCCGCAGGTCAACCAGGAGCGCTGTCTTGGCTGCGAGCTCACGGGAAGCCTTTCAGTGGCCTGGCTGACCCTCCTGCTTTAGCTCCTCCTGCCTCCACTTCTCCCCAGTAAGGAAGGCGGTTTAGCGACAGGACAAAGCGGGGAGCGGGGGCCTTCCGGTGGTCCAGGTGGTGGTCATTTTTCCCTGAGAGAAATACTGGCCACGATGGCCTCCCAGGGACCTCCCAGAAGAACTGGGACTGAGGTTACTTCTGTAAGGAAGAGCCCTGTGCCCCAGGAGCACAGGAACCTCGTGTGGCAACTGGCTGAGATGAGAAGGTCAGGGCGCCAGCCAGTCCACCTCAGACAACAGGCCATCAGCGGAGGCAGCCCTGGCTTCGAGCGGAGGCAGCGCTGAGCTCCAACAGATTTCCAAATTAAACCTCAGGAAAAGGCATGTTTCATTCTGGCCAAACAGGGGCAGGAGGGAGCTGCATGGGCGAGGAGCTGGAGAAGCCGCAGCGCAGTCAGTGCAGGCGAGGAGCCGGGAGGAGAGAGGAGGGAGGGAAGGAAAGAGATGAAGGAAGGAAGGCGGTGGGCGTCTAGTACAGCAAAGCCAGAGATTGCCGGGCTCCATTCAAAGTAGCAAACCGAGTATAAAATAAAAAAGAAACCTGTTCATCTTCCAAAAAGGATTTGGAATCTGTAAAGCACCCTACTCACTCACCAGCAACCCCGAAACAACACACACACAACAGAACGCTGAGTCCTGCCATGTCAGGAAGGGCGGTGCTTTACCTGTCCTGACGGTAGGCGTCAGCAGTCACACCGCTGCCGCTCTGCGCTGCTGCTCTGTCCCCAGCCCTGGGAAGGTGACGCCAACGCCCCAGGGCAGGGCAGGGGAGGGCAGCAGGCACCAGCTTCGTGTCCAGGGACAGGACACACGCGACAACATTTTAAATTAAAGGCAGGATTCCATCAGTTATAAGATACACTGAAATCTCGTGCACTGCTAGGAAGAAACGTGCAGCTGGTTGTAATTAGAAGGTGCCAAGGATGGGGGGATGCATCTGAAATTTGAACCGTTCCGTGTGAAGAACACCTATGCTGGAATAAATGAAGCAGGAGAGAGAAGGCACGGCCCCAGTCAGGGAGGTTACTAAGACTGGAGAGCGTTCAAAGGAAAATTTAAACCTGTCAATTGACTTTAGGTTTGGAAGATAATTACCAAAAATAAAATTTAGTTTTTGAAAATCTCCCATCCCATAAAGCAAACTTCAAAGTGCATCCTCAGCTTTGCACCTCTGGTCACACTGGCCCTAGACAAAGGCCAGGAGGACAGCGGGCACCAGGGTCACGGCTGTGAGAGGACAGGCAGGCCGCGGACTGTGGACACTGGGCCGCCCCCACCTGCCCCGCCTACGTCACCTGTGGCCGGAGAGCAGGGATACGGGGAGGAAAGGTGGGTGAGGCCACTCCACAGATGCAACTCTGGCACGGCTGTTCGGGGGGAAGGACAACGAGGGGGGACGGGAGGTGTAAGCGGGAACCTTCCGTGAAACCCCAGGGGAGGCACCTGCCCTGCCAGTGTGGTCTCAGACGCTGCTTTGGGACGACAGCATCTCCCCTGAAGGCGACCCTGGGCTGTGTTATGAAGCACCAGGAGGCCGATGAGTCAGGAGTGTTCGCCAAGGCTACAGGAAAACTGGGTTCTTGGTTAATTCAGTTTGTTACTTTTGTGGTGGTTAAATTCCTGCAAAATTGTACTTGTTCGGCAACGACTGCCTTGCCGCGCCTGGGGCTCTCTCGTTCGCTGGCCGACCCGCCTGGCCGCTGCAACAAGGAACTGATGCTGATGATCCAACATGCAGCCGACCAGGGTGTCAAGCCCAGGGGACCGCACCGCCGGCCAGCGCGGCCTGCCGGGTGGATTCTGTGCCTGGGCCAGGCGTCCGTGGCCGCGGGCGAGAGGGCCAAGGTCACCGCCCCTTCCAGACGTGGCCGCGGAGGCGTTCTTCCAGGGGACATTGCCAATTCTCGTTTTCTGTTGCGGGTGGCTTTTTGAGTCTCCCTGACCCCGACCACTCTTAATAAAATGACCAGTGAAGAAGCAGAGAGAGGAGGGAGAGGGAGAAACAGGGAGGCCGAGTGCTCTCCCGAGTTGCTTAGATTGCACCCCGAACACCATTCATCCATGAGCGGTGGATAATCATCGGCAGAGAAGCTTGCGGCCTTCCCATTTAAGCGTCCTGGTTCTCATTAACAGGCCTGGCATTATTCATTACCCGACCATTCAGCTCAGCTCAGAAGCACCAGCAGAAAGGCTCCTACCACCTGCGTTATGCAACTTGCTTCTGCTAATTTTAGTGATTACCCTGGGACTGGACATATCATTAATCTCACTTCTTGTGCCTAGTCCATTTCAAACAAAGAGGAGGTGTGTTATTATCTCGGGGCCCAGGAAATGCCTGCCTTCCTCGGGGCCGTGCAGCCAGGACACTCTTTGGGAGGAAGGTGGCAGCCCTGCCCGTGAACCCACAATTACATCAGTTTCAGTTGGTTTCTGTCCATGACCCCACTGCCAAGACTGCGTGTGTACACTGTGGCTGCTTAATTTGGCTCCTGTCCTCTAGAGGCTCTGTTTTATGCAGACACTCTCATAAATTTCTGCTCACTTGTGGAAAAATGCCACCAGAGGATGCAAAAATACATACAGGGGTCTGGGGATCAAGATCAGTTCCCAAAGCATTTTGCAAACCATAAGTGGGTCATGACAGGCCCTAGAAATAAAGTCACTGTTTATTACTAGCTACCGAGGGATGAAGTCAGGCACATGGCTTCTCGGCTAGACCCCGGGGAGGATTCTAGGATAGTCAGGGAGGCAGTCTCTCTAAGCTCATTCTTTGTGGACCTGCTGCAGAGAGGCTGGGAGGACATCCCAGTGAGACAGCCAAGCCCTCCCACAGGCCCTCAGCACCAGGCAGGACACAGGCAGTCAGGACCCCAGACACTGCCCAGACCAGCCCACAACTGCTGTCTCAGCACCAACACGTCCCCACGGCGGGCGCTGGGGAGCAGGTGTGGCTGTGTGTGTGGCGGGTGTAGACAGAAGCCCCGACATGACTGTGGGCAGATCCTGCTCAGTCTAGGTGTCCTCATTTGTAAAATACAGACAAAGTTTACAGGCTTCTTCAAGGAACTGTATGCAAACGTTGGATAGAATCTTGTTCAAGGTTTCCAAGAAAGCCTATGAGAACCTGGTACGCTTGAACAGCACGGAGGAAGAGAGGACTACATTTAGTGATACACTCAGAAGACTGTCATAGAATACTGTCTTTTTCATTCATTTTCAGCCATTCATCTACCCGTTCGTTCATCAATCCACCCACCCATCCATCCACTCACCACCCCCATGTCATCTGCCCATCCACCCTTAACATGCATACACCCATCTACCCACCCACTCATCATCCATCCATCATCTATCTGTCCATCCATCCATCCATCCACTCACCACCCCCATGTCATCTGCCCATCCACCCTTAATATCCATCCATCCATCTGCACACCCACTCATCATCCATCCATCCACCCATCCATCCACCCCTCTATCCATCCATCCACTCAGCCACCCATCCATCCAACATTTACTGGCTAGCTCCCTAGTGGCAGGCTCTGTGCTCGGTGCTGGAATATAAACCAACCAGGTAGGCAGAACCCTTGTCTTCATGGAGCTTCCTATCCAGAAAATAACCATATTCACACGGACAAATGAGGAATCACAGCTGTGACGTGAGCTGAAGGGGAGGAACTGGGCACGGTAAAGGCACAAAGTGATGGCCAGGTCACGCCCAGTGGTGGGTCGGGGCTGGGATGGGCTGGAAGATCGGAGGTGGGGGGAAGGGGTGAGAGGGGAAAGGGAGGTTTGAGAAATGGAAGGAGAGCCCCTGTGTTAGCTTCCTGGGGCTGCTGTAACAAACTGTCGCAAACTGGTGCTGGAAATGTGCCCGATCATGGCTGGAGGCCAAAGTCTGAGATGATTCCACAGAAGGGGACAGAGTGGTGCCCGTGGCCCACGGGGCCTGGTGACCACGGTTCAGGTACATCAGCCGTCTGGCCAGGCTGAGAGGGCACGAGGCCACACGTGGGCGACCAGGGGAGCCTGAGTCAGAGGTGGGTGAGCAGCGAGGGTCACAGGAGAGTTAGGCTCTGCCATGAGCATCTTCAAGGGGGTCCCGTACTTGCGCCCCCTCCCCTGTTGACATAGCTGAGTGTGGGTGCACATGGTGAGTGGTGTGCACATGAGTGAGTCGTGTGCACGTGGGTGTGTGCTCTGGGTGAGTTTGCACACACACACCTGGGGACAGGGCGCATGGAGGGGCCGGCCCGCTCCTCCCACCAGATCAGGCTGAGACGAGGGCATGTGAGGCGAGGCTGAAGGGCAGGACTCGGGAGAGGAGCCTGTGCAAGCACAGAGGTCATCCCTGCCGAAGTGCGAGTGAGCACACGCCGTTGTCTCGTTCCAGCCAGACGGTGGTCCTGTGACCACCTGCAGAAGTGGCCGACCTTCCCCAGGTCCAGGTGGGGGCAACATGTATGATGGGGCAGGGGTGGGGTCCTCACTAGGGGCAGCACAGACCCCCACCATCTTGCCGGCGGGCAGTTTCAGGAAGCGCAGGAGACGTTGGCCAGGCAGCCGCCCAGGCATGCTCTCCTCCAGGCGGAGGGGGTGAGGGCTGCCGCGGTCAAGGCCATCCACACAAGCACGTTTAAGTCATCCATACACATCAAGCTGTAGACCTCCCATTGGCCAAAGCCATCAGGGTCCAGCACCCTCGGCCTGGTATCCCGGGAGATGCAGCGAGTCACATGGCCGGGCAGGTGGGAACCAGACAAGGTCCATCGACCAGGACGGACAGGCCCCTAGAGCCCCCACAGGCCCCCAGGTCTCGAAAGCACAGACGTGGCTTCGGTTCCGGAGGCCTGGAGAGGAGCCCTGCACCGTTTACTACTTCCTCCTTACTTTTCTAGACTGAAAGGTGTGCGTGGCCAGGTATGAGGGCCCCGGACGGTGGCAGGTCACAGCCGCGACCTCCCCACGAAGCAGTCTCCCGAGGGCAGGCAGGGCTTGAGGAGCTCCTGACTGGGCGGAGGATTAACCAAGAGCAGATCTTGGAAGTTTGCAGAGACTTCTATCAACCGCAGAGTAGGCTGGGGTGTGCTTTTGGGTGGAACTGGAATGCCTCCTGGCGAGGTCATAGAATTCCCCTCTTGAAGGCCTTCCTAGACCCAGGCAGAGGGTTCATGGGAACCCCAGGGCACGGTCAGAACACCAGAGTGATGCCTGCCAGGCCTCTGACCGCAGCTCCTCATGCCGTGACGCCTGCCCGGGGTTGCAGAGGAGGGAACAGGGCAGGAAGGCGGAGACCGGGGGCCACTCCAGGCTCTGACCCCCGAATTTCTCAGATGCCTACTGCACCTCTGGATGGGGCACACACCTACTGGTTTCCATCTGTCTAGCAGAAAGCCACCCGCTCCTGGATTTTCCTCCCTGCTGAGCTGAACAATGAGGGGAGGTTTTTTTTCCCATCATTATTTCAAATGTTTTTCACCAGCTTGATTTAAAAAAAGGAAAATTCCCCACCATATTTTCAGTCTGATTATCAGATGATGACGGACCACAGACTGATGAGAGTCACTCAAGAAGGCAGAAGCTCTTGTGTCTAACAGCCCCTCCAATTACCAGGCGCCACTAAACTACCATCGATCCCCTCACGTTGGGTGATAACCGAGCATTTTCCACGTCTTCAAAGTGCTGGGAGCTGGAGGCTCCCGTCAATGGAAAAGCAGTAGCTCTCCTTTTAACACAGCTCGATACAATAAAAAGCACATGCTGAAAGTTCAGAGTTCCTTAATCTCTGCGAAACAAATAACTACCCAGCACAAACACACAGACTTGCTGGTCGCTGAGAGGTTCATTGCAAACCTGCTCCCGGGGAGGCCGTTTAACACGTAACCTCGGCAGCACCCACAGACGCACTGCGGGAGAGGCAGCTTCACTCCGCTTGCTTTAAAAATCGGTATAAAAACAGGGCCAGAGGGTCGGCGGTGGGAGGACGGAGGTGGCAATGGGCGTGACGGTGGTTAACCGCCAGAGTGGGGCTTCCCGTGACCTTGGGCAAATCCTTCCGACTCTGGTGCCACGGACACTGCTTCTGGGCAGGACTGCCGGATGGGGGCCCGGGCAGAGGGCTGCTCACAGAGCTGCCTCTGCCAGACTGGGCTGACGGGCTGTTGTCTCAGAAGACGCTGATCTGTGACCACTCCCCTCCCGCTATGCAGCTTGGCCGGTGACAGATAGGTGCTGTCGCCCTGGTGGACTGGCTTTTGTTGTGCGTCTGGGGCAAACTCGAGAACATAAAACTGAGAAATTGACAAACAAGGATATCAGCACGAAACTGCGAAACTAATCTCAGCGTGGCATCAGCAGTCAGCCAGAGGGCTGGCCACCGGGACGCGGGGTCAGGTCAGATGACCTGAGAAGTCAATGGAAAGTGCTTTCCGTTATTTATTTTGCCATAATGTCTCCCCACGTGAATGGGGTTCACATTCCATGTACGAAAATAAAAGCCCGAATCTCTTCAAACAAAAGCATCGTCGTCAACCCAGGGCAAGTGACCACCCGCCCCGTGGGGCCCCGCGCCCTCGGCTCGCCCACCCAACCGTGGGACACCGAGTGATGCTTTCAGCGTCTGCAGGGTGCAGGTGCAAGGTCGGGGAGATGGAGCGCCCCAACAGCGCCTCGTGAACAAAGGTGCAGTGGGTGTTGGGGCGGAAAACAAAAGAGGGGCAGACACTGAGGAGGGATGGGGTGAAAGTAAAGTTTAAAGTGAACTGGAAGATTAGCCATCACTGAATGGTCCACAGTGTGGTTCTCTCCTCGTTAATTCAGTCCATGCATGTCTGTCTGTTGGGGTCACAAAAGGTTCACACCTAATCAAGTCTTCCAGTGACTTGCAGTTGAGCTGCGGGACTAAGCGGGCAAGAAGGGTCGGGTGGTGGGATGGGGGCGGGGGTGAAAGGGCGCGACGGTAACTCAGGGGAGGGTGCACCCACTGAGCTGTCCAGGAGGTCCCTGTAGACGGAGCCTTGAAAGGGCAAGTGGGAGTTAGCCTGGGGGTGGAGCAGCGCCCATGTGGGACAGCACCTGAGAAAGCCTGGAAGACAGAGGGGTGGGGCAGGGGCTTCAAGAGCCCACGGGCAGGGACTCAAACAGACACTTATGCACCCAGGCTCATGGTGACATCACCCACACCAGCCCAAAGTGGGGACACCCCAAGTGTCCCCCAACACAGGGTGGATGAACAGTGTGGTCCATCCGTACGACGGGTGTTATTCAGCCTTAAGAAGGAAGGACTTCTGACCCATCTACACCACAGTGGACCTTGAAGGCAACATGTTGAGTGAAAGAAGCCAGTCACAGAAGGACTGGCCCTGTGTGACTCCACTCAGATGAGGGACCTGGAGTCGTCAAGTCCACAGAGACAGAGTGTAGTCGGTGGCCACAGGGGCTGGGGTCTAACAGAGGCAGAGCTTCAGTTTGGGAGGATGGGGAAAGTCCTGGCTACGGTGGCACAACAGTGTGAATGTAGTTCACACACTGCAGTGTATGCTTAAAAATGGTTAAGATGGTAAAGTTTGTTATGTGTTTTTTACCATAATTAAGACAAAAGAACCTGCGGGCCTCGGGGGCAGGAGGCTGAGTGGAGCCTGAGCTGAGAATGTTCTGACTTCTAAGGACGGAGGACAGATTGAAGGGGGCTGGGCAGCTCTGGGCAGTGGCGGGGTGACCTCTGAACTCGAGCCACCCCAGCGGGTCCTCAAGGAGCAGCAGGGGTGGAGGGAGTCAGTGCAGGTCCAACACAAATATGACATACGTGCCAAGGGCGTCCTGCGTGCCAGGCTCTGGGTGCCCCCGCAGACAGTGCGGGACATGGTCACCCCCACGGACACAGAGACCAGGGAGAACCGTTGCGCTCATGGCTGCGTTCCAAGGGGCGGGGCCAGCGGCTCTGTCCACCTCCAGGAAATGGACACTGTGCAGATTTCCAGCCCGCAACACGCAGGCAGGAGAGGAGCAGCCTTCCAGCCCACGTCTCTGTGCCTGCCCTGAGATTGGAGGCCGCAGAGGCAGCCTTCGTTGTTGGCGTGACTTGATTTACCTGAACTCTGCAATACCTTGCACACCTTGCAATTGAATGACTCTAGGCTGGCACCGCTTCTACAGGGAGCCTTTCCTTCAGCCATCCCGGCAGGCGTTCATGTAAAGCAAGCACCCAGGACAGGGAGACGTCTGAGTGTTTAAACCCTGACAGTCCACAGGGAGGGAACGCACCCAGGGAGAAGCTCCGCGTCGTGGGTAGGAGGGCGCGGCTGTCAGGGCCAGCACAGCCTCCAATCACCCTTTCCTTGGCAAAAGCGGAGGGGAGCCATGGCCACTGCCCCAGTGGCTGCCCCAGTGGCTACCCCGAGCCCAGAGGTGTCAGGACGCTTCCATGGGGACCTCGCCAGGCGCGGCATCAAAGGAGAAAGCGCTCACCACCGACGTGTCCCAGACGTGAGGGCTGCCGAGCGGAGCGAGCGCCGCCTGAGAGGAGAGCGTGTGGCTGTGGGCAAGTGAGCCACGGCGCTGGCTTGGAGTCAGGCCACCCTGGGTGCGGACCTCCGTCTAGCTTTGGGGTGACCTTGGACAATCCCTGTCATCTCTCTGTGCTCCAGTTTCCAAGCCTGACGAGTCAGGGAAATGGCAGTGGCCACTCAGGATTGTGGGAGGATGAGTTTAGGTCGGCGCCCAGCCCAGGGAGAGTGACACACGGCTCGGCTGCTTCAGCACTCCTGGCATTTACGGTCGACCTCTCCGAGCCCCGGTATCTTCAGCACAGCATCCAGATGAACTCATGAGCCTGGAAACACCTGGCAGGAGGTGGACACACAGTAGGCGGTCGTGATGGAAGCTCTCTTCTCCTCCGCTCGAGGAGGTAGTAAAACCTGCCTGCTTTCACTTTTAAGTACTGGCCACACTGACAGTAAAAATGGCCGCAGCCTACGCGGGCCGGGTCCCTGCCAGGTGGCGGGCACCACAGACACGTTCGCGTTTAGCTCGCTTTCTGCTCACGCAGCCGTCCCGAAGGCAGGAAGCACTCGACAACCCTTTAATCCGGGAGGACATGGAGCCATAGGGACATTAGGACTGACCCACCGCCCCTCGGCTGGTAGGAGGTGGGGCCAGTGTTGGCCAGGTTGGCAGCCTGAGGGCTCTTCCCGGTCAGTACATCAGCCGTGAAACAAGGGCGTGACTGGGTGGCGGGGGAAGAGGGCGCAGCCTGAGACGTGGAAACCAGGACCCCATCAGGGGCCCAGGAAGGAGACAGGAGCTGGTCCATCCCGGACAGACATCACCAGCTATCCCAGCTCGTGCTTTCCCCGTGTCCTGGTGAGGGGAGCAGGGTCATGGGAAACAGAACTCCACACCAACTGGAGAGAGGAAGTCCACAGGGACCGTGCGGTCACAGGGGTCAGACAGATCGAGTCGCCGTTTTCCGAGGTCAAAGGTGGTCAAGTATCACCACCTCCTCAACCTAGTACCTGTGCCTAATGTGTCCTAGTAAATTGACTGAACGTAACGCTATCATTCAAATTCGGCCCTTCCCACCAAATAGGTTTAAACCCTCTTAAGTTCCAACGTAAAACAGGCATTTTGAAGCATTTTCATTCAGCGTCAAGACAGGATAAGGGAGGGAAGGCAGCCCAACCCTGCCATCTGGGGTCTTACACAGTGAAGAAGTTAAGTTCTCTGGAGCTTGTAAATCCAAACTGAAGATAATTCCAGAAAATAAACCCCCAAAACGCAGCAGCATCAGAGCACAGCCTTCGGCGTGGAGGAACAGTTTCCAGAGGCGTGAACCAGCCTGCGCGAGCTCACCCAGCCTCATGCAGAATTTGGGGCTCCCCGGGTAAACCAGTTTCTCCGCAAGCACGCGGTTCAGGACAGGAGGCGAGAGGCCCACGGCTCAAGGGCCCTTGCCCCAAGCATCGGGGCAGACGCTGTGTCCTGCTTCGCCCTCCCTGTGTCACATGCCGCGCTGAGCATTCTGGTGCAGGTACCGCACTGTTAAACAGCAAATTAATGAATGATCAGTATTTTCAACTTTCAGCATTTTCTGGAAAGTGCTCTACACCTCCAGCACTTCCAAAACCCTGAACTCTGGGGATTGATGGAAGAGAAAATAAAAGAAAGCGCATGTTACTCTAAATGACTTTGGGCAAGTGGGGGTGTGGGCTGAGCAGGCGCAGGGAGGCAAGTGACAAATGCGGGGAGAGGAGGGAGCTTAGAAACGACTCATTTGCCTCTGCGCTGGCTCTGACTAAAATAGGAGCCCGTTGCTAAGTGCCCCACCCGTGCAGCCAGAGTGGCAGCCGGAGACCACGTGCCTGCAAGACAGAGGGACCTTCTTAGGAAAAGGACACACAGGTACTTCGTTGGCCACAAAGAGTGGCCGGAAAGGAAGTAAGCTGGAAAAATAGAGTTTTCTGGACTGACCGTGATGTTGCCATCTCAGAATTGCAGGACACAAGTAAGGGCCCTGACACTGACCAACTTCTCAGCCAAGGCAGCGCAGGGTCCCCTCGGGCCTCGTGCTCCCCAGCGGAGTGAGGCTGGCTCCTGGCTCATGGAGAGTCAGGCAGTCATTCAAATCAAGTCTTCGCTAAAACAGAACCTCAGCGCTGTTCGCCCCTGAATGACACGCTCAGCCCCTGGTGGTGAGGCAGGTCCTGCCTGTGCCCGCGTCCCTGGCTGGGCCAGCCCATGACCCCCGGGAAGCTCTCCAGCCCACACCTGGTGTCCAGGGATGGCCAGCAAACAGGACAGTCCCTCCTCTGTCACTGGTGATCAGAAGTCGAGTCTGAGCTGTCCTCTGGGGCTAGAAGGAGAGACCTGGGCCAGGCAGGGAGAGAAGATGGCCCCTTAGAGCCCAAACTGAAGACCCCAGACCCTGGTGTCTGTCTGGTGCCACCTCCACCTTTTGCAGGAACCAGTGGGGGAGCCTCTCTGTGTTTTCCCACCGCCACCTGCGTCTCTTCTGTCCGAAGGCCGCCATCTTGGGCGACACCTGGAGCGGTCCTGCCCCACCTGGCCATCTAGCCACTGGGGACCTTCCTATACCTCCCAGCTTCCCGAACCCACCCTGGGGGCCCAGCTCAGATCCCACGTCTCCCAGGGAGCTTTCTCTAGTCGCAGTCACAGAATGCTGGAGTGAGGAAGGAGATCAGATCCATTCACCTCTCCCATGTCACGAGTCATGCGAGCTGAATTGTGCACTACGCGCGGGCACTGTGCAACATGCTTTGCAGAGGATACCTCGTGGAACCCACCAAACCCCTAGAGATCCATGTCCTAGTGTCACCCCCACTTACCAATGAGGAAATAAGGCTCAGAGAAGTTAAGGAAAGTGACTCAGCGAAGGCCACACGTCCAGGGCCTCAAAGAGACAAGAGTCTAACTCAGAGAATCCATTCCCAAATCTGTGCTGTTTCCTGTCACCAGCCAGACACCCCGCCCCCAGCTTCATCTCCCCAGACCAGAGTGATGCTTCTCTTTTAAACCCCCTCGTCCATGATGGCACAACCACACTGCAATTTAACTGCGCCGTTGCTGAGGTCTGCCTGACCATCTTACGTTGTTCCACACTTTGTGCTGCCTAACTGACCACGGAGACCTCATCGCCTTATTTTTGCCAGAAATTACCTTGAAGGCAGGGAAAGAGCACCGCGTGTTCCCACAGTTGTGATTGCTCTAGTTCTAGACCAATATTGGGAACAGATACGCCAGCAAAGGACTCTCACTCCACTTCTGGGCATCAGACCCAGCCCGGGAGACACAGCCTGAATGGTAAAATCTGTAATTAAGAGAACATTTCAAAAGTTTAGGAGGCTTCTCTTTGGGAAGTATTCCAGCCAGTAAATGAGACAAGACTGACAGACTTGGAACATCACCACGCTGTGACCCCTAACGTCCTTGGGAAGAATGACTGCAACTCACAACCACGGAGACAGCCAGACGGTACCTTCCACCAGTGGGAGAATTCATCACAGCTTGTGAAGTGGTCTTGCCAAGAGTTTCAACCTAGCTGTTCAAGCTTTCAGGGTTTCTCAACCTCAGCACCACTGATGTAGTGGGTGGTGGGGGCGTCCTGTGCATTTTAGGATGTTAAACGGCATCCTTGCCTCTCCCACTGGATGTCAGTAGCACGCCCCCCTCCCACAGCCGTGACAACCAAAATGTCTCCAGCCGTGGCCATGTGGCCCCGTGCAGCAGTGACACTCCCCACTGAGAACCTCCACAACCCACCACCAGTGTGGAAGAAATGCAGGGGACAGAAGAACAGGCTAAACACACCGTGGAGGTGCAATCGACAAACCCCAAACTGTGGGAAACTCTATAGAAGAAACAAAATAGCTCGATTTCCTCAACAGGTGAATTTCAAGGGGAGAAAACATGATGGAGGAGGAAACTATGAATTAAAAGAGGCTTAATTTCAATCTATTGATCTTACTTGGATTTTGATTCAAACCAGAACTAGACTCATGGACATAGAAAACAAACTGGTTACTAGGGAGGGAGAGATGAAGAGTTTGGGATTAGCAGATACACACGACTGTACATAAAACAGATCATCAGCGAGGCCCGACTGCACAGCACAGGGAACTGCAGTCAGTTTCTTGCAATGAGCTGTAATGGGAACGAGTCTGAAGAGATACATACATGCATGTATGTATGTGTGTGTATGTACGGCCGAATCGCTTTGCTGTACACCTGAAGCTAACATTGCAAATCGACTACCCTTCAATAAAAAAAAAGAATCAAATAATAAAACAAGACAAAAAAAGACAGTCTGAAACTACTGAAAGTTTGAGCACTGGTTATCTGTGACACTAAGGGAACCTCGGTAGCCTTTCAGGCGTGATAATGTCATTGTATTAGAGTTTGCCCTCTGTTTTAGAAATACACACTTAAAAGCTTACAAATAAGATACCATCTTGGATTAGTTTAAAAAATATGAGCTGGGCTAAGTGGGAAGAGGCACGGAGGAAACGAAGGTCGGCCATAAGCGGCCATGACTGCATCTGGGTGAGTCACATGCACAGCTTCACTAAATTGTGATCTTTTACATATTTGAAATTTTCTGTAAGACTATTTTTTTTAGTTAGGAGAGCTTTTAACAATAAGAACTGTCCTGGAAAATCCTCTCTGAAAGCTGCCACACCTTGGTGCCCAGCATGGTGTGCACCTTGCTGAGAGTGGGTGCTGGGCAGACGGGAAGGCTTGGCTTACTGACGCCTCTGTCAGCCACTCAGGAAGGATTTCTGCAACCCGCTGCGGGACTTCCCAGGAGAGAAGCAGCGATGTGCACCAGCAGATGGGGCCCACACCCTTCAGGTCGTGGCCAAGCGGAATTAAAGTGGGGATCTGTATTGTGTTCTTTTGCTTCCGTACAAGACAGCCCGGGGAAAGACTTGGAAGGGGAGGCCAGGAGACGCTCAGGCCAGGCGTCCTGAGGGGAACAACCTGGAGGTTCTTCATGACCCCAGCTCAGGTCACACATGCCTGCCTCCCGGTGAGTGCCTGCTGTCTACCTGCAGCTCGGAGCTGGAAGGAAGCTTCTGAAGGTGGGAGACCCCTGTCCACTCTGCTTCCCACTCCACCTTCAGGGCTTGGTCCAAGGTAGGTGCTCGGTGAGCACTGATGAATGCATGAATGCGTGAGGTCACGCTCAGAATCTCCTGCACAAGAGGCGGGGGGAAGCAAGCGGTAGGGAGAGCCCGGAGGCTGCACGTAGGTCCTTAGGAGGCTTCTGACTTCGAGAAAAGACCCGACATAGATGCCCAAGCCCAGACTTAAAGTATTAAACTATTGTTAGTGTTTATTCCTTCAGAGGCATTGCACTGCACCTAGATGGTTGCATCCAATTTACGTGTTGCTGTCATTCATACTTCGGAGTTTACTAATGCCTTGCAAAGCACAGGTAACACCTAGTCTAACTGAAAAATTTTCAGAGGAAAATCCCCTGTTGGAGGCTTTCTCTCCCTCACTGCCTGTGGAGGTGAGCCGGCCACCGGCCACAATTCCATGCCCCGCCGTCCACTGGTGGCACTCACCCCACTCACAGACACGTAACAAGGAGGAGCTGGCCACCTCCAGCAATGTCTGAGCAAACCCAGTCTTTGAACAAAGCTCGTAGGCAGTCAACCTGCTGCCTTGGGCATCTGCGATGACCCAGGGATGGGGAAGACTCTGGGCTGGAAGGTGGAGACCTGGTGCAGACTGGTTGGTCCACTAGCCACCGGCTGACTTCAGGCTTTTCTGGGCAAGGTAGTCATTCCAGCCTTTTCTAGCCTTTAAGGAGCTAGAACTCTGAGTTTGCCCCAGGCTTTACTGACGCCTTGTGCAGGTTAGGAGTTTGGTCCTGACCATTGTGATCAGGTTGGCATCCATCCCACACTACGAGGAGGGTGGGACTGTTTCTCTCAGTCGATGAGCCATTGTTTGGGGCTCCCTTTCATGAGCAAGTTTAGGGAGCCCCCATTCACGGGGTCCGGAGACCTGTGTTGCTGGGGGCTAAGAAAGGTCACACAGGAAGCCGCCCCTCAGAGTGTCTGTCCCAGGGCAGGAGGTCTCTGAATCTGAGTACAGGTGATCAAGGCGTAACCCCACGCGCCTGCCCGTGGAGATGGACGATAACGCAGGGTGAACGGAGTTAGGAGTAGAAACTTCGAACGTGGCAGCATGGCGCTCCCGAGACCGTCCCAGCACAGCTCTGGAAAGGGCTGTGAGTTGGTAACAGCGCGTCATGACACGCCTCACTTGACACTGCCCCAGCACGGCCACATCCCACACTTAGGTACCGCACCGAGGACAACACCATGAAAGAAGTGACAAATTAGCCGCTTTGCGGCACCAGCATAATACTATCATTTGTATCACAGAGTCAGCAGAATCCAGCCCCCAATAACTCAGCTTACCATTCTCCACCCAGACTGGCCATCAGTGCGAGTTTATGTGCCTTGTACTAATCACTAAAGTCAGATAATATGCAAGGTTAATGGCTGCAGACAGTCTGGGGAAATATGCAAGATCTGATAAGGACACCCCCACATTATTGCGGAACTCTGCGTCTGTATCCCAACCAAGCGCAAACGGAGGAAATCGATGTTTAAGGCGGCCGCAGTACATCTCCCTGTGCAGCATATAAATGGGCCCTTCGCCGGCCCATTCACATCCCAGCTAATAAATAGTTCAGGCCCGGGCCACCCGGCTCGCGGAGGGGGGCGGCCATTGTCCGCCCGTCACCCCGGAGATTTATGCCGCTTCAGCACAACGGCCCGGCCAGGGCTTTCCAATTACCTCGCCCGCCTCTTAAAGGAGACAGACGCAGTGGGCACTCCGTCCTGATGAGGAGTTTAATATCCATATATATCAAGCCCTCAGAACTGGGAGCTGCACTTTCTTCTCCGAGCAAAGCACTTTTATTGAACAGAACTAGACAAAGCCCAGCTTGAGGCCTCTTTGTCCGGGTATCGACCGTCGGGGCGGACGCGGGGCCCTCACGCAGACCGCGCTTCCTCTGGGGCAGGCTTGGCCGCGCTCGGTGGGCAGCGTTCCCAGCGAGACCTGGAGGGCCTCCTGTGGCTTCCAGCGCTTTCCGGCGTGTTAGCCTCCCCACCGTCCTTCAGAGGCTCCCACCAACAGCCGGCTGGTTAATTTTGGCAAGTTCGTCTTAGGAAAGACTGGACCACAGTTTGCACATACACTTCCCGCCGTGCAACGCACAAAATCGTCTCTGAATGACAGATTCAAGTCTTGGCAATATGTTTTTCTTCAAATTGAGTATGCATTTCTGTGTCCCAATATAATTGCTACAATTTACCTTCCCAAACCAAACAAAAGTGTTCTGGCAACACATTTAATTTGTAACTAAACCACTAAATGCAAATGTGGACTTGGCCGCTTGGCCAGGGTAGCGTCTGGGGGAGTTTATCTCACTCGTGACAGGGAGAAAGACACTTCCCAGGACAGCGAGTTTTGACAGTCCCCTCGACGAATGAAAAATCACCCGGCACAGCCGCCCGGCGGAGGCTCCGGTTTATTCTCGGTGCTTCTGTTCCAGCACTTGGAGCTGCAGCCCAGAGTGACCACAGCCCTCCACTGGGGAAAGCACAGAGGGAGGGAGCCATGGTCACGCCACGCTGTATTTTATGCAGCACAGAGACTCTGGCAAAAGGCGTCCTTCCGTTGCCAAGTGGAAAAGGAACAAACGAACAACAGAGTCAGACGTCCCCAGGCCTGGCTTTCCCGGCAGGGTTGAAGTGAGGCCCACGCAGCCTTGTTCCACGCCTTCCAGGGGCGTTGGCTACGCGCCAGGCACTGGGTGAAGCCCGGGTCTCCGGCTGCCCACCCTTCGAGGCACTGATGGTGCCCGGGGAGATAGAGCGGGTAGCATCGCCTGTGTGACCACCTTCCAGCAAATTCCCAAGGGACAGTGAGAAGGCAGATGCATGCTGACTGGCAGGGAGGGAGGGGAGAGAACAGAAAGGAGCCTTCCTCAGAGAACCAGGGACACACCCGAGACGCGGTCGGCTTCCCCAGGCAGAAAGTGAGGGAAAGGCCCAGTGGCCTTGAAGCACTGCCCAGTGGGACCGGTGGGAGGTCAGGTCCCAGACCCCGAGGACCGCATCCTAACACCACCGAGACCATCTCCGCGGCGGGCTGTCCTCATGGTGTAGCCAATGTGCTTCCACGGATTCGAATGCACTGAACATCCTCAAGACGATGTTCTGGCAGTGTGTCTGCAGGTCCAGAAAGTCAGTGGTTACAGTTTTCTTACTGAGCACGTGGGTTAGATTATCCAGCCGACGGACAGGTGCCTGGGAGGCAGGTAAGAGGGAAAACCCATCTGCCTGCTTAAGGCCCTTTTGGTGTGTAAAGAGGCCACTTGCCTGATGTACTCCCTAGAGAACAAGAGGAAGAAAGGGAGGCTGTCCTTTCTCCTTTGTTATAGGTCTGTCATTTTATGGGAATTACCTGTCACACTTCCATGTGGGGACTCTGGGGTGCCCCCCCCGTCACACCTGCAAGGAGACACACGGCTGTGATCTGCCGCAGGTGCAGCTTGCTGGTTGCGCCGGTTAGGAGCTGCACACCAGTGTCTGGCCCGCTCTGCTCGGGACAAAATAGGTCTCCACCTCCTCCCCCAAGCCCCAGACTTCCAAGCCTTCCTCCCCGTGACCCAGACAATGCAGAGGTCTGGCTTAGGCCGCCCAGCCACGGGGTCCATCCAGTCTTTGCCCCTCCAAAGGAATGGAAAGTCAAGTTTTCCAACCTCCCAAAGGAAGGCACCACGGCTGCCCTGCGGGTCCTCTGTAGCGGGAAGCAAGTCTCCCAGAGCATTTTTCCTGAGATTAACATTAGAAATGCCCTCCCCCTCCGCCACACCGAGGATGCCCAGGGTCTCCCCAGGGCCCTCCTGAGCCCCACCCTGCACCCCGAGGGAGCAGGACTCCTGAACCCTTGTGACGCATTGGCATCAGACCAGTTAGGAAACCGGATCAGTGATCCTTAGCTTCCAGAAGCGCAGGAACCGTCTAGAAAGCTTGCTAAAACGCAAAGCCTTCAGCCCAACCCTCGCCCTTGTTTCTGACTCAGCGGGTCTGAGGGGCCTAGACAGTCTGCATTTCTAAGAAGCTCCCAGGTGCTGCTGGCGCTGCTGGCCTGCGGACCCTACTTGGAGACCAACACCTTCAAGAAGCCATCGGAGCCTCGTGGTTGGAAAGAAGGGATGGGCCGGTGAAGGAACAGAATTCGTGGCACAGGGTGGCAGCTGACAAGACGGAGAGGGCCACTGCCGCAAGCGTGGAAACGTGGCGATGCCTTCCTGGTGCGGCCAGGACCGAGGGCCAGGGACACGGGCGACTGAGCCCCGCTTCACCCAAGCGGTCACTTACTCAGAGACTCAGCGGCCGGCAGGCGGCCTGGGCTCTCGGGGGGTAAGCACAGCCCGCTGAGGGTGTCCAGCGGTCACCTGCAAACGGGTGAGGGGTTCAAGCGGGGGCTGGGAGGGGAAGGGGACGTCTGAGCCCAACGTCCTGGAAGAGAGTCCCTGAGGTTACAGTTCCCACACCCTCTCCCGGTGCACACTGACTGGCGAATCTCTGGGTCACCCTCCAGCCAGGTCAACTCCCAGCTCCCCAGGCTCCACCCTTCCTGAGTGTGCACGGTCCTCCCAGACCCAGGCTCTGCCCTGACACCAGTCCTGCTTTTGAATGCTTGACATGTGAGTCCTGAAATAATAGGATCAGAAGCAGTGATGAATCACGCCCGCTGTGGAAAGACACTGCTGGTATCACTCTCCTATGCCTTTAATTGGTGTCGTTCCTCAGGAAGAGAGATTTTTTTCAGAGTGCCTTAAGCAATGAGAAAGCTTTCAAGAAACAGCCCAGATTCTCATTCCTCAATTCCTTTCAGGTCTGATTTGTGTTAATTCAATTAAAGGCATGCAATTTGGCTGTCACAGAAATTAAACATAAAGAAAAATGTATATTAATGCAAAGTTTGAAGAGTTACGCACATGGAATCCAAGAAATTCCCCCGAAGTTATATTTTCTCCCATAGCAAGAGGAAAGAAAGACAGAAGGAAGGAAGGAAGGAAGGAAGGAAGGAAGGAAGGAAGGAAGGAAGGAAGGAAATTACATATATATGACATTTCTGTTAAATTTATTATTATACAAAAAACATAAACCCAAGCGATGCTACAGCATTTAAATAGGCAAACACGCAGTAGGAACGTGCTGTCTCTGACGTCCTGTGTCATTTTCACCCTGTCCACGTGAGAACGCTGTGTCTGCTACCACTCCCCGGCCCCAGCCGATGTGATCACACCCAGAACAACCCTTTTACGAGGGACCACACCACGTCTAAGAGCCGGGTCAGCTGATGCCTGGGTCTTGGGGTCGCCGAACGACTCTGCCGTCACCCTCCCGCGGCCCTGCTCTGGGGTGAACGCCTCCGGTAAGACCCAGGCCGTCAGAGCAGGACCAGCTGTGGGACCTCCTCGGGGTGCTGCCCTCGCTGTGAAACCGCCTTCCGTAAATGCAAGCGCTCCCTGAGTCCCCAGCCGGTCCGGTCGCCCTTCTGAGCCCCGGGCAGGCCCAGTGGGCTGGGAGGCAGCCAGGTTACCACTGAGGAGAAGGCCACACCCGCGGCGTTCCCGGGGCGTTCCCGGGGGAGCCCCGTCTCCATCTCACGGCTGCGTCCTCTGCTCACCGAGAGTGTACCGGGCGCTGCAAGCTGCTCCGCAGGCTTGAACGGCTGCACATGTTACGTCTCTGACTCTCGCTAGAGTCCCGGCCGCCACCGGCGCCCTGTCTCCAGGGGGAGGGCAGGGCGTCTTACAGACGCAAGGGTCTGTACAGACACAAGCGGAGGGTCCGAGGGCCTGCCACAGGGAACCGCTGCGACGGCCCGCACCCCAGCTCTGGCCCTGCGCCGTCGTTGGGGGAAACTGGGAGGCTTCTGAACAGAGCTGGGCCTTGAGCTTTTGACAGGTGGAGCCCGCTGGGGGGTGGAGGGAAGTGGGGAAGGCGGCCAGTGAGGAAACCAGGCCACGACCTGAATGCGCACACGGCCCCTTCGGGAACTGGCGCTGCCCACTGGCCACTCTGCTGGCCACGGGTTTGGACAGGTCCCTGGAGAAGAGACCCACGGCCGGCTGGGGCCCGAGCAAAGAGGCACCAGATGGGCAACGCTCCCCGTGCCCGCACAGAAGCCGGCAGACCCGGAAAGTCGCGTGAGCCGTCAAGTCCTGGACGAGGAGTGTCAAACCTGCAACACCTGTTCTTCGAATCAAGAAAACTTGGTAGCAGAGCAAACAGAATCAGTGGGCAGCTCAGCGCCTGTGCTCGCCTATGCTGACGGAACCCTGCCGTCCTGGGAACACCGATCATCCTCACACAGCCTCGAGTGTCTCGTGGCCTGGCCTTGGAGAGGCCGCCCCAGAGGAGATGGGGTGATGCCCCCTTCCCGCCCTTCCTGGGGCCCCTACATGACCATAGTGATCTGGACCTCCTGCCCCCAGTCTCCACTCTCGGGTGGATTATAAACTCCAGGAAGGAAGGGGAAATACGCCCCACTCCGTGTCACCCGCCCCTCAGGGGCGTGCGGACAGACAGGTGAGCCTTCACTCCAGCCCGATTTCTGTCTCCACACCCATCCCTCCTCTGGCTCCAGCCCCCGCTCAGGGCAGCAGGGCCTCTGAAAGCCCACTGGGTCTGCTTTCAAACCCAACTCCTCCCCGTTTCTCTCTCGGGAAGAGGGCGTAGAAAGAATGAAAATTAAATCCAAAAAGCCATTTTCCTGTGATAGTGCACTTGCTAATTTCAACACAAAGAAGCCACGAAATGCAGAAGTTACACATTTCATGCTCATTATCTCCCCCACATTCCCGGCAGCGCCTATTAAGCCATCATTTTAAATAGTTTAACTTGTAATAAGAAACACCGCGAGCCACGAGAAGGAGCCCTTGTCTCTCTGCCTCCATTGTTCACTGAGGCGTCAAGTCACCACTTCATTAGGTATTTGTGTTTAGGGTCTGAAAATCACGCCTTTTGTAGAACGTCCAGGGGGCCTGGGGAGGCGTGGGTATGAAATGAACACCCCACCTGCTGAAAATGTAAACTTTGAAATCGGATTATTAGGAGCTGAGTATTCGTTACACAGAAGAATTACTATGGGTTCCTTTTGTAAATGATAAATTCTTGAAATTAATTTAAATTACAATGTGATTCGCAAGAGGAAGTAAAGTTTAACACAACCGCATGGCAGGTAATACCCCAGCACGCGGCAGGTCCTCAAAAATACGTCAAGAGACTCAGAAACGGTACAATAGTAAAGTGACTGGTTGTAACCGGTGCCACCGTGGCCTGTGTGTCCTCCAGGCTGCAGTCAAGGGGGGCTGGTCCCTCTGGGGCCTGAGGGACGACTGGGTCCGCCTCCCTCAGCACTGGTGGCCTCAGTGTCCCTTGTCCTCTGAGTGTGTCTGTGTCCACGCTGCCCCCCGTGAGGACACGGTCACGCTGGATCAGGGGCACCCCGATGCCCTCGTCTGACCCTACCTCCAAGTCAGGTCACGCTCACAAGTTCCAGGGACTGGGGCTCTGAGGGACACCACTCAGCCCCTGACACCCCCAACGACAAAGCCCAGCGTCCTCCCAGCCGCCCGGCAGCTGCCCTCTTGGACGCCTTTCCCTCCCATCGAGGTTTCCTCCTGGCCCTTCCTCTGAAGGAGGGGCCGTCTGCCCAGCCCCTAAGCGGGTGTGTACCCGCCCAGTCTCCAGCCAGGGCTGCGTGCGGGTGTGCACGGGCTGAGCCGGGCCCTTCAGGAGCCGTGTGCTCACGCTCCCCGGGCCAGCTGCCCTCCACAGGGCCTGCACATCCGCCCCTCCCTGGGCCCTCGACGGCGGGCGGGCATGGCCCCCCCCAGGTTGTGGCCAGCACTTCCCCCCTGCCGCAGAGAAAGGCCCGCGTGCTGGCACGTCGGCCAGTCCGATGATGGCAAAGCTGATGGTACCCCCACGTCATCACCCAGGGCTCCTGCAGTCCCACCACCTTGACTGCTGCTCCAGGAGCCCCGCCCGGCCTGCCACCCGCTCCCTCTGCAGCCACCCCTTGCATGGGCTGGATTCCCACCCGCAAAGATGTGGAATTCTTCTGCATGTGAGCATTCAAGTCAGAACGGTGTGGGCACAGGAAGCCGAGGTTTGAAGCAGGGAGAGACGTCACTGTGACACAAGGAAGCAGACCTCCCCGGCTGAGGAAGCCTCTGCTGAAGTAAATCGGCTGCCCAGACGGACGGTGTCGATAACAGAATTCACTGCTTCCTGTTCCCCCCACTAGCGTCCCAGCCAGGCCCCAGGTCTGTGCCAGAAACCCCACCCGACACAGGTGTGGAAGCCACGGAGAGCACTGCCAGCGGCAGCCGCCTGTCTACTCCCAGGTGCCCCCAGGGCTCCTAGATGAGCCGCGACTCGGCGTCTCCGCAGCTGGCCGTCCACTGTACTTACCTGGCTCCTCTGGGGCTTTCGGTGACAGCGATGTCCCCAGGGTGCATCTGCTCAGCTGCCAAGGGCCCCCGATCTGTTCCACTGGGCGCGGCCAGCCTTCTTCTCTGTGGCTGTGTTCACAGGTGCCCATCACCCGGGCCCCCGCAGCTCCTCGCTGTGACGCGTGGTGGCCCCATGTGATGCCGGCCTCTTGCTCCCAGTGTGGAGTCACACACACCCCCCAGGCGCGGCCCCTGGAGCCGTCCCCGTGGTCACTGTTCTGCTGGCTTATCCCCTGGTCTGTCCCACTCTGATCCAAAGATTTTCAGAGACGGCTCCTCCCTCACGGCTGACTCCCCAGAATAAAGCTGTGAAAGTGCAGGGCAGGGAGTGGTGAGCCGGAGAAAGTGCATGTTGAGCATCAGTAACGCACCCGCAGGACGAGAGCAACGGGCTGCGGGGAGGCCGGGAGGCGGCAGACGGATGGAAGGAAACGTGCCCCTGGGACGTGATTCACTTTGATATGAAGCACAGATCGCCTCTGCTCACACGTTACAGTATTGTTTTGCTCAAATACTGGAGAGTGATGGTCCAAAAAAAATCCATCTTTTCCAAAACGTAAGTAAGCCCTCGTTTGCTGACGGCGTCCCCTCCTGGGGAGTGGAGCGTCTTGGGAGGGGCACACTCCGCTCCCGCCTCTCAGTGTGGGCAGCGTGGGTGGCGGCGGGTGTGCGGTGGTGGGGACGAGTTGCCCCGCGAGGGGCCTTTGGAGGTTTCTGAGCCCCTTCACAATGTCGACCCCTCCGTTCCCGGGGCCCTTTGAGGGGTGCCCCCGCCATCGCCCTCTGTGGTGTCAGATGCCCTGGCGTCCACACCACGCACCTCAGGGACATGGAACCAGGCAGGTGGTGTGACGCTCGAGCTCACCCCACGCGTCCCCGAGCCTCCCTGCCTCACCTGCAGGTCAGGGAAGTCGCACCAGAACGGCTCATCCTCGTCTCAGGCCGTGAACCGGTCTCGTCTCTGCCACCATCTCACGTCACCGCCAGCGGTTGCTCCGAACGTTAGCAGATCCTCCCTCCGGCTGGATTCAATGAACTCTCGAAACCATTCATTTACGTTTTCATTTTGAAGACTGGCTCCTCGTGTCTAGGAGTTCAGCTTGGTTCTTCTTCAAACCTCCCTGTTTTCATGGGGTCTTGCCATTGATGAGATAAAATTTACTACTTAAGACAGGACGAGAAAATTCAAGTGTAAAGTGCTCTCTCTGTCCATCTGGGCCGCCCTCCTTGGGCCTCCCCTGCTGGGGTCTCGTCCTCCCCAGACCCTTCTGTGTGCGCTCACCACAAATGTTTCCTCAAACTGTGACAAAGGTGTCCCTGTGGTCACTGCAGAAGGTGGAAGCTGGGTGGATAATTAAGAAACTCCCCCGGGTGGCCAAGTAAACTTGAGCAGCTGGGATCGGAATCCAGCTCTGTGACACTCCGAAGCCCAGGGTCACCACCCTGCCCCCACCCCAGGCCCACCCGGCCCGGCCGACCCCCTGCCGGCTTGGAGATTCTAGAATCAGCGTCAACCCCGTAAGTAAGACCACAACCAAACGTCAGTGCGTCAGGGCTGCCCCACGCTGCTGGTGGGGCACGTGGAGGTGGCGTGTGGAAATGCCTGGAAAGCCCTGGAGAACCGGCCGGAGTCGCTCACCACTTCAAAGGCAAAGAGAAAACGGACGCTGAGTGTGAGTCCTTGTGCCTCCTCCCCCAGCGTCACCCCTTCCTCAGCACACCCCCCACCAGGGTGTCGTCTCCACCGCATGCAGAGCAGTCCTGGTCCGGGAGGGTCCCCATGGGGTTTCCACAGTCGCATGAATAAGTGTCACCACACTAAGGCAGAGCCACTGCCTGTCACCTGCCAGGGCTAAGCTCCGGGTTAAAGGACCCAGTCCCCCCAGAAACGAAGAGTCTGGATGCAGGTAGAAGGGCCGTCACCAGGGCTCCCTCCCAGGACCCTTCCCCTTGACCCCCTACTGCATGGCTTCTGCACAAACAGGCCACCAGCCCAGGCCTCACAGCCACCTGTCAGGGAAGCTGCCCGGGGCGGGATCAGCTCTGCAACATGTGAGCGCAGAAGCAGCCCCCCCTCCCACCCACCCCATGCCTCGCCCGGGTACCTACACCCCGAGGCCCCAGCCTTCTCAGGAATCCACCTGCCCAGCTGCACGTTTACTTTAAGAGGGATTTTACTGACATCTGGTGGCAATTTGAGAAAACTCACTTTTAGAAAAGTCGGGTACAGAGATTGAATCCCTCCATTAGGGACTGTGACCCTAGGATAAAGGGAAGTAATTGTGGTGCTGGTTTCATGAGTGTGCGCACCTATCAAAACTCTCTGAACTGTGCCCCTGAAATACGAGTGGTTCACTGTCTGGGAACCACACCACAACGAAGGTGTTTAAAATAAAAGAAGAAAGGGATGTAGAGGGACAAGGTACCGCCTTCTCAGCCCTGCCGCTCCCGCCCGGACTTTGAGTTCCAGGAGCAGCCAGGCTCCGTGTTCCCAAAGGGAGCTGAGGACCTGGGAGGGAGACAAAACCCATCCTGACTCTCTGGGCACCGTGTTCCAGGGTCAAGATGACAAATCCAGAGCCGGGGCGTGGATCTGAACACACTCAGGAAGGACCAACAATCCAAAAATGGGACTGTTTGCAGCATTACAGCAAAGGCCTTTGCAAGACCCCCGCCTTGGGTCAGAGACCCCAGAGCGGTTTTCCTGAGCCCACTGGGCTTTCTCACTCCTCCTCCAGCCAAGAAGTTCTCCCAACCGTCCTGGGGTGGCCGGCGTCCCACGCAGGCTATGTCTCCCCCACCTACACCACAAAATCACGGGGATAAACGCAGGGGACCCAGTAACGCAGGGGTGAGCAAGAGCCACGTGAACGGGACACCAGGAGACCCCGAGACAGAGGCCTCTCCCCACCCCCTTCTCCGCCCCAGGGCAGTGTGAAAACGGAAGTACTTGCGTAATTATACGCAACGTTCATGGAGTCGCTTCTCGATGATTGGCTTTAAAAGATGACCAGGGCTCGGTGCAGGGTGTAACTCTACACTCACCAGCTGGGATTTCCCCTTAAGACGGGCACGTCGTGGGACAAAAGAATAAAAAGATGGGATTTCAGTCCAAAGCGAAAGACTTCCTTTTTAGCTGGCCCGCGGGGCGGTACGGACAGGATACAGCAGGCACGGCTGTTCACACACATCCGCCCCAGACCCACACGGAGGGCGCGCCGGTTGCTTCCTATGCTCAGGTGTCGTCACAGGTGGTAGCCCTCACCTTTCTACATTCATACTTTTTCCAAGTTGTCTGCAATGGTGAAACGTAATTTTTCATCGGAACAAAAACAGAAAACAAAGCCTGTGTAGACAGCAGGTTCCCACACATCCTCGGGTCGCGGGACAGCCCCCACCCCTGGAGGACAGCCCCCACCCCCGGGGCCCCTCTCCTGCAACCAGCGCCCTGTTCTCGCAACAAGCTGAGTGAAAGGCACGCCTTATCACATCCCTTCCTGCCTGAATGGAGAGGACTCCACCCGAGGACTTTCCTTTGTTCGCCCAAATAGATAAAGTAACTTGAAAGCCCCTGCTTCCGGCTGAGCCCAGGTCCTCGGCCCCAGCGCGGCCCTGGCAGGCTGCTGGCTGTCCGTGTCTGCCCTGCTCGTGCTCAGTGCCACCAGCACTGCCCAGATCACCGCACCAGAGCAGATGCCGGGAAAGTGCTTTTGAACAACAGCATCCACAGACGAGCGCAGCAGACACCAGGCGCCGGCCAAGGGGGGGGATCCGTGACTTTAGGGGCGTGAAGGGTCTGCAGGCCCAACGGCCCCTTGGGGACTGTGCCTCTCTCCCCTTCCACCGCCCCCATCCTCCTGCCCCCGGTTCACCCTCACACGAGGCCCCGGCCAGCCAGGCGTCCTGCCCCTACTGACCGGGCCTCGCCCCTCACCCTGGGCCTTCCTCCATCCCCCTGCCCGCCCCACACCACTGTCTCCACCAAGAGGCCCTGGGCTGACTTTGAGGGGGGCGCTCTCTGTGGGAAAAGTAAACCTGTGGCCCCAGGACTCCTGGGGACCCTGTGGACTGGGGCTCTGCATCTTAGGTCCACTTGGACCACATGTGAGTGTGAAAGCGGGAACCCACTCGCCTGACCCCCCTGTGATGGGCCCCTTCCGTTTCCGAAAAGGAGGCAGGCACGGGATGGATGGAACAGCCAGTCGCTCACACTCCTTGCAATCATAGCAGGTAGAACAAATATCACACCATGGCCTCAGGGGAGCGCAGACAAGCACTGCCCCCCGCCCCTCCTCCCACCAGCCCTGGCTGAAGGGCAGCGTCACACTGGCTCCAAGAGCAGAAAACTTCATTCTGCCAGTTAAAGATCCTGGGGCCCTCCCCAGATTGGCAGTCACTTCTCCAGGAGGTCGCCTGCTCCTTCCATGGCGTCCGAAGCCGGTCCTGGGCTGGCCTGGGTCCCCACTGGCCTCTTCCAGGCAAACTTCACCTCATCCCCGGTGGCTCCCCAGCCATGGTGCCCTCCCTGCCCACGGTCAGTGAAAGGTTCCTTGTCCTTCCCAGCCTGGCTTGGGATCCTCTAAGTCCGCGGCCTGCGAGGCACGAGCCCTGCAGGGATCCAGGATCAAGGCCAGGTCAGCAGATGCCCGCGGTCCTCCCGCCGCCACCCCTTCGCAGCCTCCTCGGAGCTAAGCCAGTGTCCGCTTGGGAGGTTGGCCTCCTCCCACTTCCTTCCCTGGACACCAGCCCACACAGCCTGCAGCTCAGCTCACACCAGCCCTCACCCCCACACCCAGGGGCTCCTAGACCCCCCACACCTAAGCTCTCGCCTAACCTCCACACAGAGCTGCAGGGGCGTCAGGGCCGGGCCACTCCAGCTCCTCTCCCGCTGCCACTCTTGCTACTTCCAGCCAAGGCCTCTGCTGAGAGGGAAGCTGCGGCTCAGAGGCTGAGGGACCTGCTCAAAAGGGCAAGACTGGGGTGAGGATGAGAAGCCAGGTCAGGTCGGGCACACGTGTCCCACCAGGTGTGGCATCAGGACACGGAAGGACAAGTCCCTTCAAGAATTCAGAGTCAGAAACCCAGTTCTGCCTCCGATGGGCTGTGTGACTCTGGGAGAGCAGTTCTCCCTCTCTGAACTTCCGTTTCCTTAACTATAAAATATCAGCTTTGGAGCAGGTGGTGTCTGGGTCCCTTAGGACCAAAACTCTGTGGCTCTCTCCTGTTCTCCTGCCTCTAAACTAACCATAAACATTCCATATTTCCTTCAGACATTAAAGCAGGAGGGTCACACCAGCGAAAGGTGGAAGGGATGGCTTCTGAACGCAGACAGTCTGGTCTCAGGGAAGATGAGGTGTCTGACAACACGAAATAAACTCAAAATGTCGGGAGCCCCGCTTTGACGAAGCCCTGGGCCCCCCGGCGCGCAGCCGCCCGGCTGCTGTCTCCTGCCCCCCCCCCCCACCCCGCACCGTGATCACGAGGCTTGCTGCCTCTTTCCCGGGGTCCCAGCAACGGCGAGGCGGTGAGCTCGGACTAAACTAGGGGACGGTGACGCCTTCACCTCTCTCCTCTCCCCGTTAGAAGCTCCTCCCGGAAGACGTGAGCTTCAAGAGCACAGGAACGCAGTTTAATTTCCAGAAGAGGGAACGGAGAATTCCCTCGACGGGAAATGCGCGAGTGGGACGGTAGGAGGCGCTGCAGAGGGCGCCCGGGGCGGGACGCGCGTCCGGGCGGCGGGGCGGCTCCGCCCGCGCAGGGCCGGCGCCCACCGCCGCGTCGCGCTCCTTGCTTAAGCGACGCGGCGCATCTGCGGAGCAGAGACGCCACCGGAGCCAGGCCGGGAACAGGCCAGGCGGGGACAGCACACGGGGCCGAGGCGGTGCGGTCCGGGCGCTGAGCCCACCCGCCCCCTCGCCGGCTCTGGGACCGGGGGCCCTGGCCAGCAGGTGGCGCCAGAGGCTGCTCCTGCGCGGGGACCCGCGGCTCAGCCCGGACCGGCCCCGGCGGGAAGGAGCCGGAGTCCGGATCCCGCTCTCCCCTCGCGCTCTTCCCACCGCGGTCCCCCTCGGGTCAGGGGTGCTGCCCGCTGAGCCTCAGCTGAGCCCACGCCCCGCCTCCAGAGACTGGAAACATTCTTGACTTCTGCATACAAGCGCGTGTGCGCACATGACACGCGTGTGCACAGCACACGTGCACACACCCACACGCGCGTCCCGTGTGCACACAACACACACACATGCTCTGCAGCACGGCTCTAGCTGTGCAAAACAAGAAAGCCACGCACGTGTCTGTGTGTCAGGTACCTGCATCCTCACCTCTGTGCTGCGCTCACGTTTTCATCGAGAAGTTTGGGAGGATGTAAAAGAAGCCATTAGTTCCAGGGAGGCGAGCACGTGTGAGGGGCTGGACTGGGGGGGGAGACTGAGTTCTATGTTTGATCACATGCAACTGTTCTGTGTTTTTAAGACATGATTTGATTTGATTTGATTTTTTTAAAACGTGATTTTAAAGGAACAGAAAAACTAGATTAAAAAATCTCATTTAAGCCTACATATTCTTAATAAAGCCCAGGCGGTCATAAAGCGCACACGCACACACGTGTCATTATTGGGCCTTAATCAACAGAAGTGGCCTGGACGTGACAGAGACAAGATAGTCAATGAGTTCACTAAACATAATTAAACCCGTGTTTCCAAGTTGAATGAGCAGTTTAACATGTGGCCTCCCACACGTGAGCTGCCGAGTGCTTCTGCACCGGCGCTGCAGAGAAAGACGCTGAAATGTCCCAGAAAAGGAAAACCCACTGAGAACTAGTTTCCGGTTCCCTCCCTCCTGAAATCTATTCAAAATCTAATCTTTCATGATACTTCACTGGTAAAACCTCTACAAAGTTATAGTTGTTAATAGACCAAAAACTGTGAGAATTAAAAATAAGGACTATAACTCCTGAAATGCCGTGACTATGATTTCAGATATGACACAAGTAAGACCATTTTATTAAACGTGACATCTGAACACGAACTCTTCTTAGGACCCGTTTCCACCTTTCTCCCTAAAGAGACTCCGGGCCGCGCAGGCCAGAGGGAAGATGCTGTGTGATCCCGCACCACGCTGACATTGCTTCCCCGGGGTCCCTCCGTGCCCCGGAGGCAGGGCAGCTTTGAGAGGAGGTGAGTACCCTGATGAGCCTTGCTCTGTCCCTAGAAACTTCTACAGGATAACTTACAAATTTATACAACTATATTTATAAGTACATCCATAAATAAATGTAGCATCATAAGTAATTTAAACCATAGTACTCTAAGTTAGCAAATGAATAAATGTTTGGGGGCACATCTAGACACAGAATAGAAATATAAGGAGAAAGCCAAAGACAGGCAGACAGAAGTGAAACCGCAGGAGGGAATATTCCAGAAATCTGAGGGCAACAAGGAAAGAAGCGTCCCCGGTTTCTCCCCTGCAGGAGAGAACAAGTAGGAGCAGACCACGAAGAAATCCCGTTTCCGATAACTTCCGCGAAGCTCTTACGCGTGGAGGGTATGCACAAAATGCAGCCAGTATGAGAGGATACACATGTGTCTCCGTGCCCGTGTATACATCTGCCTCCCCTGGCTTTAAATATTCATCAACTTCATTTTAGTTTTGGTAACAAAAGATGGGAAGCACCACACATCAGGCATCCACAGACACACCAGGAAGCCACGCAAAGGGGACAAAGTCAGTGCTCGAGGGCGGGGTGCCACGATGGGACGCCTGTGGCACGGCAGTGACTCTGGTAACCCCGTGCTCATCAATCCTCAGATGCGTCCATACACTTATCTTCTTTGCGCGCAAAGGGGTTTGCACATTCTTTTCCGAAAAAGCAAGAAAAAATTCTTTGAACGTACCTGTGACTCAGAAGCACACACACTGAGCGAAAATCCTGTTCATTTCGGCCACGGTGTGTGCACCAGGCTCAGGCGTCTCCCCGCGTCCCGCCGCTAGAGGGCGGCCACCCTCACGAATCCCTCCCCATCGGCCGGCGCCCTGCCGGCCCAGCGGCCCGGTTTCCAGCAGTTTTCTCAGGGAGAAGGGACCAAGGGGTGCTAGACCCCTGTCCGGCTGTGTGAGCACCTTCACGAGGCAGCACAGCAGAGCAGAGCAGGTGTCAGTCTCCCCCTAGGCTAGAGAGGCCTGCGCCGTCTGCCGCCCAGAGGAAGTGCGTTAGTGCAAACCCTCTTCCAGCCGAGCACCAAGCCCGCTATTGCAGAGACCCCCCCACCCCAGCCTCACCCCGCGCAGCTTGGGCCGGGGCATCCGGAGGCTGATCTGACAACGGAGCCGCAGAGAGGCAGGGAACAGTTTTCATGTGGTGCAGACCAGCTTCAGAGGTTAACCCCATCAGGCGTCAATATTTCTGCGCTCTCTTTCTCTCTCTCTCTCTCACACACGCACAGCCTGTCTCCTCCGTTTCCTCTAAAGCATTTGTGAGTTACTTCACCAAGGAACACGAGGAGGAAACAGAACACGGGGCGCTTTTATTTTCATTATTCCCTGTCGCTTTTTGCCCATTGCTTCTTACTTGAATGTCAGCACTTTTTCCCAATAGAATTCTCAAAATTTGAAAATCTTGGTTGTTTGTGCCATGTCTGTGGACGTGACAAGTAAATCTGGACTACAGAGTGCAGGTGAATTTTTCAGCTGGTAATTTAGGATGTTCTGTGAATCATGCCCAACCTAGAAAACACTGCATGTGTCGCCTCGGTTAGCGCCTTTGGGAGTCCGCGTGGTCTGGCCTGTCGACCGTGTGTGGGCAGGGGGTCGTCTTCAGAGGCTGTAGGTGGTTGCATCTTCCCCAGTCCACCCCCTCCCCAGAACCCTCCTGCTGTTTGCTGACTGCTGGGGGCTTTACGTGGGAGACTATGAAAGGGGCTAGAGTTTACTGTCAAGGCTGGTCTGTCCCCTGCATCCACTGAGACCAAACGTCCCATCCTGTGTCCAACCGAGCGTGCTGACACTGATATAAATGAACTTATTTACAAAACAGAAATAGACTCACAGACATAGAAAACAAAATTGTGGTTACCAAAGGGAAAAGAGGAGGGGAGGCATAAATTTGGAATTTGGGATTAAGAGATACACACTATTGAACGTAAAACAAGGACCCATGGTGTATGCAGAGTACAGCCACCTGCATTCAATACCTTGTCAAACCTGCCATGGAAAAGAACCTGGAAAAGAACACATGTTTATATACCTGTGTATAACCGAACCACTCTGCTGTACGCTTAAAACACTGCGAATCACCTGTACTTCAGTTTGTTAAATGGCAGTCAGTGCCCTAGAAGAGCGCCATCCAGCTAGCAGTTACTGGGCTTCCATGAGGTCAAGGAGGCCTGGTGATGAGGCGCTGTTTAGGAGCCGTTAACCCAGGAAATAAGAGTGCAGTTAACACCAGCCTCCATTCATGTTAGGGTGAAACCAGGTTCGTGGGGGTCGACAGCAGACAGGGCGTCAGCTGAGGTTTAATGCACTGAAGGCTCATTCCTGGGCTGGGAGCGATTTCGCTTACAACGTGTGAGTCCCACGCAGCCGTCCCGCCGCCCCTCAGCCTGCGCTGCCGGGCGTAGAGACGATGACGGCACAGGCGAGCAGACTCGGGGACACACCCAAAGTGGCCCCCGCCTTCGGGTGCTGCCCCTGGTACCACGGGCTTCCAGTGGAGAACAGCTCCCTCCCGGGACCCCCACCCCGCAGCGGCTCCTTCTACAAATGCTGGTGATGTCCACAGGTGGCCCTGCCCGAATCACAGTCACAACCGGGAGACCTCCGAGCACAAGTCTCTCCAGACAGGCCCGTGAGCTCCTGCACATTCTGCGTCCTGTCTCCCCCTGTTAAGAGGAAGCTAACCGGCTGCACTGTTTCTTGCCTGTAAGTTCTTCTTGCTCATGGGTTCAAGGACGGCACCTCTTCTTCCAGAACCCCCCTCAGTACGGCTCACGAGGCAGGCTCTCAGTGCGTCCTAGCACTGACTGCAGAAGAAGGGACTGTGGAAATGGAGGGAAATGAGCCCATCCTTCAAAGGTGACCGGGCTGGAGACGGCAGGCAAGGTGCCAGCGACAGGAGTGAAAGACTGGACATAAACGAGTGCGCCTCGCACGGAAGTGAGTCCGGGGTCTCTGGGAAGGCAGACACGGAGCAGGGTCACCGCCGACAACAGAGGCAAGGGGCCCGGCCGCAGCGGATTTTCACGCCGCGCGTCACGGGCAGCCCGAGGTACGTATCCATAACACCTCATGGATGCAGTGGGGGTCCCACGAACATAACCAGCGACACCTCTCAAGCCCTGGGTGCGTTCCAAGAAGGCAGGAACTTCGGTGTTTGACTGCCTGTCTCTCTGCTAACCATGCCTCACGCCCAATATGGTGAAAGCATCTGAAGGTGTTAGTTTTAGGCGATTGTCACAGACCCCAGCGTCTTTCTCCACGTATCTGCTCCACCGTCAGCCACTCGTAGCTAGCTGTCCGGAATCTGAGTCTTTCTGAAGGCGGAGAAGAGGAGTGAGGGGAAAGTCACATTACGGAGGGTGGGCTCCGTCAGGCCGGCCGCGAAACGTACAGCCTCCCTGAGGCTCTGCCTGACGGCATTTCTCTGCAGGTGGCTGGAGGGCTTGGAGAGGAGAACAGTGGGTTTTTTTTTACTGAAGCGTATCTGACATTCGATGAACTGGGCCTGTGTGACGTGACAATATGATGAGTTCTATCGTAAATGCACGCCGTGAAGCCATCACCGCAGTGCACACAGAGAACACGCGCACCCATCACCCTGAAGTTCCCCGTGCTCCTTGGCGATCCTCCCGCCCGCCCCTGTCCCTGGCCGGAGACAGCACGGTTCCACGTCTGCCATCGCTGTGGACGAGCTCACACTTGTCAGAACCGGATGTGAATGAAATCACACAGGAGGCGCCCTTCCGCCTGGCTCTCCCCCCGCAGCCTGGGGATTCACCCCCGTTGTGCGTGTGGCGGCTACTTCCCGTCTATTCCCAAGGGGCTTCCCTCGCCTGCCCGGGGGGACACGACGTGATCAGCCAGTCGCCTGCTGAGGGACGTTCGTGTTGCTTCCACTTTGGGGTTATGCATGCTCTGAATGTTCATGACCAAGTCTTTGGACATACGATTTTTTTAATTTGGAGTAAATACTAGAAGCGGGCTGGCTCGACCGCATGGTAGGGGGACATTTAACCCTTTGGAAAACTGCCAGATTCCATCTGCACGTCTCTGCAGTCCTTTCTGTGTTCTGGGGACAAGGCCTTGATCAGATTTGTGTTCTTCACGGCTGTGGCTTGGCTTTTCATTTCCTGAAAGGCATTTTGGACAACAGAAATTCTTAAACTTTCATCGACTCTTTCCTTTGCATTCGTGCTTTTGACGATGTAGGTAAAGAAGTCCTTGCCTCATTCGAGGCCACGAAGTTTTATCCCATGTCTTTTTCCTGAAGTTTTATCAGTTTGTGTTTTACAGGTAGGTGTGTATTTCGCGTTTGTCTGTGTGATACGAGGTGTGAACTGACTTCCCTTTTTACGTGTGGATGTTTCGTTTCCTGGCCCCGTTTTTTCATTTTAATTTTTTATTGAGGTACAGTCGGTTTACAGTGTTGTGCTAGTTTCTGGTGCGCAGCACAGGGATTCTTTTTTACATTACTTTCCATTATGGCTTGTTACAGGATACTGAAGATAGTTCCCTGTGCTGTGCAGTAGGTCCTTGTTGTTCATCTGTTTTAAATATAGCAGTGTGTGTCTGTTAATCCCAAACTCCTCATTTATCCCTCTCCCCCACCCCTCCCCCTCCTCATAACCAGAAGTTTACCTTCTACGTCTGTGAATCTATTTCTGTTTTGCAAACAAGTTCACTTGTATCATTTTTTTAGATTCCACGCATAAATGATGTCACGTGGAATTCGTCTTTCTCTGTCTGACTTACTTCATTTAGTGCGATAATGTTCTGATTTGCCTCTGGATTCAGGGGCCTGAGACAGTGTGTGGCACAAAGCAGTTCTTCAGAAACTGCGTCAGGTGTGTGTGCAAGAGCATCGTCCCGTCAGGGACTGAGTCCCAGCGTTGCCCAGCGCGCTGCGGGGACGCAGGTAAGACCGGGTCCCTTTCCTCCCGGATTTATAACCTGGAGGCTGAGAATCAGAGAAAGGCCTCTGTGACAGCAGAAGGGAAGCCAGAGGGCGTGAATGTTCGCAAGAGATCTCCGGAGCATTTTGTGACGTAACTGGGGTGAAGGCGCGCCGCTGTGCTGAGCGCGGCTGCGGCCCCGGGCGCACTGCCGGGCGCTTCCCGACGGCAGCCTGCCTCTCCGTCCCAGTGGGCCGGAGGACACAGCACAGTGTCCGCGCTAGACCTGGGAAGACTTCCTGAAGGAGCTGACTGTCCGGCCTCTGCTAAAACACCTCCAGGGGTCAGCAGCGGACCAGGAAGAGGCAGCTTGCCAAATCTTACCACAGTCTTCATGCTGAGAAAGACGCCCTGACAGCTGTGCAGAAGCCGGTTAGACCTCGAGGCCAAGAGCATCACCCCGGAAAGAGAGGGGAAGAGGGGGCAGCTGTGAGGCGGGACAGCACTCGCTCCAAACCGCAGGCCTTGCCCACCGGTGTCCTGCAGCCTCTTAGCTCCCAAGCCCGGTGTCGCTCCCCGCGCACGGCATCTCAAGGAGGATTCGCTCGGTGGAGCCCGGCAGCGCTGTCTGGGGGAGGACCACGGCCGGAGGGGAGGCGCGCTTCCTCAGGGCCCGGCCTAGAGCGCGTCCCTGGGAACTTCCCCTCCCGGCCCTTCGCGGTCAGAGTCCTGCAGCTCACGGCCACCGCACAAGGCAGCCGGTGGCAGGTGCTGGCCTTTGGAGAGACTACTGCACGTTTTAAAGCTCAGACAGGGAGTGAGAGATTGACAAGTGGCTCCCCGGCTGTTGAGTGCACAACCGCTGCTGAGACGTGAACATTCTGGAACCCACACCCAGAGAGAGCAACGCCTGAGCGCGTGCTGTTGGGTTTTACGCCAGAAAATACAGAATCCAGGCAGCCTCTGCGCCTGCTGCTGGGTGTCTGCTGGCAGAAACCTTTGTTGCTTCTGACACAACAATGGGGAGAGTCCTTTCTGTTTGCACGCGGGTTAGTGCCGTCTGGGCTGGAAGCAAAAGGCACAAAAGAAGTCCTCTGTCACCTCGAGACAAATGACTCGGGTGTTACTCGCGCCCGCCAGGTAGCTGTGGAAAGGAATGAAATCAGTTCTGCTGGGCCATAGCGAGCCGACTCCCCTCTTTGAGCCTCAATTTCCAGATTAACACAGCAGAAGGCAGTGAGCGGAGCTCTGCAATGCAGATGCCCCTGCGCCAACACAGATGCCCCTGCGCCAACACAGACACACCTGCACCAAGACAGACGCCCCTGTGCCAACACAGATGCACCTGCGCCAACACAGACGCCCCTGCGCCAACGCAGACGCCCCTGCGCCAACACAGACGCCCTTGCGCCAACACAGATGCCCCTGCGCCAACACAGACACACCTGCACCAAGACAGACGCCCCTGTGCCAACACAGACGCACCTGCGCCAACACAGACGCCCCTGCGCCAACGCAGATGCCCCTGCGCCAACGCAGATGCCCCTGCGCCAACGCAGACGCACCCTGGGCCTCCAGACCAGGGCTTCCTGGAGTCTGCGCTATGGGCATCTGGGACCAGATGATGCTTGGTTGGGGCTGTCCTGTGCATCGCAGGTGTTCAGAAGCATCCCTGGCCTCTGTCTGCTAATGCCAGTAGCACCTGGTAGGACCATCAAAAATGCCCCTAGCTAGTGCTGAGTGTCCCCTGGGGCAGAGTCACCCCCCTTAAGGACCACTGCTCTAGAGCTACCACTGTGATGGGTGGGAGGAGATAAGGAAGAGAAAACCAGGCTGAGGAAAAGAATCCCACACTCCCGGACAGGAGGGAGGAGGGAAGCTGGGCACCCTGTTGTCCGCACCCTTCCCCAGGTCCCCCCCAGGCCCCCACATGGTTGTCCAAAAGCCAGAGGAGAGCAGGGGGTGATGTCCTCCAAGCTTCATGGGAGGGGATCCTGTGACCCCTCTGGAGCACCCAACACATGGAGAAAAGAGATTTCCATGAAGGTGCTTTATAGACAAAAAAGAGAAAATCAAAGGGGAGGACTCTCAGAAGATGCTTTCCAGGGTCAAGCCCCTGAGGTCATCACCCTCAGGACACGGAGCCCAGTGCTGTCCCGGGAAACCGTCGCTCCTCCCCATGCGCTCAGCACCCTGCTCTGCTAGCGGTGAGGAGGGGGCGTCCGAGTTCCCTCCTTCTGGTTTGACCTGCTGGACCCACAGGGGGAACAATGGATGTTCTAAGGGGAGTACTGAATAGTAGGAGACAGCCTTTTAAAGTAAAAACAAAGGCGAAAGTTTAACATGGAAAGTGAAGGAGGTGAAGTTTTGGAATTTTCTAGAAAGTAGAACAATAGGACACAGAAGAAAAATACGTGAGCAGAAAGCTAAGGGGAAGACTAGGAGTGACTCGCACCAGACAAGCAGGTCTAGAAAGAGAGACTGAAGGAAATGCAAGAAAGCGTCTCAGAACATTTTGGAAAGAAACTCCTCCTCCAGTGGGAGAGAGAACGAGAGATGTCGGAGTATCAGAGACAAAGGGAGCCATCTAAAACTTCCAGAAAAAAGCAAAATAAACAACCCCCCACTGCTCGCCGCTGCTCCTTCCCGCGCCAGTCATTTTATAGCCACTGGATTCCGGAGGACAGCGGGGCCAACATCATCGGCCACGCAGTGTATTTTCCAGGCCAGGCTTGGATGTCCGGCTCAGCTACAACCAGGTGGCAGGCTTGAAGGTAGTCTGCAAGCATGGAAGGATAAAGAGGCTCCCCCTGGGGTGTACTCTTGTCAAAAGGCAAGCGAACTAGGAACACACCCCAGAAGACACAAAGGCGCAAACCAAGGTACAAAGGCTCGTCGCGCCCTGTAGTTCTGGTTTTCCCGCCGCTCCCTCCCAAAGTGGTCCTGCGTTGTCAGCCCGGCTTCGGCTTTGGTGGGTGGTTGGTATTTGTAAAACCAAATCAAAGGGAGAAATATAAGGACGAAAGGTTAGGAATAAAAACAATAAAATTTAAAATAACATTACAAAGATACTGGAGAAGCTGTTGGAGAGAGGTGAGCAGATGGGCGAGGAAAGGGGGATTTGGAGACCCAGGTGCCCGCGGCTCGGTAGCTGAGTGCAAGTGGGAGCAGCGTGCTCTCCCGCTGGCGGAGCGCCTCCCTGTGCCCGCGGGCCCGGGGCTGGGCCGCCGGGCCCTGTCCTCACAGGGCTGCGGACTGACAACTGTCACTTCAGCCCCAAATCACAGACGATGCACCCCGAGTCACCGGGAGGGAGGGCGCGTCTGACAGAGGTGAACCCAAGACACACCGTTTTATTCTTTCAGTCAGAAAAAACGCCGCTTTACATTTTAGAAAAGTGAAAGGTAAAAATAATCCCAGGTAACTCTTTCCACTTCCTGCCTCTTTTCAGTTCTCGGTCAGCTGCACAGTATTATGATCGTGACAACCACCACCCCCACCCCCACCCCCATCACCACCGCCGCCAGTTCTCAAGTGCCCGCTGTGCCCCAGGAGCATATGTGATAAATCCAATGCATTACTTAGCACACGTGATCCCAATGACATTCCATGGAGCCTTGTCTTCGGCTTGCGGATTCGAGTACTGAAACTCGGCAAAGCTAAATGTTTCACACCAAGCTGTATTTACAGTGAATGGAAAACCTGGATTTTCAGCCCATGTTCCTCTGGATACAAAGTCTGTGCCCTCACCACACGTTCCTCCCCCAGGTGCGTTCCTCCCCCAGGTGTGTTCCTGTCGCAGGTATGTTCCTGTCCCAGGTGTGTCCCTCTCCCCAGGTGCGTTCCTCCCCCAGGTGTGTCCCTCTCCCCAGGTGCGTTCCTCCCCAGCTGTGTTCCTCCCCAGGTGTGTTCCTCCCCAGCTGTGTTCCTCCCCAGGTGTGTCCCCCTCCCCAGGTGTGTTCCTGTCCCAGGTGCGTTTCTCCCCTAGGTGTGTCTCTCTCCCCTAGGTGTGTCCCTCTCCCCAGGTGTGTCCCTCTCCCCAGGTGCGTTCCTCCCCCAGGTGTGTTCCTCCCCAGCTGTGTTCCTCCCCAGGTGTGTTCCTCCCCAGCTGTGTTCCTCCCCAGGTGTGTCCCTCTCCCCAACTGTGTTCCTCCCCAGGTCTGTTCCTGTCCCAGGTGCGTTCCTCCCCCAGGTGTATATTCAAGTACACGTCTGTCTGTGTGGTGAGCTGGGCCTTCAGCCCAGCCTTCTCACCCTCATCAGTAACTACTGGCAGAAAGTATGTTTGTGGGAAGGGGCACCTTACAAACTGACGCACCTGCACAGGTCGCTAAGTCCTAGCGACCGACACCAGCCCTGCGGCTCTGCATCTGGGCTCACGGGCCGTCGCGCCGGCTGCAGGCGGGGGCAACGTCCCCCTCCCAGGATCAGCTCTGCCTGCACCTGTTCTGCACTCTCGGACTAACACGCTCGTGGCTGCCTCAGTGAGCTCTAGTTCAATGTCTTTGTGACGCTGATCAGAAGTAATGTTCCTCCAGCCCTTTATTTTCGTCCTCACCCATCTGACAGTCTATTTTCACTCATTTTTATTCAGTTCCTTTCACGTATGTATTGTTTCCTCTAAGTCTTATGCCCCTTTTAGCCAGCTGGAGACGTGCTATCCTTTGCTCCTTTTAGAAGGTGCTCCCTGCCATCCTCACCGGGTTTGGTTTAAGACTGGCTTTCATATCTGCCATCAGTGCCGACTACGGGACTGTCCCTGGCTCGGGGACAAGGTGGGGCAGGAAGTCCAGTGGGCAGCGCTCGGTCCACTACGCAGAAGACGTGGCTGCACTTTTTTCTAAATTCAGTGAAGAGAAGGGATGAGGCCAAGACAGGGGGAGGCAGGACCTCACCCAGTGAGTCTGCAGGGCTCACTCGCCGCTGCGGCTTCTCCCTTGTCTCCTCCTCCTGGGCCTCCTGATGGGCGAACCGAGAAGGACACTGCATCTCGCTGTGGTTTTCCCGCCAGAGTGCATGACTGGGATCCAATCACAGCAGACAGACCCAAACTCAGGGACAGTCTACAGAACAACTCGCCTGCCCTCTTCACAAATATCGAGAAAGACAAAGTGTGAGCACCGTCACAGGTCTGCAGAGGTGACCCCAAACGAGGAAAAAGCATCGACAGAGGCCATAATGGAGACGAACGACAGAACGTGGACATGTGCCGTGGGACGGGTGGCATCTGATCCAAGGTGACTGTGCTGATTTTGATGACCTCACCGGAACCACGACCTGTGAGACCCAGACTGGCACCGAGAACCCCGTGTGAAGGCAGAGACAGGGATGGGCGCTGCTTTTACAAACCCGAGATTATCAGCCACACCGGAAGGTTCAGGGAGGCGACAGGACAGTCTCCCTTGCAGCCTCAGAAGGGACCAACCAGCTGGCACCTTGATCTCCGACTCCAGCCTCCAGCCTGTGAGATGTGAGCGCTGTGTGGACAGCAGCCTGAGCGGCTAAGTCATGACTTAAGGGCTTTGGTTTCTGCTCTGGATGAAACGGTGGGGCGGCACAGGTGAGTTTTAAGCAGAGACGGGCCGATGTCGGAGTGACATTTAAAAATCTCTGGCCTCGGGGGAAAGCAGAGACTCGAGGAGGAGGAGGAAAGGAGGACAGCAGGGCAGCCAGCGAGCAGGCTGGTCACTCGGCAAAGAGGGGACAGGGGCTTCAGGCAGGTGCAGGGCGGGGCCCGGCGGCCTGGCGCCGTGGTCCCGGGGAAGAGAGGAGGCACAAACAGCCCCCAGTCCGCGGCCCCTCCCCAACAAAAGGTGCCGCCCCAGAGGCCATTTCCTGGGGACCTGGCTTTGCACACCTAAGGGTCCCTCCTACAGGGACCAACACAAGCAGATTGTTCAATGGATGGAACACATTCATATGCACGTCCTTCCAAGGTGCTCACCGCACGGGCGCTAAGCCACAGGGAGGGGGTGTGGCCTGGCCTCTGCCCCAGGGAAGCGGGGCAGATGTGGGAGGGGACGGGTCTCAGAAGCCCCTTCCGCACAAATCCAGCCCCGCCCCGCAGGGAGCCCCAGGGCCTTTTCACCACAGGCTGAGCTGAGGCCTCATCTCTCCAGTGACCTTTTGCTAAATGTCAAAATTCAGCAACAGAACTGCATGACCCCTAAGCGCAGAATCCAGCAAAGTGCCCGTCCCCAGGTAAGAAGTAGACTGAAGACTGGAGAAAGAGGAAGACAAACTTCTGTGCAGAGAACACTCTTCTCAAGGACGGTTTACCATGAACGGGGGGAGCGCAGTTTGGAGAAGTGTGAACAAACGGAGAGTTTGTTTATAGTTGGTGATGCATAGACCATTGTGCTAATACCGAGTCGGGGGGGCCAGGTCGCCCTTAATGACTCCAGCTGTCATCTGAGGCCGCCGGCTCCTTCCCCACAGGACTGGGCACACGCTGGGGACACACGCTGCACAGATCCCACCGTGGGGTCCGCATCACGGCTGGAGGACGGAGCGGGGCGGGAGCGCCATCTGTGACTCCAGCCAGGGCTGAGGACCGGGTCCTCCTGGAGTGGACACTCATCTCATTTAAAGGGTGAGACTCCCCCCAGAGCCCCATGCCATGACACCGTGACACCATGCATGAACAGGGCCCCCCAGCACCCCCCGCCAGGTCATGACCCCAGAGGCACCTGGCCCGTGGGTGAGCTGTTCATCAACTCATCAACGTCATTGGTTCAGGTGACTAAGACCTGCAGGTCCCCTGGGATGCCCCAATACAGGGACTCACTCAGGCCCATCCATGTGTGTTGTCAACACTCTGCTCCCTTTGTGTGCCCACCTTGCCACCCCCACCCGGCCCCGTGGAACCTGGGCGACAGTTATTACCACAGAAGCGGAGGCCCAGACAGTGTCTCAGGGCAGGTTGGTGCCCCTTGGCCCTAAGCCTCCCTGCCAGAGAGCACGCACCGTGCACCCGCCACCTGTCTACGGTCCTGTCGACCAGGAGCCGCCCTCTAAGTCGGGGGACTGGAGGGGTGTGGGGCTCCATGTGCCACAGAGCATCCTGTCCCAGAGACTCGGTGACACAGCAGTGGTGACAGATCTTCCCTCTGTGGAAAACAGGAGGTACAGGCTTGGGGACTGGGGATGCAGGAGGGAGGGACGGATGGAGACGGCCAACGGGCTCCAGCAGGAACACTGCGGCACCTCCCGTCCATGTCCCGAGAACAGGCTTGGGATGAACTGGGCGTTGTCTGGACCCCCAGTCTCAGAATCGTCCCCTGAACACATCTGGGGGGCAGTGGGGATGAGCATTGAACTCAGCAAAGAGGTGAATCTGTGGCCAAAGAATCGGGCTGAACTCAGGAGCAGACTATAGTTGAAGCTCAGGAAAACAAAGCAAAATAAGGAAACCTGAGAGAGGAGATGGTTTGCCATGAACCAACCTTACTGGGCAACTAGCTCACCCGACCCAACTAGCTCACCCGACCCAACTAGCTCACCCGACCCAACTAGCTCACCCGACTCAACTGGCTCCCCCGACTCAACTGGCTCCCCCGACTCAACTAGCTCACCTAAATCAACTAGTTCACCCAACTCAACTGGCTCCCCTGACTCAACTAGCTCACCCAACTCAACTGGCTCCCCCGACTCAACTGGCTCCCCCGACCCAACTGGCTCCCCCAACTCAACTGGCTCCCCCAACTCAACTGGCTCCCCCGACCCAACTGGCTCACCTAAATCAACTAGCTCACCCGACTCAACTAACTTACCCGACTCAACTAGCTCACCAGACCCAACTGGCTCCCCCAACTCAACTGGCTCCCCCGACTCAACTAGCTCACCTAAATCAACTAGTTCACCCAACTCAACTGGCTCCCTTGACTCAACTAGCTCACCCAACTCAACTGGCTCCCCTGACTCAACTAGCTCACCCGATTCAACTAGCTCGCCCGACTCAACTAGCTCACCTGACTCAACTGGCTCACCTGAGTCAACTAGCTCACCTAAATCAGCTAGCTCACCCGACTCAACTGGCTTACCTGACTCAACTAGCTCTCCTGACTCACCTGACTCACGTAACCCACCCACCCTCTGCCTTGTGCCTCGTTAATACTGTGGATCCTCGCATTGGCAATAATATATAAGTGATCTTTCTCCTCAAATCCCAGATTTTGGAAAGAAGAGTAACAGGAGCAAGGATTATTATAACCTAAAACCTGGGATCACAGTAAATAAAAGGCAATGGACTGTAATGGTTATAATACCCCTCTCAAGGCCCCGAGAGACAAAACAAAGACCTTCCAGGCCAACAGGGGGAGAGGCGCAGAGAGAGGCCGCCAGCCCGGCCTGCCCCAGCCCCGGCCCCGACCCCCAGCGCGTGCGACACCAGCCCGCGTCGTCCCCGTCCCCGTCCCGGGGGCACAGTGGTCGGCGCACTGGGAGTGGGGAAGAGCCCGAGTGCGGGGAATGAGATGGCGTGCCACCTGAGCACTGACTGACGAGACAGGAGAGCTCCAGCCTGCGGGGCCCTGGCCACAGCCTGGGAAGGCGGTGCTGCTACGGGCTGCTCCGTAAAGGCAGGAGGATCTGTTTGACGTGGTTGAGTTTCTAGTAACAGCTGTCATTCCGCTGACACTTCCTGCGCTCAGTCCTGTTACCTAACTTTTTTCAGTCATGCCAGGGGGCCATTAAATGTTCATCCGGCAAAGCTTTGTTGAGCATCTGCTGTGTACCAGATGCCAATGCAGGTGGGACAGAGTGAAAGATGATTAAAAATCAATCTCTCTGAAAGCGAATACGGTATGTACATGCATGACTGGGACGTTGCGCTGGACACCAGAAATGGACACATTGCAACTGCCAATACTTCAGTTGGAAAAAAGAAAGTCAGCCTCTGGAGTTGCTAACTGTCTACTTGGGAAGACCCCACCGGGCAGGGAGGACAGTCTGGCGAGGTGCCTGACCTCACAGAGGCTGGCGTCCACAAGCGTCAGGGGTCGTGGGTGGTGCAGTGGTGAGCATAGCTGACTTCCAAGCGGTGGGCCCGGGTTTGATTCTGCTCAATGCATTGTGTGGGGGAAAAAACTGATCAAATCCTTATGGGGAGGGCAGAGGCGCAGACAACCAGCGACTGGCTCACGGAAATGTTCGGCTTGGCCCAGAAGTGGCCGTGTTGGTCACTAGGTATTTGCAGGCAGACCGGAGCAGCGGCCGTGGACAGCACCTTGAGAAGAGGAAGAAGGCAGAGGAAGGGTGTGCTGTTACCCTGGGGAGTCACGGGCACCGCAAGGCAGACGCGCTTCCCAGTGGAAGAGCTCAGAGACGGGGCTGGAAAGGGGAAAGCTGCTCCTTACGGCAGAACGCCCTTGTCTGTCTCTACACAATACGGTGCTCCGCTGCGTTACATTTTCTTCTGCTGTGTTCTGTCCGACCTTATCAGTAATATGTGATATCTACGTAACAGACATGGAAGAAATGAGGGGGTGAGAAAAGCTAAAACTGATGCTAAAATTAGCGGACACAGAGTTTCTGCAGACTCAGAGTATGTCCTCACAGATTACTAATTAATTAGGGTGAAATGTCGCTTTCCAGTGGAGAAGCCTGACAGACACTCGCAGTGACGGAGCCGGCGTCACCCAGATCAGAGCACTGGCCCCAGTGCCCCCTCCATGGACACAGCAGGCCTGGTGACAGCCCTGCCCCCGTGCAGGGCTTCAGTCCGACCACGCACGCGGAAGCGCCGGGTCTGCCCAAGAAGGGCCCGTCCTCTTTGAAAGCGCCAAGGCTGACCTGGAAGGGCAGGGGAGCTGTTCCAGACAGAGGACGACGAAGAGGACCTGATGTCCGTGGACCAGACCGACAGGAAAGGAACACCCAGCGCGACTTACCGAGCCAGCCGGTACCATCTGAAGTTTGCCTGAGAATCAGACCAGCAGCTTTAGGGCCCTCGCTGTGTCCGACCGCACCCCGCGGAAGGTTTCTGGAATCCTGAGCGTGGGGAGGTTCCACCAACGTTCGGCAGCGCGTGGGTTCTAACAGAATCCCTTAGCTCGACTCCCCGGAGTGTTTTCCTAAGGTGGGGGCTTGACAGAGCGTCTGCGCTTCCTCAGGCTGCCTGGCAGAGGGTGTGGGGTGGGGCTGAGAAGGGGCATTTCCACAAGCTCCCAGGAGACGCTGCCGCTGCCGCCCCAGGATGGCGCTGAGAGAAACCCCAGGTTAATAGGACACCGGGATCAGCGCTAAATTCCCCAGTTTTGATAATTAAAACGTGTGTCTGTGAAAGGCTGTCTTGTTCTTAGTAAATACACACTGGGGTGAAGGGCTTGACTTAAATGGTTTGAAAATGTGTGTGTGTGTGTGTGTGTGTGTGTGTGTGTAGGGAGAGAGAGAAAACTATGAACAAATGTGCAAACAGTAAATAATTCACAAAACGACCTAGAGGGTTTGTAGAAGTTTACTGGACTATTCTTGCAGCTTTTCTTTAAGATTGAACTTATACCAAAATAAAAATTTGCCCAGAATATTTTAAAATGGGATGTCATCCCTTCTGCAGTTTCTACCAGCGGGGGAAGCTGGCTGCTCTCTGGCTCCGCTAACTCGGATGGCAACGCCTGCAAGGGAAGCAGCAGGATTTTTGCACCTTTCGCCCCTGCAGAGAAAGCGCTCGGTGGTGCATGAGAACGTCAGTGAGTCTCTGAACCCCTCAATCTGTCAGCACAATTGGCTGTGTGCACACCTTTTGCTGAATGACTGGAGAGAAGTGTGGAAGAATTACTGCACTACAGAAAAATACAGTGGAATCTTAGTAAAAGCAATCTTCCCTCGTGCTGCTGCTTCGATCCACTGAGACCTGGCCGGAAGCACTGGCAGTGACTGGTGGTGTGGCCGTGTTCTCCGAGATCACCCTTTCTGGCGGTGGGTGCCCAGGTCCTGCTGGTGCTAAATGTTTAGAACATCACCCCGGCAGGTCGGGCACAGCTGACGGCAAGGCAGAAGCAAAGACTTTCTGTGCACAAACATCCAGACAGCTGAGAACGTTGCAGTGAGTTACAAGCACAGGGCACCCAGGGCGGGGAGTCCACTGACCGAGTGGAGTTCGCAGGTCACAGGGTCCGAACAGTGACACTGTCCAGTGTCCTCCCAGGCTATCCCGGTCTCTCCTAGAACGATCAGAGAAGGGACTGCCACCTGCACGCCCGCACTCACCTGTCTCCAGGCCGATTCGCAGACGGGGCTGGCCCATCATCCTTTGGGAAAGAGGGAATTCGGCCCCCAAGAGGCTCCACTTCCGCGTCCCCAGTAGCGACGTTTCCTTCCGCACCCGACGCAGTTACAAAGCCCTCGCCAACACAAAGCACGTCTATAACCTTCTAAAGAATCGCACACACAGTGGCTGCTCTCCTGAAGGGTCCGTGGGGCCTGCACAGAGGGGGCTCCGAGGGGCTCCGTCTCCGTGTTGAGAGGCCGCTTTGTGCCCGGAGATCCACGGCTTTCCAACCACGGAGTGGACGGTGGGGGTGCGAGTTCTTAGCCTGGAGTCAGTTTCCACTCGACACACCATCCCCAGATCATCACCTAACGCTGTTAATTACCGGCCCTGTTGTTTTGCCGGCAACAAAGCAGAGGACTCCTGCGATTTTTGTGTGAACAAACTACATGCCCCCACTCCCTGCGGCGGGGAAACTCCCACACCTTCTCCCTGCTGCTGACATCACGGAGGCGCCGGGCGGGCGGCGCAGCTACGCTGTGAAACGCGGGGAGGTTTGCAGCAGGCGCAGCAGCGGCCGTCAAGTCCCGTGTGAATGCTGGGCGGACGTGAAAGGCCGCGGCGAAGCCCCGCCCGGAAGACGCACTTGGTCCCCTCCCGGGGCCGCTCACCTTCCAGGAGGGGTGAGTCGGGGCTCCAGGCAGCTTCCTGTTGTACTTGCGGAAGCATGAGGGCTGTTTCAAGGCCTCAAATCACCAGCAACTCTGCACTTTGACAATTTAAAAATACCTTTCAAGTGCTGGTTAGCCCTGTTCATGGTCGCCACCGCAGGTTACATGTTTTGCCTCATCTACACTTACCTCCACATTGTTAGATTGATAAAGTCTGAGGCTAAATAAACCTTTTTTCCCCCAAAACTCCTCTGTCCTGTAATGGCTGTGGGTATTGGTTTTAGGAGAACGTGATTTCAGGGCGTGGAAGGGGACAGTTGGCTGAGACACCGCCCAGCCACTTCCACTGGAAAACCCCGTGGGATCCTAGGACCTGGTGTGACGCCTGGTCCTGGCACTCACAGATGTGACCGCGGGCGAGTTCAGGGTCTCCACCCGCTCGTCCGTGAAATGCAGGCGACAGAGCACCTGCCTCACCACTGGCTGTGGGATGGAAGGACAGCATTCAGCCGGACGCCCGGTGCACAGCGAACACTCAGGAAGCGTCAGCCACCCATCGTTTAGCTGGCGACACTGACCACGTGTCTCTCCGCTCCTCGCTGACTTCAGCCACATCTCTCTCTGCAGCAAGTGAAGCACCCCGGCAACCAGAGGCCCCTCTGCCCCAGAACAAGCTCCTCTGACGAGGCTCTGCTTCCCTTGGTCGAAAACTCTGAGGCCGTAACCCCTGATGGACACAAGCGCCCTGACAGCCCGCTGAGGGCGGCAGCTCCAGGTGAGGTGGGGCCGGCGGAGAGCGGGGCCGCACGGAGCGCCAGGAGGGGGGAGCCAGAGAGCAGGCCCTGCCGGGCTGCAGGAGGGCGCCCTGAAAATGCCCCCGGCGCTGGCCCTGGGGCCGCAGCACTGCCTGGGGTCCCTGGGACGTCCGGGAGGGGTGGCTGGGGGTCTGAGGGGAGGGGAGAGGGGAGAGTGGGCAGCCTCCTGGACGGGCAGCCCCGCCTGTTCCCAGCTTGTTCCCAGCCTGTGACCCACTCCTCACCTAACTCGCTCCACCTTGGGAGGTTTGCGGTGAGTTAGCAGGCTCCACGACACGCGCACCCCAGGACATTTGCCAAGGACCAGACCTGCAAATCTGCACTCTCCTGTGCAGCAGTCACCAGCCACACATGGCAAATTCCATCTGAATTAATTGTAATTCAAAACTCAATTCCTCGGTCCCACCAGCCACGCTTTTTGTTTGTTTGTTTGTTTTTGTGGGGTTTGGTTTTGTTTTGTTCGTTGAAGTGCAGTTGCTCCACAGTGCTGTTAGTTTCAGGTCACAGGTTCGTCAGGCACAGCAAAGGGACTCGGTTATACCTAAACATAGACATATACATTCCCCCCAGAACCTTTTCCGTTACAGGTTATGACAAGATGTTGAGTATGGTTCCCTGTGCTGTGCAGCAGGACCTTGTTGTTTGTCTATTTTATATCTAGTGGTGTGCATCTGCTAATCCCAAATCCCTAATTTATCCCTTGCCCCCCACCCCTCTCCCCTTTGGTAACCATAAGTTTGTTTTCTGTTTGTGAGTCCATTTCTGGTTTGTAAATAAATTCAGTTGTATTGTTTTTTTAGATTCCACATATAAGTGATATCATATGATATTTGTCTTTCTCTGTCTTACTTCACTTAGCATGATCATCTCTAAGTCTATCCATTTTGCTGCAAATGGCAATTTTTATTCTTTTTTATGGCTGAGTAATATTCCATCACACACACACACACACACACACACACACACACACACACACACACACACATCTTCTTCATCCAGTCATCTGTCAGTGGACATTTAGGTTGTTTCCATGTCTGGGTTATTGTAAATAGTGCTGCTGTGAACATTGGGGTGCATGTATCTTTTCAAATTAGAATTTCCTCTGGATATATGCCCAGGAGTGGGATTGCTGGATCATGTGGTAAGTCTATTTTTAGTTGTTTAAGGAAACTCCATATTGTTTTCTATAGTGACTGCACCAATTTACATTCCCACCAACAGTGTAAGTGGGTTCCTTTTCCTCCACACCCTCTCCAGAATTTATTGTTTGTGAATTTTTGATGATGGCCATGCTGACTGGTGTGAGGTGGTACCTCATTGTGATTTTGATCTGCATTTCTATAATGATTAGTGATGTTGAGCATCTTTTCCTGTGCCTGTTGGCCATCTGGATGCCTTCATTGGAGAAATGTCTATTTAAGTCTCCTGTCCATTTTTTGATTGGATTCTTTAGGTTTTTTGTGTTAAGCTTTATGAGCTGTTTTCCCTTGCAGGTCTCATCATTTGCAAATATTTTCTCCCATTTCGTAGGCTATCTTTTCGTTTTGTTTATGGCTTCCTTTGCTGTGCAAAAACTTTCAAGTTTAATCAGGTCCCATTTGGGTATTTTTGGTTTTGTTTCCATTACTCCAGGAGATTTACCAGCCAGGTTTTGAATGCTCAGTAACCACGTGTAGCTGAGGCTACCGTCATGGGCAGCTCGGGTTAGAACATCCCCATCATCACGGAAAGTCATTGCAAGCACTGTTACAGATCCATAAAATTACACAAACAACGCGTGTGATGGGGCCCCGCGGGGGTGTCGGGCAGGGGGACAGGTGGAATAAGAAGACATGGCCGGCTGCACAGTTGGTTTAGATTTTTCTCTTCTTCCTTCTTCCTCTCCCAATTCTTCCCGCTCAGAACATAATTAGATTTTACGCAGTTTATTGCTGTAGGTCCAGAAAGATAATGGAATATAAAGGAACCTTCTGAGGGCCTGGTGTGGCCGGGTGCTTTCATGAATGGCGATTCTCATTACCTGTGGGACTTGTGCTCCATAAAGTTGCCTTGAACACGGAATTAGTGAATCGTATGCCGTTACCCCTAGGGAAACACAGGTTGGGTTCCTGTGAGCCTCTGGTCACATTGTTTTCATCAATAGGTCAATATGCTTGTTTCTGTTTGAGGACACTGCGATGGTTAATTTTATGTGTTGACCTGACTGGGCCACAGGTGCCCAGCTATTTAGCCAAATGCTATTCAGCCAAATGCTATTCTGGGCGGATGTTTCTGGGTGAGATGAGCATCTGAGTGGGTGAACCAAACAAAGCAGATACCCCACTCCCCCATGTGGGTGGGCTGTGTCTCATCAGGTGAAGGCACAAACAGAGCAGAAAGAGTGAGAGGGAAACCCTGACTGCTGAGCCTGGACGTTGGTCTGTTCCTGCTTTCAAGCAGGACCTGAAACACCCGCTCTTCTGGTCCCAACCTGCCAACTGCAGGTCTCAGGGCTTTGCAGCCTCTGTAACCACGTGAGCCAATTCCTTATAATGTATCTCTCTACCCATATCTCCATATCACTGTCTATTTATCTGTCTATCTATCTGCTATCATCATTTATCTGTCTCTGCCCTGTCGGTTTTGTTTCTCAGGAGAACCCTGACCATTTCAGACACTTCATTAACAGGGAACTCATGGGCCACCCATCCTTGTCTTGAATGAAGCTGACCTAAGGCACATATGGACATTCTTTACTTCTGGTCAATGTGCTCTTTTCTTTAATAATTAAAGGAGATGTCCAACGTATGTCTGATAGGCCACAAATAGGCTATTTTAGTGCATATGAAATTCAAGTGAACTCATGTATAAGCCAGAATGACTTCCCTGTGTCTCAGAATGCAAAAATCTCTTCTATCACCTGAGCACCTGCTACCCAAACCCTGCCACCGCCCCCCACCCACCTGACAACTGTTCTCCGTGGGGCCGTGTCTGACTGAAGCTGCGTCCACGGGCAGGGAAAGTGGGTTGTGGGCAAGTCCTCAAAGCGCTGTCCTTGTCCTCTGATTTGTAACAACTCTCAGTTTCTCTCTGTCTTACCTCCTCAAGCCTCCTGATGACCTCCGCAGGCAAACCCGCCTGCAGCAGCGCGTGCTCCGCAGCCGGGGCTGGACCCGCAGGCAGAGGAAGGAGGCGCTCGAGCGTGTGAACCACCCGTTTCCCTCTCCTGAACCCAAACACTCTCATCTGCTCTTTCTTAAGACAGGACGGTAACTGGTTAATTTTTATTGCCACGTCACGTCTGGGACATGGTTTTCAGTCACGTGTACGTTTAACCAAATTCTATTTCTTTAGGAGAAAATCGGAGATTCTGTGGGACGCTTTACTCACCTTGCCTTCAGCTGGTTTCCGTTGCTCAAGAACTTCATGGTTACTTCATCCACAGAGAATCTAGAACCTTCCTCAGTGCCTTAATTGTACATTCTCTTGCTGGCATTGTCAAAAAGCATACATCGCAGATGGAAAGGGTGTATGAACACTCTTGAAAATTCTTTGACTGCACATAGTCTTTGACAGATGACATTCTCCTCAAAGTTGTAGTCACTCACCTGCTAGTATGAAATGGCTGTTTCTAGAACGAACATCCAGTTACAACAGCTACAGCACATTTCTCTCCCTTGGCTCATCTCTTCTGTAGAAAATCGCTAGTCCCACGTGTCCTGAATGTTTATGTTTTTCCTTGCAACAAGCAAGAATGCAAACTAGTAAATATTCATCAAGCGCCGACTGTGAGGAGGGTGCTGTGTTCGGAGCAGGGGCTCAGTTCCCACCGCCTGGCATCATCCAAGTGCTGGTTTCTGCATCTGAGGGGATTTCCAAATGTTCACTCGAGACCATTGTTCATGGTGGCATTTTAAGAATTTATTACTACTGGTGACTTCTGATAATTTTTGTTCAACAAGAGGTCGTTGTTGCAAACCTGGCTGAGGAAAAACCTCTTTGAGATGTGCGGTTTGGGGCGAGCCGTCCAGGCTGATCATGTCCGGTCCACCCATCCTTCAGTGGCATCACCCTAGTGAGCTTGTGAGCACCCCCATCCCCAGCCTCTTCGTCTGCACCCTAAGGAAATCAAAACCTGCCTCCTGGGGTGTCTATGGGGGCACTTGTCACACAAGGAACCTGCAACAGAGGGGCTGAACCACCCCCCAAGGGCACGGCTGCTCTGCGGGGAGCGCCCACCCAGTGCAAGGCTCTCTGGGTCCCCAGGGCTCAGGAGGGTTGAGACTGGGGCCAGGAGAGAGGCAGTGAGAGGGCTGGACGTGCGGCAGGGAGGTTGGGGGTGAGGCTGGGTGTGGTTGATGCATCCCCCAGTGCACAGGCAGCTCCTCTGGCAAAGGTGTGACGCGCTCACTGCACAGACATGCGCGTCTCAGTGTTGTGTCAAAGGAAGAAAGCTCTAAGGGTGGAATTTCTGTCCTCAGCGGAAGGGGAGAGGGACATTTTCCTTCCGGCTGTGGTCAGGAGGGCTTCTCCCAGTCTTAAACCTGGCCGCACAGGTAAGTGTTCTCTGACTCAAAGGACAGTCAGCAGACGCAGGACAAAGCTGTGACTCACAGACCAGCAGTTCAAACCCCAGGCCAAAGACAATTCAAATGGTATCTGCTTACTGACTTCTGATGGGTTCGGAATTTTTCTTATTTTTTTTTTTTTGCACGAAAGCAAAGGGATTTCAGGTAAAAAATTTCCTCTTGATATGAGTGGACTATAGGCAGAGGGAAAAAAGACTGCCAGAATCACAGCAGAGATTCAGTCCAGTTGCCCTTGGGTGATTTTGATTATTTTTGAGTATTTTTAAATTTTCTGTAATGAGCTTATATTACTTTTACAAGGGCAAACAAACGTTTGAGATTTCATGATCACAGGGTAGATTTTACAAACAGGGTAGACTTTTGAGGGTAGATTTTTGGCGAGAAGTTTTAACTGCGGCTTTGAAGCTGCATGTAGCCTGTAGGAACCGCAGGCGACACTGACGACAGAACTGCGCTGCTCTTACTTCCGTCACTCAGGTTCCAGCCCGCCCTGTTCTCTCGTGTCATGTTGCTAATCCTATTTGAACGAATTGTCCTTGGAGACAGAGACCCTAAACTGCAGCCACAAGTCAGTCGGTGGCGTGTGTGAGACCTGAAGGGACCAGCAGGTGACCGGGAATTTCTGCATTTGGTCTTGGATAGAACCGCCAGGTCCTGGGGAGGGGCAGGCTTCTGAAACCTTCCCAGGCACCCTGACTCTCTCCCGGTACAGCCCCCAGCCAGGGCCCCGGGGCGCAGAGGGGACCCGGGGCCCGGCCCTCTCTCTGCCGCTGGCTGACGTCGGACACGGCTGTCGGGCCCGGATCTGTGCTATTGGGAGTCACTTTATTCCACTTTTTAAAAACTATTTGTCCTGAAGGTATTGCTTCTTATGGGCCTCCGAGCCGGGTATTCTCAGCCTATCCCCCGGCACCCCGTCCCCTTCCCTCCCTCTGGGCCTCGGAAGTGTCATCTGTAAACTCCATCACCTGGTTCTCCGGCTCCTGGTTGATTCTTGCCAACGAGAGACATTTGAGGAAACTGGAGAATTCCAGAAAAGAGGAGTTGAGGCTGTTTGTTTACTAGTCCAGGCTGCGGCGCGGCCGCTCTCCTCCCTCGGGACCACGGTCCTCGGCGGTCCCTCCAGGGCAGAGGCCCCCGGGGGCGCCAGCCCTGGGAGCGGGGTGGGCTGCCCCATCACCCCCGGCCCTCAGCCCTGCCCACCTCTTTATAGAGAATTGGTTATTTACCTGAAGCCCCTCACCCGCCCTTTCTGAATGTGCCATGAGTTCTGAGCCACGACCCCACTGGCGAGTGTCACAGTGTGTTGAACAGCAACACCTGAGCTACTTGTAGGAACAAACATGGGTCAATCCGGCAGGCACCGAGTCTCCTTCCACAAGGACTCTCGACCACCCCTTCTCAGTCAGGGTGGACATCAGGGCCCCTCCCAGGGCTCCTCTCTGGGCCAGGTGACCCGGAGGGAAGGTAAGAATGTGCACTGGGGCCCCACCGACTACCCCTACTGGGCAGGCGGGAGCTGCAGGAGGAGGGCCGGCCTCTACGGCCGCCCGCCAGGCGAGGCCTGGGCCTCCCCAGCCTCCAGCCTCCTCGCCGAATGCCGCCCCAGAGAGGTCAAGCCCTGCAGGCCGGCCAGCCTCCCTTGCCCCAAAGTAACAAGGCGACACCATCCTGGTTCTCAGATGCACCTATCTCCTCGTTTTCTGGGAAAACCCTCCCTTGCGGCCTCCTGGTAACAGAACCCGGCTCGCTGGAGGGAAGGAACCAGGTTCCCTGATGGTGCCAGGGCAGCGGGAGCAGAAACCTGGCGAGCCTGGCTGCATTTCCGGAGGGAGATGAAGGCCCTGCAGGTCCGAGAGCCCTGCTTGGAAGGGCCCAGGCCCGGGCAGACACAGCATCCTGAGGGAAGCTGGGGGGGCACAAGCGGGGCTGCTCGAGGCCTGGCCGGGGGTGTCAGTGCGTCTGGGAGCAAGTTAGATGCCAGGCCTTTTACAAAGGTCACAGGAAAGATGCCGGTTCCGAGAGAGCGTTTGGTGCGGATTTGACGCTAGACCCTGAGTGCAGTTGCTCCGCCTCCAAGGGAAGGTGAAAGGTTTCAAGGCAGTTACTTCCTCTTGTGAAGTCTGTCTGTGCCCAGAATGTGAGGCAGAATGTCTTGTCCCTTTCCAGGTGGAGCGATTTGGGCCTTTCTGAACATCAAACGTTCTGGTGGTGATTGTGGGGCTTGTTGCTTCCAGATGCTGTTTGCTCCACATCTCGGGCCACAGATTTGACCAACATACGTCCAAGCACTGATGTCACGGTTCCTCTTCCCCTGAGCGTTTCAGGGAAGTGGATTCTGGAAGACAGACTCCCGTCAGTAACCAATCCGGAGACCCTTCCCCTATCAGAATCTCAGCATTCTCAGGTAAGTCGCGAATCATGGGAGGGCCGCCAGATCAACTACCGCATCCCACCAAGTCCAAGCTGCGACAGTGCAGACGTTCTGATGTCGAAGAAATTAAACTGTGAAAGAGGAGCGAGGGGACAGCTCGGCGGTAGGCGCATGCTTAGCGTGCACGAGGTCCTGGGCTCAGCCCCCAGCGCTTCCATTAGAAAAAAAAACCTAATAGCAAATAAATAAACAGACCCAATGACCTCCCCTGCAAAACAAAAGTAAAATAAAGTAAAGTGTTTTAAAAAGCGAGCGTCCCCGGGAGACTGAGCCGCAGCCCTGGCAGCTTGGGTCCCGAGGGCTGGTCGTGCACTCAGGTGGCCCGGCCCCCGGCTGTACCGCCGGCCGCATCCTCAGCTCCACTCTGCGCGTTAGGGCTTATTATTGTCCCAATTTCCCGGGCGGGGAAAGCCAGGCTCGGGGAGGTGGCTGGGGAGACGCAGCAGTGCCGGGGCAGGGGCCCCGGGTCTCACCTCTGATGCCCTGCCTCCAGCTGAAGGGACGTCCGCTCTCTACGCGCGGGTCGTGCCTAATTCCAGTTCCAGTTAAGGTTCGACAAAGTCCAACTGTTGGCCAACTTGAAGAAATACCATTTCAAGACAAACAGCCTTTAAAGAGAGCCAGACTTACCCGGAGCTGAGCAGACACGTCCTGAGGGGAAGACCCCACGGCCCACAGAGATGCAGCCCTCGGGTTCCACAGCCTGGCCCCATAATCTGGAGAACCGCAGAGCGGGCCGGGGCCCTGATTCCTCTGTCCTTGGACCAGGGCTGGAGGGCGCCTGCCTGAGCCCTCACCCCTCATGGGCTCCTGCTCTAGCCACCCTGGTGGACGGCGACCAAGGGGATGTGCCCACCCAGACTGGACCCCCTTACCCCACCGGGAGCCGGGGCCTCAGAACCCCCAGTGCGGACGGAGGTAAGCCCCCTTCCCGGGCCTCCGTGGGCCGTTTCCTGAGTCGTCTCCCCAAGGAGGGAAGAGACAGCTGCTGGTGGGTGCAGATGCGGTGGGCCCGCAGGGCTGGAGCAGGGCAGCTGGCCGTGGCTCCGCAGCCAGGTTACCCGAACCTGCCGGGTTCCTGGGCCAAGCCCCCGAACGGGAGAGAAGTCCACATGCAAACAGGCCTGCAGGTTACGGTGAAGACACTTTGCCCAGCAGAGGCAGGGCCTGCGTCTGCCAGCTTGCTTTGTGACCGAAATACCAAGGCATGTGGCACGTGGGCCCCCTCTGTGGTCCTGCTCTGGACCCCACAAATATCAGGGGCAGGACTCCAACTCCGCCTGCTCTGGGGCTTGGCCGTTTGCTTGTGGGAAACAAGAGTGTAAGGATTCAAATGACCTCAGGGACAAGTTACTCCTTTATTCTCAGCTGAAGGACGAAGCCCAGCGAAGCAGCCGGTGTCAGGAGTGGAAAACACGGGTGGGTTCAAATAATCGATAAACCCAAGAGAAGGAAAAATCAGACATTTACACGTAAAGGTAATCAACCACTTTTGAAGAATGAACGTGAACCAGGGTCACTGCAAAAATGTTTTCTAGCAGAACTCCACAAGTAAAACCAGCTGGATAGGCAATTCATGTTATGAAATGCACCTTTACATTATAGACTTTCTTTAAAATGGAAGATTCCTGCACTATAAAGTAACATGGAGAAAAGAATGAAAATTAACTCCAATAATAACTCCAACCACTGTCTCCAGAAATAAGCACACTTGCCCTTAAACGTCAGCTCCAAAGGACACTGAAGACGCGAGGCAGGAAATTAATGTTCCCCGTGTTGGAAGCACACCCTGGGTATTTCTAGGAAGACAAAAATCCCGCCAACTGACTGCTTTCTCCCAGGGCCAGGAGTTTGGGTGGAACAATCACCTCCTGAAGCAGTCTTTTCACTTTTCAAAGAGAAATATTTTGAGACTTTATCCAACACTTTCCAAAGAATGCCAGGACCCTTCCTCGCTCTCGAGGTAAAGCGTCCCAGACGCCTGCTGGATGGCGTTCCGAGCAGTGCACACTCATGAAGACCTGGAACCAGGGAAAAACACAAAGCCGCATGTTTTCAGGATCGTCTTTCAGTGACGTGAGAGTCCCAGAAAGAGCTGGAGGGAGACTCAGCCGTTGGGTTTGTGAATGTGCGCTTGGGGGAGAGCACCGCATAAAGCAGGGTCTGAGAACCTCCCGTGTCGGCCGTGGACGAGACGCGACCACCTGCAAACCAGCTCTTCGTTTTCAACAGCAAGAGATAAAAAGGGGATCTTTATAAGGTCAGTCGTGACAGGCGCTATACCGGGTCGTTGAACTGTGGGGATGTGATTCGCACAGAGCAGTAGAAACGCGTTTAACCCACGTCACCAGAGTTTCAGACAGAGGGAGGTCAAGCAGCGCAGCTTACAACAGGGGAAGCAAAAGACGCGAGATGCAATTCTAGGCAGGTCGTTGTCCGCATAACACCCTTTGAAATGGTTGACACTGGCTGTCAGCACCCAAAAATCTGCCTATTTTTTCAAACTTTTACGTTATCTTTTTCTAATGATCAAAAGTCATTAGTTTTAATCTACATTTTGATTCCCTGAAAAGTAAAAAATGCACATTCAAAGTCCCTGTACATGCGGAGTATATACATCCTTGCCTTGAAGAAAACCCAGCCAGGCCACGGTGACCACAAATGACTTGATAACCAAGGATCAAAAGGCGTAAGTGAGGTTAATGGCAGGAGGGAGTTTCTGTGGAAATAAGTAATGAAAAGCCTTTCGACTCCACTGACAGCACCTTAGCGCCAATTCACGTTATTTGCCTCCTAACTTAAAGGGCCGGTCACCTGTGAGGCTTTCCTCCTTGGATAGTCACCCTCTTTCTTTATTCCTCCCTCCTCTACCTTGAGAATCAACTTACAGTTTTAAAAAAGTCATCAGAGGAAACGAAGTCAGTCAGTCTCACACCCGTCGGGACCCCTGCCCCAGCCAGACCCGGACGGTGCGGTCTCACACCCCAGGATCCAGGTCACTGCCCAGCGTGATGCAGGACAGCCCAAGCTGAGCTGCTACCTGTGTTCCAGGTAAGCTCCTCACGGGGAGGGGGTGGTGCTCTGCCTCCCTCTCTCCATGGAAACCGAGGGAGCTGCGGCCACCCACACTGCTCAGCAGCCGGGGAGCCCAGCGCATGAGACGGGAGCCCTGAGGCACAGTGGACACTCGGCCCTGGTAGTTCTCCAGGCTGGAGACCGAAGATGGGGTCGCCACCCAAGGCGGGATGAAGGTGACACGGTCATGGTTCCTGAGCTGGTGGTGGGGAGGGGAGCGGGGATTCTGAAGGAGCAGGAGGGACCAGGGCCTGGACCCAACCAGCGCGGGAGGACTTGTGGAGACAGGGCTGGGCGCCTCACCTGAGAGAGGTCTGGATGAAGACCCTGCCTGGCCCGTGTGTCCGCCCTTTGGCCCTCCCGCACCGCTGAGCCCCCACTCCCAGTTGCCCCAGAGACCCACGTCCCCAGGATGTAAAGAGGGAGGCTTGTCCCTGGGGTGCAAGGCGGCCAGGGGCTAAGGAGGGGAGGAGAGTCTGTCCTCGCTGCCCGAGGTCAGGTCGAGGCCAGAGTAAGGTCGGGGGTGTGGGTGCAGTGGGGCGGGCGCAGGCTGACCTCCTGACCTCGGTGCCAGCGGAGGGGAGGGGAGGGGAGGAGAGGGCAGGGGAGGGTGTCTTCACATCCGCTCTGTCTTGGCGACTGCACAGAGGACACCTCGTCCACCCTGTCTGGTGGGAGAATTGCCCCCTGCGACACCCAGTCTTCGGTTCCCATCTGAAGGCCGCTTGGGTGCAATGCCCCCTGGGCTCCTAAACACCTGTCTGGTGCTCGGGGCCAAGGGACAGGTTGTGCTGTGACAGCGGAGGCCGGGAAGTTGCCTGTGACGCCCTGAGCCAGGGCAGCCCTGCCGGGAGCAGGACAGGAGGATGCACCTGGCGCCCAAGTCGGGGACAAGACGGCCCACTTGCTTTTCTCTTTTTCAAGTAACTGGAGAGAGAAACCAGGCCCAGGACCAGAGTCCTTCCGCACACGTGCCCACCGCTGGACAGCGGGGTCCCAGCACCACCCCCGGCAACCCCCGGCAACCGCCGGTCCTCCCCGCTCTTTACCACGCACGTCGACGGGAACCACGCGGGAGAACTTTCCCCAAGGCCACCAAAGAGTTAAACCGCAGGAAATCATCACGTTCGGGTTGAAAATGTGCTGTGACACCTGATCAGTGGTTTCCTTCATGAACAAAGTCTCTTTTCATCCTTTCTTCCACAGTAAAAATACTCTGTGAACTTTTCTTGACCATTTCCTCTACAGGAAGTTGAAACCCAATTCTTCGACAATTAGCTATCTTTTCTTTCCCATTGATTTACCTTTAGCATAAGAATACAGCCCCTGGCATTGTCAGGGCAGCTCTGTCAGTGGGAGAGTGAGAAGGCGCTCTCAGGGTTTTCCTGACACAGTATATAATGAAAGCCAAAAGAATCCTGGCTCTTTTTTTATCCCCAAAATGAACATGAAAGAGATTTAAAAATCAGAATTTATTAAGGTGCTCATGATATTGAAAGGCACAGAAGAGTAATTTCTGCAGGGTAACATACGCACCATCAGAATCCTCATTCAGAAAGACTCCAGTGAAAGTCGTATTTGTTAGAGCTGGAAACACGCGGAGGTGTGTTAACTAATAAAAACACGCGCTCCTGTAAACTAATTGGGTAATGACACATATTATCACAACTGTCAGCTTGCACTGCGCCTCTGAAAGTTCCTTTTGTTAAGCACACAGTTTCATTGTTAAAATACCAAAACAACACAGGAATACCTGTTAGCCAGCACTGAGCCTCGCACACACCCTGCCTGCCGAGCTCAGCGCAGATGCACACTCTGCTCTCCCCTCATCTTCTGGTTTCTGTTCGTTTCCGTTCGTTTATTGATTCAGCTTCCCTGAAACTGTCAAAGTTCAGTAGTTCAAAGTGACACCCCATGGTCTTCATTTCAATTTCTCCAAACCTAGGATGGGGTTCACAGAGCCCTGGGCTAAGCAAAAAAAAAGACCCATTACCTTGCAGGATCCTCACAAAAAAGGCAACCCAGAGTGAAGCTGGCTCTGCCCTGCAAACCGTCAAAGCCTAGTGAGAGCGACCCTGTTCCGACCGGCGCAGACGCTGCCCATGCCACCCTGTACTTTCTCAGCCCTCAGAAGGGCTTTTCTTTCCTCCTTCCTTTTTCTGTTTGTCCTTTGAACTCTATGCAGAGCCGAGAAATCAGAACTTAAAGAGCAACAAAGCTGATTCCCCAGAGCGCAGTGAGGGCGTCTTTAGGAGCCTCACCAAAGGGACACGTTGCTCATGTGTTGCTGGGAACCAGTAACAGAAGGTGACCTCAGGGACTGTCCCTCTACGGGACTCCCCTGGCCCACAGTCTGGGTCTAGAAATACTTTGGCTGATTCCACAAACGCAGCAAAAACTTAAAGGTGGGGCTGCCACACAGTTTGGCCATCCCCAGAACATAACTTCACCAGCGTGAGCGAGAACACGTTTCCGGTGCCCCGGCAGCCACACGGCGATGAGTCCGTAGGTGGCACCCGGCCCCGCCTGACCCCGCGGCAGGTCACTCTGGCCCAGGCGGCTTCCAAGCTGAGTTCAGCAAACACAGATTCACAGGAAGAAACCATCCTTCTGCCTCGGGTCGCACAGCGACCTGGAGGACTCCGAGCGCTGCCCCAGCGGCCAGCGCACACACCCCCGGTCTCCCTCAAAACGGTGCCAGGCGCACCCACAGCAGAGCTGCCGTGGCCCCACCTGTGATGCAGAGAAAGTCATTGCAGTTCAGACACCCAGACCCTCCCCCCTGCACCCCCCACTCAGCAGAAAAGACACAGCAAGTTGTGCCCCCACAGTGCCCCGTCTGCCCGAGCAGCCCCAGGACACCCCCTCCTGCAGGGGGACTCAGCAGCCTACCTCCCATCCGGGACTCCGGGACTCCTGGTCCTTGTGGCACCAAGAGGCTGCTCCTGAGACCACGCACGTCCTGTGGCAGCAGGCTGGGCGTCCGCGGGCGCCGTAGCAGCGATGAGCACAGCTTGAGACCGTCCACAATTAGCCAGGATTATACGGCAGCGACAGACCAGCAAGGAAAGCAGCGCGCAGAGCAAGCCGAGCGCCGTTGCCGGGGGAGGCTGAGAGGTGAAGTCACCGACTGCTCCATTTCTTCCCCGAGATCTCGCCAGCCAGCTCTTTCTGCCGTTTCTACTGTACCATAATGCACTAGGTCTGGCTTTTACCCTATTGAAAGAGCATGAATATATTATTATCCACACAAAAGAGCAGGTTATTGTTTATGAATTACCAGCCTTCCCAGCAACAAAGGCTATTTTCATCAGAAAACTCAATTTCATTTTAGCTCCAATTTGATTACCAGCTGAAGAAAAAAGGGCTCTGCGCCGAACCCGCAAAGGATTTTTATTCATCCACTGAATGGGCTTTATTGCTTCCTTTTCAAAACTGACGTGGAAAGCTTTTAGAGTAAAACATTGACAAAAAATTATTGCGCTGCTATTTTGTGCAATAACAGAGCTGCAGAGGGCAATGATTTCTCAGTCATCCTTCACTGTACTTCAGAGCAGCAAAGGCTGGAATTAATGACAGACCAGGGAGAGGAGGCGAGCCGAGGCCTCACAATGCACGTCAAATCTGAGTGATCACCAGACACTGAAGGGCCCCGGAGAGGCCCACGGCTGATTGATTCACGGCTTTCACAAGAGAGACGGGCTTGAAGAGTTTATTGCCCCACAATTTACTCGGAATTATCATAAAAACGGATGCGGAGGCTGAATGTCACCCAGCACGTTCCAAATACACACACCCAGGGACAAAGTTCACGGGGCGTTGTCGCCGCGTGGGCCGGAGCTGAGGGTGGTCGGGGCGCCCGTGACCGTGAAGGGACTTCGCGTGCCCTTGGCGTGGGGAGCCGTGACTCGGGCTCCGTGGAGGGGAAGCCCCATCTTCACACTGTAACGTGGGAGAATCCTGCGGCTGCGAGCAGGCCTTGCGTCCCCGAGGCCAGGCACAGCCGCCCCCCTGCGGGGACGTCTGTCCCGGGGCCGCCCGCGGGCGTGTGTCTGTCCTCTTGTTAGTTTCCGTCCCCCGAGGAAGCGTGACGTCTGCCAGGGCTCAGTCGCTCACGAGAGAGGTCTGGGGTCTGTGTTTAAGTGACACGGGTGTTGGTGCTGAACCGTCTTTCTCCACGTGCACAGTGCCTCTCCTTTCACTAAAATCTGAGCAATGATGGCCAAGCTGGCGGGAGTGCCCAGGGAACCCCCGCTCGGCGAACCCACGCACATCGGGTCTGCGGTGTAGGGGGCCGGGCCGTGCCTGCTCACGCGGGGCCTCAGGAGGGGCCGGACCACCCGCCCCTGGAAAGACGCCCCAAAAGTCCGCATGTCAGCCAGCGGGCCGGCCTCCCACGTGCTGGCCTGCCAGCACCACCCGGGTTAATGGGTGAAGACGGGGCACGCGCGGTATGCGACTGGGAAACAGTGCTGATATTTGAAAGCAAATCAGCCAAAGAAAAACTGCCCCGGGTGGCCACGCCATTTTCCAAAGACTGTTGAATTCGAAGACGAAGTGGGGCTGTCTCCTCTCCTCTGTCGCAGCCGAGCTCCACGGCCAGGAGGAAGCAGGGTTTCCAGCTGCGGTAAGTCGTTTCGACGATGTTCCCTGCCGTCACTGTGCATGGCTGCTGGCTTTGTACGGGTTTCAAAGGTCGTATTTCAAAGGCCAGGCTTCCACCAAGCACTCACGTGCTCCCAGGTGTTCAAGCGTCAACACTGGACCGACAATGAAAATCCAAGTAACTGACGCCAGCTGTCCTTGCTTAGGGTTTCCCGGCAGCAACCGTCTGCAGTCAGAGTCTCACAGTGACTGCATTCTAGAAAGTCACCGTGGACCCCGGACTGGCAAGTTCTGACATGGTCCCTGGGGACGCTCGGGGGCGGTCCCTGCAAGGCTCTGGTCACAACACGCTCACCAACCGATCAACATGTGACCTTGTTTTATGCGTGTTTCTGTTTAAAGACACCTCACTTACTAATTGTCGTTGGTTCATTAACACAGAACCCACAGCCGACAGCACGGTGACCGGGGCTGAAGGGAGGGCATCGGACGCACGTGTTCCTCTGCGAGGCGCCTCACAGCCTCCGTGGACTCAGGAACAGCAGGCGGCACTTCAGCGCCGCACCTGGGCCGTTTCAAACAGCAAACCACCCGCGAAACACGAAAGCTTGACAAATGTGGCTCTCAGACTGTGGAACATGTTTATGGTGAGAAAACTAAAATGAGAAGCAGCAGCTGTCTTCTCAGACCCAGGCTGGGAACGGCTACACCGGGCAAGCCGCAGTTTTTGCCACGCTGCATGCGTCCGTCCACGAGAGACCCCCAAAGCCCCACGAGCATCGATTTGGGGTTACAAACAAGTTTTAGCAAGTGGGCAAACTCACAGACACAGAATCTGTGAATGAGGATCAACCTTACTCTTTTTTTTTTTTTTTTGACATTAAGGGCATTTGCTGTTGTGTCCAGAAAGCTGCCTGGACGGAAGTCGTCCCCCCAGAATGCAGTTGTTGAAGCCCTCCCCTCAATGCGCCTGCACCTGGAGACGGGCGTTAGGAGCTAATTAAGGTTAAATGAGGTCGTCAGGGTGGGGCCCTGACCTGGCAGGACCAGCGGCCTTAGAAGGAGAGGGGGAGGGTGCTGTCTATCCACACGCACACACCCGGGAAAGGCTGTGTGAGGACGCAGCGGAAGGTGGCCGTCTGCAAGCCAGGGAGGGAGGTCTCAGGAGACAGCGCCTGCTGACTCCCTGGTCTCAGATGTCCAGCCTCCAGAACCTTGAGAAATAAACCCCTGAGTTCAAGCTGCTCAGGCTGTGGTGTTTGGTTACAGCGGCCTGAGTGGAGTAAGACAGCGGGAAATGGAGCAGGGATGGAGCATCATCCATGGACTGAGCATTTATGTTCATCAGCTCCGGTCCTCAGAGAGCAGGGTTGGGGGCAATGGAAGGTTACAGGGAGACATGAGCTGTGCCTCAGGGACGCTGGGCCTGCGTTTGGAGGAGAGGTGACACTCAGGTCCGAGTGCAGAGTGGTGGCCTGAGGGAGGAGGGAGCAGCAGTCCCCTGGCCAGGGGACAGGTCCACCAGAGCAGGGAGCTGGGGAGACAGGCCTGCGGGAGCACTGAGTACCAGGCCAAGGGGCTCGGTGCCCGCCCAACAGAGGGGCAATTTCTCAAAATGTGGGCCTTGGACCCCTGACATCATGATCACTGGGGAGTTCACCGGAAGTGGAGGTTTGGGGTCTGCCTTGTTGCAGGGCCCTGGGAATCTGCTTGGCTAACTCAGCAGCCCCGGTGACCCCTCGTCCTCATTAAGCTAGAAAAGCGCTTCTGTCCGTCGAAAGGATTAGAGACGCTGACCACACGGGGCAGGTAAGGGGCAGCAGCCCAGAAGCACCCTCAGCAGCCGCGCTGCCCCTCGCCTGCGGGAGACGGGGACCCGGCCCGCGCATCGGCAGACCTTCGGCCAGGCGGCTGCGCGGCTTCGAACGGCAACCTCAGCTGTGCGTGCTGAGAAGCACGAGACCCAGGAAGCCAGTTTCCTGGCCTTAACAAGCCTCGACTTCGAGGGGCAACGGGATGCACAAAACGGACAGGAGGTCCTCCCCCTGGTCAGGACGCTCTCAAAATAAGCGCAGAGGGAAGATTGAAAAGGAAGGGAAGCTCCCCCACTGGTGCCCCCAGGAAGCCCGGAAAGGTCAGGTTTTAGCCGTCAGGCAGACCTGCCCCCAGCCTGTGGGCCAGTTTCCTCGGCCTATTTGTTAAGCTGTGAGCTCGTCAAGGACCAGGAACTCCCCGCGTTTGCCCAGGGTTCACGGAGCAGCACGTCATAGGTGCTGGATGAGGTGCTAGGATGAGATGCCGCGGACATCGGCCAGAGGGCCAGTGGAGGGGGGGCCGGTGCTGTGTCAACCGTCGGCCGAGGCCAAACGCTAAGGGGTGGCGTACGCAGGGAAGATGGCCATGAATTCAAATGTCGCAAGTTAGTTTGCCGGAAGGAGAGAGCTCTTTAAAATTGTGAGGTCCCACTTACATTTTCACACAGGTTAGAACTCCTTTCTGCTGCGCAGAGTCGCCGTCTGCCTCCGCCTCATGGTCCGGACACACGTGAATCCCGTCAGCTGCCAGCTCCCGCCCGACCTCCAGGATTCCGCCGCAGAGCCGCGGACGCAGCCTGACAGGACGCGCCCGCTGCTGTCCTCATCCGTCTGAAATCAATGACCGCGTCGCTGGGGTGCTAGAAGGCCGCGCCAGGTCTCCGCGGGTCCGGACTTTCCCGTGACTCTCTGTCCTTACACTTCATCCCTTCGAGTAGAGTCGAGTCCCCTGAGCAGCAAGCCTGTGGAACAGAGTCCCCGTCGGGAGGCCACGGGAGGGAAGCGCCACGGTATCCCAGGGGGAGTCCCCGGAGCCCAGCCCCTGAGGGCCCCGCGTCCTTGCCGACAAGCAGGGCGGGCATTAACGCCCCTGCCGGAGCGGGGCCTGCGTCTCGGTGTTTCCTCCCAGCCTCCAAGCACCAGGGCGGGTACTTCCCCCGGGTCTGACGGTGACACAGGAAACCGTCTATAGTCACCAGTCATTTAAGAAGCAGGCAACACTGCCATTCAACTTGATAATCATCCGCTGCTCAAGAAGAAAGTCTGAAAGTTACACCAGGATAAAATCTCTTTCCATTTTTATTCACTGCCCAGCTTTTTATCTTACTCTGTTTCTGTGTTTCAAAATTGTGACCTGGACGCTTTAAGTCTGTGGTTTGGCTGAGTCCCTCCCCTCCTCTGGTCCCTCTTTTGTCCGTCCTCCAGCTGTCAAGGCGCAGAGGCTCCGGCCATGTGCAGCTGGCTCACAGGCCTCACAGTAAAGGCACATCTGGACGTAGAATTCAGGTGCATCTGGGCCGTTTTAGCCTCTGTTTCCATAAATAAAACAGGAAGAACATGAGGCAGACTCAACCCAGAGTATACACTACCTCATTTAGGACGTTACAAGTTTAAGTCCTTCTGGACTTTGGTGAGCAGTGCTCCTCCAGCTTTGGGCTCCGAGGCTTCCCGGGTGGTGCGTGGGGACAGGGCATGACCACCTCTCCTGCCCGCAGCCGCCTCTCTGGGTGACAGCCCAGCCTGGCCTGCCGTGGGCCTGGGAACAGCTATCCCTTTACCACGAAGGGCATGTGGCTCCGGGCAGGCGGTTGGGGTCTCCAGCTGCACGTCCTGCAGTCCAGCCCCGGTGACACAGGCACTGACTGCACTCCGTCACCAGGCCCTGCCCTGCCAGAGGCTCAGGGGTGGGGCTGAGAGCCCGATCCTCCCGTCCCGGGGCTGGTCCCTAGGGACGGGGGTCATCTCATTAGCATAAACCCAGGAACCATCGAGAGGGGCTCGTGATGGGTAACAAGATCCTCGGGTTTGGGGAGGGGGTGGTCTCCTGACTCAGGCCCTCTCTCCACCGACCCCGTGTGCACCCCCTGTAAAGGCTTCCTAGGGCTCAGGGCCTGGCTCTGTCCGGGCCTGGTGAGGCCCACGTCCGGGTGGAAGAGAGGGCCCTGCAAAGGGGTCCATGGGCCCTGCTGGGGTGGACAGCCAGGCTGGGACAGGAGCCCACCACACCAGGAGGAAAGGGCAGTTGGTCAAGATGGAGCAGGGAGGCCAAGCCGGCTGAGAGGCAAGGGAGCAGGTGGGGCCAGCTGAGGTCAGGTCAAGCTGTCCAGAGACGCCCGTGGGCTTCAGGGACAGGAGAGAGGTCAGTGTGACTGTGGCATCTGGCTTGGCGTCAGGACGGAGTCACCTGCTTCAGCTGTATCAACAGGCCCTGGACTGGCCAACCCGGTGCAGCCTGGCCTGGAGCAGGGTGGAGGCTGCAGCTGTGGGGACAGAGAACCCGCATGGACCTGGCTCCCTGGCCTCGGCACACCCACAAAATGGGCATCCGCACGGGAAGTGGTCTGGGGGCCCCTCGTGGCTCACCGAGAGCCCCTGCCCAGGGGTGTCACTCCACACACATATTTTCTCCCTTATTTCACCCAGAGCGACGGGAGTGCCGACTCCTCACCCCCAGCCCCCGTGAGGAGCAGCCCAGTGCGGCCCAGATTACCCACAGAGGGCACCCCACCCCAGAAATGCCACCTCACTTGGACACGCCCCGTCCTGTGGGTCACATCTGGTTCAGAATCTCCCTGTCGCTGAACGTAAGTCCCATCTGAAAGTGAGCAGCTAGAGGGGTTTCTTTTACCAAGAAAAAGAGAAGAGAAAGTCTAGATAAGAGATAAAACCAATGGCAACAGAAGAGGCGACGCCTTGGAGAGAAGAGGCAAAGAGAAATGAAGGTCTGATGCAAGGAAACGCTGACCTGGGACGGGAGACCAGGGGACCGCGTGAGAGGCGACAGGCCCCAGGGAGGTCACGGAGCTCCTGGGGCCTGGGGGCCGAGGAGGGCACGTGTGGAGACCTCAGCGGAGGGGGCACGCGCGTCCCCAGCAAGCACAGGAGAAGGCAATACTCTGAAGTGAAAACGCCTTTTCTCCTGCAGAAATAAAAATATTAGCCCCGAAGTCAAAACTGCCCTTATGAGCTGAGCTTACAAGAAGAAAACCGTGAGTCGATGGTTTGGTGGTGTGGAACCGGCCAGAATGATGTGTGAATACATTTGCACACACAGGCACGCACACACTCACACGGCTTAGAAAGTGCCAGGCTTGCTCTGTGCATCCAAATCCGAGCAAGGAAACAAACACAGCTGACGGCTGTTAGCTGGGGAGGCTGACATGCGGGCACAGGGCTCTTCACAAAGTGGAGAGAGAGGAGCTGTCAGCAGGAGGAACGTTCCGGAGAGAAGAGGAAGGAAAAGGCAAAGCAAAGGATGTTCAAAGGGGGCAGGGTGAGTGCCCACCCGCAGCAAACGTGCCTGTGCAAGTGTCTTCGAGAGTAGCTTCCCCCACTCTGGGCAGAGCCCGCCTGCTCAGCGGGTCCAAGGTCACCGGGGCACGGCGAGTGCCGAGGGGCCGGGAGCCCAGGGAAAGCGGCCTGAGGGACAGTCTGGGGTGTCGACCAATGTCACCTGTCAGCACATCAGTGGGTGAGCCCACCTCCCAGCTGAGGTCCGAGGTCAGGCTGCCCTCTGTCCTCCTGGAGCCCAGCACCGACCTCCAGGCACAGACACACTGTCCCCCCTTCACAGAGGAAGAAACCGAGGGCTTACGCCGCAATTCAACAGCACGATTCCAACTCGGATCTCCAAAAGCAGGTCCTCAAAGGGACCCCCAGCTCTGGACCCGCCGAGAGAAGCCCTGCCCGCCACCCTCCTCTGGCTCCACCGGCGTGAGGGGCTTTCTCTAGAGCTGCGGTGGCCAGGTGCTCGGTCTCCCATGTGGGATGCGCTAGGGAACATGGGTGGGGGACAGCAGGTAAGAGCCGGGACCGGCCTGGGCTCGGGAGGGGTGCTGACCCCCCGCGGCCAGAGCCGGGGGTCCCAGCAGGACACTGCCAGGCGCTGTGTGGATGCCAGCCCGCACCGTACTCACTAGAGACAAGCAAAACACCCAGCGACCGCAGGGCGCTGGCCAGTCAGAGACGTCGGGCGCAGGCGGGGCCTGACCCCCTGACCATGACTCCCCGCTGGCCCCTGGAAGCTCAGGGCCTGGAGCAGAAGTGGGTCTCAGGCGGCTTGAGGGAGGGTCTGTCGTCAGCCATGGCAGGCGCACGTCAGGGTTCTGACCCCTGGCAAGGCGGAGCCTCGGCCATCACGTGGGATAAACCAGGAGAACACAGACGCGGCCTGTGACGATGCTTCATTTTTTTTAACACTTCTATTGTGCTATGATTCCTGTACAGTAAACTGCACATATTTCAGATGTACGATTTGATGAATTCTGATAGAGGTACACACCCAGGAAACCACCACCACAATGAAGATGGCTGCATTGTTGCTGCCAAACCACCCAAATCGGCGGCATGCTCAACAGCTGCTGACTTAGATTTCGGTTCTGGGAGCCAGCGCCCTGGGTGGGACATCTTGTCTCACACCTGCGGACAGCAGTCATCAGCCTGCACCACTTCCGCTGGTGTGGCTGGGCCTCCCGCTGCCAGCCTCCAGCAGGGAGCCTGGGCGTGTTCACGGGGCAGCAGCAGCTTCGAGAGGGACAGGAAGACACAAAGCCTCTCGAGGACTGGACTTGGGACAGGGACAGTCCTCCCGCGTGCTGCCGGCCACCGCAGACCTAGTCAGCCCAGGTGCCGGGGTTGGAGAAACAGCCCCCGCCTTGATGGGAGGAGCATTGCAGAGGGAGGAGAACCAGGTTGCAACTCACCACAAAGCACCATCAACAAATGATGCCCGGCAGCCTCTGGACCCAGGGGGCCAGAGAGAGGTGGAGGGCAGGCGCCACGGGGACCGCATTCAATCTTCCGTTTAAAACGTCGGAGGGGCTGGGGAGGTGGTGGTTCTTCCGTATACCTTTGCCTGGAGATCAAGAATACAACCTTAGGCCCGTGGAGTTGATTTTTGTTTTGTGGATTTATTTTTTTGTCCTTTTACTTATTTATGAAATCACCTGGGTCTGGGAGTAATTTTCCCTTATGTTTTCAAATAAGGCTTGAAAAGCTTGTGCCCCAGGCTTGCATTTTCTTGGCAGAGCCGCTCACCAAGCTCAGTGCACAGCAGAGGGAGGGTATTTTCACATTTAACGCAGCTACATTGGCGAGTATTTGGGTGACGGTTTTTCAAACAGGAAAAAGGGACGGGGTGCACAGAAGAGCAGAAAGGCCCCCGCCGCAGGGGCAGAGGGAGGCCCAGGCGGCCCCGGGTTCTGCGTTTCTCTTCAAGTGCTCCGGCGCCTGGTGGCAAAGGTGGGCCTTTTGCTTTCTGTTTGACCTAATGACGCCAGAAGCCCTCAACAGTGGGCAAAGCCCTTTTTCTTTAAATAAGACAAAATTCTTCTATCGATTCATTTCGCATTTAATACGAGTAAATCAGACTTTTTAAATGCATTTAGTATGATGAGAAATCGACCATTTCATGTAGGAAAAAGTTGAGGGTGGGGGCCCCACTGGCATCCCGGGGACACAGGTTTTTATTAGTGTTCAGTGACCCCTAAGTTGAGACCACGGCGCTTCCAGACCGCAGAGCAGAGCCAGACCCGGAGGCGTCCCTGACGTCCCAGAAAGTGCACAGGAGCGCGCGCTTCCCCACCTCGCTGCTCTGCCAGGTTCCCAGACGCAGGGCCCCCGACCGGCATCAGGAATACGGCAGGACACGGACCAGAGCGTCCCCCAGCAATGTTTGTTTTCCTCTTTGGCTCCGTTCCATCAGGCAATTATCAGAAAATTCTATCTGGGCCACTCGGCGTCAGTGCCAGCTCTGCTGAAACGGAGGCTCCGTGCCCAGGGAGCCATCCCCAGACGTCCCCCACCCCCAGGCAGCACGGCCCCTGAGCCTCACTGCGGGACGGGCTGCCCCAGACCAGCGCCCGGCGGGACTGAGTCACCGCACAGTCCGACTTCACCGACAACTGCACGGCTTACTTTAGAAGTCACTTTAAGGAGCCTCCTACACAGTTGGTGGGAAGGTAAACTGGTGCAGCCGCTGTGGAGAACAGGATGGAGGGTCCTTAAAAAACTAAAACTAGAATTGCTAGGATCCAGCAATCCCACTCCTGGGCATATATCCAGAGGGAACTCTAATTCAGAAAGACACCTTCACCCCAATGTTCATAGCAGCACTACTTACAATAAATAGCAAGACATGGAAGCAGCCTGAGTGTCCACTGACAGGTGACTGGATAAAGAAGTTGTGGGGGGGGTGTGTATATATGTACACACATACACACAAACACACATACATATACAACAGAATACTACTCAGCCATAAAAAAGAATGAACTGCCATCTGCAGCAACAAGGGTGGACCTAGACATTATCATATTCAGTGAAGTAAGTCAAAGATAAATATCATATGACATTACTTATATGTGGAAACTAAAAAATATCACACAAATGAACTTATTTATCAACCAGAAATAGACTCACAGACATAGAGAACAAACTACGGTTACCTAAGGGCAAAGGGTGGAGAGATGAATCAGGCATTTGGGATTAGCAGACAAAAAATAGGTAAACACAAAGGCCTTACTGTAAAGCACGGGGAACTACATCCAATATCTTGTAATAACCTAGAATGGAAAATAATCTGAAAAAGAATATAAATGTATGTAACTGAATCACTGTGCTGTGCACCAGAGAATAACACAGCATTGTTAATCAACTGCACTTCAATTAAAAAAACGGAAGTCATTTTATGTCTCTGAGGCCACATCCCTTGACTTGATAAGTGAGAACCAGGCAAAGACCCTCCCCGGCCCGTTGCTCCGGGTTTTTCTCCCAGGGACGCTGACCCCCATCCTGACCGTTTCCTCTGAAGCCCTTCATCTCTGAAAGGGCTTGTCTTAGACTCCGGAGCTGAAAGCATTCGTGGCTGTGGTCATATCCAGCATCCTCTCCCAGCCTGGATGGGAAAGCTGGGGCTCAGAGAGGCGGCAGGACTTAGTGAAACAGCCCACGTCCTCAGATGGGAGCCTGGAAGAGTCTGGCTGGGGGCTGTTACCCTGCACCACGCCCCTCCCGGCTGCCTGGGGGAGGCACGTTGGTGGCCTTGGTCTGCTTCTAATCTCCCAGGGTGGTCGCCCCCGTAAAGAGCAGAGCATCTGCAGGCGTTAAGAGGAGGACCCCAGACCCTGAATTAGGAGAGATGCGTGTTGCTGGGATGGGGGGGTGGGGGTGGGCTGAAGCTCAAATAGTTGGGGGAGCCTTTTATAAAAAGAATCCAAAATTGCAAAGCCAGTCGTAAGCCTTGGAGGAGGAGCTTCCTGCGTCATTAGTTCTGTGTCATTAAGCCTGCCTCTGCAAGTAACTCAAGAAGAGACCTGGACCAGGAGACACACCTGCCTTCTGAACATGAAGGGGAGTCACCCTCACCTTCCTAGAAGTGTCTCTAAAGCCGGATGGGAGGGGGAAGGCGGCTGAGCAAGGACCTGGAGCAGCCCACGCATGTGCCGTGCCCAGACAGGATGTGCATGTAATCCAGCGAGGTCTGACCGTGACCATGGACGCCCCCACCCCATCCTGGCTGCTTCCTCACCCGCCACTGCCTCCGCCTGCTCGGGGCTGCCCTCCTCCCAGATCAGAGTTGGGGAGATGCTCGTCACAGAGTTACCCTGCATCCAGTCCTCCCTCCCCAAAGCACCTAACTGACCGTGGGATGAGCCCCTCTAGGCACTCTGTCCTGGATGCCCCACAACTCCCATGGCATGCGCTCAGGTGTGCTCCAGCTCAGGCGTGTCCTGGGGTCTTTGCTGAAGGTGCTGACAACCCACCACCACTATTGCCAGAACCAGGAGGAGCACCTGGGCCCTTCCAGTGATGCCTGATTCTCCCGCGGGCCTTATCCCCCAGCTCTGGGTGAATAGAAGGGGTGGGGGGAAGAGAGGAGGGAGGAAGGGAGGGAATTCCTGGAGACTGACAGAGCTGAGGCATTGCACCACCCTGCCCAGAGAAGACCCCAGGGCGGGCCTCCCCCTCTCCCCACCCTGATGTCTACCGCAGCCCTGGAACCTTAAGGCTGACCCAGTGTCTCCTTACTTGCCCACAGCGCACCAGAAGGGCTCCTTTCCTGATCCAGAACTTGGCCCCCTGGCCAGCCCCATCCCCCTGACCACCCTCAGCCTCCTTCGGCTGACCGCCTGCCTGGACAAACCCGCCCTGTCCAGCATCTCTGGGCGGGGGCTCCACTTGCACCTTCTTCCTGGTTTTTCCAGCATGACTTTCCCGCTGGACACCGTGTCCACCCCAGACTCAGAGTGGCCACAGCACCCAGAACCCAGCTGGGGTTAGAGCCTGGCCCCACCCCCCCACTTGCCCGGGGCGGGAGCGCAGAGCTTCCTGCCCACGGGAGGCGCGTTTCCAACAGGGGCAGCTCAGGAGTCTCACGGCAGAGTGGTCGGGGCGGGTCTCGGAGGCAGCGGGGACTCGGATCCCAGGCTTCGTGACCGTGGGGAAGGGTCTCAGCTCTCTGCTCCTTATCGTTCCGACTGGGGAGCGGGGTGATTGCTGCAGCCTAGCTCACAGGCTTGGCTTTGGGACGAAGTGAAGTGTCACAGGGACAGATGCCCGCGAGCACGCGGGTGGGCGGTGCCGACCTCGGGAGGGCTTGCGCCGGCGCACCGCCCCCGCAGCTCCTCCTGAGGAAGCCGCGCCGCAGACAGCACTGATGCTGTGACCGGCCCGCTGTCCTGGGCCTCGTCCTCCCCCATTTCCTCCAGGACCTCCCCGTTCCGTTTCTCTCGCCCCCCAGGGACTGATGCTGACAGACGCAGTCCAGCCAGGCTCCGGACGCCCGTTTCCCACTTCGGCTCTGCCGTCGGGATGAGCAGACTGCACCCTCACTTCTCTGTGTCCCCGATTCTCCATCTGTGAAAGAATCATCATTCCTGCCAAATGCCTGTCCTCCCAGAGATGGGCCAGGATGAGCGAGCCTGCGCGGCCGCTCGACATTTGGGAGCGAAAGGAGTCACAGCAGCGGAAAGTACTGTCTTCGTGTGTGAGGGGCTGGGGCTGTGCGTGCGGCAGGAAGGCTGGGACCTGCGAGGCAATGAGGAACGGCAGGCTTCCACCGCGTCCAGTCCCCCGGGGTGCTCTGGCCCGGAGCTAGCCTCGCTCCTGACGAAGCCTCCGTGACTCACAGGGGGCGCAGACGGGGCGCTGGCTCGGATGAGCGGAGCCGGTGGTCGGAAGGGCCTGTCCTGCTCCGGCCGTCCTCGGTGTCTGCCCCACCGCACATGGCGACATTTCGAGCCCTGACCTCGCAGCATCTCCCACAGCGTGGGCCCCACCTGCACGTGCCGAAATTCTCAAATCTCTCGTCTTTTCTGCGACGACTTCGGAGCTAAGGATCCTGCAGCTTCTCTTCACACCCCAGGGGCAGGAGACTCCGGGGTGAGCCACCTTGGTCCTCTAGAGGGAAAGCGATGTGGGGCCAGATCCCACGAGTGGACGATGAAGAGCCGTTCAGAAACCACCTGTTCTCTTTAATGGTGGGCGGAACTGACCATCGGTTGCCCTGACCTCTCCCCACAGGCTCTCACACATCCATCCCCCCTCTTACTGCAAACTGTGGATCCAATCAGAAAAAACAGGGCCCCAGAGTCTATTTTTCAAGGGCAAGTTCTGTTAGTTGGAGGAGCAGGCCCAGTCGACGTGACAGCACCCATTTCTGCTGGGGAAGCTGCCCGCACTCTCCCCAGCCTCTGCTGTCGGGCCCAGGAGCTGACCGCGCGACGTGAGGGGCAGCCCCGCTGTCCTCCACGGGCGTCTGGAAGGCGGCGCTCCTGACCCCCTGGCAGAGTGAGCAGGAGGTTTGCGGTGGGCGAGGCCTCCAGGAGTCGCCGTGGAAGGGGCACCACGGGCCTCCACTCGCCTCTGGATTGGAGGCGCAGCCTCCAGCTTCGTCTGTGGACGCTCCCAAGGGCCGGGCCACGGAACCGAGGGCCTGCTGGTGACCGCACAGGACAGCAGCAGCTGGACTGGACGGAGGAGAAAAGTTAAATAACTGAGGTGACAAACAAGGAGGACCGAGGAGAGGAGCCGCCAAGGGGGTGGGTGCGGGGCTGGGAAGCGCTTTCTTCCAAGAGGCCAAGCCAGGTGGGTGGCTGGAGGAGGTCCGGCCCTGAGGGAGCAGCAGACCAGGGGTGTGGGTGGGGGGGCTCAGCCTCCGAGCTTTCGTGCTCGCTCCCCAGGGCCCTGTCGCCCACATTATTTACACCTCGGGCTCAGAAGAGCACACTGTTTGGTGACAGCGGCGAGAGACTCGTCAGAGGATGCAGAAATCTGAGCATGTGTTGTTCCGACCCCGGGAAGCCACCAGCGAGCGCACAGCGGCGTCTCCGAGAGCACCTCGTGGTGGGCTAAGAGCGGCCAGCGCTCCTTCCCTCAGGAGCCCTGGGGTTCACGTGCCCTCCCGCAGACCCGGGTGCTGCCCTTGCGGGGCGGCTGGGGTGGGAAGGGGAGCGGGGCGTGGTCCCCGGTCCTGACCAGTTTGCAGTCAATGTTGGATGCCTGTCCCGGTGCCATTTTCACGGAGACGCTGCCCCGGGACATGAACAGGGAGGCAGGAGAGAGCGGGTGGCCGCCCGGAGCAGGTGGGCGCCCAGACCTTGCATCGCTCCATCGCTGGGGTTCCCAGGAGCCCAGTTTGCTAACTGCAGCCCGCCCACCACAGTTCTCATCTTCGTGGGGAATCCGGGCCCCGCCCTGACCGGTCACCTGCGGCAGCAACTCCAGGCGTCCTCCCTGCACTAAACTCCTTGGAGTGTTCCCTGCAAGGTGCTGAGTCTCTCATTTGCAAATGAGTGAAAGCTCATGAGCCGCCTCAACAAAGGAAAATAAGACAAAGCAAAACAGGTACAGAGACTTCCTGGGCCACTCACCAGGAAAGCCCAAGGCAGCACACTGACGCTAAGTTTCATGAATCTGTTAAATTGGCACGCGTCTCTATGTGTGTGTGTACTTACCTGTGGATGTGTATTCTCAGGTAGCACGGAGTTCATGGTTAGTACTGAATTCTGCTTCCCGGCGGCCTGTGGAGCTGAACTGTAGGGCCAGCTCTGCCCCGGGGCCTCCGGGCTGCCGGCCCGCCCTGCGGACGTCAGACTCGCCTGTCCCCCACTCCCGGGAGCCAGTCCCCTGAAATGAATCTCTCCTTCTCAGATGTGTCCACGTATAACTGTAGGCACACACACACACGCACGTGCGTTCTGTGGGTCCTGTTACTCCAGAAAACTGCAGAAAATAGTCCCTAACACAGGTATGTATACACATTTTTAGTAAAAATCGACTCATTTTCATACGGACGGACTCCTGGCTTTGCTCACGTGGGAGCGAGCAGACCGCCCGGCCCCTCGCGGGGACTTCCAGCAGCGGCACAGCGCCGCGCGGACGTGAGGTTACGTGACCGGGCGCCTGCCGATTTTCCAGACGTGTCTGCCCTCCTGCTCTTCTCCAACGTCTCTCACAAAACCCCTTCCAACGGTGACAATCAGAAAGCCCTTCCAAGGCCCCGCCCTCCTCCTGCTGAGGGCCCTGGAGTCGGTTTCCGGTGCCCCACTGGCCTCGGGGTGCAGGATGGGGAGGGGTCCGTGGAGACCAGGCCCTTCCCTGAGGACCCAAGCTCCCTTCAGGAGCTGCCAGAGGCGGCTCCCAGGTAAGCAAGCAGGTTGGGCCCAGCAACCGTCCACACCTGGCGCCCCCTCGTTGATCATGTCATTACCAGGAGAGTCACAAGCTGCACACACAGCGTTTTCAGCCATTTATCACAATGTTGATCTTTATTTTAAATATAAATCAGGCAATCATTTATGTCTTTTATGTTCTTTGTATTTATTCAGGAATATTTAACTGTAGACAAAAGGTGACTTATTCATTATTCATCCTGAACAAGGCAAGTGTGGCAATTTGAAAAGGCTGACATTTGAGCTTTTTGCCAACACTCGCAAAATTATATCCTTCCCATTGTAAATCAATGAAGTAGAATCATCGTGCACAAAGGAATTAAATTGCCTTGTCACTTTAATAAGGCCACCTTATATGCAGCCCTCCCCCTACGCCATTGTGCAGGGAGAGGCGAGGCCGGTCCGCAGCAGCCTCAGCTCTCAGCTGGCTTTCCAGTCACACAGGCCGTCTCTGTCCTGGGAGCAGCGTCAGCGCGTCAGCGACACGCACGCTTCTGAGCAAACTAGCATCCCAGCGGCAGCCTTGCTGTGGGCGTTGTGTCAACCTGTGTATCTGGTCTTCCTCCCCCGGGCCCTCCTCTATCATTCTGCCTCCCCCTCCTCACTCCGGGAGGCGCACATCTCTCCCATTCACACACTCAGACTCACACCTCGAGAAATACTTCTGTCAACTCATTTCTGTTTTCACTGGGTCCAAATTTTCCAGGTGGGAAGCCTTTGTGTAACGACGAACGGCAGCCTTTCCGATGTAAACGTCTTGGTGGGCAGTCAAGAGAGAAGCAGGAGGGTTGAGGAGGCAAAAGCACACGGTAAAGGAACAGCGTGACGGCAGCCCTGGAGGCAGCTGCAGCGGGCTCACCGAAGCGTCCTTCGCCTCTGCCCCCGGCGTCGAGTTTACCCCGGGACCCGGGGGAGGCGCCGCACGCAGAGCGGCAGCGGAAGTGTGGTTTGCCGGATGGGAAGCAGGTGCCCGAGCACAGCCGACGGCGAACAGTGATGGGGTGTACGCAGGGTGAGCGCTGAGTGCTCCAGGGTGGAAGAGGTGACAGAGCCGGGCTGAGTCTCCCCCAGGGTCACCGGGGGCTCGGGGCTTGGAGATGCCTGGGTCTCCCAAGGTAGGGGCGCGGGGCGTTGAGCTCAGGGCTTGTTGAGACGCGTTTGGACCCCAGGCCCCTTCCCTAGCTTCCGCAGCCCCTTCCCGGCTCCAGCACAGGGCAGGACAGCTAGGCTCTGAGGAGCTGAATCAACCAACTCTGGGACGGGGGTGTGAGGGTGAGACGCTGCCGTGAAACAGGCAGAGCAGAGGTCTGCGCACCAAACCGCCAAACGGCATGACGCCTGTCCTCCTCGATGGCTCTCTGGACGCCAGCAGCCAGGCCTCCAGCCAGCAGAAGGGTCGTCTTTGGGAAAACCGACAAACCAAAGAGAAAAGGCAACAGAGACTTAGGGGTCGGCCAGCAAACAGCAGGGTCCCCACCCAGTCACCCTCCAGCCCACAAGCCTCGTCTGTGAGAACAGAGCGTCCAGACGTCCACCCGGTGCATCAAGGGTCTCCGGGCACCTGGTCAAAGTCCCCCACATACAAGCCAGGGGCAGAGAGACAGGAAAGAAAGGGGGAAAAAATTAATTCAGAGGAAACAGAAATAATAAAAGGAGAGAGGAAGCTTTTTAAAAGTACAATTAACATCAAAGAGATGAGATGTCGACTTTGCAAACAAGAGGATGCTGTAAAAGGCCTGTTCAGAAAACAGAGAACATTTGAAACTTGTCTTGAACACAGTGACCACCTTTGTAACTCGGAAAGTCAAGAGGTGCAACGAAGGGAAACCACTAAACTGCAGGAGACAACGTCTACGTTCAGCCCAGGAGAGGTCCCGGGACAGAGCCCCAGGAGGGAGGCAGAGCCAACAGAGATGGTGATGGCACAGTAACACCACCTCTGAACACAGTGCGCTCCTTCCCAAATGCGCGCGGAGCATTCACAGCAATTCTCCACACTTAGTCACAAGCTTAATAATAATTTACAAACATAAATCTTATTAGAAATGCAAAAAAAAAGCCAGAATACAGAATCGTAACACCAAAAAGCCTTTCTTTTTTGGGGAAAAAAAAAACTCTGTAATAAACAGCAATTGAAAAGTACAAATAAAAATTGTAGAATTACTAAAAAATAGTGGTGATAAAAATGCTACGTATCAGACTATGTATCTATATACACACGTATACATGTATGTACACACCGAGAAAGTCAGCCTTGAAGTCATTATCTTTCTTAACAGGAAAACAGCAGAGGTACTTCCCGCTGAGGTCAGAAACCAGGCAAGAACTCCCACTGTCTGCACCAGTATTTAACACTGTGTTGAAAATATAATGAACACAATTACATGCGGAAAAATTTAACCATTACAGGGTTAAAAATTTGGAAAGAAACAAAACTTTATGTGCACATGATGTAATAATACGCTTGGAAAACAAAAGAGACCCAGTAATGAAAGTAACAGAAACAATAAAAGAATTTTAAAAAATAGAATGAGTGTGAATCGAGTGCATGAAAATCAATAGCACATGCATAGGGGCGGGTGATGGGAGAGACACTCACTGTTACGAGAGCAACAGAAAGGATTAAGTGCTCAGGAATTAGCTTATCAAGAAATATGCAAAATCCATGTGAAAATAAACTCTAACCACGCCTAAAAAACACAAAGCGACTTGAACAAATGCAGAAACATCCTTTGTTCTTGGATGGGATGACTCAACATTATAAAGCATCAGTCCTCCGAGAGAGAGAACGTATAAAGCTAACAAAATTGAAATAAAACTCCCAGGCAGCTTTCAGTCTGGACTTAACACAAGTTGATCCTACAGTTTAAATGAAAAATTAAGCCGTCTGCAAAATTATTACTGCACATTATTCAAATGCAATAATAGCTGGGAAATCCTAAAAGAAGAGCAGTGAGGGGGGATTAATCTTACCAGATGGTAAAATGTGTGAAAAAGGCTCAATAATTAAAACTGTGATCTTGGCAAATGCGTAGACAGACCAATGGACCAGGAAGTCCAGGCAGAGCCCTGAGAGTGTGTGGGAACACAGCACGGGGCAGGTGACCTCCCAGACCTCTGGGAGTGGGCAGGCTCCGTGAGGACACAGGTGCTGTGGCCGCTGGATGGCCATCAGAAAGGCAGAAGCAGGTCCATGCTCCACACCAAAACCAGAACAGAGACCAAACGCATCGGTCATCTAAACGGGGAAACTTCTAGAAGAAAATATGGGTAAATTCTCTTATAATCTGTATATGAAAGATGCGAAGAAAACTTTAAACTGTCACATATTTACATGCAGTAAAAGCTACAATTGATTAATTTGACTAGGAAAGCTTTTTTTAACTTTTGAAAATCACCATAAACCAAGACGAATAGCAAGAGACAAACTGGTCGAAAGCCTGCTGCGCACTCACAGATAAACGAGCTGTTCTCCCCAGTACACAGAATGATCTCAAAAACAGAGGAAAAGACTGAAAATCCCATAGGAAAATGGACAAAAACATAAACTGTTCAGAGAACACCAATCAAAAGAACAACATACAAGGATGCTCAAGGTCACTCAGAAGCGCAGACTAGAGCTGCGCTGGGAGGACACCCGCCTCCTCACGCTGGTGACGCTCGGGAACCGGGCCACACGCCTGCTGGCGTCCCCCCCGCCCCCCACTGCGCGCCTGCGCCAACCCCGCCATCTCTGAGTCGCAGCTTTCTCAGGGGTCTGAGGACAGCGCCGCCCTGTCGGGGTGTTGAGAAAGTTAGGACTGAAAACGTGGAGAGCAAAAAGCAAAAACGAAAAAAAAAAAAAAAACCCAGGGAAAGTGCTTGGAAGGACGCCGGGTAGAGTTAAGTGCTGGGGAAGCAGCGACTTACGCACATCTGAGAACAGCTAAGGACCCACGGAAGGAGAGGGTTTAGAGCCACACAGGAGACCCCCCCAGGCACCACTGCGACAGCGAGCTGGCTGCCGCTGGGCGGAGGGCGCGGGGGTCGGGGGGCGGTGACAGCGTGACAGAGCACAGAGGACTGACCACCTGGGCGCTGAACTGCGCTCATGCTGAGCCTGAGGGAGGCTCATTACGAAGAAAGAAGCAGGGCAGGACTCGCGGTGCGACCTCTGACAACTCTGCGTAGAAGTGAGCTCTGAGCCGCAGGCGCCTCCCCTGGGAAACGAGGGCCGAAAAGCTGGGCCCCGGAGCACAGCGCAGCGGGTCGCCTGGCCCACCATGGGCTCCATGGCGACGCCTGGCATTACTGGCCGGTACAGCCTATGGGAGTTGGGACCCTGGGGCCACTCTGCCCACAGGCTCTTCTTTCCCGCCAGCTCCAGGCGCCTGCAGGTTCCACAGGAGCAGGGTGCCTGTCCCCACCTCCACCCCACCTGGCCAGGAAGCGACAAGATGTGGTCCTCAAGAGGCAGCAGAGCTGACACAGAGCTGTCTTCAAGTTCACACACACACACACTCACACACACACATATGTGGAGCTCTTTCCACTCTCAGTATTTAGTCCTGTTCTGAGGCTTTCCTGAAATGATGTGACTGAAGACACGCACGCACGCACAGGGGCCAGTGCGGGGCGACGACAGGCTTCCCGCCGCTCACACGGCTATGTCCTCGGAAACGTTAGCACCGAATGACCTTTCTCTGAAGGGCATTTTGAGGAGACAAAGCAATTTGCCGTAATGTGGTTACCATGGTGACTGGCCCTTCAAAAGGCCAGGGAGAGATGCTGTACGTCCGTAATCACTGTAACAGCAAATGGTTTGATCAAGCAACATTTGGGGATTAATTTGAAGCAGAATAGACAAACGGGTTTTAACAAGTCAACCAAAACACAGAAGCAGCAGCAACAGCAGCGACACAAACAGGGCCTTGGTAAGTGGCACCGACCTCTGCCAGAGAGAACGGAGGCCCTGAGCCAGTCCCCGGAGGTGCTGGGGACAAAGGGGGCCCAGACGGAGGGGGACATTGTGGCAGCCCCTCCCTGAGGGGTGAGGGGTGAGCTTCCCCACCTCGCAGAGAAAAGTGACTGGAGCTGGCCTCTCAGACTGAAGAAGAAAGGAGGCCCCCACTGCAGGCCCAGGGCTCGCGGGAGAAGCGCGGCTCCCGGGCTGGGCCTGCAGTGCCGGGCGTGTCAGGGCGCAGGGACGCTCTCACGGAACCACAGCATGTGCCAGAGAGACGCTGCAGCCAGCTCGCAGGGGCTTCCCCTGGCAGAACCTGAGAGTTTAGACGTCGGAGTAAATCACGGCCGTAACAGGTTCTCCAGAACCTTGGACCGTGGTCCACGCGGAAGTGCATGAATGAGTACACAAACAGGAAGATTAACGCGGATACTCACATAATTTCAAATTACCTGCACACGCTAGCGAAGGAGGGGGAAAGAGTGACATAACCGGGGGGTGCCGCCTCCATCGAGTGAGTCGCGACGGCCATCCTCAGCAGCGGGGCTACTGCAGGGCGACACCTCTGTGTAGTCACGACAGACACACGTGGCTGAGTGTGTTCACGAGGAAACAGACAAACTCAGAAGAAGGAAGCTAGCAACTGGTCTGTAATCTTCAAAAGTGACCTGTGCACAGTAGTCTGGGGAGGCCTGAGGATCGTCCCAGGATGAGGATGACGTGGAGGGCCTGACAGCCAGGTGTCAGGTGCGCGGGGCCGGCTCCCTCCGATGTAAAGGGCGTCACTGGGAGAAGCGGCAGCATTTGACTGGGGTCTAAGGACAAAAGGGCAGTGGGCTGACCAGTGTTAGCCTCCTGACGCTGATAGGCATGCCGTGGTTTCTTAGGGAAATACACATTAGCATACTTGGGAGAAGAGCACTATGTTTGCAATTTATTCTGAAATGTTTCAGTGGAGAAGAAATGTTTGTGCTGGGACTTGCTACTCTTCTGTAAGTTTGAGGGCATTTCAAGAAGTAGATTTTAAAAAGACGGCAAATTACTAACATCAGAAATGAAAGACGGGACACCATACAGATCCACGGACACTAACAGGTTAATAAGGAAACGTTGTGAGCATCCTCATGCCCGCAGATTCGATAACCTAGATGGAATGGACAAATTCCTTGAAAAGGACAATTTGTCAAAACTTACACAAGGAGAGATAGAGAGTCTGAAGAACCTATGTCTATCAGATAAATTAAATCAACAATTAATAAACTTCCAAACCAGGAAGCACCAACCCTAGATGGATTCACAGATGAATTCTACCAAACATTTGAGGACAAATTTATACCAATTTTTTCTACAATCTCTTTCAGAGGATAGAAGTAGAAGAAACACTTCCTGATCATTCTACGAGGCCAGCGTCACCCTAATACCAAAGGCAGACGAGGACGTGACATCAGAAGAAAAAAAGGCCCAGAGCGATGCCTCTCATGAGCATAGGAGCAAAACTCCTCAACAAAATAGTAGCAAACTGAGTCCCAAAACGATTGAAAGATTTCTACATCACGACTAAGTGGGCTTTACCCCAGGTGTGCAAGGCCTGTCCAACATCTGAAAATCAATTAATGTGATCGTCACAGCAACAGATGAAGAAAAATCGTTTGATCACGTCAATAAGTGCAGAAAAAGGGTTCGACAAAGTCCCAAACCCACTCATGACTCAAAACTCTCAGCAAACTAGGAATGAGGGGGAGCTTCAGTCTGATAGGGGATGGCCACCAAAACGTCTGCAGCTGGCCCCACACTTGGCGGTGGGGACCTTGACCCTTTCCCACCAGGTCGGGTACAAGCAAGCTGCCCCCTCTCACTGCTCCTCTTCAGCACTGTGCGGGGCTCCCTGCTAAAGCAAATAGACAAGGAAAGGCAACAGGGGCACACAGACTGCAAGTGCAGCTCTACCGACTGGGAAAGCAGAGCTAAAGCCGTCCTTGTTCAGAGCACGTGACTGTTTACACGGAAAGTACGGCCGATCTGGCAGAGCCATTCCTGGAACTCACCGGCAGCTGCACAAGGCTGCAGTGTAGGAAGTGCTCGCACACAGTCCCGGTGCTTCCCTCCAGACGAGCAGGGAACCAGTGGGACTTGAGATTAAAAACACAATACCACTTACATCAGCACTCTCAGAATGAAGTCCTTAGACATAAACCTAAAAAATGTGTACAAGACCTACCTGAGGAAGACACAAACTCCGATGAACAAAAGTAAACCAGGTGAGTGGAGAGAGGGTCCATCTCCGTGAATAGCGTGGAGATTCCAGTTCTTCCCAACTTGGCCTATAGGTTCAGTGCAGCCCCAAGCAAATCCCAGCAAATTACTTTGTGGATATGGAAAAGCTGGTTCCAGCGTTTATATGGAGACGCAAAAGGCCCAGAACAGCCAACACGATACTGAAGGAGAAGGGCCACGGTGGAGGACTGACACCACCAACTTTAAGGCTTACTGCGAAGCCACAGGAGTCAAGGCAGCGTGGCGCTGGTGGAAGGCGAGACGCACCGATCAGGCAACCGAGCAGAGAGCCCAGAAACAGACTGACGTAAATGCAGCGGACTGATCCCGGACAAAGGAGCAAAGGCAACACCGGGGAGCAGACAGTCCTTCCAAAACACGATGCTGGAACCACTTAACGTCCACATGCAAAAAAAAAAAAAATCTAGATTATGCCCCTCACAAAAATTAACTCAAAATGGATCATTGGCCGGAATGTAACACGCGAAATAAAACGCCTGCGAGATAAGGCAGGAGGAAGCCTAGATGGCCTTGGGCACGGCGGTGAGTGACGCTGGCCTTCATCAACACTCAGAACTTCTGCTCTGGGAAGGACGGTACCGAGAGAGTCAGCGGACAGTCCACCGACCGGGAGAAAATGTTGCAAAAGACACAAAGGACTGTGATCCAAAACGCGTAGAGAACTTCCGAAGTCAACAGCGATAAACAAGCAACCCGCTAAAAAGTGGGCGCCCTGCCCCTTTCCCGTCCTCCCTCCCGGCTGAGGACGCGCTCCTCCCGGACTTGAGCCTTTTCGGCACCACCCCGGCGCCCCGGGCGAGCGCGCTCTCTCCTGGTCTCACCCACAACCTGGCGCGTGCAGACGCTTCACGGAAACTTGTCCCTTTGTTCACCCGAAGGGCTGGTTACGTGCTGCTCTCAGACGATGAGCAGTCTGTCCTTGGTGGCCGGGCGGACAGCAGGCAGCCCCGCCCCACCTGGCATTGCCCGGCCTTGTCCTTCCCTGCTGTGGAGCCACCAACGCCCAGACCAGGGGCCCACCCCGAGTGTCCGAGCCTCGGCCACCTGCTCCGGTCCCTCTCCAGGTCCAGATGTGTCCATGACGTGAAGGGAGGATGCCTCACCCCGCCCCCAGCCACGCTCCAGGAAGAGGGGACAAAGCCTCCGTGGCAGAGTGACTCGGAGTGACCTTTGGTCTAAGACCGCCAGTCTATGAAGGCAAGAGATGGGGCTTCATGTTTTTTCTTTTTAAATCCATTTGCTTCCAATCTAGAAACAGGGGAAAGAAAAGCCAGACTGGAAACCACAGTGGGAGGGAAGGGAAGCTTTGAGCCAAAGAAAACGTTCTGACTGTGTTTTCCTCCTTTGTAAAGAGTCAGTAGCATCTTTCGTGCAGATGAGACCTGGAAAGTTCCACGTGCGGCGGGACACACTGACCCGCGAGTGCCCACAGAGGCCAGGGAGCGGGCAGCACCCTCCGGGCGTGTAGTACATGGATCCAAATTAGGACTTATCAGCAAGTTCATTCTCTAAAAATAAATCAGCTTTTCTTTGCTTCATCAGAAGATCAGATTATAGTGTACGCCGCCTTAAAATGTGTTTATTCTTAGACAGGCGAGGACAATGAAACGATTACATAATCTGTCAGGTCCCGCAGGGCTGGCTGTGGGAGGGGACTGCTCCTTCACGGCGGGGGTGAGCCAGTTCCCCCACCGCGGAGACAGACTATAGCGGTCAAGAGCAGAATGATTCCGGGATCCAAGGTGCAGACTAGAAAGCGTCCATCGCTAGCATTTCAGACAGACGCTCTCCGCAGGACGGGGGTTTCCTCCAGGCAGAGGACGGCCCTGGCACCCCGAGATCAGAACTTGGGTCCCCCCACCTCCGCCGGACCCCTCACAGTGTGATGAGGGTTCCACTGGCCCCCAGTGGGCGCCCGAGCAGATCCCCACAGGAGTGGGTGAGCTCACCTCCCGCCCTGGCCAGTGGGTGGGCCGGCGGGAAGACCGCTGCTGGGGGGAAGAGGGGACAAGCGTTTAGCCACACTGCACCATCCGAGGGACCGGTGTCCACAAGGCTGCTGTCAGCTCAGATACTGGCCACAGTCCAGAGTCCCCAGACCACCCGCACTTCAGGCCAGCTGGCTGCCAATTTGGGGGTTCTCACGGCCACCCTCGTGTTCCGTGATTTGTTGAAACAACTCACAGAACTCAGGGAAGCCCTCTTCTTGTGGTTAGTTTTTTTGCAGCAAAAGGATGCAAGTCAGAACTGGCCAAAGCAAGACAGACGTCAGGCGAGGTGGAGGGGCCCCCAGGTGAAGCGTCCGTGTCCTCAGGACACGCCCCTCCCGGGACACCAGCCAGGGGTGCTCAGCCCAGCCTCCCTGTCGAGAGTGTTCACCGTGGCCTCGTGATACAGATGTGACAGAGCCACTGCCTGTGCGCTTGGAGCCCTCTCCCGCCCTCGTCCCTCCCTGAGGTCAGGCTGACGTCACGTGGTAGGTCTGCCGGGGCGGCCAGCTCGCATCCAGAGTCACCGTCTCAGTGTGAACTGCCTGGGGCCCCCACCCTGAGTCACACACACTCCTGTCGTGTGGGAAACCCCATGGTTTAGAGGCACCACCTCTCCCTCGAGGCTGATGTTTATTGCATGGGGGCGCACGGGCCAGGGTTCTCCAGAGGAAAGGAGCCAATGGGAGATGGAGTGACTGATGGCAAGGAACTGGCTCATGTAAATTGCAGAGGCTGCCAAGTCCTGGGATCTGTTGGCAGCACCCGAGGCCCAGGAAAGGATATGCTTCAGTTTGAATCCAAAGTGGAGAAAGCTGACATCTCAGTCCAAATGTGGTCAGGCAGGACTAGTTCCCTCTTACAGGAGGATAAGCCTTTTTGTTCCCTTAAGGCCTTCACCTGATCAGATGAGGCCCACCCACAGGCGAGCGGGAACCACTTCCCTCAGGCCGCCTGCTCGCACATTAACCTCATCCAGAAACACCCACACAGACTCACCCAGAACAATGCTTGACTGCCTCTGGGCGCCCGTGGCCCAGACACCGACACACAGAGTGACTCAGCCCAGGGGGAAGACAGGTGTCTCCCGTTGTCCCCCAGGACAGGCTGCGCACGAAGCGCTGTGCGGTCAGGAAGGAGCGGGAAGAAAACACCAGCCACAGGTAAACATTGCCATTTAGGGTCCCTCGGACGGAAACAGTTTATTCCTTTTTTCTGGGCTTTTCGTGTTTTCTATAACAGATTTTTAAGGCAGAGGTAAAATCTTAAGCAGCCACGCAGTCCCATATAGGCTGCCAGGTTTCATCTGACTGACGCTCCAGCCCGCAGAGCTGAGCACGTTCCCAGTCCTTCCCCGGGAACGTGCCGTGCTGAGCGCGGGGCTCGCAGCGGCCAAGCCACCTCTGCCCAGAGCGGGCCCCCAGCCACCTGCTGTGCCCAGAGCTCCTGTTGGGCCGGGCTTCGGAGCCACAGCAGAGCCGGGAGATCGGCCGGCCTCACCGGCCGCCCTGCCCCTCAGGCCAGGCCGGACCCGCATCACAGGCCAAAGCCTCCTGCTCCATCCTCCTACCGGGAGGACGCCCGAGAACCCTCCTGCCCTCCCCCACCGTGCCCCCTGCCTGGGGACCCAGTGACACGCAAGTAGTCACTCTTCTGCTTCTGCCACCAGGTGGGAGACCTTCAGAGCGACCCCAACTCCCACCTCTGCTCTGGGTCCAGGGCAGTTCCTGGGGGTGGGCAATTCTCTCCCACAGCCCCGTGCACCTCCGGGTCCAAGATCTGCAGCAGCGGGACTGGAAGGGCTGAAATCCTGAGCTTCCCCGAAAGGCCACAGCCAGCCCCCCTGAGCACCCCCGCCCCGGTGACGCCTCTGTAACTTGGGAAGCAAAGGGATGACAGGGCCCAGGGCCCTGCTCTGGGACGCAGCATGTACCACACAGGAGGTTAACCGTGTTCAATGTCACTCGGCCACAAAGGAGGTCACGGTGCTGCAGCCACTGCCCAGGAGCCCAGGCAGCTGCCGCGCGGGGTCAGCCCGCACGTCCAGCTGTGGCCAGGCGCCCCCACAGGCCACGTGTCAACATGCCTCGCCAGTCCTGGGACCTCAGCACCATCCTGCTGGCCCAACCTCTTCCTGGCTCCACACCAGGCCGCCTCCCTGCCCGCAGACCCCGTCCCTCCCCCAGCAGACCCTGCACCCACCCCCTTGAGAATTCATAGTGGGCTTTCTGAGCGCGGAAAATGGGGAAGCCCCTCCCTGTACCCACGCCCAGCAGGCCAGGGGGCCGCCAAGACAAGGGCTCTGGGCGACCTCCAGCGTCCCTGAAGACCATCCAGGAGGCCAGGGCCCTGGCCCCTCCTCCCGGCCATGTGACTGAGCTGGGGCAGCGCTGGGGGCTTTCAGGAGGGGCAGCAACAATGCAAGTGCTCCCCGGAACTTGGTACTCAGAGACCACGGGGCTGTGCAGGGGCCCTGGGGTGCAAGGTCCAATCTCCCCTGGAAGAAGGGGAGCTGAGAGGCCGTTCCCACAATCCTCCACAACGCACCCTCGTTTCCCATTAAAGACAGACGCAGAGACGCGGGCGCCCACACCGCACCTCGGGGCTCAGGCACAGCTTCTGGGCCATCTAATCGGCCTCATCTCTGCGAGGGATGGTCCAGCCCCGGTCAGCTAGGGACCAGTCTCCGCTGGACAGCATGAATTTATAGCCAGAGCCCACCCCCATTCACGGGCCAAGGCCTCAGGAATCTTCCCCCTTATTCCGTGACAGTCAAAGGAACACACAGGTTCCCAGTCAGTGGCCTCCAGAGGCACATCTAGGAACTCAGGACCAGGGATGACAAACCACAGTTGGCCCACCACATCCACCCGTCACCTGGTCTCATAAATAAAGTTTTGCTGAAACCCGGCCACATCCGTGCATTTCCGTGGTGCACGGCCGCCTGGATGCTGACAGGCAGAGCTGAGGAGCCGTGGGAGCGCCGGGCCGCAGAGCCCGAGCTCCTCGCCCTCCTCTGGTCCTCTGTGACCTGCAGGCGGGCCACACCCGATGCAGCCCAACCTGCCGCAGGTGCCGGCTCCGGTCAGCAGGACGCCTGCCTGGAGGCAGCGCTGCCCGGGCCCTCCCTCCTCCGGGTGCGTTGATGCCGCGAGGGGCCCATCCCGGCTCAGCTACACACCGTGCATCAGAAATGACAGCTTCTGGGGCGTGGGCTCAGCTTCCAAGGCTTTCTCCCTCCGAAGACAAAAACACAGCCTCGGGTGAACAAGACCAAGCAGGAAGCGCTCAAAATATCTTTACTTTTTTCTCTCCGTGGCCATTTCCTCGTATCTCAGCCATCGCTCACCGGCTGCCCCGCTTCGCGCCGAGGTTTCTGCCAGCCTTCACTTGGTCTTTATGACGCACTTCAGTCCTCCGTTTCATATTCTTCTTCCATTGTCCATGTTGCTGGATTTAAAACAGAAGGAAAAGAAGTGGTGTTTTGGATGGAGGACTCGGCAGTCTCACGAACCCTGCTCAAGGCCTGCGAGCACATTGGCGGGGATGCGCTCCGCTGGGATTTATTCAAGAGCAAGTTTGGGGGGCGGGGTGGGTCTCTGCTGCCCCGCGTCTTTCCACTCGCTGCTGGGGGAGAAAGGCTTATTAAGAGGGAGGAGTGGCGGTGCCTCGCTCTGCAGAGCGCATCCTGAGAAGGTGGGCAGCAGGCCTGCACGTCCGCCAGGGGCCACGTGCAGGTCCCAGAAGACGTCTGGGCAGGCCACTCGCTGACCAGTAAAGCCACATCTTGACGAGAGACCTAGACGGAGTCCCCGCACACACATCCCCCAGGACAGATCACTGAGGACGCTTCTCTAACCTGCCAGGGGCTCCCCCACGGACACAGAGCCACAGGCACTGGCCAAAGGCCACCTAAGAGGCCGAGTGACCAGACACGCAGCTGGCCTCCTGGAAGCCAGAGCGGGCGGGACCCGGCACAGCCCCCCCGGTGCCACAGAAGAAGTGGCGCTGTCCCCCACCAGCACCCCACTGCCCACGCCCTGCACACAACACCCAGCCTGAGGGGCCGGGGGGACGCAGAGCGGGGAGGGAAGGGGGAGGCTGTTTATGGAGGAAACGGACTTGCAGGCAGGAAACTGCGCTGAGGGCAGAGTCCACCTTGCAAACCCGAGACTCCTCATCAGAGAAGAGATGTTAGACTTTGGTCCAAACCAAAAAACAGATACAACTTGTCAAAGGGCCAGTGTGGCCCCCGAGTGTCGCTGCCAGGTGCCAGCTCCAGAGGAGTGAGGCTGGGCCCATCCCCCGCCTTACCATACTCCCCGCTGGTGTCCCAGCTCTTGTGTGTCGGGTCTGTGCTCGAAGCCTTCGACGCCGGCCGCTCAGCGGGGACCGTCTCAGCTTTAGTGCTGGGCTTGGATGACACAGGTATTTCCGTAGGGACTTCCTTTTCCCTCCACCTCTCTTGGACAACTCTGATGGAAAGAGTTTTTATCACAGTCAGAGGAACTAAGGATGGAAAACTCTATGGGCCGTCCAGCCCTCCACCAGGATGTGTCCCTAAAAACACAGGGTTCGAGGGGCGGGAATAGCTCAGTGGTAGAGCGTGAGCTTAGTGTGCACAAGGTCCAGGGTTCAATCCCCAGCACCTCCATTAATATAAACAAACCTAATTACCTCCCTCAAAAAAATAAATACATAAAAATAATTTTTAAAAAAATATGGTTTGTGGTCACATGTGTGTGTTTGCCAAGATAAGTGCTTTGTCTTAATAGTCCCCACTTTTGTTTCTTATAAATGCTCCCAACAGATGCTCTGCACGTGGCATCCAGGCTCTCAAGACAGAGCAGGGCGTGGGGAAGGCATGTGCCCCGCACAGTCACAGCCTGGCATCTTCTGGAAGATGCCCCCCACCCCCGCACCACTCAGAGGAGGAAAACGGTGCTCGTCGTTGGACAAAGTGACTCAGCGAGTCTCATGGCTTTTACTTGTGCCACACAGCCCCACAGCCCCAAGGAAGGAGGCTGGATGCCAGTCCTGCCTGTGGATGACAGGCAGCTGTGGGGACCTGGCTGAGTGGGCGTCCTCACTGCCAGTGGGAGCTGGGGGACTCGTGTCCGAGCACACGTCTACACCGCAGCCACCTCAGGCCGAGGGACACGGCCAGCCTTATGGGGACCAGTGGCCAGGGGTCTGCAGACACACGCTTGTGGGCTGTGAGGCTGAAGGGAATAAGCCTGCTTGGCGACGGCAGGTGTCATCAGATGCTCTGGTGTCGCTGTCAGGAGCGCTGGGGAAGTAGGCTGTCCTCCCGGCCCACCCGCGTTCTCGCAGGGCCCTCCTCGTCACCGACATCACAGGCCGAGGGGCCCCCCCGCCCCCCCTGCCCCCCCACTAAGGTGGCAGGTGAGTTTGGAAGAACACAAGCGCTGACCTGCAGATCACGGTGATAATGAAGGCCCCGGCGATGACCACGACCAAGGCAGAAAACACCTGCACGTAAACTGGAAAACAGTGTCGCTCACCCCTGGTCCAGGTCCCTCATGCTCCCGGAGGCAGCTGCGCCCTCCACCGCCCCCTCGGCCCGGCTCAGCCCTGAGCACCAGCCTCTCCACTCTGTCCCTCAGGACCGTCCCCTGAGGACAGTGGTGGGAGAGCCGCCCTCTCCTGTCCCCCAGAAACAGCCCAAGCGGCCCCCTGGCCTCGAGACCACACCCTGCCCCCTGCTCCCCGGAAATGGCTCCTTAACAGTCAGGTCAGTTGTCACAAAATTGAGTACTAGGAGATGCCTTGGGGCGACAAATTCCACAGGTCTGATTTCAAATTTCACCGACTGAGCTTTCCTTTGTTAACATGGGGCTCGCACGGCCCCAAACTGCCCACGTCGTCCCTAAACCCCCCAACAGAAGACCTGGAGGCTTTTGGGGTGACTCTTAGTGGGGGCCACTACCCCCGCGGCTCCCTGTGTGGGGGCATCATTTGGTGTGAATTGTCGGTCCCACCCGGGTCCAGGGGAAAGGAGAGGCAGGAGAGGCCGGGGTGCCGCCCCCCGAGCCCTGGGGATTCTCCACCGCAGGGGCCCTCTCGGTGCCCGGCTCTCAGGCTGGCCCGGGGGACCAGCCTCCCTGGAGGACGGGTGGTGGCCTCGCGTCCGCTGGCCGACCCAGGACTCACTCGGGCAGACTGGAGGGGCGTTCTGCACGAGTGCCGCCCCAGGGAGGCCTAACTCAAACAGCATTCTCCCCCGTTTTCATCCTGCGTGTTGTCCTCATGGGGCAGGTGTAAGGACTCAAGGACGGCACGCCGACGTGGTCGTTAGCGCGCAGGACTCACTGGGCCTCCGTCATCGCTGGGCTGCCAGCCACCTTCCACGCTCTCGAAGGATGGGGCCGGCTTGCCTGCAGATGCCTATCTCGAGGGCCACGAGTCCCCCACGGCCTCCTCCCGCGGGGCTGTTTCCCCGGAGCCCCGCACTAGGAGGGGCGTCCTCGCTGGTGCACTCGCCTCCCGCGGCGCCACGGTGGAGCAGCACGCCCCAGGGGGTTACACTGCAGGAATTCCTTGTCTCGAAGTCTGGAGGCCAGAAGTCCCAGGTCAAGGTGTCGACAGAGCTGGGCTCCCTCTGAGGCCCTGGGGGGTCGGGGAGGGGAAACTTCTTTGCTTCTTCCGGCCTCTGTGGCCCCCGGAATCCTGAGCTTCTGGATGCCTCACCCCGTCTCGGGCTCCGTCACCACATGGCCACCCCCATCCCTGAGTGGTGTCTTCACGTGGCGTCCTCCTCCGTGTCTGTGTGTCTGCGTCTCCCCTTACAAGACACGGGTCATGTTGGAATGAGGGCCCACCTGGTTCCAGTGGGACCCCGTCTTAATTCACTGCGTCTGCAAAGACCTCGTATCCAAGTAAGGCCACATTCTCAGGTACCAGAGGATGGGACTTCAGCATCAGTCCTTGGGGGACACAAGTCAACCCACAACACCAGGAGAGCCGTGGCCGTAGAGGACGCGATGGCCCCTGGGACCTGCGCTGGCCGGACGGACCTGCAGGACCTCTGGGAATGGTGAGGCTGCGGGGGCCCTTTACGCGGAGCTGACGTCAGGAAACAGAAAGGGCTTGAAGCCGAGCCCAGGGGCTCGGGGACCAGCGGTGAAGCACATGGCGGGCACCCCGGGATCGGGAGTCCGCGGGAGAGGACAGAGGGGAGGGCGGCTCTGGGCTGTGTCGTGCTGGGTGCAGCCTTGTTCCCCTACACAACCACCAGACTAGGAAGCCTCCTGTTGCAGGTCCCTTCTCACCAGCTGCTCTTCTCTTTCAACAATGCCTTTCCCGCGGAAATGTATTCACCTGGGTTCACCCTCGAATCTCCAGGGCCGCCTCCAAGATGCCCCCAGTGATTCTCACCTCCTGGCATTTACCCCGTGGTGTAGGTGCTCCCACAGTGGAGAGGCTGACCTCTGAAGTAGGGGCACTGCAGTGGGACGTGACCCCCAAGGAGGGTCAGAATCACTGTGGCTCCTGCCCTGGGCTGTCCTGATTGCTTGCTCCAGGGAAGACATCTCGTGTCATAGGACATGCAAAGGGACCTTGTGACAAGGAGAAGGGCTTCTTATGAGCTCCCAGGGCCGAGCCACCTGGAATTAGATAGTCCAGCCCCGGCCAGCCTTCTGATGACCACAGCCTCCTGGTGTCCTGACTGTAGCCTCAGGAGGCACCTGAGCCCAAACCACCAGCTAAGCCTCTTAAGCTGTTGCTTTAAGCCACTAAATTCTGGGTCGCTCGTCACAGACTGATAGATAACTAACATGGGGCGTATCGTCAGCACTGGCATAACATACACATTAAATGATGTTGGATGCACTGAACGGAAATGAACAAACTCAGTGAAAGAATGAATTAGGAGCTTTTAAGGGAGAAGAAGGTAACCCTCGAATTTTTGAATTCCAGAGGGTACATATTCCTTAATGTGATTCTGTGTCCTGGTTCACAAAAGAAATTCAGAATTTGTATGTCAGCGAAGTTAGACTGACGTGTATTCAGTCAATGATTGAGTATTCAGCCGTCAGCGCATCTCTATATGTGCGAGCATTTTCTGTCCTTGCGGTCAGGTTCCCAGAGGCAGAGGCTAAATTTCCGGGACTCGCCCCCGCCTCTCGGCACGGCCTCCGGCAGCACCCCGCTTGTCAGGAGCACAGTGCACGAGCGCTCGCACACCACGTGCTGTGACCGGTCACTCGGAAGGAGCCGCAACCGAGGAGAGCGTGCTCCCGAAGGGGAGTCCCTTGGTCAGTTCTTCCCCCAAATACAGGTAAACAAAAGTTTTGGCACCGTCATGAAGCCCCATGAAGAACCTGAAGGCAGGCACCGGGGAGAAACGACAGCTCGCACAGCGCCCTCCAAGCCAAGACCGAAGGACGGAGGCGAGGCATGCTCTTTGAACTCCCGGGCCTTTCCCAAAGAGCTCATGCTAATTCCCCAAGTTCATATTCTTAATAATACAGATTACACCATCACACAACGTGTGCTTCAAACCAGCCAATTTAAGAAGTTGGTGAAAGGTTTTCATAACATGGAATTATGTGCACAAAGAACTCATGACGCCCTGTCACCCAATACTGCAACTTACACAGCACAAAGGCTCGCTCGCAGTCTTGAATGGGAAAGATGTCAAAGAAGTGGAAAATAATTGAGGGCACAATGAGACACCACGTGCAGGGCTCGCTGCCCAGACCCCTCCCACGGCGGCCCGACCCCTCAAGCTTGAAAGAAGTCACAGGAAAAGCCCAGCCCACACAGCTCGCTTATTCGAACTGAAAGGACTGGAAGCAGGCTGACACTTGCCTCCAGGGAAAACGGCCCACCCACCGGCTGAGCCGTGAGCCCTCTCCAACCACAGAAGTTTTTGGAGTCTGTGTCCTTTTCCTGGTTCCTTAAGGACACTAATAATTAAGGTGTTACAAAGAATAAGTTTCATTTTTTTCAAATAAATGACAGGCATAAGGAGATTGTATTAATTTAAATGATGTCTGAAATACTAACATTTGCAAAATGGCCAACTCCCACATAAGACGCTGAGGAGCAGATGTCCAGGGGACAGGACAGGCGAAAAGCAAAGAAACGGCAGCGGCGTCTCGGACTTCTGTTCCTTTGCTGGCGACCATCTTCCTTGAGTGGCCCATCTCCTGAGATCCGGGTGAGCTGGGGTAATGAAGGACCACGGACTGTGACCGGTGACTGTGACCTGACCCGGGAACTGAACGTCTTCTGCACCTTTGTGTGCGGGAGACTGAAAGAGCAAGCACGCACGCCCCCACGATGTTCCCGTTTCCTGCTCGTGGGAGCCCCCGTGGTAAGTGTCTCAAAAAACCAGCTCGTTGCCTTGGATGCGGAGGCCTCTAAGAGGCGAGGCTTCTTGATGGAAGAAGAGGGCTGGCTGGAAACCGTCTGCTCTCCCGAGTAAGATGCGTGCAAGTCAAACCGCCAAAACCACAGAACAACAACAAAAAGACGACAACTTGCAAAAAGCATCAAATTATGGCCAAACCACCACGTGGGGCCACGAAGCCAGCTTCGGGAGTGGCTGTCACGTCCGCCGGAGCATGAGAGGCCGGGACGCCGCAAGATGGCAGCTCGTCCAGCGACGGAGGCCCTGAGGCGAGCCAGGCCCCGAGTGGGATGCTGGCTGGAGGCCGTGGGTTACGATGTGACGGGTGGAGGCCGTCTTCCCGGCACAGCTCTGACTTCCCAGTTGTGTAAGCTGGACCCGAGAGCTGCTGGGGCCCAGAATTAATGTTCAAAAACAGCAGAGAAGGAGCCCCTCCTCCAACTCAAATGCCCTCTCCATGGAAGCACTGGGACAAGGGCAAAATGGCCAGAAGGAAGTGTCTCGGGATTCTGGAAGCTCACCGCGAGCGTGCAGCCGCCGGCTCGCTCCGGATGTCTTTGCCTGGCCTGACCGGGAGCTCAGTGCGAGCGGCCCTTCCCTCAGCCGCTGGCTGAAGGCAGTCAGCCGCAGCCTGGAGAGTCAAGACGGCTGGCGTGGCAGGCGGTCGTCCGGGCAAACGTCAGGCTGACCAACGGCTAAAAGGGGAACTCTCGGGGGTGATCTGTCTACGGGGAGGTTTGGAAAGCAGTGACACGTTCCTTGGAGTCTAGAAGCCGGGGAGCACGTCCCGGGCTGGGAACACCCCCAGGAAAGGCCCGCCCAGGCTGTAAGCTCACACTGCTGGGTGCCCTTGAGTTTCTGTGCAAGCGTGAAGGCAAGATGAAGGCAGCTCTGGAAACCCTCGGGCTGAGCGTTGAAGGGGAGCCCAACACACACACAGGGCCCTCGGCAAAGACTGGGGAGGCACTGTCCCAGGCATCTGTGGAGATTTCTGTCCAGCCATTAGCTGACCACGGGGCCAACACCACAGGGAATACAGATGCTGGACAATTGGTTCAGAAAAGTCACCAAACAAGGACAACAACACGCAGCAACACGAGGTCCTGGGAGGCCGGAGACCCTGACTTTCAGAGTTGCTATATTGTATTATTTAAGATGTCGGTTTTCAACAAAAACTGTCATCGGGAAATCCTCCCAGATGTGAGGGGCGTTTGCTGTGGCCTGTTTTTCAGTCAGACAGGTTCCTCTTTCGCCCCAAGTGCCGAATCTTCACCATAAAGGAAGGCGGACATCCCCCTTCGGGTGAACCCCGATCCTGCCAGTGCTGTAGCTGCTTGAGTTGTCTTCCCCGCGATACCGCTTTCCTGAGGAGCTGGTCTAAGGTTTGGCGTCTGGGGGCTGGCACTGTCCCAGCGGACAGCGTCTGACCTCCAGTGTCCAGGCACAAGAGGGCAGACTCAGCCTTGTCCCTGGGGGCTCAGCCCGGCTGGGACGCAGAGGGAGACAAGGGAGGAAGGCGCCCTGGAAAGCCCTGGGACACGGGTGCTCCTGTGACTCCCGGGGTGCCAGAGGCCGGGGAGAGGACCGGGCAGGGAGGGCGCGGGACCATTTCCCAGAGCCCTGGAGCTGCTGAGTACCCACGGGCTGTGTGTCCGGGGGCAGCCACCCCTCCCTGAGTCAGTGGCTTTGGTGGAACTGTTCCTTCACACCCAGCTTCCTACACCCCCCAGAACGGCCAGCCCTTCAAAAAGGAGGGCTCCCAAAGCAGCCTCCTCAACCGCAAGCGGACTTTCTCCACTTGCCTAAACAGCCTGCGCCCCAGCCCCAGACCCGCAAGCCTTCCCGCCCCCGCTGCACAGAGCAGGGCGGGTGACCAGGGGAGGGCAGCGGAAGCCCGTCCAGCAGTGCTGACCCGGGCGAGGGAAGCAGGTGGCTCGGGGCTCACGAGGCTTTGTCCGCGGGGCGGGCGGCCCCATACTTACTGGGAACCGCTTTCTCATAGCAGACGCCTTTGTAGAAGCAGCACCCGAGTTCCTTGCAGCGATCCCTGGTGACGTTGTAGTCACATATGTCATACAGAGGAATGTCGCACACTGCAAGGCAGACACGCAGGACGTTACCGCCAGAATACAGCCCCTCGGGGCCTCTAAGGAATGCGGGGCTGGGAGTGGGAGCTGGTGGCTGTGTGTTGTGGGTTTAATTATGCGTCACACAAATCTCACTTTGAAACGTGAATCTGGAATGAATTAGATTCTGAACAAAATAACACAAGTTAATCACACAGAACCACGCAGGGTCCGCTGACGAAGGAGAGCTGGCCGGGCTCAGCGCCGGACGAAGGGGCCGGGAGACGGAGACCTCACACCACGGCTCTTCAGGGGTTTGGCCAGGAACGTGCTACTAATTCACATTTAAGCACCCAGCGAGTTAAAGTTATCAACATGGGCTGAGGAGTATTTCAGAATTTAAAAGCTGAGCAAAAGGACGGCAAGTTGAAGTTCAGGGAGGCGCAGGCAGGGCAGGGCAGCGGAGGGCTCAGCCCCGAGCGCCTGCTGGGCCGCTGCCGGGGGCGGGGGGAGGGCCCCCCGGAGGGCCCCCCCCCCCCGAGCCTCCAGCGACGCCTGCCTTCCTCCGGGGGTTTGGTCTCTCAGACTCAGGGATTCTGGAGAAACTCAGTGCCCCTCCCGCCCTTTCCTCCCTGTCCCAAGACACCCCGACTCCAGGTTTGCCAAATCCGTCGCCATGGCCTCCCTGCCAGCCAGGGTTGGGAGGGGAGGGGAGGGGAGGGGACAGCCTCTGCCGCCGGTGCGCAGACACAAGGCTGACAGAGTCCGAGGACGAGAGGCCTGAGGCTGGCCACCTCCCACACCGCTGGCCCTCCGACAGCCGGGCCTCAGAAGCCAGAGCCCAGCCTGCTGACCTGGGGGCGGGCTGGCCCCCAGGGGCCCCGCGGTCACAGGGCAGGCACTCGGAGCCTGGGAGTGTGAGGGAACGAGGGCTGCGCTGGGTTTTGCTCAAGTGCATCTGGGCTGCAGGGATCCCCTTGGGGTGGGTTTTCTTTAAGTTCTATTTTCTTCTATTATGACACCAGCCCCTCTGCAGAGACCTCGTGGTCCCCACGTTCAAGGGGAGGAAGTGAGGATGCTGGTTCTGAACGTCGCGGGCAGCTGAGGGGGAGGAAGTCGCAGGGCTGTCCTGCACACCTGTACCCGAGACGGCCCCGGATGGGGCTGCAAGGACGTAGCCCTGAGGCCACACCCCGTCCCCTTCTCGCTGCAGGAGACCAAGATGTGTGCAAAGAGGCTTCCCACGGCGTCGGGGAAGAACCGGGCCCTGGTCACCGGTTCCAGGCTCGCCTTCTGTGCTGCTCGCTCAGGCCCCAGTGCACCCGCCACCTCCTCCGAGCAGGCTTCTGAGGGCTTCCCTCCGGCCCCGTGGTGGCCCCACCTCCCTACCTGCAAACTTCTTCAGGAGGTGCGACGGGGACTTCTTGAATTCTGGTGCATATCTCATTGTAGTGGTTGAAGGTCAGGCAGGGGCTCAAGGGCACCTGGGGGGAGAGCAGGTTAGCACAGGGGACCTCGTGGATGGGCTGCTGCTGCAGTCAGTGCCAGGATGGAGGTGGCCAGGCTGAGCCTGGGTGGGGGCAGTCTTCACCTGTCAGGCATGTCCCCCACTGAGCCCTGGACACACGTCTCTCAGTCACACTCCAGGTGGACAACAGCTTTTAGACCAAACAAGAAACTGACCACCACCTCCCTCCTGCTGCTCCCAGCCAGTGGAAGGTCCGCTCTGCCCGCTGTGATGTCACACAGGCCTGGTGACATCACAGAGGGTCAGACAGGGGTGGAAGATCCCTGCAGCCTCCAGACCCCACACCTGAGCCCCTTTTCTGAGCAACACTTACCCCACTGCCCGGCCAGGCTCACCTTCAGAACCAAGTCCAGCAAGGATGAAGCAGCAGCAAGGGCAAAGGCCCTGGGGTGAGGCAGCCCAGCAAAGCTGAGAACCCGGAGGAGGCTGTGTGGCGTGAGGGGAGGCAGGCAGAGGACAGACACAGATCACAGGCACGCATGAGAGCACCGTGGGCCTTTGGCCTTCGCGCTGAGTGAGGCCTGGGCGTTAGGGCAGGATTTGGTGCAGAGAGAAACTGAATCACACACTAACACGTCATCCCGGCTACGCTGAAAACAGACCCTGCGGTGGCAAGAGCAAGCCTGGGGAACGGCACAGAGACCCGGAGAAGATCAAAGGTGGGACCGGCTAGTGACAGCTGATGCTTCTCGGACGTCCTCAGAGTCAGGACTGGACATGGTGAGGGGGGAGCTGGGCTGGACGGTGGAGCTGCCATGTTCAGGGTGGACACTGGGCTCTGAGCAGACAGGTCAGCAGACATTTCCCCTCTGGTCGGGGCTGAGGTCCTGGAGGGCGGCCACCAGCAGACTGGGGGGTTGGGGAGCGGGCCGTTGAGGCAGGCGTGGCCACGTTCCAGGAGAGAGGATGAAAACATGGGAGGGTGGAGAATGGAGCCTGAACTGCTCAGGCCCAGGGGTGAGGGGCTTGGGAGAGGAGCTCAGGGTCGGAGCTGTGGCCGGAGCCCAGGTGTGTGTGTGACTCAGGGAGCAGGTAGCCGAGACCAAGAAAGTCAAGGTCATTGAAGGTCATGGGCGATGGGAGAAGGAGCAAGGAAGCCCAGGGAGGGGAGGAGGACAGGAAATGGGGTCAGCCAGGGACGGCTCAGAGCCTGCGGGGCCGCCGGAGTGATCTGAAGCCTTGGGCTCCGGCCGTGGAACGCGCAGAGCAGGCCTGGCCTCGCCTCCCTGGCTCCTGCGAGATGGAAGCGGCTTTGGCATCCTCTTTGTTATCATGTGACCAAGCTTCTCTGGCTTCAGCTTCCTGGTCTGAATCGAGGGTGATGACATTTACCCATTGGTGTTACTGTCACCCAGTAACGATGCGCAGCGATGGTCCAGCTGGGGGGTCAGGGCAGGCGTCTGCTGTCCAACAGCCCCCGGGGCTGCACCACTCTCCACTGTGGACAATTCACCCATCTGAAGTGTGTGCTCAGTGTGTGACCATGGCGTCCACACGGTTTGCAGCCACCACCACAGCATACTCCCGTCAGCCCAGGAAGAGGCCTTGTGCCCACAAGCGGCCACCCCACATCCCCCACCCCTCCCAAAGTGACCACGAATCCACCGCGAGTCCGGGGCTGCGCCTGTGAACACGCCCTGCCCCATCAGAGGAGCTGCACAGCGCGGGCCGGTGTCTGTGTCCGGCTTCTTCCACCTGCCCGTGTTCCAGACACACCTGGCGGTGCCGGAGCCCCACTCCCTCCGGGTCTGGGTGCTATTCCAGTGCACGGGTGGACATCACTTCCCTGTTTGTCCGTGGGTGGACACCTGGGCCGTTTCCACTTTAGTGGCCATCATGGGCGAAGCCGCCGTGGACGTCCACGTACGAGTTTTGTGTACGTGTGCGTTGTGACTCCCCTCAGGTGCACACCTGGAGTGGGCTCGTGAGTCGGAATAACTCAAGGCTAACCTCGACTGTTTCCCAGAGTGGCTGCCCCGCTTGGCGTTCCCACCAGGAACTCTAGAGGCCGAAGCATAGTGGAAGACGGTTCATTTATCCACAAGCTTCCTGCGAAGCCGTGGAGACGTTCAGGCGTAGCTATCTGAAGGCTGGGTTGCCAAGGAGGCTTAGAAAGCCCCGGAGGGCGGTGGGGGCTCAGGACAGGTTCCCAGGGCGAGGCCAGCGGGGACCCAAGATTTCCAAGGATTTACTCAAGTGGAGACGTGGAGAGGAAAGGGCAGCGTGGAGACTGCACGGGGGCACAGGAGGCCACAGCGGTGCTGGTGGGATCCAAAGAGGAGAAAGGAAGGCTGACCTCCCACCCCCCTAGGACCCAGGACAATGTGATGCCACCAGGTGGCCATCACCCCAGAGCATGCTGCTTGGGGGGCCCCTCTGGGGCATGTCTGGTGGTGGTCAGTGCCTGGGCCGCCCCACGGCCTGCCGTCCACTTGGCTGAGCAGCCAGGCCAGGCGCATGGAGGACGGTGGCTCCTCGGGCCACAGGAAGGCGCTCTGTCGTGGCTGGGCCAGTGTCTCCCTCCACCAGCCTGGTCCCCTGGGATGAAAGTGTGGCTGGAAGGCAAGGCGCCTCTGTCCTCCCACGGGGGCTGGGAGCGGTCGTGGCTTCTCTGAAACGGGAGCAGCGCTGCTGGGGCCCCTGGACTTCCCTCACTCGTCAGAGCCACAGTGGGGTTCGGTGTCCGGTCTGACCCGAGCCGTCAGCCGCCAGGAGGAGCGAGGACAGCGCTGTGGGAGGGACGTGCCTGGCCCAGCGGCCCCGGCACTGCGGCCCCCCACACTCACCCCACGGCGGTGCTGATGCAGGGAAGTGGCCACCTCACACCTCCTTCCACTTCTGGATGCAGCCACGTTTGCTCACAACTAGAGTCGAGTTAATTAAATACCCTGAGGAAGAAGTGGAGACGGCACCGTCTCGGCCCTGCAGAGCCCGGATGGTTAGCATCCGGCGGTGCTAGGAAGGGCATGTCCGAGCGGTCTGCACGCAAGGAAGCGCCCAAAGGGCAACGCTGTCCCCGCTTTGCTCTGGTGGAGTGTTCAGCTCGGCCCACCTGTGGCCCTCACCCTCCTCTGGTGGTTTCCGGCCAGGGGGCCAGGTGACCACCACCGAGATGGCAGGGGCAGCACGGCCGCAGCCCCCTCCCAGTGGCCTCGATGTGAATGTTGTCAGGACGAAGGAAAGGTCTCGGCGGCTTTGGTCCCTCAGCCCCTTTCTGAGGAGGCAGAACCGCAACGCTGTCGAGGACATCACCTCTAAAACCCCTCCGAGGAATCCGGCAGACCCTACGAGAAGGCTGAAACTAAGCACAAGGCGACCCTAGGAGCTCACCACGCAGCTCCTCGCGGGGCCGCCGGCTGCTCAGAGCAGGACGTCCGCTGGGCAGCGGCCCCCAGGAAACTGGCGCGCCCGGCGGGCAAGCGGCTTACGGAGTGGTGGGGGCCGCAGCCGGATGCACACACCTCTGGGGGTGACAACTCGGATGTGCTCAGTGTCACCGAGCCCAAGGGCGTCACAGCTGTGTTTCCTTCTGAAAGCGCCATGTGGCTTTTCATGCACAGCCCTTATCTACCTGGAATTAACTTTGTCTGTGATGTGACGGGGAATCTAGTTTTTTCCCCATGTGGGTTTAAAAAAGGCAAGTCAGAGAAGGCTAGACCCCGTTATCTCATTTGTGGGGAACAAAACACACACAAATACTGCAAACCTGCGTCTGCCCAGAGGACGAACAAAAGGAAGCAAAAACACGTCTCGGGCCACGCTCATGAAGGAAGAGAGGGCAGGGCGGGGGGGGGGGGAGGCTCCCTTGCCTCACACCTCTGGCAGGGGTCTCCCAGCTAGCAGGCATTGTATGATTAAAGACGAGCAGGAAACTAGACACCTCCGCCTCCCCCACTCGAGCCGAGGCCCCTGGTGAACCACACATCTGCTCCCAGTGCAGATCAACGCGGGCACCTTCTCAGTGCTGCTGCCCGAGCCTGAAGTATGGGCAAGCCTGGCCCTCCAGGCAGCAGTGGCACTGGGGCTCCTGGGGGCCGGACACCTGCGCAAGTCATCCCCGGTGGCCAGGAGCCGGGCCAGGCGCAGAGACGCTGGGCAGCTGCCACTCGCGGCCCTCACGGCCCCCTTCTAGGGCCGCCCACCGCCCGCGTGCAGCGGGCACACCCGGGCCCCCTTCCCGGGAGCCCCCACTCACAGCTGCGGGGCCTGGCCGCCTGTCCTCGCCCCCCAGCAGGCCTGCTGTCTGACCGGAGGTTCCGGGGATGCAGCCAGGACAGCCTCTGCCAGACACACGAGCCCTCACTTGTCCCCAGAGACCCGAGGGAAGACAGCAAGCGGGGGTGGCTGCGTTACGGACGACGGCTCCTTCACCCGTGGTGGGGGTGGTGACGAGGTGCCGTCAGCTCCCGGGGGGGGGGCTCCGGGGGAGGAGGTGCCCCAGGCCCCCTGCCCACGCCACCTGCTCCCCTGGCCTCCGGGAACACTGGCCCGGCCTCCTCAATGGACGGAGTGCGGGGAGGACAAGGCTCCTCAGACACGCACCTTCCTCCTGCCACACGGCACTGCTGGGAGCACCCGCGGAACCAGGCGACGCGCTCGCCCGTCCAGCCCGCGGCGCAGCTGCCAGGAGCTTCGGGGTGGGGGGAGGCCCCCCCGGCGGCAGGGGGAGCAGAGGCCGCACCCGTCAGCCCTTCCTTCCGTTTCCTTCCCCAGGACTCTGCTTCCTAAGCTTATCTTCAAATATCCCCAAACCATAGACCGTAAAGGCAAATGTGCTATCTCCCAGTGTCAAAAACTCACACTAGAATTTAAAAATATTAAAACATCAAAAGTGTAAAGGTAACACACACACATCACGGACAATAAATGACGTTTGTAACATAAGAAAAATAGTCAGTTTAATAATTACAACAATGTAGTGTGAGCCGTCAGCGCCAGGGCACTGGATGGGGCACTTCCTGGAGGGTCCTGGCAGCTGTAAACAGGGACTCCGTACGTCCCATGGACACGAGGAAGGGGTGGGTCCACACATCCCGGATGCCCCCACCCTGGCGTGCATCGTGTCCTGGGTGAGGAAACTGCTTGCCTCCTTGTCCACGAAACTGGGAGCAGAGGTGACCCACGGAGGCAGACAGCCGCTTCCTAACGTCCCCACCAGCCCCCAGCCCCGCGGGACATCACACGAAGTGGATGCAGTCTATTTACAACAGGGCAGGCTTTTAGAAAGAACTGCTCAGACTCAGATGTGTCTTCTCTGCTCCCTAAAAAGCCTCCTAAGGTCTTGGCTCCACGGGAAGAAAAGGTAACGCATCACCCGAGCACCCCCGTCACCCCTTCAGAGGAGGGGGCAAACACAATTGTCCCCCCGACGCCAGATCAACAGTTAAGGCAGGTTCTGTGCGAGCCCCACCCCGGGACGCTGGTGGCGACGCTGCCAGTCACAGGTGGTGGAGAGATCAGGTGGTGAATGCTGTTCCTGAGTTAAAATCTGCTTGAGAAGGTGAACGGCAGCATGCTCGAGCGCACTGCTTCCCACTGCGATGTCTGCGCATCACCGAAAAAACCACGGTGAAAGTGGGGCTTACAAAAAGCCGGAAGACGGCCTTCTCTAGTCCGAGCACTAATGAACAGAACGCCAAGTTCAGGAAGCTGGCGATTCTAGTCGCGGGGTCGTGTGTGGGCAGGTCAATGCCGCTGCCCAGACACACCTGCTGGGCAGGTGACCACTGTGCAGGGAGCTGAGAGCGCGGCGGGGGCCGCGGGGGCCGCGGGGACCATGGGCACCCAGACGACCAGCTGCCCCAAGCTGCCTGGTCCCTGGACACCAGACGACCCCATGAAGGGTCACTTGAACCCCAGATGACAAATCGCCAAGTCACACCTGATGCCAAATGGGTATTTGAGCCGTCTCTAGTGCACAGTGCTGTGATTCGGGTTTTTTTTTTAAGATACGACATTTGTCCTCTTTAAGTTTATCTCACTTTAAAAATGACCTCTTCAGCAGAGCAAGGGGAGAGCACGGGGCCCAACACCGTTGTCCCGCCTCTGACGGTTTCCTGACTGGACACGGAGGGTCCTGGAGCCCCAGCCCAGAGGGGTCTCCCCCATCTCCTCTGCCATCTGGACGTGGCGGCGGGGCTGGGAGGGAGGGGCCTGCGTTTCAACTTCCCTCACCGAGGGGAATCTGAGACGTTTATTGCTTTGTTCCTGCCAGAGCGAAAGTACCTCCCTGCAGCCGCAGGCGCCTGAGGGCGGAGCAGGCCTCAGAGGAACAGCGCCCAGCCTGCCTCGGGTCCTCAGGCCCCAGCGATGTGGATAAATAGCACATGTTATTTACAGGCTCCAGTGAAGCTCGCCCTCTCGGGGGAGGGCAAAGCTGTGGGCCCTGTCGAGCGTCAGACCACCCCACACGTCAGGTCCTCTGATCCCCAGCGGGGGACGCGCTCCGAAGCTCACCATGTCAGGGGCAGGCGCACCTGCCGCTGAGCACCTGGCGGCGGGCATGGCTACTCCGGTCCGGGGCTGAGGCCCAGAGCCCTGCGCACCGCCGCCTGCGACACTGCCTTCCCTGGGGACTTTCATGTGGGATGACGGCATCGTGCAGGTACCAACGAGGTGAACTGCCCGGCCAGGCTGGCGTGGTAAGTGTCTCAGAGCCCCACGGACACGCGGGGCTGGACAACCAGGCGTCTCCCCGAATCACCTGCGCCCCCGCAGGGAGACACGCCGGACTCCCGGGTGCCTGAGCTCAACCCCCCCGTGCGCGGGACCACTGAGCCTGGTGGAAGGAGATTCTGGCACCAGCAAAGGCCCAGATTCAACCACCACGGATATGCATTCAGAAGAGAGCATTTACAGGAAACGCGTGCGTGACATTTATGTATATTCCACGAGGCCTGACAGACCAGGCTTGCAGTCCGTCGCCGTGCTTATTGCAAAACGAGGTACGGAGGCGTCAGCAGAGCAGGAGTCTCACCGTCCGGCCCTCAGTGTCTCTACCTCACGATGCTTCAGAACGGCGTGGCCGTGCTCTGCACGAGTCGGACTCCGGCTTTCCTCGCACAGAACGCAGGTGGGCGTTGGTCCAGCCCCGCCCTGCGGCCCCAAATGTCGCACCACGGGGTCCCGGGGCTCTGGCCGGCCGTGACTAGTCTTCAGGAAAGAGGCGAGGACGCCCCTCAGAGGTTGGTCTCATCCCAAGCAGGGTCGTTCATGTTCTTGAGAACTTTCCGCACCAGCTTCTCCAGGTCCTTGCGGGCTCGCTGCTCCTCCTCCAGAGACTTCTTCATCTTCTTGTTGTCCTGTAAGCGAGCAGAGCACAGGGCATGAGCCACCTCTGGCACCAACAAGGACACCCCCTCCCCAGGAGACTAGGGGCCACTGTGCGCTGCAGCCAGGGGTGCGCTGACCAGGACCCCCAGACGCCCAGCGGACGTGCAGCAGCTCCCAGGCGCACAGGCCCGACATCTCCACTCGCTGACAAAGCCTCAGAGAACGGCCGAACACGACAAAGGCACCCCTGCGTCCTGCCTGCTCCTTCCAAGGCCATGGTGGTCTTATATGCAGGGTTACACAAGGGGGCAGGGGCCGGGTTATCGGACGCACATCTGCGCCCCCAAGGCCGCACGCAGCGCCCCCGGCTCACAGACGTGCCCCCTGCTGAGTGAAGCACAGAGGCCCCGACGGCGAGAGGGAGTCGTCGGCGGGTGGCCGAGGGCAGCGCTGCGCGTGGGGACCCCCCCGGCCTGTCCAGCCCAGGCCATGCTGTGCTCCGGCCGCCCCTCCTCGGACACACAGACCCCGCACAGACACACAGTGTGCGCCTGGCCGGTTCCCACGGCTTCCCCGGAACAGGGACCACGCGCCACACCAGGAAGCGGCAGAGGATGGTCTGGGGGCCCCCGACAGAAATTCTACCCAGATGGAGCTTCAGGTCTCCTGCGTGATTCTTCCAGGCAAATTTGAGGTGGTTTATGACGTCAAAAACAGTGCAGCAAAAAGAAGGTTTAAACGAGTCACTCTGGAGACTCAGTTTCTGGTGTGTCACGTGTACAGAAGACCAACCATTCTGACCTGCTGCTGGGACCCGAGTTCTGACAGAGGCGCTCCTTTCCGCGTCACTGTGCCGACACCTGGCTTCTGTGTCTAACACACTGTTTTTCTTTTGTCCCCCGCTAAAAAAAAAAGATTAAAACCAAATGAGGGCCCACTCACCTGCCTTAACTCCTGGACCTCGTCCTTCAGCGCGTACACAGTGTCAACGAGGCTCCTGAAACGGAACAGAAGGCTCCTGAAGGAGGCAGGGCCGGGCGCGCGCGGCTGCCCCGCCCTCAGCCCAGGCCGCCCCTGGCCGCGCCCAACACCGGCCGCATCTTACTTTTCTTCTATCACCGTCTGCCCGTTACTCCTCGTCTCCTCCACTATGATCTTCTCTTCCTCGGGAAGCAGAACCTGTGGTGCTGACTCTTTGCGAGAACCTGTCACCATTAAAGAAGAAAGAAAAACATGCACACGGGTAAACACGATGACAGAACTGAAGCCAGAACTGACTACACAGCACTACGTAATTATTAATATTAAATTCCAAGGGTTAATTCCAGTACGTTAAAAAATGTATTTTCTAGATAAAACAGCGAAGGGCAACTTTTACCAATTTTCTCTACCTCTGTGTACCGAGCCCAGTCTTCTTCACGCCTAAAGCATCACAGAGGAAAGGAGACAGTAGCCTTTCTTGCAATTTATTAAGCTTCAGTTTCCGAATCTGCATTGTGGGTACTTTAATCCCTGAAATTTTAACCAGGTAGTAAGTTGAAGATTCTCACCACATCACCCTGGCTATTTTGAAAGAAATATGCAAGTTGGGGGGGTGGGGATAAATACTCAAATCAACCAAATTTTGAGCCATATTATTCCAGGAATTTCAGAAACATCCAGCAGACCACACAGGACACCTACCCCAGGCGTTTATCGAGCCAGTGAGCCAGCACTTACAACATTAAACCCCACGGCCACAGCTAACGATGGTACAGGACACAGTTTAGAGAAAGTGAAGTTGATTACTTGGTTCTCTTATGGAAACTTTATTCTACATTCCCTGGAATATCAACTTTATTTTTTTTCCAAGTGGAGGAAAGTAAGCTGTTTACAGTGTCAGAGGAATGTTTCTGTCATTTAACCAACACCCGGCATAGAAGCTTACCCAGGACAGGGGCCCAGAAACATGCAAAAGGCAGACATTAACTGGGAAACCCAACCCATTTTAAAATGTGAAAAGCGAGAATACAATCCTGAATCAGATTTAAATAAGGTTAAGATTTAAATTTAGTTTTCAATAAAATTAAGTAAGATTTAAATAAGATTAAGGATGCAAAGAAGAAAATACTCTTTTTAAAAGGCTGTATGGCACAAGCGTCCCATTTACGTTTCTGAAACATCACATCAGATGCACCTTTGAGGAGGGACTCCTCCAGCAGACGCCTGCTGTGCCACTGACACAAGTGCAGCGTTTCTCCCTTGAAAGCACACCTGAGGTCTGGCAGGTGCTCACCAATCACGGAGACGGTGCTTCAGCCTGCTCGACCTTGTTTCTGCTGGTGTCCCTGCCGTTCAGGATGGCACCTCACGGGAGGACACACATTCGGTGTAGCACAAATGCTAAGACAGGACGTAAGGGTCTCACCAGCGTCTTACTGGGAGCCTATACCCCCCTGGACAGAACAAGACTGACAGTTACAGTCAAAGCCCAATGACGAGAGGCTCACAAAACGCTACCGGGGTCCAGAGAGCACGCGCCCGTCACCTCTGCGGCAGCAGGCCGCAGGGACAGGGACCCTGGCTTCCCGGCCCCAGCCGTCCTCCCCCCGCTGCCGTCTGGGCGTCTGCAGACAGACACCAGCTCCCCCCACCCCGGCCCGCTCTGCGGAGCCCAGCAGGGCGGGTGCTGGCCTCCTCCTGTCATCCAGGCCCTGTCAGAAGACTGAGCTCCGGGGAGCAAGTACGAGTCCACGTTATACAGGGCGAACTTCTGCGCAGAGATAAACAGACGTCTTACACCAGCAAAGGAAGGGCTGTGACGTGCCCTGAGAACCTCAGGAGGAAGATCCAATGCAGTCCTCAGAATTCTGTCACGACCGTACCGAGCAGGTGGATCTGTCCTTAAATCTGTCAACTGCTACTTCAAAGATGGCCCCGCTAGTGGTCTGGGGTTCACACGGAGATTGCAGATCCTGGAGCAGCGGCCCCATGGCCAGCGGTGGGGGGGGGGACACCCAGCTCACACCCCACCCCGTCACAGTGACCTGCAGGGCCAGGGGAGGGCTCTTCAGACAGATGGTGATGCCCTGCAAGACGTGGGCCCAGAAAGGGACACGTTCTAAAAGACTCCGTCAGGCCGACAAGAATCACCTCCCGGAGGACCGCCTTTCCCAGGTCCCTCTGCGCGCGGCTGGCAGGCTCACTGTATTCTGGGCCTTTCTCAGTAAAGAGGAAACACTGCCGGGATATCCGGGCCACGTGGGAAAATACTGCTTAAGAAAGAAACTGGTCCATGACACACATCACAAGGAAGCACAAGGCCCTGGCCGGGTCAAGAGCTCTGAAGGTCCAGATGGTCCCCCTTCCAGCACGAATGCAAACGTCACCCACGTTTTTATCAGGAGAAGGTAGCTCGCGCTATTTTCCTTAGAAACTGACAAGGATTCCTAAAGATTCAGATGTGGGTACCACGTGTACAGAGAGCAAAAGGCTCGCTCAGTCCCTTGGAAAGAGACGCAGGCAGATGGCTCGAGACCACTCCATTCCCGAGGGCTGAGGGTTCCCACCATCAGCAGCTTTGTGCCCAGACAGCCGCCGCATCAGGGTCAAATCGAGAGCTGTCAGTGCGCGTCCGTCAGCACTGTCTGAGACACAGCATTTCTCCCGATGCGCTAACGAGACAACAGGCTGGAAACGGTTTTGATGCAATAGCACTTCAGGAAGATTAAATCCTGTGTCTTTTCAATCATTTTGCATCTTCCAGCTCCTGAGGCAACCCATCTACATTCTGTGTTTGCAGCAGTAAGTTCTTCAAGTGACATATACAGTAGAATCACAAGGCACGTCCACTTAGGGAAGAAGTGGGTCGGGGTGCAGGGGCTGTCGTGCAGGTGCTGGAGTTCCCGGGACGCAGGAGCCAGCCCGTCACCCAAGCACAGAGCCTCAGTTCCGTCACCCGGAAGACAGAACAACAAAACCAGCTGCCTCTGCAGAGCTGTTCTGAGGACTAACTGAAAACTGAACATTTCATAGATCTCTTCTGTCAAACGAAACCGTAAATATAAAGCCTGAAATTCCATTAGGTAGCGACTGAGTCAGGCCACTAAACCCGTGAGACCAGGTCACCAGCGGCGTGTGCAAGATGCCACCCTTAACGTCTGCAAACACGCAAAGCCACAGGAGAGAGTGGCAGCGGACCACAGACAGGCAAGCACGAGAAGGTTCTGTCACAGACAGGATGTACTGAGAAGTGCCACCGATGGATGTGATGGTGAGCCGGGGGGCTGTAGACAGATTCCTGCTCAGCCTGCACAGAAACCCATGGGGTGCCAGTTACCTGCCTGGTCTCAACACAATGTCCTTTTCTAAAATGACGGGAAAGATCCGACAGTCGTCAGTAAACACCAAAGGAACATCCTCCAGCCAGGTTTATAAAGAAGTTGGCTGTTTCTATAAAAACAGAAGTTTTAGAAAGTAGAGCTCAAAGACCACTTTGGTATCTGTCCAGCTGTCGCGGAACTTTTCTCTGAGTTGCTTGGCTCGGAGAAGCCACTCGGCAGCACCACCACCGAAGGCAGTTCTGCCGCTTGTCTCAGAACCTCCGAAAGGGGCCGAGACCCAGATGGGCGCATTCATGAAGCTTCCATCGCACTCCAGGCCTGTGCTTTCTCAACACACAGTTGTGTGTTTCCAAGCGATAACTGGGATTCTGCAACACGTAATTTTGCAAAACGCTGAATGCTGTAGCCACCTCCTGGAGACTCACAGCGCACATCTAGCATGTTTGAGGCTTTCAGCAAAAATCCCCATCTAACTTCGGCATTTCCTAAATGTGTCCGAGTGCCCATCTATCAACGTTCCGCAGCATTCTGGACAACTGGGGAGTGCGAGACTGGCCCACAACCCCGCCTGTGTCTGTGAACACACGTGAATGCTGCTTGGCTCCGCTGCTGTTCAGCGTGGGGGTGAACATAATGAATAATACTCGTTGCCACCAACCCAGCAGCCACGGCCCCCCAACAAGCACGTGGCAGTTCTGCACCGCCACCAGCAGGGGTCGCCCTGCACCGCACAGCTGGAGGCGGGGCAGGAGCCAGGCGTGAGCTGGCTCAGATGTGGCACCCAGAAGCTGGAGCCATGCTTAGAACCCTGTCCCCTAAAGCGGTCACAGACCCCCCGGAGAACCGTGGACCTCAGTCTGAGAAACACAGAGGGACGTAACATCACTGTGGACAGAGGACTGGCCCAGGCAGCAAGCAGCAGGCCTCAGGCCCCGGGCGCGGTCCGGGCTGCCAGAGCACCACCTCCCGCCTGAGCTGATGACACGCGGCCCTCAGATCCGGGCAGCAGCGCTGTGTGCACACGCATGAGGGAGCTGGCTGGCCTGCACAAAAAGCCTAAAAACAGGAGGTTTGTCAGCAAAGAACATCTGCTTGTCTGGCCGGCGGCTGGTGCGTCTGCAGACTCACATGGCTTCTCCAGTTGGTAACCTTCCTGAGGTCTGCATCTCATTATACTCAATGGCAACTTAAGCAACTTTCAGAATGAAACAAAGTATTACACTAAGAAAAATCTACTTAATAAAATCTCTCTGAAAGGCCACTTTGTTATTTATGGCCGTAAGATTCAAATTCATTTTTCCTGAAACAAAACAGAACACGAGGACCCCCTTCAGAGGACAACGTGCATGTGAGCATCACTGGTCCTGGCCCTGCACCTGCCGAAGGTGCGTCTTTTCCTTCCTTCCAATCTTGCTGTTCCTAGTCAGCTGGACATGCACTTCACCACACAAAATTAAAACCTGACCTTCGTCTAAGTAAGAACGTCTACGGTTAGGCTTTTTTCCATTTATGCAGCCTCCTCCCTACCCCCTCCACCCCTGCCCAGAGGGAGAGAACTCTTTCTGAAAACAAATCTCCCAGTGATTTACAACTTGTTTTAAGAAAATTAGAGGGAAACAGATGAAATAAAAACGCACAAGGAATGATCCTGTATCATCCAGAACGTATTTAACCTAAGAACATGCAAGTTTTGCTGTCCAGGCAGATACGAAGCGCTCCACTGCCCGGCCCCCTGCGGAAGGCGCCACCTCAGACAGGCGGCTCGCACTGACCTGCGGGCTAGGCTGCTCCCCCCACCGTGTAACAAACAGTAAAAGCCACAGGCTAGCAAATGCAAAATTTATTTCAACTGTACATAACAGATGTCTTTTTTATAAAACAAACACTTCATTGCCATATGCAACCACAAACAATATGCATACTGTACAATACAATGCAACATTCAGGGGTACATCCAACTGAGTGTCCAACGGTGGTCACCCACTTACAGTGGCTTTCCTGTTCACAGATAAAAAACACAATATATAGATTTTTTCAAGGTCTTATACCACTATATACATGTCACTGTGTTTTGGCAATTTTAGGCAAAACACATACTTAATATAGCATATGCTTGTGGCAAGTGTCGATTCAGTGGAAACACCACTGAGGCCGTTTGCAAAGGGCCCAGTAACAGCTTAGACCTACCTCCCAGGTCAGATGCCTCACCCTTCCGTGGTAACACTAACCGTGCACATGGAGTTACAGAACTGCTTACACGTAAGATACTACTGCGGCATAACTCAAGTCCCACAGTGGGGAAGCCCCGGCCTCCGGATGCCGCGTCACCACCGCCACGTGAGAGCCATTTTCAAGCCGGGGCACCAATACTGCCAACCAGGTCACAAGAGCTCACGGTGCCAAACAGACAAACAGCCAGGCTGTTCAACAAAAATCAGTATCAAAAGGGCTTTAACTGGTACAAAAAAAGAATCATGGGAAAATGTCACACCTTTGGCGTAAAGAATACCAATGCAAACGTCTCATCGGGACAGCCCAAGTGACAGCCGGCGTCCAGGGGAACCCAGGGCGGCAAGTGCTGTGCTGCCGTGGGCCACACGGCACTGGCACAGACGAGCAGCCTGACCGAGGGCGGCGGCGGCAGGAAAGCCAGCACGCACCGCGGCCTCCGAGCAGACGAGTCGGCGACAAGCGCCAGAAAAGCGGTCGTGGACCGCCCGACGCGGTGTGAGAGAAGCCAGAACTGCCTCACTCGCTGCGAGGTGGCGGGCGCGTGAACTCTGCAGTTGCTTCTCCTACCACTCCATCTGCGATCTGGCTGGACGCAGACAGACCCCTCTCCAGCGGGTCAGCACTGGGCTCTAACTCGGAGGGCTGCTCCTCAGCTTCCTAGTCGCATGGATTGTTTTAAAAGCGAACGCAACTCCCCAAAGTGGGCAGCTCGGCAGCCACTGGGAACAGATAGGCATCCGGAGGGGCCGCTCTCCCAGCGCCTCCACTGCGCGGTCCTGGAACCGCGGGCTGTCTGAGCGGCACGGGAGGGTGCCGGCACCGCGGGGCCGTGAGCAGCGGGGCCAGCTCCCAGGACACGAGGGCCGAGCGCGCCAGAGTCGTCTCTGCGCTAACGAGGGCAGAGCACTGAACACACGGGCCGGGCTCAGGAGGTGCGGTGGGAGCAGAGGGTCACGGCCACCCTGAAGAGAGGAGAAATCATTACTCCCAACTGATCATGGCATCTCGTTTTCTGAAGCTGGTTTCAGGGCGTCCTTAACGCTGAGCCCTTCGCTCCCATGGAACCCCAAGGAGAGCACGCAAGGGAGCACACGCTCCCTCCCCCAGCAGTGACCCGTGTGGACCGCCACGTGGCACTTTCAGTTCTTGCCGAGGCAGAAATCAGTCTGAGTGAGGGCAGAGAAATTACCTTACAACAAATCCCAGGAAAGTGGGGGCGCCCTCAGATGTGAGATGTTCTTGTAAGTTGAGTTACATGGCAGCTGAGTAAGTTGCAGCCAACTGAACCCCCCACAACAATCAAGGGTGGTCCCATTCCACTGGGTGGTTGCAAGTGGTTTCCCTGCAGCTCGCGGCTGAAAACACACACGTGTCCGTCACAGGCAGTGAGTACAGATGTGGGCGGTGGGGCGCGGCCCCGCTGTGACTGAGGCCCAGCCCTCTCCCTCTCAGGCACGCACACCAGATGCCCCTGTGACACAGCCAGAACTACACGCTCAGAGGCTGGACGCTAGTCCTCCAGTGGAGTGGTGCAGGCCTGCCAAGTGACTTTAATGAGAAATTACTCCAACTGAGGAAGGTGTGGTGCGATGAGTGGGTGTCTGGGCTGCGGGGAAGCGGGGACACGGGAACACACGGTGGGGGTGTGGACAAGCCCTCCCGCTCCTGCCCAGAGATACAGCAGCCACGCCAGCAAGGGCTCTCTGTGGTCACACGGCACCCTGCAGAGGCCCGGCACTCGGCCGTCTGAACTGGACTCAGGACTCCAGACGCGTTTCTTCTCATCTCTCCTGCATCGCTGTGTCCAGGACACATAAAACTTAGATCCCTGCACAGAAGGCCAGGGTGCCTTCCGTGTCGCTGGCACTTATATCACAAACCTTTGTGGTTTCAGTATAAAATACAAAAGTGTTCATACAGCTGATCTAAAAAAAAAATGAGACAGGTGCTACACGGGCAATAAAAACCCAACCCTCTGGGGCTGCAAACCAGCACTGAGAGAAGACCCTCAGGTCGAGGCTGTGTGCGCACAGGGTCCCCTTCCACGGTCAGGAACTTGGGTGGACACTCCAACAGGCAGTTAAGCCTCCACAAAGTACAATGGGAAATAGCAGAAACGCTCTCCAAAGTTGTTAAAATATCACATAAAAGAGACAAGAAACAGCAAGAAAACATCTAAGAAAAGCAGGCTGCGGTACAAGCATCGTTAAGGAAAGCTCAGAAGTGCGTTAGTTCTGGTGAGAGATATATGAGCAACAGCTCTTACGAGATGTAGAACCCATCCTGTAACTATGGGCTGTCCATATACTGTCATAGTCAGAGTCTTCCGAGGGGTCTGAAGGCTCCAAGCGGGAAAGGCTGCTGCGACGACCCAGGGAGTCTAGGCTTGACTGGTCGTCGTCAGCCAAGACGTGATTATGCATCAGGTCAGTGCCTTGCCATGCTAAGACGGGGGGGGGGGCAGACAGGGGACAGGCAGAGGAGGGGAGAGCAGAAGGACGGCAGGGGAGCCACAACCAAAAACATGGAAACAAAAGCAAAAGGTGACGGGAAGAGAAGGGAAAGAGAAAATACTGTTACAAATTGGCAACAATGTTCACTTCTCCTTATTTATGGCTGGGTTTTAATAACGAATTTATTAATTAGCACAACCTTTAGAATAAAACTAGAGCAATTATTTAAATAAACCTGAATCATGATACTGTTTCCAGAGTGCTCCTTGTTTAAACCTACTGCTATAAAGTGCTCACTTATTTTTTTTTTTAACAAACCAAGCCCGTGTCCACAAGGTAATTCTAAAGACATGCGACAAGTCAACCAATTCTGCTACACATTCGATCAACAGTCTCATTTAGGACATTATTTGTGAAAGGCACCATTTATGGGCTTAATTAAAACCTATTCCCCATTCATGAAGTGGATGCACTGGGTGCAAAATCCTTCCACGGGTTTCGGGCTCCTTTCTCCAGCTGTCTGCTTCCCGGGCTGTAAATCTCCTGACGTCATCTTACCAGCGGGGTCTAAACTTACCTTACCCAACTGTGACGCCTATGACACGTTCAGGTGGAGAAAGGGGCGAAACAGGGCCCCCCTGCCTCTGCCCGTCACTCCTCCACCTGCAGAGTTAGCCTGTCTCCCCTAGGGCTCGCCGGCACTCGGCCAGGGAGTCTGTGCAAACGCCATCGACCCCCTGGGACAGGAGGCTTGAGCAGGCAGCGCCGCTCTGTGAGGAGGACGGCAGGAGGAAGCGGGCACGAAGTGAAGAACAGAAACGAGCCCATAAGTGGCTGGCGACTGCGAGCGATGAGGCTGGCCGGGCAGCTGTGGGTTGGGGTGCAGGCTGGAATGGGCCAGGAGAGGGTGCTGGGGTCACACTTGGGGGGCACCAGGGGCCCCTCTGGCTCCGTTCTGTTCCTGCTTCTGAGCAAAGGTTGACCCATTCCCAAGACGTAACAAGAACAGGCAGTGGACCAGCCTGGGTCCCACCGACCAAATCCCTACCGTCTGTGAAGCCACGACACCCTGAGAAAGAAATCAGCACTCACGATGCCTGGCCGAGTGTCTCCTCGGCGTCCACACACCCTGAACAGCACTGAACTTCAGGCGAGATGGGAGAGAGCTGCTTTCACCCAGCCCCATTCCTGGGTGTCTTAAATACACACCTTCCCAGCACAAGGGATCCGTTTCCCCCTCCTGCCTGCTCTTGAGAACGTCAAGTTTAAGGCCATATGTGACTGTAAGCCCTCCAAAGTCCCAGAGTGGTAGCCCATGATGTCATTAAAAACAAGAATCGGCGTGCTGCCCAGTGCTGCTCCTGCGCAGGTGCAAGGTGGTGAGGTCCACACCCGCCCCGGGCTACCCTGCCGGCAACCACGGCACATCAGGGCATTGTCTCCGCGACAAAGAATCTCAGCTCACACAAACACACACACAGCTCAGATCACCTAGCCTGTTCACCTGAGCCCAACAAGTTCAAATTTTATTTCAAACAATTGAAGTTGAGGTGAGTAATTTTTTAAAAATCTCAAATTCAAAACCCAAAGAACTATGGTCACATTTTTAGCCTATTACTTAAAAAACAATTTTTCTTACCAAATATATGAAACTGTAATGTCTTAAAACAACAACAGCCTGTATTCACAAATCATCGCTCAGTTCTCAGCAGACCCACCACACAATCAGGCCTTTCCACTTTTCTCCTGCTCTGCTGACCAGACAGAGAACGGACCAGAAGTCTGAACATCAGAGGTGGGACATGTACAACACCAGCCTTAAAGAAGGTTCTAGATCATCTGCAGATTCCACCCAGGGTTTAATCCTACTAGCCCTGTCCTCATAGCCACAGTCATCTTTAACACAAGCCAAAGCAGTTGAAAATTCCTTCTCCCACCTGTTTTTCCCCCCAGAGTCAGTTTACAACAGACGCGACACTGATTCGAACCACCACTTTGCAGGCGGTGAAAACGAGGTGAGCGCTTCGCCTGAAGTCGAGACGGAAAGAGAACCAAAACTACCAAATCTAACGGAAACCAAGTGTTTAAGTTGGAAGTGACATGTAAGTTGTCCAGTATGAAAGAAGGGGGGAGGGGCGGGAGCCCCTCTCTCCTAAGCAAACCGCACGCACGGCCACACCTGCCGCCACCCTGCGCTCCGCTCTCCACTGCTGGGCAAGTTAAAAAAAAAAGAGCCCAGCTTTTTACTGTTCACACAACAGATTAAGCTTTTTCCACTTAAGACGTTATGCATAAGATGCAGGTAAGTTCAGTGGCACTGAAATCTACCAACACATTCACTGGTGTCTGTTTCCAAAAATTTTTAAGTGTGACCGTTTTAAAGAGGGTGGGGGCTGCTAAAAGAATTCTTACTCTAGGCTTTATTTTTGACAATTCTATAAAGCCAAAAAAAGAAAAAAGGAAAATTCCACCACCACACTCGTAGTTTAAACAGCTTAAATAGCGGAGCTGAATGAATCTCCGTCTTCGAACACATGCTCGCTAAGCCAAAGAGAGCTTCACAATTCCTCGCAGGACCTGATCCTCGCAGGTTTCCCAGTGGAACATTCTCTAGAAACCGGTCATTTTACTGACAGCTCAAACCCTTCCCAATGACTGAGGGATGCTGGGGGGAAGAAGCCATGCCCTACGTTGCCAGGCCACGGAAGCACCCTTATGGGGGACCATGCTGTTGAGCCTGCACGCGGCCCAATGGCTGTTTCCTTAGATCACGACCTGAAGCAAAAGGAAGCACCATGAGCCCCGGGAGGCTCCCGGGAAACTTACTTGAATTGAGCGTCTGCCGCGTTTTGGCGCTTGTGCAGTAAGCCTCGATGACTTTCAGAATCTGGGCGTCTTCCTCCAGCGCAGCCGTGCCTGTCCGGGGACACACGACACGTCACGGGGCAGAAACCACTGCGACAGCTCACTAAGTGAACGCTGATCAACTTGACCCACAAGGGCGACAAGCAGCCATCTCCCCTTTTGTTTTCCTGTCGGGTAACTGTTTTCCAGTAGTCATAAGACAGTTATTCTTAAAAGCGTTTTTACTTTTTCTATGTATTTTTTCTCTGCAATGTATCTGGCAAAGGATTAATACTCTAAATGTATATAAATTGTCTTAGTAATCCACAAGAAAAACAGTATACCCCTCAACCTGTGAGAAAAGGCTACAAACAAGAACAATTCAGAAGAGAGCACAGAACACAAAAACATTCATTCTCACCAAGAAGTGACAATTAAAACGAAGAACCACGTTTTCACATACCAGCCTGACAACAGGCAGAAAGCACGACAGTCCTCAGTGTGGACGTGAGCGTCAGAAAGGAGACCCCTCCACCCACATTTGGGGGGCGGAGACGGGGACAATCCTCGGAAAGGCCACTTGACCATATTTACCAAAGGCTTTAAAAGAAAGGAGCATTTCCTCTGATCCAAATTCCTAGTGGAGACTTAATCCAGGAAATCTAGAGACAACCTGCAGCTTGAAGAAGTCACTCCAGATCCTGGCTTCGTCCAGGCTCAGGGGTCACAGGCATGGCGGGTGGAGCCTTCCAGACTAAGGGCATCTCACCGGTTGTCTGCGGACAGGGCACACCCCCTCACACCCAGCACACGCCATGCTGTCACATGGTTAAACTCTGTGACCTGCTTTTGTAGATTCTTCTACAGTTTCTAAGATGTTACTTAAATACTTACTTTAAAAAGCCCAGCTACGCTCACACAGCCACGTGGGGAGAATGGAGTCACTGTATCAAGAAGCCTCAACACCATTTCATGATTGTAAGATGGACACATGCAAGGCGGGCCAAGTACTCCTGACTGAAGATGAATTTCAGCACCAAGAGCTTATTGAGAAACGGACTTGAATTTCACGAGCTGGGACCAGTCGCTGAACAGGTTTCCGTAATAACATTTAACTAGCTTCCCTCCAGGACACGCTGCAAGGAAACTTCCAGGGCAAGTCACCCTTCTGCCTGCGGAAAACGACCTCTGAGCGACAGCAAGGGTCCAGCTGGTGTGATCGGATTGCTGTTTTCAGGCGGGACAGGCACACTCGCGTCACGCAAGCGCAGGGACAGCACGACAAGGCCAGGAAGGGCCGGCCTCCTGGGACGCTGTGCTGAACGCCCTCCCAGAGCCGCCTCCCAGCACAGGGCTCAGAGACAGCAGGTGGACAAGAGGACAGCACGCAGCTTCTATGTGGCAGACTGTTCCACGAACTAGGAAAATCTCTAGGGCCCTGAACGTCACAAAGGTGAAAATCACTTAGGAAATCAGAGTGTAACCCAAAGCTATCAAGTTCGCTAAATACTTGCCACACAGGCACGAGCTACAGAGGGCATGCAGGCGAGAGCTCTCCCCCAACTCACAGAAAACTCCGGTCCCTCCTTCAAGTCTCCTCTGCCAGCTCACCTAAGACTCTCCCTGTCTTTCTCTTCCATCTATTCAGTCTCACAGCTTGAAAAAAACACAGAAGCGCGGAGAACTCGGGACTTTCCACCACCAGCCCAGCCCTTCCCCGGGGCCTCAGGCCCTGGGCCTCGCTGCCTGCTCCTCATCTGGCAGGTGCGCAGGCTGAAAGCCTCACCCTCTCACGCCCTGCATCTGACCCAACAGCACAGCCCAGGCGCCGCACTTCTCAGCCCCAGCGCTCTGGACACGTAGGGTCAGCTCGCTCTCTGCCAGGGGGCTGGCCCAGGCGGGACGCTGCCGGGTGCTGAGCACCAGCTCTGGCCTCTACTCACTGAGGGGCGGCAGCACCCTCACCCAACTGTGGCAACCGAAAACGTCCCAGTCACCCCTAAGTGCCTCCTAGGGGCAAAGCTGCCCTCGTTAAAAACAACGCTGCAGGCTACAGCTCAGAGTCTGTCCACGCTCCCCTGGATGTTGTCCTCACCTGGACCACGGCGCAGCCTCCCACCTGGTCTCCCTGACCCACTGCCGCTGCCCTGCCTGCTCTCAAGACAAGGATCAGTTGTCCTAAAATACCCAAGCCAGCCCCAATGAGCCCTCTGTTCACAACTGAACTGAAACTGTCGGTTCACTCAAAGCACGTCTGGGACCATCTCTCACTGTTACCCTGGGGTCGGTGCAGGGGTCCCTGGAAAGAACTGTGGGGGTCCTGCCTGGGGGTCCCTGCAGTCCATGCCTGGGAGCTCTCCCCCAAAGACATCTGCTCCACTGGCCTCGTGGCCCCTCCCCTCCCAAAACACCGGCAGCCTCCCTCCCCGCACTTCAGCACTTCACCGCAACAGGGCTATCGTTGGCCTGGCTTGGCTCCTGCTTCACCACGGGAGGGACCCCACGGGGCAGGGGTTCACTGGTACACAGGAGGGCACTGTATCCCATCTGCCAGGGAGCAGCCGGACCCCACACTCACTCAGCGCCTGCGCACACAAGGCGCTCAGCACGGCTGCAGGAGGAAGGGTCCATGAGGCACGGTCTGCAGCTGCACGTGGGGAGCTGGTGTTCAGCCCAGGCGGGACCCTCCGCACGGGAGCGGTGGGCCTCACCCTGGTTTCATCGGGGGTCCGGGGGTGCTGCACTGCTCTGCAGCCCCCATCTGAGGGAAACGGCCGTCAGGACGGCAGGGCTGTGGCTGCTACAGGGACCTCAGGGACAGGCGGGGAGGGCTCACCCTGAGAGGCCTGCAGGCCGTGACCTCCCCACGGCTGCCATCCCCTACACTGAGACGGGGAGGTCCCACCCGCAGCCACCACACCAAGCCACCTCCTTCCTCGGGCGACAGCTGACGTGGGCTCCTGGACTTCTGACTAAAGCCTTCTTTTGGCAATGAATCTCTGAGGGTCCCAAGTGGCTGTGCAGGGGACGAGCCAAGCTCCAGAAATTCACAGAGCCTGGTGACAGCCGTGGGGGCGGGGAGCGAGCAGATGCAGAAGGCAGCAGGAAGGGCCAGCTCCCTGTGGGCAGGGAACTCATCCCTGGGGACTGCTCTCCTGGCGCCACTGTCAGCCCAGCATCTTTGTGTGCGGGGTGCCCTGGGGGAGGCCGGAGCTCAAGTCCACGAGCCTTGGGCATCTCACAGCTTCTGGGAGAGATGGGGCCCGCAGTGGAGGCCCTCCAGGTGGAGGTGCCCAGGGCAGGGGACCCGCACAGAGAGCTATCTCGGGGTGGGGGTTCGGCACGGACCCGTCTCTCCTTCCTGCGGGCAGCGTCCGTGCTGTTCCCACCCCGCACCCTGGCTGCCCCCGCCGCCCCCACCCCCCACGCGGGTGCGCTCACTTTTCCTCAGGGCGAACTCCTCATCCGAAGGCTTCCGCTCAGGTTTGCGCTTGGGGAGCAGCTTCTTCATGGTCTTGGGGCTCTTACTGAGATCCTGGGAAGGAGAGGGAAGCGCTGACACACCCCGCGGGGAAGGGGGCGGCTGTGAGGATGGGGCTTCCCACCCCATCGCGCTCTGACTTCCCAGAGCCGCTGGAGAAGCATTAACTGGAAACAAGCAGGGCGACAGGCTCGGCGCCACCAGCACAGGACATCACCCCGGAGGCGAGGCGGGCTGGCAGCGCCAGGACAGGGAGAGGCAGCTGGCCGCCGCCTGCACAGGGAGCCGCGCCTGTGGTTCCGGGGTGGACCCACCTGCTGCAGCCAACCGGAAAGAGAGGAGGAAACATAGGCTACTTCTTAAGGAAGGTAAGTAAACACAACCCCTTCAGGAAAACATCTGAAGCCTCAAGGGACGGGAAAAGGGGGTCAGATCAGCCCCTGGGCTCGAGCACAGAGGCGCACAGACGACACGAGCCCAGAACCGTTCAGCGGCGGGTTCCCAGCGCAGTGGTCTACCCTCACCTCTGCAACACGTCTCCTAAAAACCGAGCAGAAGGGGGAGGCAGAAAACAGAGCAGGACCAAGCCCAACGACCACGGCAGGCAAGGAGGGCAAGCTCTTGATTGTCAGGATGCACTGAATAGCCGTATCAAAAAAAGGCAACCTGCTGCATCACTTAAACTGCATAAAGCACTGGTGAACCTTTGGATGAGAAACCAAGAAGCAGAAGGTGCCCTGGGCTATGGGATGGATCAGATGAAAAGCACAGAGAGAGCAGGGCCCAGCTTCTAAAGGCATCTCTTCAACATCATCTCTGTGAAAGCAGGGATTTCAAAAGCTCTGAAAACACAGCAGAAATTAGTCCCCGAAAAAGTAAATGCAGCATGAGCCCTAGACTTCCCCGAGTGCAAGGGACGGAGGTGGAGCAGGCAGAGCACTGGTGGGGGAGACCACTCCTGAGCGGGGCTCCGAGGTGCCCCGCCACACCGGGCACATTCAGTGCCACACCTCTCCAGGCCTTTCTCTCTCTCCTCTGCCCCACCGCTCCCCCCTAGGAACGAAGCCCGCACACCTGCAGCTCTGAGCTGGGGAGTAACAGTAGGGCACTCTTCAAGGAACCGCCCGGGGCAAAGACACTTCTGACTGGGCACAGGGCCACTGGCAAAACGTACTTCATAAAAACTAAAATTCATTAAGCGCAAGAAACAAAGAACTAATTATAGTTTATGTTGTGTTTTTCTATTTATCTTAAAATACTTAGGGCCACCAGCAAGGATGGAGGATCTGCTCTAGGTCCTTTGACAAATGCGGCCTCGTGAAGGCACAAACCAGGCAATGGTGCTCACCACGCTCACAGCCCTGCTCACGCTAGCCTCGCCCACAGTGCTTCAGGCCAAGCCCAAGTCCACCCCGAGCAAAGCCCGCTCGGGCGCAGGCTCACACCTGTCATAGCCACACTCATTTCAATCGTCAGCTTCCTCAACGCGCAGATACTCTGCAGAGTATCTCCCGAGGCCCTTCCTCTTCTCCCCAGAAACGTTTCACCCTGCAGGGCACCCGTAGAAGCACTGTGATCTCTCTGGCACAACAGGAGAGCTGCCTTCATCCCCGTTTTGGGGAAGCCTTCTCTCCACCTCAGGGAGCTTCTGGGGACTCAATGCAGGCTCTGGGCAAGAGCTCAGAACACACACAGCAGAACAGCATGCACAAGGGCGAGCCCTCATGAACTGCAAGTCCAAAGCAGGTTCAGGCTCAGGGAGGGCCAGGAGGAGGCCCAAGGGAAGCCTCCCAGCTCCTGGGCCTGCGGCAGCAGGAGTCCAGACCGGGCCACGTGGGCATAGAGAGGCCCCCACAGCACAGAAAGCAGTCATGAGAGAACGAAGGCACACCCTTCACGGTTCTGAGGAAGCTGCCTGGTATTTTTATGTCACTGGCAGAAACATGGGATTTTCCACATTTCTCATTCACTGGGCTGAAACACAGAGCCACCAATCTAATGTGCCAGCCGCCCAGCCGGACCTCACCTCCTTGTAGCAGAGAGCCGCCGAGGGCCGGAGTGGGGGTGCGGGTCGCAGGCAGCTCAGGCTCCATGGCTTGGGGGTCTTCGGAGGCTCCAGGGGACCCCAGTTGATGGTGGTGTGAGGGGTGCCATGGTGGGAGGGGTGGGGCAGCGTGTGGTAGGCGGGCGTCAGCGGCACTGGCTTGCTGTCAGCGTGCTTGCTGGACGGGGTGATGGAGTGGGAGGGGAGCTGCCGGGATAGAGCAGACACAGCGTCACCGTCCCCATCAGAGGAGCCTCGACCCAACGCACACGCTTAGTTCTGCTAAAACCCTGCCGGTGAAACATGCCCCCCACCACGGTTGTTATCGTTTCTCCTGCATCTCTGGCTCAGGCACTTGGCTTCCCAGCCACTTGGGCCGAGCAGGGAGCCACGGTCTCTGGTTCTGCTTCAGGTCAGGCCGAGCTCAGATCAGGAGGAGCAGGGGCTGAGGGTCCAGATGCAGAAACTGCCAGGGGCCACATTCACCAAAGGTACTTCATATTTCTGAGACCCAGATACAGAACTTTGTGAAAGAACAGGTATTCCCTGCGCTGGGGAGGTGATTCTCCCCAGTCCTATATTAATCCATTTCCTGGTGGTTTGGGGTGGGGCAAAACTAGGGCCTGATCTCTGTTTTTGAAAAAAAAAGAAAAGAAAATTTCCCGGGACACAGTCAGGCCCATTCCTCTCAATGGCTGCTTTTGCATCACAGAGGCAAAACAGCATTGTAACATTTACCTAAAAAGCCAAAAACATTAACTATGTCTCTTTGCAGATAAAATCTGCCAATCCCTCGATAAGACATTTTCTCAGAAAAATCAGTTTTAATCAAAACAAAGTTATATGAATCTAATTCCTCAGAAGGATGTCATTAACGGAGCTTATATTCCTGGAAAACCCAAAAATATTCCATCCCACTGACAATTAAATGAGAAAATGTTGAATAAAATAAATAACTACTCAAAACCAACCAATGGCCTCACATTAGCCCAAAACAATAAGCATGCTTAACAGGAGAAAGAGCTGAGTGGCTCTGTGAGCAGGAAGGCTGAGTGAGGGCGTCATTCCAAAAACTGAACAAGACTTGACACACGTGCTTGAAGGGGAAGGCCAGGCGCCATCTGGTGCTGCGTATCCCAGAAAAGCAGCAACAGACTGCAGCATGTGTCCGTGTGTGTGTTTGCACACGTGTGTGAGCGTGCATGCATGTCTTGTGACTTCCTGTACAACCACCACGAGAAACGTTTTCAAACTAAACAATTCACAAAAAGAGGAAATTATGCAAAATACCCCTTCCAGTAACACTGTCACATAGCATTGGATTTTGTTTCTCCTCACTTGAAACAGTCAGGAGAGGTACATTTTATGCTAAAGTTAGAGTATTATTCAAGCTGGACACAGCCCGATCACAGGGAGAATACATATGCCCCCAAAGAGAAACACCCGAAGAACACACAGCATTTCGAAAGCCAGTCTGTGAAGCAGCGCGCCCTCCAAGTGGTGGTGGCCAAGCACCAACTCCCTGCCACCAGAAAGCTGACCTTGCCTCTGGCTGACACGAAAAGCAACACGAGAGGCCCGGGTCCAGACACAGAGCGAGGTGCTACTCAATGTGAAGCTTTATAAAGGTTAGTTTCAGGCTGTTACAGACAATCTAAGCGAACGGGTACGTCCCTTTCCTTATAAACACACACAGCGCATCTGTTCTTGGAATGAATTCAGTCCCATGAAAGCTGAGCATCTTCAGCATTTTTTTTGAAGTATGAAAAAGTTATAGATGGACAGCCACTCAAAATGGAACATCAGCTGAAGCACAACAACAGTTTTAACCCCAAACTGCTGGGAGAAATCAAGTAAGATGCTGCACCCTTGATCACCACGCTGCACCGCAGCCGCCCTCCCTGAGCTAGACGTGTCCCCGAGGACGGGGACCACAGAGATGAAAGAAGTGGCAGAGAAGTCCTAGTAAAGGTCGTAACAATCTGGTAAGGATGACAGAAAAGCCCACCAGCAGGAAATGTGGTGATCCTAGGTCACCTGTGAGAAGGGTGCCTGGTTCAACGCTGTTCAGTAAAGCTGATGAATGTGCAGGTGATTTGACAACACCCGTATCTTAAGCATGAATCCCAGTAAAGAGAAGTTTTAAACACTGAGACTATGGTGCTGATCTATTTTGAAATGTTTAAATATCTATAAAGTCAAAGAGCTGTTGAGTTTTACTAAGTAAAAGATACAGATTTCTTAAAGCCAAAACAACACGTCAAAAATTACATTTTAATGCCTTTGGCATGAACCTGGTCCTTTTCGTCACCATAAATATTTGTTTGGGTATTTTTTTTGATGGAATATAATAAATACAATTAAAATTCTCAGAAAAGCCTTCAACGGAAACACAAGCCAAGTGCTTGGGTTTCTGCACCCACATACTGATTATGCTTGGAAGCACCTGACCACTTGCTGACCACTGAACCAAAGGCTGACCCAGAGTGCGGAGGCAGGAGGCGTGCGGGAGCCCTTACAGTATGAGACGGCACAGAGTGAGGCTTGATGGTGGGGTTTCCCACAGACGTGACCTTCGTTTGCTTCTGCAGGTGGTCCACCCACTCGTGGAGGTCCTGCTGGTTGTTGCAGGACACCAAGATCCGCTCAATCATGCTCCCTGGAAGAGACACAGCTCAGGCTGAAACGGGGAAATGGGTGGAGCGAGCACCCACGCACGCGCCCCCGGGGATGACTCAACGACGCTTCGACACCAGCCTAGAGAGAGCCAGGCAGAGGCTGCACACAGCCAGGGCACTGCCTCTTGCCCGACAGCGTGGCAGGTGGCCCCCACGAAGTCTGAGCCTTCTTCACCTGCTATTTCAAACGCGTTTCTATGATTTTCACTGTCCTCAAGCTTTGTGATCGTCATTCCTGTCGTTGGCAGCTTTCCCTAAAAAAGACCCCCCCCCGAAAAAAGTTAGTGCTTTCTAGGAAAGAAGGTACCCTTTCTAAAGTAAATATTAAATGCTTTTAGAAATGGCAGAGGAACTATCTGTAAACCAAAAACACTCTTGTTTGTACCAGATGCACGTATAATACGAACACCTCTACCTCAAATAAGAAATAATGTCACTATAGTTAAGAAACTGAGCCGGCAAAGAGGTACAGGGCAGCAAACTAGAACAAAAATAAACTTCATCTGATGAGTTACTCTACACATAAACAGCAGAACATAAAAACATTACACATTATGACTTAAAAAACCCTATGCCTACAGTAGCTGTTTTAAAGGATGTTGTTTATGGAAAGGAGGCACAGCTCTGCCTGAAAGAAACGCAGAGGAAGGAGGGAAAATGAGAGGGGAACTGGAGCAAGAGGACTTATGCAACAGTGGCATGTAGTCGTCCACCAGACAGGAAGTCAACAGGTGTGCTGAGCACCGCACAAAATGCAGAAAACCGCAGGCAACCGCCCGCTCCGAAAACGGGGGGCTCGGGAAGGGGAGCAGGAAGTGTCCAGGAAGAGAGATCCTGCGTGGGCTGCTCATAGGCCACCACAAACAGGGCAGAACTAAAACCAAGGCAGCAGACACACCACCCAGCCTTGAGGGAAAGTCTCCCAGGGCCTGGGCTCTGACATCTACCAGGAGAGCACGAGGCCGTCCCCCCGCACAGGCACCATCCAGCCCCGAGGACAACAGGGCTGAGAAGCCTGTCCTGAAGGTCAGAGGTGGGACAACGGACAGCAGCTGGCCCGCTGTGGTCAGATGCGGGACACTGCATACGCCTCCCCAGGAGCCCTGAGGCACAGAGGTGACCCTACAGAGAACAGAGCTGCGTGACTGCGTGTGACCCAGCAGCAGCACCACCAGAGGACAGGGTGTGCAGTCGTGGCTGGGTTCAGTGCTCTCTGATGTCCTTTAAGGCCAGAAAGAATGCTGGCAACACATGGACCATGTGTCACAGCACTGGAGAGAAACTGCCCAGGAAACTGTGCGCCGGGTGGGAAACAGGGCCCTGCCCATGGCACGAGGGGCCTGGGCCTGCCCCAGCTGGCACCCTCGGTTCCCTCGGTCAGCAGGGCCCTGGCTCAGCCTCCCGGGGTGCAGAGCAGAAAGGCAGGGAGCACCACCTGGAAAGGCCTCCGCATTTCGCTCTCCGGGGTCACCGAGGCAGCAGGAGCTGCCGGCTGGCGGGACCCAGGTCGGTCTCACAGACTGAGAGGCCCCTCTCTGGGCCCGCCCACGTGTCACAGGGGCTGCCCTGTCAGTACTGGAGGCCCTTCCGGAGTAACTGAGTGAGGACAGAGCCTCTCGGGCAGCACAGCTTTCCAGGCAAGTACCAGCAAGCACGGGCCCTCTGGACTCAGGACCCACGAGCGCTCCCGTCGGGGATGATGCAGACGAGGCGCCACAGCAAGTGTGGCGGCTGGCTGGTCAACCAGCACCTGGGCCTCATCAGGCCTTGAAGACTCGATGGGAAAGGCAGTGGCTTCTATAACAACACAGGAAAAAGGAGCAGACTTGCCAGAAGCACCGGCGAGACGCGCAGAGAAAATGTAAGGCACTTAATGCCACATTTTAAATTAGCCTAGACGAAGATCTTCCGTTGCACTTCCTTCTAAAATCAGCTCGCGCATCTTCTCAACGAAAACAGGAAAAATGATTAAAATTAGAAAAGGGTAAATGATCACCGGCCACCGCTCACACCACCTGGCGTCTGCGCGCTGACCCTCGGCCGTGCACTGCTCGCACCATCGGGCCGCGCTCAGGCCAGCCCCACCAGCCGCCGGGGAAGAAGGGGCGACTGCAGGCCCTGCTGCAGGTGGGGATCGAGCTGGCCTTGCCCCTCCGCAGTCTGTGTCCGCAGGGCTAGCTCTACGACTGTCACCTGTTTCCTTCTCTTTTCGCTTCGGATTAACACAAGGGTCAATTCGCGGTCACATCGAAACACAGGCGGGAGTGGCACGAACGTACTTGAACGTGACACCACACGTGTAACACGGCACGTGACACACGGACAGGCGGGGTATTTAACTCGAAGATTCAAAGCAAGCCTGGAAATGATTTTCAGATTCACAACAAACAAATTTAAAATGGATTTTACCTGATAGATAAAACCACTCATCCTAGGACTGGCAGACAACATTAGCAAAATATTTGGGAAGAGTAGAAGGTATCTTTCATTCTTTTCCTGATGTAAGAGAACAAACAAATTCAAATAATTTTATAAAAAACACATTTACAAGTGTGACAACAAATATTTATATTAGGCCTGATGAAACATTATACCATAATTCCTGTTTAGATATTTCTCTCTACCAAATTTTATTATCTAAATTAAATGGAAACAAACTTATGATAAATTCTTAGACTCACACACAGATCATGTAATCTCTTTTTATAAAATTTGGTTAAGGAGTTCAGCTCTGCCATTAACTCCAAATTAGTCTAAAGTTTTCTTTCTGTGGGTGACAGAAAATGGAGGAAAAGATCCTATAAAATTTCAGTGGGAGCAGGGGTCCAGGTGGACCCTAACGCTGAAATCAGTCTCAGTCCACTGACAGATCCTGGCACCAGCCTAAAACCACAACACGCCAGCTCAATGTTGCTTCCATCCATCCTGTAGACTTTACCCAGATTATGTGAAAGACCTGGGCATTTGATCAGGGCAGCGGACCAGGACGCCGTCGTAAGTTCTTCTGAACCGACGGAACCCAGAGAGGGAGCATCACTTTAAACTTTGACAGGCAGGAAGGAATGTGCCTTGAGAGTTAAGTTTCAGCTTTCTGACCAGCCTAAGAGTCTCATGTTTGAAAATGCGTCATTAGCATATTTTGATCGCAGTAATTATTCTCCTCAAGGATGGAATAAAACGCAAAAAGAGGTACTTGCCTATTGACCCAATTAACATGTAACTCCCAGGAATAGTGAGGCACAAACTGCTCAGTTTGCACGGCGTGGGGCTACTGTCACAAAGATCTGGTTTCAGACCCGTTAAATGTCATCATCATTTGACCTTCCTTTAAACTTTGCTAAAACATGAGCATGAAAACGTAACATTCTACAGAATTTACAGTTTTGACTGTGGCTGAGGAATCCTAAAAAGCATTTAGAAAACAAATTACATCTAATACAAGTTATGTTTGGCTCTTAACTCAATTTTTGTCCCAGGCTCTGAATGGCTTCAGGAACGCAAGTCAGAGAGGGGCGTGAGAGCAAAGCTCGGCCAGCACAGGGGCAGGTGCCTCGTGTCCCCGTGCCCCAGCATACCTCGCTCCCGGCACACTGAATCAGGACCTGGGACATGTAAATGACGCTGCCCAGGGTCTTGATGTCGTCCCCCTCCCAGCTCCGGATGGCCTCCGTCAGGATCTGCAGCTCCAGTTCTTTCCGCTTCCGCACCTCCTGGCACTGGGCCTGAGAAGCACAGGACGGCGCTGGTAAAGCAGGAGACCAGGACTTGTGGAATCTTGTGTGCTGGCCACACTGCTTTGTGTCTTACCTCTTCTCAAGACAGGTAACCTACTGAGCAACTTGTGTGACTCACAGGCACGGAATCAAGTCAAGAGAGACAACACACACGAACAGCTCTGGAAGGACAGACACTATGCAGAAACCAGAGCACATCTTGCCACTGTCAGAAGAAACGTGGACTGGACAAGAAAAGTATTTTCTGATCTATGAGTGAATGCCAACAGAGAAGACTGAGAAGGGTCAGCACCACTTGTGCTATAAATAAGGCATGTGTTGCAGAAAACACTGTCAGGAAGACAGATGACAACAGATGAAAAGACCCGCCGGGACCCCACTCCACACTGTGTCACTAAAGACACAGGGTGGTGGTTAAAAACATGTTCTAAGCCATTCCTAAGTAGCTATGGCACTGTTTCAAAACTTAAACAATTATCATCCCATTTGTCTGGTGTCCACAGTCCAGGAAAGCATGAGAGTTTGCAGCCACGGAATAACTACTACAAAGCTGTTTTCATTCCCGAGTGAACCCAGGTTCTACTTCACAAGTAAATTTTCATCATCTAACTTGAGGTGACAAAACTAATTTTCTGCCTTCATTTGCCATAATAATGTCTGAGGGAAAAAGAAAACTTAAAACAACATGCTTCATCACTTACGGAAAGGTTTTTGAAGGCGGTCATAGATTTCTGAATGTCTTGTCTATCTGGATGATAATCCTTTAAACAAAAGAAGCACACCGTTAGCTCTCATAGTGAAAAGGTCTTTCTTAGAAAGGCACTCTGTGGACTAGCTCAAACCTTCCCAGTATTTTCAACATGTAACCTGCCCGATTCTTCTCTGCATTAGAGGACCATCTGTCAGTCTTCAAGAGAGTCATGGGGCTGATGGACAGTAATCTGGAAAAGCTGGCACCCCCACACCCACTCGTCACAGAAGGGCAGAGGTGAGCAGCCATGAAGGAAACCAGATGGCCTGCCTTTTGGGAGAAAGCTCGCTGCACCCTAGGCAAGCCAGTAACCCAACCCCAGCTGTCTCCCAGGCCCACAGTCGCTGGCAGAGAGCACGGTAAATATTTATCATCAGTAGAATCTTTTACTACTGTTGCTCAACAACTCACGCACTTGACACATACAGACGGCTGTTCCCGGAGGACTCCAGTGCTGTTTATAACTCAGCTTAACATTTCCCAGGTTTGGAAGTCCCTCTACCAGCAGGGGTGGATGAGGCAGGAGACAAAGGGGCACACAGCCACCCTCAGAGCTGGGCCAGGGAAAACCGTGTGGTACTCAGCAAAACCACTCTGGAAACCCATGGCAGCGGCTCGGGGGTACCTCCATGTGTCTCTCCAGCTCCTTGAGCAGCGCAGGGTACTTGTCCAGACGCATGAACGGCTTGCTGAGGCCGGTGGTCAGCACGAGGATGCCCGGGCTGCTGGCGCCCTTCATCTCCATGAACTCTCCCAACTCCTCACTGCCACAGGCAGCGAGGGGAGAGAAGAGGCCACCGTTAGCATTCAGAGGGACACGCCCCTACCCCCCAACCCCGGGTCCGTGGACTGCAGTGGGGGCTTGGACATCTTGGAGGCCACTGTAAGCATTCAGAGGGACAAGCCCCTACCCCCCAACACCGGGTCCGTGGACTGCAGTGGGGGCTTGGACATCTCGGAGACTACAGCTTTCAAAGCCGACCACGTGCTGGTTGTTTCTAACCCCAAAGGGGAGACCCCAGGAGGCTCATGTTAACGCCCCCACCAAGAGCAAATCCATGTGTGCACGACAGAGAACGCCTGGTTTGCTAGGTAACCCTGCATGTAGGCTGGGACGTGGGGAGGCACACAGCCTCGGACCCTCGTCACCTACTGGGAGGAGCAGCACAAATGGAGCCGTAAAATAAACCCCCAAGTTCCGAAGAACCGCTGAGCCCGCCGCCCCTGGGGCAGGTCCTGAGTCCGCCTCACTCCTCGACCCCCGCCCCGCTCACCTGGCCCCCTGCCCAAGCACCCTGGGCACAGCAGCCACAGGGAGGGCTCCTGGTGGAAATACGTAAGGTGCGCAGGCCAGACCATGGGAGACGGCTGGTTCAGGGGTGACTGGCCGTTCCTACAGTTCAACCTAAAATGACTTCCCGTGGGGCTGTGAGCAACGCAGCGGGCGCCCCCTACCTCTGACCCCCCACCCCTCCACCGCCTGACCTCCCCACCCCCTGCCTGACCCCCCACCTCTGACCCCTCACCTCTGACCTGCCTCTGACCCCAGCTGACTGCAGTGGTTCTGCTGAAGGCACTCTACTTAACTAGATCGACTTAGAGACACAAGATCTCAAATACCAGGTTGAAAACTAGTGAGTGGCTGGGAAACGAGCCTTGCAGTCTGGAGCGCGCCAGCCCCCAGTGCAGACTGCTCCTGCCTGGGCTCGGGTGGAGGGAGGCTCGGCGTCTGGCCGGGGAGGGGGCGCCCTGCCCCTGATGCCAGAGGGCGGCTCCAGGCTGCGCGACAACACAGCAACAACGTGGCCAACAGCCCCTGCTGCCCGCCCACCTACCCACCCACCCACCCACCCACCTACACATATACACATATTTCTTTCAAAAAATTTACTGTTTTAATAAATGTATGTACATACTCGGGTGATATTACCAAATCAGAGCAAATTATAAAAAGGGAAATTTTCCACAAAATCCTAGTTACAGCAACTCAACACATACAATAAACACGTTCTCATCCCCATCAGCAGGAAGGCTGCCTGTGAGGCGGCCCGCGTGCCGGTGCGGTCTGTTACTGCAAGGGCTGCCAGGCTACCTCTAGGGTCCCGTGTGGACACATGCTCGCAAAGACGACACGTGACCCAACGTCTCTGTGCATGTAACTGTGCTCTCGAAGACTGGCTTTCCTGGGAAACCACAGGGCGGGGACGATGAAGCCAGGCTCAGTGATGCTTTAGGACTCTGTCACGGGCGAGCCGGTGCTGACCAGGGCGGCATCCACGGGCCGGTCTGCACAGTTACACACTCGACCATCTCCCTGCCTTTCCCCTTCCTCCCGCAAGAGATGGGCAGGTAACTGCAGGTGCTCCAGGTCTGACCCTCAGGGCTGCCCCCTGGCCCATCTACCCTGAGCTCAGGGACAGGGAGACAGACAGACAGGAGCGGCCGTCAGGAGGAGGAAGGGAAGGAGGCAGCCCACCTGGACACGTGCCCTGCACCAGGCATCAGAGCAGAAGCTTCCATGCGTCTCCGCAAACACCACCCGGGCCTGCGACGCGGATCACCGTGTATTTGTGCAGAAGAGACGGCGGGCGAAGGCCACTGCCTCCATTCCCACCAGTCAACCCAAGTGCGGCCCCGGGACCCCGTGCCCGTTGGCCCCTCCCACCCCGCTCTGCCGCTTATGTGTGCTCATTCACAAGTGCCCACCTCTTGCATTACTCACTCCTCCAGCCCCTGACGTGTGCATACCGTGAAATGGTGAAGTGATGGATTTAAGCAGGGAACACTTATATTTTACTGGCATTTCTCTAAGAGCTGAGCAACTGATCAAGCACAGTCCCATAAAAATGGAAGTTAATGGTTCTAACAGCACATTTCGACTCCTTTAAATATAATCCCATTGGGGCCTTTTCTACCACAAGCAAACTCTTGAAAGATTCCTTGGGTCATTTTTGATATTTCCACATTATATCTGAAATTGCATAACTATATAGTTATGGCAGAAAAAAATTAACAAAACAAAGAAAATTACACTCATCACTCCCCCCCAAATCCCTTACAACTAAATATCCATGTGGAATTTCTGCAAGCAAAAGTAACTTCTATAAATATCAACATGACACTTTTGCAATGCTAGACACGTACACAGTTAAGGAAACAGAGCTTTTTATAAATCTTTATAGACCACTGTATTTTGTTCCATTTTTTTTCAGTTTTTAAAAAAAAGTGCCACCATAAAAAAACAAGGCGAAATAGCTGGTTACAGCTTTTTCGACAAAACAAAGGCCCTTTCAGCTTAATTTCTACTGATGCTGGCAACCCCAACACGGGGTGTTTACTGAGATGACACCATCGAAAAGCGCCGTCTCGGAGCCAAGCAAAGAGCGACACCAGCGTGCCAGGGAGAGTGAACCTCGCCCTACGCTCTGACTTATGAACCATAACTCACTCAAGACAGGCAGTCAGGCCCCCGGGCTGGCTACCACCGCGTGACAACGCAGAAGCACACCTGCCGTGATTCCACAGGTGCCCCCTCCAGGCTCACACACAGACCTCAAGCCAACACAGTGCAGGGGCCAGGAGACCGCAAATAAGGCAAAACACGACACTTGATCAACCCTTAAAAAGTACGTTCAAGCAAACAAACAAAAAACCAGATTAATCCACCCGAGTGTGACAGTCTTCAGACTTCAGCAAGTGTGAGGAAGCAGGAAAGAGGTTACAGGTTAAGATCCCACAATAAGTAGCCAATGCTGACAGAGGCTGCCAGCCCTGCCTCACTGCACAGACTCCCGCTTTGGGCAGGGGCGTCTGACTTGCTGACGGGGCAGGCCCTGAGCTGCCCGGACAGCCTCCTGCCCCTGGGCACACGCTCCCAGAGCGCGACCGCCGTCCTCCCCACTCCGGGACACGCCACGGGAAGGAGACGCGGGGTCCCCACTCAGCACGCACCTGCGCTCGCTCCCTGGCATTCTGGGTTTCAGCTACGACACCAACAGCCATCCGAGGAAAACGACGGAAGGCAGGCAAACCGCACATGCCTGCAAGCGCTTCCTTGGCAACCTTAACGTCTTAGGCAACTTCAGCAGCCTGAACTGCTTTAAATGTCACCCTCAGGACGTGTCTGCACTTCCGCGTCCCCCAAACTGCCCACCCACCCCAGAGGACCAGTCCCCGACCAGAAAGGGGGAGGAGAGAAAAAGCAAGAGGTCCCGCAGTTCGACCCTAGCTTTCTACTTGTTGCTTACCACTCCCCACCCCGGCTGTTTCAACCATCCCCGAAGAATCTTCAGACACAAATGAAATCCCTGCACTTCACTGACGCGGAATTTCCACGTAACGTGTCATTCCGAGGAGCACAGGCGCTGAAGCGCACGCCCGGACACGTGCCTCACGGTCTGAGAAAGGTACACGCCGACACAGCCCACCTCCAGAAAGCCAAGGAAAAGCTCAAGGATGCGGGGGGGGGGGGGTCCCTTGCGTTTTTCTGGATCTGTGGTCACCGTGTATCCTAATCTCCCTTCTTTCCATCACTGTGACTTTCATCAGAGACTGCTGGCTTCATTCCAGGACTGGAGATGCTTTAACGCAAATGGAGACACCAGAGATGTTAATGCTTCAGTATCTGAGTGCTCTGAGAAACCACGAGCGCCCGGAGTCGGAGGGGCAACACACAGATAGGATAATGAAGTCATCCACATTTGCTGAGCCTTCACTGAGCTTCTCCGCTCTGACCGGACCACGCGTGTTCGGCCTCACACTTACAACACCCTCTGCACAGGTGCCTCCCAAGGAGGGAGCTGAAAGCAGGGAAGAGATGCGACCTCCCCGAGGCCCAGCGGCTACAGGGCTCAGGCCGGGTCTGTCTGACCCAGAGGCCCTCCCACCACGACCACACGACCCGGCCACGCTCAGGGGTACGCTACACTGGAACCTCAGCTCAATTTACGAACAGCTCAGCAGCGCCTGCTCACCAAAGGAACTTCTAAGTTTGAAACGAAAATCATTAGTTAAGAGTAAGTTGAAGTCAAATGTTTAAATCAGAAGCACAGTGGCATTTACCTTGATGCTGCTAACATAGTTTTTCATTTATGGCTTTAAAATTTCTTGAACTGCTCTTTTCAAAAGAAACCAGAAAAAATATTCTACAACACTTACTAATACAAATGTGTGCCTTTCTAGAAGCAGAAACAGCAGTCCAGCGCTTTCTGACACCCACAGGGCCCCTGCCCCGCTGGTCCGCCCTCCTTCCCAGGGCGGCCCAGCAAACACACATGGCCGTGTTCCCGAATGGACACTGCTTCCCCTGCTTCAGTGCTGCTTCAGGGTGAAAAGTTAAAGCTAACAGTCTCCACCCTGGTGCCTTCCAATGAGACCCAGTCCTCAGTGTAGCGGGGCCCTCCCTCCCACAGCACATCTGACTTGTCTCACTCGCTCATTTCTCTCCACCGAGCTGGACTCAGCCGGCTGCCACCTTTCAAAATACTCGCCAGCTGGTCCAGCCCCCGGCCGGAGGTCCGCAGGCTGCAGGGGACACTTCACAACACACCCTTTTCCATTACAATGCTGATCAGGGGTTAAGAGACTTCTTACCGGCACTTCTCAGGCACTAACTTTGACGGTAATTAAAACGAGCCTCACTGAATGAACAAGTGACTGTCGGCACCGCACCTCCAGTAGTGTTTCACAGAAGCAGCTGCCCTGGACGGGGCCCCGCGATGCCCGCCAGCCCGCCCTCTCGATGGTGACGCGCTTCCATGAGACCCACCTGTGCTCCGTGAGGACGCTCACTGCCGACGGGTGGTTGGCGCAGTATGCAAGGTACAGGGTCTTCATCTGCGGCATCAGGTTTAGAAAGCAGCCTCCGACTCTCTGCTGAGCTTCCGGCACCCTGGAGACACGCAGCACAGGGGAAGGCACCCTGAGTGCCACGACAGCAGGGCAGCCCACCACTGCTAACGCGGAGAATGCGCGCGAGCGAGCTTGTGGGTCACCGCCATGCAGACGGGGCGGCAGAGCATCAGGCTGTGGCTGCTCTGCCACGAAGCCGGGGGCAGGCGCCGGCCTCGGACGCCCGCCTGCCGCTGCCTCCCCTCCAGCGTCCAGATGCAAGGGCCTGTGCCCAAGCCCAGACTTCCTGCCTCGGGCAGTGAGGAAGCAGGCGTGGTGAAGCCCAGCCTCTGTGTGAGAGCGGGACCCCAGGGCCGCACCTCCAGCAAGACCTGACACAGGTGCAGGCGGCACTGGCCTGACGTCAGGTGTGGTCTCGTCACTGCCCTGACGACAGGAGGGGTCACTGTGGCCTGACGGCAGGCAGAGTATCAGATGCCATCAATCAGTGGTCTCACAGGGACATCATCAGACAGGGCCTCATAAGAGGCGAGGTGTTACCGAGGGTCTGGTAGCAGGCAGGGCGGCACAAACTGTCCAGCCTCCGTCTCTGCAGTTAGAGCAACAGCAGAAGGTAAAAGGGGACACGTAAGGGCCCCTTTTCCTTCCCTAGCGTGAAAATGAGTGAATCCCAGGAAGAGCTCGACGAGGCCCAGAACTGCTGAACAGCTCTCCCCCGTAAGACAGCTGCTCCTGCTGCCGGGACAGATTACAGCCCAGCGGCCTCTGACTTGACAGGCAAGACTCAGATCAACGCCAGGGCCTGACTCTGAGCTGGGGGAACCTCACACACCGGGCCATCCTCAACTGAGCCCGCAGGGTCCCCACATTACTGCCCGGCGGCATCAACAGAGGCTGACCGTGCTCCCGGGTCTGAGCGAACAGGCGGGGCTTCGGTAAGAGGAAAAGCGGAAGAAGGTGGATCCAAGGGAAGGGAGAGCCCGGTGGGAAATCACGCCTCTCAGCAGAAAGGGAGGGTTCTTCCGGGCTGAGGCGCCAGCAGGGGAAGGAGGGACCCCCAGGTTATCCCAACTTGGGAACTGCCTTCTAACTCAGCCTTCCCCTGACAAGCTGACCTGTACAAGGGCCTCGAAGACCAGTCTGTAAGACACAGCTGAGAACAAATACATGAATGACCAGGTGCCACCAGAGTTTCTGAGCAGAGCTCAGACCAGAGGCTGATGGAGAGATGGATGTGCAGGGGTCAGCTGCAGGTCAGGCCTGGTCAGGAGGTCCGTGCAGCACGCAGGGAAGGCGAGGCCGGCCTGAGACAGGGTGGTGTCAGCCTAAGGGCAGGGCAGCTGCTACCACAAGAAACACGACCCCTTACAGGACCGAATGCTTGGGAAAAGAGCACCAGCTCTAACAGTTCTGGGCGTAGGGTGACCCAAGAGGGACGGGGGCAGGAGAGCGAACGAACGCACGAACTCCCAGACACGAGGGGCCGCCACAAGCCGCGGGGACCGCAGGCAGCACACTTGACTCTAGAACACCCAACCACAAGGACATACCACTTCAAGTAGCTTTCATGAAAGAGTAAAGGTCACTTTTAGTAACATTCTCACAAAAGCACTACCTAACGGCTACTAGTCAGGAACTGGAGACAACAGGTAGTTACAAAACGTGGAAAAGAATTCTAACAACATAGTAACAAAATCTGCCCAGTTTTGAGCTTCCTCCTCCCTGCACCGCAGACCCTTCTTCTCAGAGTTGACAGTCCTCACTACAAGGGAATGACGGGCAGCTTGCAGCCTGGGGGCCCGGGGGCCCGGGGGCCCGGGGGCTCGAGCTCTCTGGCGGTCGCCCAGCTCGGCCCCGACTCCCGCCGCAGCGCCCTCACAAACACAGCTGGTCTTTGCACCCGTTCCTGGCACATAGCTCCTAAGACCCTGTAGCTTCCTGAGTGCCGGGGGCGCCTGTTACCCAGAACTGCCCCTTTAACCACAACAATTCATGCTAAAGCCCCAGACAGCTTCGGGGTGGGGGCGGCTGCCGGGGGCACCAGCCATGAGACTGCAGGGTGGGCACCCCAGGCCTGGGGAGGGAAGAGGGGCCTGAGACGGAGTGGACCACTCGCAGCTATGTAACGAGACCTCCATGAAAACCCCTACAGACGGGGGCTCCAGAGCTTCCAGGCTTGGGGGCTGGGGAGTGCGTCTCTTCCATCTCCTGTCCCTGAGCCGTCCCCTCGTAACAATCCTGTACACATGAGTAAAGCAACTTCCTGGGTTCTGAGTCATCCGGCAAATTACTGGTCAGAGGACGCCAAACGTGTGGTCGGCCGGGCAGCAGGTGGGTGGGTGAGCGCCCGCTGCAGCTGGCACCTGAGTGGGGCAGTCTCAGGGATGGGGCCCTTGGGCGGCGGGGTCCGGGCTGACTCAGTGGCACCATAGGTGGACTGAACTACACACACTCAGCTGGGGTCAGAGAACCGGGGAGGGGCTGGTGTTGGCCTCTGCCTGGTTAAGTCCTACTCATTCACCCCTCAGTGCTGGTTATCTTCCCCCAAAGTCTGCCTTCAGCATCCCCTCACAGCGTTCCCACGCTGCCGTCTGTAATTATTTCTACAACCTTCCCCAGCTGTCTGGGCACCAGACCAAGAGCTCCTTGAGGACGCGGTCATCCCTGCAGGCCCTTTCACAGGCCGAGCTCTCTTCCTCCTCAGGGGTCGCTCTCCCACCCCCGGCCCCAGTGGTGCCCGAGGAGTCACCACTCCTTCCTCTGAGCGGTCAGCAGATCCCTCCCTCAAAGACCCCTACCATGAAAACGGTCTAAAACACAGCTTTACTACAGGAGCTGATGTGCCCAGGAGAGCCCCGGTAACCCAGTCTCCATCTTCAGAAACGGGGATCCTGTAGCTAAATCTGACCCTTTAACACCAGTTACGTCAATCTGAACTTCGCCGCTTCCAGCATCTTACTCACTTGGTGCACTCTTCTAAAGACTGTACGAGCATCTGCTGGAAAGAACATATCTCTTCTAGATTTCCCATTAAATGTGAAGTGTTTGCCGAACTCAACCTAGAGCAAGGAAAGCAACAGCGAAGACATGTGAACGGTTTTCCTCACACACACCCCCCCACACCAACGCCCCACCACGCCTCCACTCAGTAAGCCCGCTGCCTATGTCCCTGGCAAACTGTCACTGAATTCGGTTCAGCGTCTCGGCCTCTACTCTCTGAAAATACAAGGGACAGCCATGGTGATGGCTACTCCAGTTAGCACAGTCACCGTCGAACTTACTTCTCACTGGTCTGCAGTGGCCGTAGATAGGCTGAAAGCACAGTCTGGAGTTCTTTAGAATACTCATTTTCTGTTTCCAAAATGTTCTGCAGCACCTACAATAAATGAGGAAGGAGTCACTATTTGACAGTAAGATGTACACGCTTTGGAAAGTTCATCACCATCGTTCAATTCACGTTGCTGCTTCCGTGTAATACTGATTGGTAAGAGTGTCACTCCTGGTGGTTATCAACTACTAAATCCACGTGATGAAGTATTACTAAGGCCACACAACTGACGCCATCCTTCAGCCACGCACATCTGACGCAGGTATACCGGGAATGAAGCTGGAATGAATTCCATCATCAGGTAAGTGAGGCCAAGTCTGTTTAGACACAAAGGAACCACGGACAACCACGAGCATGGGTGCACGGACGGGCCCCCACGACACTGCGGTGTGCGAAAGAAGCCATCCACCTAAAGGACCTCACGCATCTTCCATCTGCAGTGAGTCCAGGAATAGGCGAAACTAGTTCATGACGGCAGAAACCAAAAGGGGGGTGGGGCATGACAATGGGGAAAGGGGCATGAGAAATTTCTAGAGTGGTGGACAAGTTCTTTACCGTGATTTGGGCAGCTGTTACACAGATACATGCGCATGTCAGAGCTCACTAAACTGTACCCTTAAAACCTATGCATTCTGACACAAGAAAGTGTATCAACTGAAAAGATGACATTTACTAGTAATCTAGTAAATCTAAATCAATTTCTGGGAACTACAGAGCTTCATTAGGGAATATGATAGTCTCAGATCATCCTACACACGTTTATTAAAAACTAAAAGGTCTACCAGCATAAAACCACCTTTAAATAGTCACTACTGTGCTAAAAAATAGAATTATTATAAACCAACCGTAAATTAAAATGTTTCCTGATACTCTATATTATGTAGCAAATATAGTTACCAACTCCTAAAAGTTGAGAGATAAATACAAAGTGCAAAACGGCTGACCTACAACACGGCCCCTGCCATAACTGATCGCCCCAGAGCGCAGGTGCCTCATGGGGGGCGCGGGGCGGGGCGGGGCGGGGCGGGGGGGGGAAGGCAGGCGAGAAGGCGCCAGGCCTGGGCGTGGGCGTGGGGCTGCCGCAGACGAATCATGGACACTGACTCTACTCCTGGCACTGAGCAAAGGGCCTCGCCAGTATCCTGAACCCTCGGAGAAACTTTTCCTCTTACCGAGGGAAAGACTGAGCATGGAGTGGCTGAGTGAATTCTCCAAAACCACAGGGCCACTGAACGGCAGAGCCAGAAGGTGAGCCCTCACCCGATGCCGCGCTGCACCCGCTGCCTTCCCCAGCTGGGCTGCGGGAGAAGGTGAAACCCCTCCTCAACTATCTCCTTCACCCCCGTGAGACAGCCAGTACCTGCTGTCATCAGAAACTCAGTGCACGCACTAAAATGTGCTACTTTTCTTCCAAAACTAACGTGTCAACCGAAATTAATCTAACAGAAGAAATTATACAGAATAAAGACATCGAACACGCTCAGTGTTCTACCCCCGGTTTTTGATAACCAAAAAGTATGTTTGAACATTTAAGAAAAGTAATCATTAAACTAACTTGAGATTTCAGCATTAATACAAGCAACGTGGATGAGTCTCTGCTCGCTTCTGCTTCCTGCGTTGAGGAGTGCGCAGTCACCCATGAGTAAGTGCAAACCTGCCTGAGTAACTCGGCACCGCGCTCTCTGAGATGAGGAAAATCGGGCTCTTCCACTCTGAACTGCGCTCAGCTTCCCCCTGAATAGAGCTGTTCACGGACGACGGGAGGGGCGGCTCCGGGAGAGGGCTCCTTTGTCGGGCAGTGTGGGCGCTGATCTTACACTGACAATGCCCTCCTTTGAAGAAATGCTCCCTGGGCCCTGAGCCCGAGGACTGGTGGACAGAGTGCAGTGTGACATGGCCATGCATCAGAGAATCACACTTTAAACCACATCTTAGCCTTGAAAATAATGTGAGGCAAGCCAAGTATAACGAGTCCCTGTACTTGAAAACAAAAAACCTGAAAACTAAGTGTGTCATAGATGCATAAGACATAAAGTCCTTTTCTAATGTTAAAATGCAGGTTAAACCATGATTTCATGCCTTAACTACAAATATCAAGAACTATGAGCAACGGTGCTTACAGCACACGTGGAAAACAGAAGAACAGCTCCTGGGTGACGTCAGAGGAATGTCCCGAGTGCCGGCAGAACAAGATGACGGTGCCTTAATCGCAGCACTAAGCAGACATGCAGATACAACAGCTTCCCAAAGACCGTGTCAGAAACCAAGCCGAAGTCCTCTCCAAACAACTGCATTTACTCAGACAGTTAAGTTGGTTAATTTCAACCACCAGATGTAAACATTACCTTCAAATACATGCTCCGGACAAGGTCTCTAATACTCCCACCCAATCACAGTTACACTTAGCTTTTCCACAAACACACGACCAAGACTTGCTCAGCGAGTCACGCTGACGCCAACCGTCCACTCTGCCAGGGGCCACACATCCCTCCCTGGGCACGTAAGCGCGTCTGTGCACCCCAGCCATCACCTGTCTCCCCTTTCTCGACTTCTGCACACTCTGGCTGCTGCAGGACCCCATGAGACCTCACGGCCCAGCCGCCAGGGCCCCATCACACGAAGGCTGGTCCCGGAGTGCACAGGCAGCCTTCAGGGAAGAATGGCCTTCCCTCCACAGCAGGAGGAATGCGGGCTGAGCTCAGCTGCGAGAACTCTCCCCGGGGCATGAGGCGTGGACGGCCACGTCCGGTCAAACAATGGTGCCACACAGGAGGACGACATGGGGCAAGCCACACAGACAATCCCTGAACTGTCAGCCGCTACAGCAAAGCAGAGCAAAACAAAGGGCCGACTTCACTGCCCTGCAGCCCACAGGCGCTCGTCACCGCCACAGTGAGGGAGCGCTGAGCACTGCTCATTTTACAAACGAGTCACAGCGGCCACCACACATTTTGGTTGGTGTCACATGTTCTGTTCTATATGTCATTGATAGTCCTTTAAAAATAAGTAACTGATTTACACACAAGAGAAGAAACAGTAACATTAAGTAATTTTTTAAAGATTTGATCCAGATACGGTAAGATCATCACGAACTAAAACCAGATTTCAAAAACATAAGCCTGGTTTACAAACACAAAGGAAAAACTCCAGGACGCAGTGGCTACTGTAACCCCGCTCCCACCCCCGCAACTGGCCCCAGCCCACAAGGAAGAACCACCGCTGCACGGTCCCTTTCAGCCCAGTCCATTTAGGCTGTACCCAGCACTTCACATTTCAGAAAGTAAATTGCTGGAAAGGACTCGAGCCACTTACAAACCACCAGCCTGAGGGAAAGGAGGGGCTGGAGGAAGCAGGACCTACAGGCCCTCCCCGTCCATCCAGAGCCAGAGGCCGGGAGGACGCGGGGAGCGACCCCCACCCCCCGCCCCCCCGGCCGAGTGTGTGTCTCACTCACTCAGTGTCGCCTGTTGACTTCTGCCGGTTCTGAATACTTCATACTTGATAAACGTAAGTCTCGAAGAGTCTGGGGAGGCCGCGTAAAGTGTTACTGTGTCTTTTAAAAGGAGTTATGTTATTATAGTTCCTAAACTGGGGATTCACAAGGTCTTGGGATGTATTTCTTCCAAATGCCAAAGGCTTACTATACGAGAGCTACAGCCAATGCTGCAGGCCCAGCCTGGCCTCCGCCACCCAGGAGGCCGGCACGCCTGCGCTGAGGTGCGTGGGGAGCCCAGGCTGGGCGCGCATGCCAGCACTGCCACGGCCCACCCAGGACAGCACGCATCTGTGGGTCTGTCTCCTTTCACTGGTTTGTGATGGAGACTCAGGGGTGTCGGCTCCCTGACTTAAGGCAGCAAGGACCCTTACAAACCACCTAGTACAGCATTCCAGCCCCAATCTGGGCTCCTGTCTGGAGCTACTTCACGTGACTCCATGAGTCAGGAAGTCACTACCTCACAAGATGGCCTTTCCCAGGATCACACAGCTCAATTCTTTCCTCACTCCTACGGCAAGTCTTAGCTACTACCCCACCCAGCTCCTGCCACCACCAAACACTTCATCTGTACAAAACAGGACTTTACAGGACAACGGGGGGCAGCAGACTCTATGGGAGACGTCAGCAGGCCCTCACTGCAGCATGAACGCAGGGCACACAGGAGCGCTGGGCACAAAGCCGCACACCCCAGCCCCGCACCTGAGATGACGCCCAAGCGGAGACGTCAGACATCAGCACTGAAAAGCAATCTTGGCCAAGGCGGGAAGAAGCAAAGGGGACCACAAAGGATAAAAGGTGCCAGACCAGGCCTTGGGGTCAGCGCGGCTCTGGGTAAACCTCCGGGCCCCAGGCCCAGGCCCTCCCTGGGCGAGCATGCACAGGCTCCAGGCAACTCCAGGAGCCGAGGGGGCAGACGGGCACGAGCTTGCTCTGCAGCACAGGAAAAGCCTGTGGGAGTCAGCTACAGCATCTAATAAAAAATGCCCGTCTACTCTGTGCGTTCATTAAAACTGGTGGCTGCTACGCACTACATCGTGTCTGCAGTCTTTCAAAGACAAAGCTACCTCGCCTTACCGTGCTATTCCACACGAGTGGGAGCAAACAGCGTTCTATCTGCTGCTCCCTGTTTAGAGAGACTGACTGAAAAATAAAGCCACGTGCATCACTGAACACTAAGGCCGTGGGGACCTGTACCTTCCCAGAGAGACGTATTTAAGAAACCTCGTTCTCTCAAGGTGACTGAGGAAACTCCTCGCCCCCTAAAAGAGGTGACGAAAGACCGTTCACCCTCTCTGGAGGTGGGCATCCAGCTTCTACAGGAGAAGTGCTTTCTCTGGTCTCTACCAGGAAAGGTGTGCGTTCCTGTGAAAAGGTGCAGTTCATTTCCTCCAGGGTCAGATCCATCAAGCTTAGGCAGGTCACAGGCACGCTTCCTTTACTTACATGAGCCCATCACCCCTGACCACAGCTCTCCCAGGTGACGGGGTGCCTGTCTGCAGGCAGCGTGGTATGGTGGCCTTGCTGAGGCCTGGCGCCCCAAATGCTTCTGAATGTTCTTCCTAGCAGCCATGAACACCTCTTCAGGGCCAAGAGCTTCACTGGGCACCTTGAGGCTAACTGCTAACCCTCTGAGCGATACCACAAGGCCAAGGCCAGCGTCAGCAACCTCACTCACGGAGCTGCGACCGTGCAGGAGGATGGGGGCCTTCCTCCAGGCCAGCCCACCGACTGGGTGCTCAAACACTGCACGCAAAGCCCACACACCCCCCTCCACTCCACCACCGAAAGAAGGGCACTCCAATTATCCACAAGCACTTTGCACATCCAAAAGTAAACCTGGAGTGCTGCCTGGCACTGTGACACGACGGACACATACCACTGAGTGTTTGTCCAAACCCACAGCATGTGCCGACTGAGCGCTGAATAAACCGCGGCCTTTGGATGACTGCGACACGTCAGCGCAGGTCCGTCCTTGGTAAAGAGGCACCACCTGGTGAGCAGTGCTGGTGCTAGGGGAGGCTTGCACGTGCGGGGCCAGGAGTCGTGCAAAGTCTCTCCCCCTCTCAATTCCACTGCAAATTTAAAACTGTTCTAAAATAATAGAGTCTTTAAAAAAAAGTCCAAAGGACTAAAGCAAACTATGTTTAAAGAATTAAACTATAAGAACAATGAGTCAGCTACAGCCTGGATTTGACTACAAAAATAATCAAATGGAAATTATGAATTAAAAGGTACAATAAATAAAGTGAAGAATTCACTAGAGGGGCTCAAAATCAGATTTGAGCTAGCAAAAGCAATAATCAGCAAACACAAAGAGATCAGTAGAGATTACTCTTTGGAACAGAAAGAAAAAGTGAGGGAAAATGAACAGCGCCTCAGAGACCCGTGGGACACCACCCTGCTCATCAGCACATGCCGGGTGGGAGTCCCAGGAGGAGAGGAGGAGACAGACGACGAATGCTCCCACCGACAGCGCACGTCACGAGGAATCACCTCCTAGGCCCAGCGCTCCTCTGGCTTACCCTGGCCACCGCACAGCAGCAGGAGGACACAGGCCCACCCCCATTCACCCGTCTCCTCACTGCCGCTTGATTTCAGTGTGTGCACCTCCACCCCGAACACCGTCCTAACTGCTTTCCACTGACCCCAGTGGGGACCCAAGTCTTTCACGTTAACTGTCTCCAGTAACATCAGCCCACACTGGTCTCACCTCCTGGAGAGCCTTCTTATCTCTCAGTGGGCTTAAAAATACCTATACTTCTACAGTTTTCTGTAAATGCAGAAATACACAAGGAGGTGTGAAAACATCTGTCACGTTATTTCATTTTGTTCTGTGTGTCGTGTTGCGTCCCATATTTTATGTCTCTGTATTTATAACCGTGGGATTCAGGAAAGCTGAAACTGATTCCTGGCCTAATCACTGACCATTTTCTTCACTGCAAAACTTCCACAAACCATCTGCATGAGCTCTGCAAGCTGATGTCCATAACAACTGCAGTTCAGCCTGCGCTATCTACTAATACCGCCTACGCAAACAACGTGGATGTGATTTTAAAGCCAAGGTGTTTTCCCGTCATCCTGAATGAGTTGGCTGATTCAAAGAGAACAGCGCATGTGCCGTGTCCCCGTATGAGCAGAGTTAAAGAAGGAAACCTAAAAAGGTACTGGTTACATTTCAGTCAGAAGAGGATCACAGAACCTGTAATGCCGAGAAGAGCCCTCCGGGACTTCTACACAAGCACGGCCACCTAGGTCCACAAGACACCCAGCAGAAGCAGGAGCCGGGAGACCAGGCCAGAGCTGCTGGCACCGACTCGCGCAGGGCCACCCTGTCTCCTCTGATACGATACTTGGACAGAGACCAACAGGAGACACGGAGGTCCGCCTCCAGAGCATCACTGTGGAGTAAGACTGCACTACTCACCCCCGGAGCCTTCCCCAGAAAGGAAACCAACGTCTCACGTAAGAAGTTTTCCTGCTGTGAAGCCCTGAAGAACCACCCACAGGACGCACTGTGCCTTTCTGTGGCTGCAGCAGAAAACCACACACACAACACATTTCACCCACTAAAAAGCCAAGGTGTTACAGCAGAGCCACGTCCCAGAGGAAGTGGAGGGCAGAGCTCAGCCAGGAATGGCAGGCGCCCCCACCTACCCAAGCCCTAGGGTTCGGACAGAGGACGTTGGAGTCCAGACCAGGAGCGTGGAGAGCTGCACAGAGAACGCGCAGAAACCAGAGCCAGACGGAGAGACGTGGATGAAGGAGCTGCCTGCGGAACAGAGGAGGCCAGGTTGCCGGGGCTCTGGGGCGGTGTGCTCGGAGACCAGGGGACAGAAAGGGGGGCTCACGCAGGGCAGAAGGGGCAGAGGGCCAGCCCACAAGGGAAGGTTCGGCCTTCCCCTCACTGCTGTCGCCCCAATGCCTGAAGCCAGCCCTGCAGAGTGCATGCCTAACAAACCCTCCGGGCCTGGGGGTAAATGCAGGTAAGCACAGGAAAACGCAGCAGAGACAGCTGAGCGCAGGAAATAAATGCTCCTGATGAGGGACCACCGCGGGGAAACACTCATCAGTTGCTGTTTTAGTTCAAAACCTCGAAGGTCTCGTGGATTCAGATTTACATCTCCTGATCAAGAAAATAAGAAAGACTAAGAGCGGGGAAAGAAATAACTACCTCTGTGCACACAGTCCACACCCACGCTCGCCCTGCAGGCTCATCGCACCGCGCGGCCGTCGCAGGGACATGAAATGGCATCCAAATCAGGGCCTGACTTCCAGTTTCCGGCACGTGCAACTGTCCAGGAACAACGGAGGACTGGCTGAGGTGTCAGACTTAATTCCACAGGCCTTCTGAGCTCACAAACGGCCCAGGTTTCAAAATGCAGCAAGTTTTAGGATTCCGAAACACCTGTCTTCACTGCGTGTGGCGCACAGACGCCCTCCTCCCAGCTGCACACTCTCTGCATGTGCGCACGTCAGTCCCAGGGAAGGCCGTGCTAATACACAAAACCAGCGAGGACCTGCACTGGTCTGGGGACCAGCAGTCCGCATCACCACGGGCAGGGGGGTCTCTGACGCACACGAGGTCCCTAAGTCACATCAGGCACGTTGTAAAATCACATTTTTGAAAACACGTAACCATGGGGAAACAGCCACAATACCAAGTTGGGCAACGAGAACAGAGTACAGCGCCACACCTTAACACAAAACACAGAGTACTACAAACACACATGGAGATCGGAAAGCAACACAGCAGACCGTTACCGGAGGGTCTATCTGTGTGGCAGACAACTGACGGTTGTTATATTCATCTTCCTACTCTAGGCAGTCCACCTATATTCTCCGTTGCTAATTTTTAGAGACATTCAAAAAATAAGTTATTCTATAAAAATGTTTTGCAATTACTCACCACATTATAATAGCTTTTGTTAATGGCAGTCGTATCAAATCCTTTGGGAGGGCTCTTCAAGGCTCCGGATTTGGGTGACACGGGCTTTTCTGAAATAAAGATGGAGGCAGTTTCACGGCTCCACCCTAGAGACGACCACCCGCAGCAGGCCGCACGCTGTCAGCTTCTGGTCCTCAGCGGCCCTCAGAGGGAGGCGGCACAGCCCCACCTCCTCCCCATCGCCGTCAGCTCCCTGCTTAGGCCGAACACCTCCGACAGATTCCACGGCACTGTTGTCAACAGAGCCAAGAACGTCACGGCGTGAGTGTCGTTTGTCATGTTGCTGCACAGGGACGCTCATTCCCACGTTCCACAAAGTTACAAGCCATCAGACCCCAGACCCCACTGTGTGTCATGCCGGGTCCCCACGTGCCTCAAAGCGCCAGTCTTACATTCTACACTCTCTCCGCCCAAAAGGTCTGTGCCTGGAAGGGACAGCACAGAGCACCACCCTGGGTGCTTTCTGAACCCTAACGCACAGGCGTGTGCACCACACCCCCTGCACACGTGTGCACGCACATACAGATGCACACGCCAAACCCACCCCACAGCGAAGAAGAGGCTGAGAGCACAGGCTCCTCCCAGCAGCACAAGCAAGGTGCTGTGCCACCTCGTGCCCTGCCTGCTCTCTCACAGCCAGTGAATACGGGCGTCCAGAATTCAGTCTGCATTCTGTGTCACTTCTCTATGTCAAAAATGAACAGAAAATACTGAAAAATGACAAACTCAGGAAGCGGCAGTGTGCGTGCTCATTAAGCACCTGTGGATCAGCAAGCGAGAGTCACTCAGCTCCGGCGTCACACTGCTGCCTGGGTGACGAGAGGCGCTGGAGGCCGTCAGTGCTGGGCCGGGCCTTCGTGACGAAACCGCCATAACATCCCAACAGCAGGGGCTTTCGAGAGCTTCCAGGTTGGTGACACACCTACGTGCCAGGAGGGTGGCATCCAACTCCACAGGGACAGAAACCCCTACGCTCAGGACCCTTCTGGCCCTCACCCCGAGGGCCGCCAGTCTGGCTGGCTGCTTCCCGGGACCCTCCACCACGCCCTTCATTAAACACTAAACCAGGAAGCGTAGGCCGCACATCCTCCAAGCTCTGTGAGGCGTCGCAGCAAATCATCAAACCCCAGGAGAGGGTCGTGGGAGCCCCAGCTTACAGCCAGGCAGAAGCACAGGTGACCACCTGCGGCCTGCAGCGTACACAGTGGGGTCAGCCTGGGGACTGAGCCCTCAACCTCTGTGACCCTAACTCCACGTGGATGGCATCAGAACTGAATTGAACTGTGGACACCCAGCTGGTGTGAGCAAATTGCCTGAAGTGTGGGTTTTCCAAGGAAATGTGCTTCGGAAGGGTTCCCAGTGTGGTGGTAGTGTGGGAAGACAGGAGAGACAGAGGTCTGGGGTCTTCTTACCAGTGGCGTGACCATGTGGTGAAATACTATTCAGCCATAAAAATGAATGACGTTCTGACACACACTACAACGTGGATGAACCTGGAAGACACGCTGAGTGAAACAAGCCAGACACAAAGGGACAGATGATGCATGACTCCACTCACACCAGGTTCTCAGGAGCCAAATGCACTGAGACAGAAGGTTGAACAGGGCTGCCGGGGGCTCAGGGGAGACGGGAATTATCTGACGGGTAGAGTCTGGGAAGGTGAAGAAGTTATGAGATAGATGGTGGTGAGGTTTGCCCAACAATGTGAATGTTCTTAATGCCACTGAAATGCACACATAAAAATCATTTTTAAACGGTTAATATGATAAATTTTTTACCACAATTAAAAAAAGAAAGAACCGGCTTGTGCTATTCCTAAAAAAAAGTCCAACACTAGAAACCTTTATGAATCAGGGCTGCTGGCTGCCTTATTACAATACTCACTGTTCGAAGTCATTGCTAATAAAATACCTGTTCTATCAAAACTGTTCGGTTCACTTTTTAGAATCCTTTTTTGCTACCTTAAAAAAACAGCAGCAACTACCACTCAGGGAGCCCCTGCTCGGGGCCACGCGGCCTGGCACAGGCCAACAAACCTGAGCACACGCACCCCCAGACCCTGCAAGCGAGGCCCCGACCCCCATCCTAGACCTGAAGCACCTGCCGGGCGTCTGTCCACCCGGCCCTGCTCAGCACCACTCCCCGAGCACCACCGCCCCATGCAGAACTAGAGAAACTGCATCACGTGACAGCATTTCCAGTACAAGGCTCATCTCCCAAACCTCACCCCCGTCCCTTCTCTCCAGCCAGCCACGCTCTTCCCCTTTAAGTCACTGGTTTTGAAGCCTTATTCTGGCTTTACACCTCATCTGACCACCTACAACCAAGCTCTGTGAGAACACAAATTTTATATACATTTGCGTATATTACACACATACACAGACACACACAGGCACCTGTGAAGACAAGAACGACAGGATGGCACTCAACACTGGCAGTCCTGCCCCAGCCTCTCGTAGTTAGTGACCTGGCTCACGGAGGGAGTGGCAGCCGGTCGCACTCACGCTCAGGATGCGCAGCACCGCCCCCGAGGGAGGCCACGCAGAGCGGCTCGCACTCACTGAGACCCGTCACAGCCACACCCAGGTGACCTGCATCACAGATCCCAGGCCTTCGAGGTAAGTTTCAATTCCACAGCATGAATCACACCTAAGCAGAGACGGAAAAGTGCCAAGTCCCCCTACTCCCTTTCAAAACAAGGTACGCCCCTGAACAGGACTTTAAAGTCAACAAAATACTGTTGAGCAATTACAGAAAACATAAAGAACGTGACGCATTTTAAACCACTACTATCTGAGCAAAGGAGAGGACAGAAACCACTTAACTGCACCCGACTGGCAAGAGCCCAGGGTGAGTAGCGCAGCGCAGCCTGCGCACAGCAGCAACCCCGAGTCCTGACACCAGCCCGGAGGAGGGTGATGCGTACCACCTTCCGTACCAGCGCAGCCCGAAAACTAGACCCCAGCATATCCCCGACTTCTCCTCAGGAAGGGAAAGCAACAGGGAGCGCGACGCTCTGAAACTGCTGATGTCACAACCGGATGACATGCAGGTCTGTGACCCCGGGGCCCTTCACCCCAGCACCCGCGTGGGGTGAACATCACTCCTTCGGGACAGAAAGCACAGGGGAGACTCTGCCCCTCAGCCCAGGGCCAGGCCCCGGGCCCAGTGGCGTGTCCTGGGCACGCCCACGGCTCTCCCGCCCCGCCGGCCACTTACCGCTGGACTTGACCTCGCGCACGTAGTTGCTGGGGAACCAGCCGGTCCTGCCGTTGTGCGTGCCCTCCCACCAGCCCCCCTCCTCCACTCGCGTGACGTGGATGACATCTCCTTTCGAGAAGGAGAGCTCGTCTTCATTCGTCTGCTGGAAGTTAAACTTGGCTCGTACTACCAGCTGACTGCTGCTGTTATCCGTCATGTCCTGAGAGGGGGGAAGGGAGAACAGTCCGTGAAGGATGTACAGCCTAGTCGGTATGATCAGATTAGACTTTACTACTTCAAATGCAGCATAGCTGCCCTGGTCACACAGCAGAGGAACAACTAGAGACATTCAGGTCCCCACCTCCCGCCGGGCACCCTGACCACCCCCACCCCAACTCCAGTCCCGGAGGAAACCCTCTTAATGGCTTGAGAGGTCTCATTCCTGCCACTGTTATGCCTACATAAATGCAGGCACTTTCACGGACATTTACACAGAATTACATGGTACACACTTCTCTGTAATTTGCAACAAGTTAAAATACTGTGATCATTTTTTTTCAGCAGGACTTAATTACCTGAGTCTCAACTAACTGCATAGCATTACACTGTACGGCAGTGCAGAGTTAACCAATGAGGCTGGTCCTAATATTTTCTATTGCAAAACAGGGCTGCATTAGAACTGCCTGCACATCTGTCTTCGAACACAGCAGTAAATAAATCAAACTGTTAAATTCAGATCAGAGAACAAAGGTAACTCACATGAAATTCACACTTATTCCTAAACTGCTCTCCAAAAAGGTCCTACAGACCCACACCAAGCCTCATTCCCGCGAGCGGCATCTAAGAGTTCTCACTGCCTCAAATACTCACCAACACTGGATACGGCCAAACATTCAAATTTTTCCTGAACTGACAGGTAAAAATGGTACTTCATTTTAATTTGCATCTTTCTCAGAGATTAAGCATAATTACAGAAAAGCAGGAAGAGAAAGGTAGACCGGCTAGAATTTTTTTTTAACCTCCATCCACCCCCGACTGGAACTGCCAACAAGAATCAACGAAAATCCCCAAGAAAAGCCTGCTCCCCTGGTCAGCGGGCAGGGAAGAGGCAGCAGGCAGGCTCACTCAACCGGTGACAACGGGTAAGCCGCTCATCCGGCACCGGGTGTCCAAGGGAACGGGGTCGGACGTGCTGTGCCCCATCAGGTGCCGGCACTGCACCAGCACCAGGGACGTGGCAGGAATCCAGCGCCCACTCCCCAGGGGCAGCAGGCAGCACCCCCTGCCCATGCAGGGGAGAAGCAGGCCTGACATCTCCCCAATTCCCATCCAGAGGCGCTGTCAGGGCTCCAGCAGGAGCCCCAGTGACACCAGGTAAATGCGTCTGACCAGACAGCACTACAAGGAAACTAACCTGTCACTAGAACCACAGCCGCCCAACCCAGGCCAGCGCCGCTGCACAGAACAGTCAGGGCCACGGCTGCAGAGACATAGACTGAAGCAGGGCCCGGCTCCTCCTAACACCCTCTCCAAAGGGTTTAGGACACAACCGAAAACATTCCTCGTCCCAGAACAAGGAAGACAAGAGCCTGACCGAGAAAGGACAAGGGCACTAAGACCAAGACGAAGCTCTCTCAAAACAGACAACCCCAGAAATGAAACAGAACCTATAAAATGTACTCAAACCGACAGAGAGGAAAAACATGATGAGAGCCCCCTGGGTTCATGGAAGTGACAAAGATCTAAGGCTGGGGCCATCGAAGTCCTGGAGGAGGAAGAGGCCAGAGCTGAAAAGGAGTGTAGAAATAAGGCTGAAAAGTCCTCGATGCGACAAGAGGCGCAAACATACAGTTAGGAAGCTGACTGGACCCCAAACAGGATAAGCCTAAAGAAGTCTGGACTAAGCCACATCACAATTAAACTGCAGAAGGGCCAGAAACCCTTAGTATTTGGATTTAAAAAGACATCTGAGGATATGCAGGGTCTGAAAAACCTCACCTCCCCTGCACCCTTCCTCAAGAAGTTAGTAAAAGACGTACTCCTCCAAAACAGATGAATTAACCAAGAAAAAATGATGACATAAGGCGGCAGAGGAAGTCACTCAAGTCACAGGGAGCCTGCGGGGCTGATGAAGGCACAGGTGCAGCTGGCGCAGCCTGGTGGCGACCAGCCCGCCCTCAAGCGGGCCGGGAGACTCGAGGGGGGCTCCCTAGGAGGAGGCAACTGTGAAGTCCTAACACGTCTCAACGGCCAAGAAGAGACTCTTTCAAAAAAGGCAAAAGACTGGGCCTGCAATCTGCAAACAGTGCACAGAAAACTCGACAGGCAACAGAATGTCATCAGAAAAGAACAGTCCCAGACACACGGTGGCTCCGTGGTGAGTCTGGGTCATAACAATGTTGTACCAACATCCACTCAACGAAGCCGGGCGGGGCTCAGCCACGGGGGCGGGGGGGCCCAGCTGCACTCAGCAGGTGAAGGCTGGGGCGTGGAAGAGCCCAGAGCCCCCTCTTTCCTGGGGGAAGTCCACAGTCATAACACGTCAAGTTAAAAAAAGGAAAAAAAATCCAGCTTTACATAAGGCCTTCTCAGTAGAGACACAAAGACGATTACCTACAGAACCAACAGAAAAAAACGGGAAGTAGCCGACTCTGCTGACTCTTCCTGACAGCAGGTCTGGGAGGATCACCTGACTCTCAACCAGGTGCACGTGTCACTGAACAGGGACAGAAACAGACAAGGCACACAGCGCCGAGCAGAACTTCTGCGAGAGAAGCTGACGGAGCTCTGAGCACCTCATACACATCCATCTGCTTAAACCTGAGTTTGCACATGCTCTGCTGTGAGTCATGAATGTTTAACAATTCACATCAATACATTACAGACTTATGTGAAGAACTGTACATGTAACGCATACTTAATATTTAATACTGAGAATAGTCAGTAAAGAATCTCTCTGCAACACTTGGCCTGGATGCCGGGCTGACCGCCGTCCCCTCCCCCTCGGGTGGGACACACTCTCCCCTGTCTGGTCCGGAGGACGCGACTGGCTTAGAGGCCGCAAACTGCTGTCCCCATCTCCACCACACCATCCTCTCTGTGATGTATCCAGCTTTCGGTAAAACATGCGGCCACGAGCTGGTGCCAAAGTCCAGCAACAGAACACGACATACAACAACCAAACAGATGCGCAGCGCAGGCCTCTAGGGGTCAGGCCGGGCCACACGAGGGGATGCCACACAGGAGGTGCCCCACGTCCACCCCACTGTCATGGGTTAGGCCCACAGTGACACCTTCCTCCTTCAGAAAGGGACACTCCACAAAGGACAGGACAGGGAGGTGTCAGGGGTGGGGGCACAGAAGACAGGTGGCCAGTCCAGACCCTTCACTTCTGAACCCACAAACTCCCCACTCGGGAGGCGTGCTCTGGAGGCGCTGTCGGAAGGCGGGTGAGAGGACACCCCACTGGGCTCCCGCTTCCTCACCCGGCCCCCGCCGCCCTGCCGTCTCGGGCAGCTGGAAAGGCTGTATCTCATCACTGGCTTACCTTCATGGGGTCCTCCTCCCCTTTTTAAAGCCTCCGGGAAACTCTAGCTGGTCACCATCTGGGCTCAACATGACCCTTCCCAACCGTCTAAACCACAGCAGGCCGATCAAGAGCGGCCGCCGTCCTCGCTGTGAGGAAAGGACAGGGACGCGGCTGGAGCAGCAGCCGCCACACAGGCAGCGCCCGCCAGCCCCGGCTCCACCTGGGAGTGTCCCCTGTCAACTCAGGCAGGCCAGGCTCGGCCTGCGCAGACGCTGCTCCTCACTAAAGCTGAGATGGGAGGAAAGTGAAGGCAGAGAGGTGGCCCCGGGCAGGGAGCATAGCCCACGTCCTCTGGGAACAGGGACCCTAACGGCCTCTTTCTCACCCTACAAAGTGGCACCCATTAGTGTCCTGCACCTGCAACGTACTCACACGCCTTCCTGTCCAGTGTTCTGACACTGTCTTGATAATCCCAACCCGGGGTGTCTCAGAGTGCTGCCCTCACACACTCCACCTCTCCTCTAGTCCCAAAAAGGGCCTATACTCGCATTTGCAGAACCAGGGAAACATTTTAAAGTACCCATCGCTCCAGATAAACAGACGTATATATCTTAGACTGTAACTCCCCAAATACACCAATTTCTCAGGAGCTGTCCTTAAGCGGGGCATGTGGAGAACATGAGTGAAGGCAGCAGGGCCACAGCGCCCTCTGCCGGCGACCCTCCACGGGTCCGAGCGCCCAGCACACAGGTCTGCACACGCTTGTGTCCCACACTCCGCTCTCAGCAGCAGGCTCTCGCTTACCAAGCTCCGGTACTGGCCCTGGAACAATTTTGAAGTCCGGCAGTGCGAAGGCTGGGATCCCAGGGAGTCAAAAGACTTTATCCGGTGAGATGAGGGCCGGGCACACACGGAGTCACTTCCCAGGCCAATGTCTGCAAAGGCGACAGAGGGAAGAGAGCGAGCTGAGCGCCTGACCCCCGCACCCTCACCGCACAAGGGCCCCGCATCCCATCCCGGCAGGGGAGCGGGAGCAGGTGCCATCCTGCACCCACTCAGGCACCGGCCCAGAAATTAACCAGACGTGACTACGCACCTGTTCTTCTTCAGGGTAAGTTTCAAGTTTGTAAAGTGTTTGTAACCATTTTTAATACTTTCCCTTCACCTTGAGAAAGTAAGCCTCTCACACACAACTGCTTAGCAGAGCACCACCCGGGACTCACCCCACCGCACGCGCACCCTCCGGGATTATACCTCAGACGACAAGCGGTGAGTGTGATTGTGCAAGAAAGGAAAAGACTGTCTTACTGAGAACAAACAGAAACCCCCTAGCATCCTCTGGCCAGAGAGGCCCTTCTGAGGAGGATCTCCTCGGCTGGGAGGCAACTACGCTTTCTTCCCCTCGCAAAGTGGCTGAGGGGACCAGCCCAGGTGGTACTAGGGGCTCAGCTCTCTCAGGAGTCCCTTCAGGACTGCACTCCCCACTCAGGCCAACCAGCACGACAATGTTAGCAACCCACTTTGCAGAAGTGACGCGAGACCTCAAAAAAGTTTTCCAGGGAAACCACTGCTGTGAGATGCACGAGGTTTAGAAAGTCCCTGCAGCTACAAAGGGGCTTCCCCCTCCTCCCCCCGCTAAAACACCCTGCAACTGCTGGTCACCAGGTCCTATCTTTCCAGCAGATGCTTGGATTGGTTTAAGTGGTGTCTCATAAAACTCCAACTTAGTTACCAACAACTGCAAGTGTGAGGCCTTTACAGGGAAACCTAGGTTTCCAGCTGTCCCTCAAGCATGTAGGCTGGGGCACCACTGGGTCTGAGTCCCTGGACCGGCGGCCCAGTGCTGTGCAGGGTCACCCCCTGTTTGCCCCCCTCCTCCAGACTGCCTGCCGGGCCCACAGGCTCTGGAGTCTGGGAGCCCTGCCCTAAAAACCACCCTGACATCTCAGTCTTGAGTCTGTACCTTCAAAGGGTCCCTATGATTCTCAGGTCCCGCTCAGGGCTGGCAGTAATGCCACAGAGTGCTAGTGCTCCCTACAGAGGCCTGGGCAATCCCAAGCACAAACCAGCTCCCAGAGGGCATTTTGTGAAGACGCTGCCCCAGTGGCTGCCCGCCCGCCGTACCCAGGGGACACTTAACACGGGGGAGGTCTCTCCAGGACACCTCTTACTTCCCCAGCACCAATCTTCTTTCTGTCTCCGCACACCAGGAGAACACACATGGTTTTCTTTAAGTGCCAGAGCAGAGGGAAGGTGACGACAGGCTTTTCTCAAGAAGGCTGCCAACGACCGTGGAAGCAGCAGGCGCACCTGTCTTATACCTGAGTCAGCCACGTAAAGCTGAGGTCTAATAAAGATACAGTCATCTCCATCGCACTGACTTCAAAAACAAAAATTAAGAGCCAGCAAACACAAAGGCAAAAACTTCTTTCCGTCTGAGAAGGCTGTCATTTTGTCTGAAGAGAAAAGTACCAAGTTTATTTCAGAACCCCCGACAGATCTCTGTACAGAACAGCGCTCCCCGTTCCACAGCCAGTGTGCATGCGATGCTGTCAAGAACACAGGAGAAACACCTCCATGTTAGGGGGTAAGAGCCACAGGAACAGGCACCCAGAGACGCGGCTCCCAGCCTTCACGTCCCCACTACTGACGTGTCACCTGCGGCCGCACCCTGACAGCCCTCCCAGCAGACAAATGGCGGGAGGGTCACTGCAGATGGTCCCGTGGCCCCGAGTGTCGTGGCTCTATTCCCTCCACACAGAGAGGTGAGTGCACCCATCTGAAGGGCCATGGTGTAAAACTAGGAGGGACCCCCTACAAGACAAACACAAGTTTCCTGATCAGGAGACTGTCAAGGTCCAACTCCCCCCATAAACCTGAAACTACAATCTGTAAAGGTAAATGGGAAAGCAAAGATGACTTTGAAACAAAAGAGCCACCAAGTCCTTCTGGACTCACACACTCTCCAGACCCAGTTTCTCCAGCCCGCAGCCAGTGTGGCCTCCCTGGGAGCATGTGCACAGACCCTGCTGTCCTCACCGCGGTCTGGGAGCCCACCAGAGGGCCGGCGCCCCCTTCTCCACTCACCCTCTCCACTGAGAGTGACGGGCCAGAACCTGCAGACCACACAGCCCGGGTGCCCTGTCGCCCACAGGAAACCTGGCCCAGGCAGGAGTTAACTGTAGAGGCCAAAAAACTGGCCACACCTCAAAAACAGTCACTAGATCTGCTGACCAGATATGCTTCAATCAGCATTAACTTAATAAAAATCCAGAGCAAGGAGCTTCTAGGTCCAAGGCAGCCCATGAGAACGCCCACGTGGACAAGGCCTTCCTCCTCTGCTCTACTTGCAGGCAGAAAGTCTCCGCCCACAGGAAGGAAAACAGTCGATACCTACTTGGTATCTACCAGGACCTACAGAGGAAGACTAACAAGGAATAAATAATAAGAATACCACTGCAGCAGAAGAGACAGCCTAACATTAATGCAGTCCTTTTCCATTCAAGGACGCTCATTCTACCTCCTAACAGGAAAGCAAGTCTTTGCCCTTCAGTGGTCCCCTCCCGTCCAATTCAGTAAAAAGAGACTTACCTGCTGTTACTTTATTTAGAGTCACCAAGGAGCTGAGGACCTTGTTGAAATTCTGCCCCTGATACAAGTCGTTCGCATCAAACGTCTGAAAGGGAAAAGTGGACAAGCAGGATTAGCAGAGCCCCGTGAGGGGCAGGGGAGCCGGCGCCCCCGCAGCAGCAGCGAGGGGATATTTGCAGGCCGAGCAGGGGAGACCCTCGGGGCGCGGCACACCTGGGAGCCCGGCCTACGTGGGACAGGACGCCAGACCAGGCTCCCTCGTGGGGCCCTTTGATCCCAGGCCTGAGCCCAGTTTCCTAGCCACCTGCTCCTCACCCTGTGCCCACCACCACCCCCAGCCACAACCTGGGCGCTGCTGGTGCCCAGCAAAGCCTCCCTCCTTAGACTGAGGCCGAGGCCACAGGGCAGGCCTGCTGAGACCTCCTCTCCTCTCACAGCCGAGGCCAGGGCCAGCAACAGGAAGGGGAAGCGCAGACATCGGGGCACACGCTCAAGCAGAAGGAGGGGAAGGGCTCTGGGAGCAGGGCGGCAGTTCTGGGGGGACACCTCCATCCTCAGGGCAGAGAACTGAAGCCAGACCAGGACTGCCTGATCTGCATCTCCCACAATCTCAGCAACCAAGGGACAGGGGACATGACCAAGTCAGCCCCTGCCCACCGCCGGCCCTCCCCGCCCACCCCCAACCCCAGGAGCCGAACGAGATGCGCACCCAGCCTTGCAAAGCCAGTGCGGCCAGTGCACAACACATGTGCAAACACATCTCACTCCCAAACACCGACCACATACAGCTCTAAGCCCTGAACAAGCACCCCCAAACTCAGCATCAGATCACCCACAGCTCTGTGCCACACAAGTTATGGAAAATTCTTTCAAAGACGCGATTAACAGAAAGGTGTGTTTAGGTGACAAAACGTGAACTGTGTTAACATACGTCAAAGGTTCTGGCACAGGAACAAAAAGGAACTAAGTCATCCCAGGAGTGACTTCCTCTCTGGTTGCCCGCCGCCTCTCCTTCAACAGCAGCCCCTCCACCCCACATCCTGCCAGGAGCCCCGCTTCTCTGCTTCCTGCCCCCCACCCTTCTCATCTGACTGCGCCAGCCCCATGTCCCCCTAGGCTCGGCAGGGCCCAGCCAAGCCCCCAGCACACCAATCGCGACAACTTTACATCCCATGTGCACACGCCACCCTCGACTGAAATCTGTAAAAGCTGACCTCACAGCACATGACATCCAGCAAGTGGCCGGTACAAGGTAACAGTGCAAATGTTTGCTGAACAGGTAAATAACACCCCACCCACCCACCAGCCACCCTGTGGTGCTGAACGTCCCTGAGAGGACAGTCACACAAAGAACAGCTACGAGGAGCCATCCCGGAGCTGAACAATGATTGCTGTCTTCCCAGAAGTCTCCAGGTAATAGTCTTCCGTCTTAACTTCCCAGATGAGTGAAAATCATCACCACATATGTTACTTAAACATGAACAAAAGAAAGTCCAGAAGTTGAAAAACCACCTCTAGGATGGAGGCCATGGGAGCCGAGCCGAGACAGCGTCCAGCACAGAGAAGGGAGAGAACCGGCTGGAGCCACAGCACAGACACCCGAGCGCCACAGCACATCGCGGGCGCACCTCATCTGGATGAAGCAAACCACAGCTCAGGTCACGACGCCAGACCCTGCCTGTAAGAGTAAGGAGCCCTCAGGACAGTCTTTAGGATCACCCTGTAACACAGCTTGACGCATCTGCTCTGGTATCTGTTATTTTAAAAGAAATTCCAAGTCAAACGGGAGCGTTCATTGTCGAGGCTGACGTACCATCTACGTTTTTCAGTGGGTTGGCTGCAACTTTTATTAAAAGTATTACCCTGCATAGGCCTCAGCTCCCTTCTGCAAAATGCGGGAGCAGGTGATCTGTACACCTCCCAGCCCTCAAGCTCTAACTCGGGAGCTTGGAAAATTCACATCGTGGTACTGTGCAAAAAGAAACATACAGAAAGACACCGACTAACCTTCATTGTGGCGAGGCAGAGAGGCACAAAACCCAGAAAAACAGGATGCCGAGAACTGAAGTTTCCTGTTATTCCAGAACTATGTATCTTTCTTACACGGATACCAGGAAGTGTCTGGTTGGCGGAGACGGTCCACCAATGGGCTCCAACGTGACGTCAGACCAAAGTGAGTTCACACACGCGCCACCTTCCTAACAGGAAACTACACAATGGGATGAGGTGAACGCTTGTCACTGAGAGGAAAAGACACATGTTCTAAGTCAATAAAGTGTTTTAACTGAAGTTCTTCTCTAGACAAAGGTAACAGGCCACTTCTTGAAAAAGGAAGCTATTCGACACAAAGCAAAGCCAGAAGAATCTTCGCGTACAGAGAAAGCCTGCGCTCCGGGAGCAAGAGGAAATTCTCACCAACAGGCACATACCCGGGGGTCCCAGGGCCACAGCCTGCCTGCGGGGGCTGCCTGCGCTGAGGGCTAGGCTGCAAGGGGGCGGAGCCAGGTGCTGCTCCTACGTCCCCCTTCAGGTGGTTCTCAGGAGGGGCTGCAGTCAGGGCCTCCCAGGACATCAGGAACCAAGACGTTCAAGACACAGAACAGACCAACTGAATGCGAATTGCTGAGGAAGGGGCCCCAGATGAGAATGGGACGCTCACCAGGTGATTCCGGGCAGCCCAGGGTGAGGTGGGGAGAGGAGGACGGGTCACAACCCTCTCCCCGTGCAGTGAGGAGGGGACACAACACCCCACAGATCCTAGAACCGATCCAGTCAGAAGTGTACGACCGAATACTCACCGTCACTTTTGCGCTTCAGTGAAATAAGGTGCAGCAGAATAACCCAAGAGTCTCAAAACAAGCCTACTGGTTTTCCACAGAAAAACAAAGCTCATAATATTAGACTCAGTAGCTACAGGGTTTTAAATATTTCACTTTCGGCAGAAACAACAATACATAATGAAATACAACCAACAGGAAACCAGGATGGAAGAGACCCAGGGTATTCAAGGTGAGACATAAAATACTTGGAGAGTCTCCACCGTGGCCCACGAGGGGAGAGGCTGGGCTGGGAAGGAGGCAGGCGGTGCTTCTGACCTGAAGCCTCCCCCTGCCCTCCCCCAGTGGCCAGGGCCTTACGCTACTTACTGAAGCCCTGGGGGCCTCCGGGGTCCCGTCCTTGAATGGGAACGAGGAGCAGGAAAGACTCGGAGGATGATGCAGGTGATGACATGAAGCAGCAACGGGCAAAGCCTCACCAGTGACTGAGATCAAACTCTCAGTTCTGCACCGAGAACCCCGAGGCCTCCTGCGAAAGCTGGCCCACCCGCGACTACGTTCTGCCAAGGGAAACGCCTGTTCAACAAAATGCAAACAACCACAAAACAAAATCAGCTTCACGCATGGCTGGGTGCTCAGGACCAGAGAACACTTGAGAGACGGTGCAGAGAACGGGCTGCACGCCCACACACGCGGGCGCCCACCTGCACGGACAGCACCGCCGCCCCAGGTCGCACTCCAGCGGGAGCCCCTCCTCCGGCGCTGAGGCTCCCATGCTGGAAGCCGCTGCTCCTGACACAGACCCTGAGCCGCGCTCACCTTTTAGCACCCCGAGCCTGTGAGGGGGAACGCGCACACTGCCAGCCTGCACTCGGTCTGCTCCCCGCTCTACCTGCCGCCATCCCCGAACGCCACCCGGGTCAGGAACAGCTGTCACCCTGCGCTATCTGCAGACACAGAGCCATCCAAGGCCTTCTCACTGTTAAGTCTGAGAGAGGGGATCACAGCCATTGTTGACACAGCATACAATCACAGATCCACCCGGGGCCAGCCTGCAAAAGTGGGTGGCGGGGCACCATCAAGGGCAGTGCCTGAGGTGGGCAGCGCTGCCCCGAGGACCACCTGTGCCCTTCCCACAGGGCATCCTCAACGGGGGAGACGATCTCCTGGCAATGGGAGGGAAAGAAAATTAAACCTGAGGCTCTCTGTCCAGGGGTCCCACTGATCCCATTTGGAAGGGGCTTCTAGGAATCTGCCTACATAGCTGGGAACCACCCATCAGAGGTTCCCAGCCTGGCCTTCCTCCCCATCTGTTCTGCAGGGCCCAGAGAAACCAGGTCCTGAGAGCACCCAGCACCCTGACCACTGACCCCCAGGAAATAGTGCCCATGACATCACTAGGAGGGCTAAACCTGTCAAATACCCAGAACCTGGCCCAAACTCAACCTCCCAGCCTTAACTTTTGCTAGTCCCCTAGAGATATCCTGTTTTGACATATTCCTTACCTATATTTAATATCACATTTAGTGTCAGGTTTAGTTACTGAACTAACACCTGAAAAAAGGAGGGCTCACCTGTACATGAGGAAGACAAGGCTGTCTGTCACATGTCAACTGTCACCAGCACCCCTCTTGGCAGGGCAATGCCATCAGGGTGACTTCATGTGCACATGGAGGAGCTCCCAAATGTGCAAGCTCTAGCCAGACAGAGGACGACTATGTTTTAGCAGAAAGAGCCACCATGGTTTTCAGGAAAGCATTAACTGCTAATTTGGTAAAATAAGGAGGTTTCGAAGGCACAAGACAAGAACAGATGCTGATCTACCCAGAATGTTCACTCTCATTATGCTGGTTTCCAACCTCCCTTGTCTAACTCCAAGACACTGCGACCTCCACTGCGACCCTGGGAGAGGGTGTGGGCCCCCACCCACTGCCACGCCTTCCCGCAGGTTCTGGCCAGTGAGGCATGCGCACAAGGCACCAGATGCCGGAGGATGCTGCAGGCCAGCCCCCAGCAGGAGCTTTAGGGACCCCTGAGTGTTCAGCCTGCCTCCCAGTCTTCTCCTTTAAATGAGAACGGCAAGGCCCGAACTGGAGCTGCTCCATCAGCCTGGATCCCAGAATACAGAGCACAGAGCAGAGCGACCCCACATCCGCAGCTAACACATGATGGCAGGGTAGACCTCGGTGCCATCAGCCCCGGAGACGTGGGGGGTGACCGGCCAACGGCATCTCTGGCATCTCTAGCACAAGCTGGCAGCACACCACGCCCACCCTGCCCCAGCAGAACTGGGCCTGAAGGGCAGACCACAGCTCCAGAAAAACATAGACACTGCCAAGACAAGACACCAGCGTCTTCGTGCTCGCCCACAAAGAGCGCCTTCTCTCTCGGAAGACTCCCTCCCCTCTTGCCATCGGCCAGCGCCCTTCGGCCGGGTGCCCCAGAGCAAGGAGGGCAGGCGGGGCCGGGAGCCACTTCCGACCCCTCGGCTCCTGCACCGCCCACCACATCCCCACAACAGAGCCCAGAGGCCCAGAGGCCCAGCCGCCAACAGTCTGCGCAGCGGGAGTTCAGAGAAGCCTGGCTGGGGGCTGTGACTCAGGTCTCCCACAGGGCGGCCATCAGGAACTCGCTGCCAGCCTGAAGGCCCCGGGCTGAGGACCTGTTGGGACAGTTTGCCCACCGGCTATGGCGGGAAGCCTGACACTTGTGTCTGCACAGCACGGCTGACCAGGACTGGTTTGCACAACCAGCAAGTTAAGAAGGGCAAGAACCACATGCACAGACTCAGAGGCTCCAGGCCATCCCCTGACCCTGCTTTCCTCAGTGTGGGCCGCAGCCTCAGGACTGCCCTTCCTCATGGGGCCACAGAACTGCCGGCAGCCCCGGAGCTCAGCCAACAAGACCATCCCCTCAGCTGCACCTGCCAGCCCCGCTCGAGTCCCAGCCACACAGCAAGGGACAGAGCAACAAGGGGCTGCACCCGCCCCAGGCGACACAAGACTGGCGCCTTCTGGAAAACCTGTGCCCGCGTGTGACTCCCAGTGCACAGTGGGGGGCCACGCAGCACCAGGACCAACCAGAGCAGCCCGACGGACTCCATCAGGGATGGCACAGCAGGGGGCTCTGCCACCACAGCCGCTTGCACACATCCTCTCCCCACTCACGGCAACCTGGCTGCACGGACCCCCGGACATCACCAGCCACAGCACCTGACCCACCTCACCTCCCCGACACAGGAGCAAAAGTAGATGGCTCACACCTGAATGACATCACCAACGATGCACTCCGTGATGCACCCAAGGACAAAATGCCCCGCAACGTGGAGAAGCCTTTCCACCGCCTCGGCACTAACAGAGAGACCCCCACAACCAAGGCCGGCAAAGCACCTTCTCAACTTACGCAGCCTTCATACTCCAAGTGCAACCAGCCAGGTCAGCTCCTCCACTGAGTTTATGAGGAAGCTATTTTTGACACAAGAAATCATTACTTTTAGCACAGTTCTGGAGTGTGGTTCTTGAAGTTTAAAAATACAATCTCGTCCTATCACACTGTCAAATGGAATTCGTGATTTCAGAACAAGATGAATCTTAAATAAGTTGTGCTCTTTAAGTTTAATGCAAATGGTCCATATTGTTGGAACTATGTGAAGAACAGAGCTCCAGCGGGGAATTTTTGCCTCCTTGGCTTCTGTGGATTTTGTATTTCATTCCACCTACACCTACACCCTAGAGATAAAATTAAAGTCTGACGCTGGATTCTGTCAGGACACAGCCTTTCACCCAACGTGCTCCCAGTTTCTTTCAGTTTAAAATGACAATGAAATCATTTTGTGGATGCCCCTGTAATCAACACCCAAAACCCCAGGACAGGGACCACCTGTACAACAATATTTTAAGTGGTTCCCAAGAAGGCTGAGGGGGAGGGAGAACGAAGCTCTGAGAAGTAAGGCAAGACGGCTGACGCAGCCAAAAGGCTGCTGAGTCTCCGTCCTCCACAAAGCAGCAGCCGTCCGAACAGAGTCCGCCAGGAAGCGGAGGCCGGCCAGGCCGGGGAGAGGAGGGACGAAGCGTCCAAGAGGCACGAGGTGCCAGGCTGCAGGTCTCATGCCAATCCTATTTCACAAAGGGGAAAACGAGGCTCCAAGATGGCGTAACAGAGGTTCCAGAGGACAGCAAAGAACTGAACCCAGTGAGTCACTGCTGCTCCCCTCCCTACCCCCACCACACACACACACACGTCAAGCAGCGCAGCACCCAAGGAGAGGGCTGGGCTCAGCCATGCCCCGCACAGGCGCAGCAGCCCACCTGCCCACAACGGGCTCCCAGTCCGTCTCCCAGGGACAGTGAGGTGAGCCCGGGAAAGCAGCCACTCCGTGGCCACAAGAGGAAGGTCTGGGCAGGTGCACGACAACTTCCCAGCTGACAGTGAGTTAGGTGCTGGCATCAGAGCCAGAAGGGCAGTAAGCACAGTGCGTTCACTTTAATACTCCACGTAAGTAGTTCTAAACTCAAACTCTGAGCAGTGCTTCACAATGGCAAACTGCAGACACACACTTCCTCCCAGCCTTCCCAAGGCTCCACTGCAATGACAGAAGAGGCAGGCTTTGAAAAACAGCAACAAAGAAGGAATCCACTGCAGTGCTCAAGGAGGGAGCAGAGAGGCCAGGAGCCGTGCAGATGAGGCTTAGGGAATTCTTGAGAACAGGAAGTAGACGGGATCTCAACATCCGAGAGGGGTTCTCCACAGCACTCGTGAGAGCCCGGGGAAAGAGCGGGTAGCCCTCCAGCACCAGGGCAGGAGAAAAGCGCCCGGGGCCGCAGCGCAGCGGCCACTCCGTCCCCCACTCCCTCCCGTAGCTGAGCGCCCCAGACCGCACCAGGAGAGCCTGCTGCCTGCCTGCGGGGATTCCTAACATGAATGAGGTGCTGCCAGTCCCCTACACCCCACAGGCACCGAGAGAAGGAACTGGAGAGGCAACTCTACCCAAGAATGGAATGCCCTGAGGGCTCTCACCTGTCCCCCTACCTGGAGGGGGCAAGGCAACAGGATGCAGGAAAGACCCATCCTTCCACCCTGCCCGGGGGGAACCGCCCTCAGCTCCCCACCACTACCCCATCTCCATCCCGCCATAACCTGCGGCGACACCATCCTGGGCCAGTCCCGGACCACCAGCGCGGCTACACATTCACATCAGCCACTGGGCCTTCAGTCACAAACAGGAAGAGGAACCAAGGCCACGGTTGACAGAATAGTAAAGAGGACAAGTGACTTCGGCTCCAAACAAGATGCAGCAGACACTCTCCTGTTCCTCCAGCTGAGAGCAGCTAAAAGCCCTGGATGTTACACGTGAGAGACCACATGTAAGAGGGACGAAAGACGAGCCAGTGCTGAAAAGGACAGGCTTGCGGACTACGAGCTGCAAGACCTGAGAAATAGCACAGCAGCAGGCTCTCTGGGTTCCCTGTCTGCTCCCCTGGCTGGGTGCTGAGGAGCCTGCAATCCCGGCACACCAAGGGGCGCAGACCTCAACAGCCCGGGAAAGCCTGCCTTCTCCGGCCAGAGCACCAGGGAGGCGGCAGCCCAGCACACAGGCAACTTCTGGACAGTAAGCAACCTCCCCTCCAAACAGCACAGGAAACATGGCCCACGCTCGCAGGCCTAAACAAAGTGCCCCCGAGGCCCCACAGAGTCGCAAAGAGTTCCTCATTTTCCAGACAGGAGCAAAGTCTAAGAAGTACCCACTTCCGGTTCATTATGTATAAAACTAACTACTGAAAAGTTATGAATCACCAAACAGCACAATGAGTAAAATCTGGGATACAGAGGGATGGTGAGGGAGCTGGGAGACCGTCAAATGTGCCAAATCCTTTTCTTTCACGTGAACCTGAAAGAAGCATAGTAGGAGAGGAGGAACTGGATGAGGGGACAACTTTATGGGTACAAATCCAAAGGGTTTTGTAAGAATTAGCCATTACAATGATAAAATGAGAAAGCACTTTATAAACTAACCAGTGCCTCACAGATACAACTTCCCCCAGGCAGCACAGAAAGTTCAAAGGAAATCTGAGCGATCAGAAAAGACAGAAGAGCAGAAGGCGCATGACATGAAACTTGAGGGTAGATGCCATCAAAACGCCCACAGAGATGTTCAGACAATTTCACGGAGAACCAAAACCAAGAAAAATTACGCTTATGACCAGACATTTTCACTCAGATTCACAATCCCCCTCTAACTCCCATTTAAGGTAGGTCATCAAATCCAGGACATTTCACTGGTTCCACTCTTCAAAATCACCTTACGAAGCCGGGGGCCAACCAGGAAGCAGCGGCAGGCCCTGCCCACCCAGGGGCTCGGCCAGCCTGGACAGCCAGAGCCCTTCTTTAAACCCCAACCCCGTGTTACCATCCCTGCTGCAGGACTCACAGCCACTGACTCATATCCCAGTTTCGTTTGGTTTTACCTGCCAGGCAGTGCTGCGTGGTGCCTCCAGCACAGACGTGCTACCGTGTGCTTCCTCAGGACAAGGTTCAGGAACACCCTCATGAATCTTGCACAGACTGACTGACATCACCTGGAGACCCACTTCCTTGTTCCCCATTCATATGGAAATGAAACTTACTCTTCAGTTTTTAGAACACATTCTATCCAATAAGCACTCTGGCTGAAGGACCCCACGAGGTCATCCTATCTGAACAGGGGAGCAGCCATCCTATGAGCACTTGCAGTCATGGAAGAAATTAACTTCTCCTCTTCCAGGGGCCGGGTTCTGAACTAAGATCCCAGCAAGATGCTGGAAAACAAGAGGGTAAGTTTCCAGGTCTTCTGCTGGTAAAGAGATGTCAAATTTAAAGTTGGAACAACACAAAATACTTACTACACAAACATCCTGCCCTCTTAAGTGCCTTGTCCTGGTCCTTCAAACACCTCTATCTGACTGACATTCTCCAAACTCTGACCATGATCCACAACAAAAATGCATTTTACATCATAACCAGTACACACACAAAATCCGTATAGCTGTTGTGCAATCTGAATTTTTAGTAAAGTCGCCGTCAAGTAAGAGGTAAACAATGAGCAAATGCAACAAGAACAGAATTTATTCAAGCTTTAAATAAAGTTGCTATTGATCCACTGGTTCTGATTTAATTCAGTTATAAATCCATCATTATATTGAACGGCTTTAACTGAGTTATGCATTACACCCAAAATGAGGGGGGATGTGTAGGAAATTAACATTCTGCAATTAATTCCCTCTTCAGCTGCACAGTGCAGATAATCTATATTAACATACTTATTAAGAAATCAAAATACATGAATCATAGACACTACGTTCAGAGCTCCCTAAAAAGGTCAAACGCCCAGGCCCACAAGCTTGCCTCCAGCCTCTCCCTCTCGGAGAGCTTCCACCAACCAGACTCTGCCATCCCCTTCTTTCAGCTGATCTTTAGTTTTAAACTTAGAAATTCTGGAATCTTTACAAACCTGGATTCAAATATCGGCCCTGCACTTGGTGAACATCAGCGATCAGGCACATCACTTCAGCTCTGCATCTCACTTCCACTCCAGGGACCGGGGCTAACTGCACCCACCTTACAACGTCACCCTGTGGCTGGCCTGGTACTCAGGAGCCAGTCAGCCCGCAGGCACCACCAAGCTGCTGATTTGCAGTTTTAAAGGCTATTAGAGGCACACCTGAGAGATATTGCAGGTTTGGTTCCAAATTACCGCAATAAAGCCAATGTCACAATAAAGCCAGTCACATGAATGTTCTGGTCCCTGAGTGCATATGAAAGTTATGTTTATGCTACACCGCAGTCTATTAAGCCTGCAATAGCATTATGTATATATCTTAATTTTAAAATAAAAATCTGGCGGACGTCACATAAAAAGCAATGGACATACCTTGATTTTAAAATACTCCATTGCTAAAAAAGGCTAACCATCATCTGAGCCTTCAGCAAGTCATAACTGTTTGGCTGGCGGAGGGTCTTGCCTCGATGTTGATGGCTGCTGACTTTTCCAGTGGTGGTTGCTGACGGCTTGGGCAACTTCTTACCATGAGAGAGACAACAATGACGTTTGCCACACCAATTGACTCGTCCTCTCGTGATTCCTCTGTAGCAAGCAGGACTAGCTGACAGCATCTTACCCACAGCAGAAGTTGTCTCTCAGTTGGAGTCGATCCTCTCAAAGCCTGCCACTGCTCCATCAACTGCGCTAGTGTGCCTCTAAGTCTAAGTCCTCTGCCGTCACCTCAACAGTCTTCACAGCATCTTCACCCAGAGCGGATTCCATCTCAAGAAACCACCTTCTTGGCTCATCCATAAGAAGCAACTCCTCAGCCATCCAAGTTCTATCCTGAGATGGCAGCAGCCCAGCCACCCCATCAGGTCCCAGGTCGAATTCTCGTTCTCCTGCTGCTTCCACCACAACTGCAGTTACTTCCTCTACGAAGTCCTGAACCTCAAAGTTATCCACGAGGGCTGGAATCCACTGCTTTCAAACTCCTGTGTGTGCTGATATTCTGACCTCTTCCCATGAATCATGAATGTTCTTAAGGACATCCACCATGGTAAATTCTTTCCAGAGGGTTTTCAATTGACTTTGCCCAGACCCATCAGAGGAATCACTGTCTATGGCAGCTGTAGCCTCACAAAATGTACTCCCTAAATAATAAGATTTGAAAGTCGAAATTCCTCCTTGATCCCTGGGCTGCAGGAAGGATGCAGGCACGGAAACAATGTTGATCTCACAGTCTGTCTCCACCAGGGCTCCTGGGGGACCAGCGGCACTGTCAATGAGCAGTAACAGTTTGAAAGAAATCTTTCTGAGCAACAGGTCTCAAGAGTGGGTTTAAAACACTCGGTAAGCCCTGTTGTACACAGATGTGCTGCCATCAGGCATGTCTGTTCCGTTTACAGAGCACAGGCAGAGGAGTCAGCATACTTCCCAGGCTGTTCAGATGGTGAACGAGCACTGGCTTCAACCCGAAGTCAGCAGCTGCGTGAGCCTCTGGCGGAGGGTCAGCCTGTCCTGTGAAGCCCTGAAGCCAGGCACTGGCTTCTCCCCTCTCGCGAGGAAAGCCCTAGATGCTGTCTTCTAATACAAGGCTGTTTCCCCTGCGCTGAAAATCTGCTGTGTAGTGTAACCACCTTCGTGAATGATCTGAGCTAGATCTCCTGGAGAACTCGCGGCTCCACCTCACACTTTGATGTCACGGAGGCGGCTTCCTTCCGCCAACCTCATGAACCAGCCACCTCTGCGGGCTTCCAACAGTTCTTCTGCAGCTTCCTCCCCCTCTCAGCCCCCGCAGAAATCAGTGCGCCAGGGCCTGGGTCTGGACGAGGCTCTGGCGTAGGGAGTGTCGAGCCTGCTTGAGCTTTCTCCACATCAGCAATAAGGCTGTTTTGCTCTTTGCTTTCTCATCATTCATGTGTTCGCTACAGGACCACCTTTCATTTCCTTCAAGACCTCCTTGGCCATCACAACTTGGCTGTTTGGCACAAGAGGCCTCACTTTCTGCCCATCTCAGCTTTCGACAAGCCTTCTTCACTAAGCAGAATCATTTCCAGTTTTCAACTGAAGGTGAGAGATGTGTGACTTCCTTTCACTTGGGCACTCAGAAGCCATTGTGGGGTTATTAATTGGCCTAATTTCAACACTGTGTCTCAGGGAAGAGGCAGGCCCAAGGAGAGGGAGCGATGGGGGACCGGCTGGTAGGGCGAGCAGTGAGAACACACATTTGTAAGTTTCCCCATCTTATATGGGCATGATTTGGGATGCCCCAAGACAATTACAAGGGTAACAAAGATCGCAGATCACCATCACAAATATAATAATAATGGAAAAGTATGAAATATTGCGAGAATTATAAAAAATGTGACAAGAGACATGAAGTGAGCAAATGCTGTTAGAAAAATAGCGCTGACAGACTTGCTCCACTGACAGTCGCCACAAACCTTCAGTCTGTAAAATGCACGGTATCTGTAAAAAGCCTGGGAAGCTAGCATAAAGGCAGTGCAGAGCTCAGGAGAGAATGACGAAGCTCACAAGTGATGCGATACAGTCTTCGGACTCTGGAAAGCAGAAGGAACGTCTTCTCCTTGTCCACATGCCAAATGCACACAACTTGCAGGCTTAGATGCCCAACACTACCCTCAAATGTCCCTTCCTGAGGCCCCAGCGGCAGCCTCATGCCGAAGGCCCCAGTACCACCTGGCTCCCACCGTGACAGTAACTACTCAGGAAGGACTGTCAGGGGTTGCTAGGAGCATCAGGCAAAAAGGCTCTGGGCCCCAGCCCACAGAGCATGTGCGAAGTCCTAGGAGAAAGGGCCCCTCTACAGCGGAGAGAGCTGGTGGGCGCCACCCTAGCCACGTGAGGGAACTCTGCACCGGCAGCATGGCATCGTCTGCATCAAGTGCCTTCTGGTCTGACCCACGGGGACACGGAACATCACGTGTGCAGCGCTCGTGCCTAAAACGCCTGACGTGAACCAGATCCTGCCCAGACTGCGGGGCCGACATGACAACAAGCCTCAATTCTTCAAAACCCTGAAGTCATAAAGGGTAACAGTGGTGGAAACTCAGGAGACGAACGAGACACAACAAACTGAATGCCATGCGCGACCCTGGTTTGGGGCCCACATTTAAAGAAGGAAAAGCCACGCAGCTGACCTGGAGACCACCGGACGCACCTAGACGGGATCTCAGGAAGGAGGCGCCTGCGGGGGCGCGGCCGCGCAGGAGGAGGCGCCCCCCAGACGGCCGCCGTGCTGAGTGCCGCGAGGCCTGCACGCGGGCTGAAGGTCTACGCAAGGGCGGCAGGGAGGCACGGGGCGTTTACACTGGCCTCCCCACCTTCCTGCCAGGTGTCGATTTTTCACAACAAAGCGGGGGAGGGGCAGATTACGAGGTGCTCTCGGGTCCCCTCAGCACCCCTGCCTCCCTCTTCAGCAGACTCGGAAGCATCTCGCCCTTCATCCAGAGCTTTCCCACAAAGCTGTCTGGGAACAAGGACTCAAACGAGCACCCCCAACAGGCCCCTGTCGCGTCAGTCGCTGCCACGCCAAGCTCCCCAGGCTCCCGCACAGCTAGGCTGGCCTGCTTTGGCAACGCACAGGCTGGAGACGAGGGGACTTCCCTCTGCTTTCCCCAAGCTAGGCAGCCTTCTAGGCTCTTCTGCAAGCCTGGGGAACTCACGCAGCTCCCTCTCCCAGCCAGATCGCTCTTGCCTGCACCAAACCCTCATGGAAAGGACCCACTGGGTCAGCTTTAGACACCAAACAAATCAGATACTCTCCAAGGGGTGCTGGGGTCACTATGCGTAAAGCTCCACACTGCAACCCTCCCGGGTACCACCCCATCTACCGTAAGCCCTCCTGCAGAGCACGCGCACCCACTTCACCGGCCTCAGAGTGAAGCGGGAGGCCAGCGGCCGTGGGAAGTCAGACCGCACCGCTCCCCACGCCAAGGGCCAGGCAGCTTCCAGAAACCACCAGAGACAACACCCAACAGAGAACAACAGAAATTAGGTCAGAAATGCGTACTCTGGCTAGAAAGTTATTTGCTTAAACTCACTAAATGCAGACCTCACATCTAAATACGGTCTGAAAGGCCTGGGACTTGTTTTGCTTTGTAACTGCTCACTGGGAACCTATCCTCTTGCTGGTTCCCAGGACTTAAGAGAACTCCCCAGGGACACAAACTGCTTTAAGGCAAGAAGCAAAGGGGGCTCTGCCTTCCTGCAAGGCCAACAGGAAAGTGTCTGTCAGGAAAAGGGGATCCCCTTCCTCCAAGACCAACAGGGAAGTGTCAGGGAGAAAGGGGGTTCCTTTCCCCTAAGACCAATGGGGATTTTCTTAATTTGTTTTTAAATGAAAATAGAAAAGTGAAAACTAAAAGACACTCAAAGAAATCTGTTTAACTAGACTTAAAAAAGGTGAGAAACGGGAAATAGAAGAATGAGGTCAAAAGGTGCAACCCCAAGTGACCAGAACTTCCTATGGACAGAGAAGCAGGCAGTCACACCACCTGAGGACTCTCAAGACTGCATGTGCACCTGAGTCCCAGAGTCACACTGTCCCCACGCAGCAGTCACCACCGACACTGTCCCATTTTTCACAAGGCCTTCCTGGAGAAAAGAAACCCAGACCCCCGCTGCAGGGCTCTTCCCACCAGCGGGCCAACACTGGAGACGCCTGTTTGGATGCAAAATGAAAAACGCGCATGTGACCTAATGGACTCAAGACAGCACATGTTTCATACATAGAAACCCACTTCTTCCCCCGACTCAGGACCGGTGACGTGTCCGAGGCTGACGAGGGGCTGTGTGGCCGGCAGAGCCACCCCAGAGCAGTGGGCATGAATGCGGGGAGCCTGGCACGTGCAGAACGCAGCCCCACAATGGCAGCTGCTCTACCTGAGCTGGTTCCAGGACACCAAGGAGCTGTGGCCATTTGCACAGGAGAAAGACTCTGTAGAGGGACAAGGGGCAGGAAACAGAGCAGCACTGGGCTTTCTCCGACGCACAGATGCCTGCCTTCCCCAGACTCTCCCACAGCCTCCCACCACCGTGTGGCCTGAGGAGATCCCCTGTACCCAGGGCAGGAGTCGGAGAAAGCTCTGGACACGCTGCTGACATGTCACCCCATCAGAGGCCGGGGAAAGAAAGTGATGATTTCCATTCCACTCTCCGCAGGACATGCTCAGTTTCTCCTCTCACACCAGAGCTAGAGAAACTCGCTAAGTGCAGGGTCGAGCCGGGCTCAGGGTCCTCTCTGATTCTGAAATTCTCGGCGATAAAGATGCCCAAGAGCGTCCCTGGGAAAGGTGAACAGCCAGGCCCCAGGCCACCTCCCGTGGGCTTGGCCACAGGCAAGGCGGCCCCGCGAGGATCGGAGCAAGGAGCAGGGTGACCCATCCCTTGAGCTGCCCTCCTGCAGTCACTGGATGAGAACGAAAGGCTGCCTGTTCAGCTGGAGAAAGCGCTTCTAGGGCCGTCTCCCCTCCCGGCGCGATGAAGTGGCAGTGGGCTTACACACCACAGGGCCACGCCGGAGCCAACCTCACTCCCCAGGATACACAACAGGTGTTCCAGGCTTCTTCCAAATGGTCCAGAACGACTGGAACGTCACTCCGCGTCTCCGAACTGGCCTTCGGGCTCCGTGGATTCGCTAAGTGACACAGAGCAGGAAACGGGCCGACGCGCCGCCTCCCGGCCACGTCTGTGGGGACTCTCTGACCTCCTTTTGTGAAGAAGCTCCGGGGAGAGGGAAGCACCCAGACAAACCTAACAGCTGTGGAAAGGCGCAACAGCTAGAATTCTAAAAGTAAATGTCCTGCCAAACAACAGCCTGACCGTCACCAGCAGTGATAAACTGACAGACGCTGCAGCGCCCTGCTGGCCGCCTCTCACATGACCACAGAGCGGCATGACCTGGGGATTATCCTCTTCAAAATCTGCATTTTTACAGATGAAGAAACTGAGTCCCTATAGGGCTACGGGTCCTTGTCTCCCCTGGACCTTTCCAGACATTCTCTGGGAACACACCCTCACACAAACCCTGTTCATGGACATCCAAACTGAGGTCTGTCCCAGAGTGGAGACCCCAAGAGTAAAGGAGGCGACCTTCGAAGCCCAACGGGATGCCCTGAATGTATCTGTCCCACACGCTGTCCCCTCCTCCGCGCTGGCCATGGCTGGGACCATCCTCCCTGCAGAAGGACAGTCCATCCCCAGAAAGCACGTCCAAATGACACATCAAACCACTGCAATGTGAGCTTCCAAGGAAGGAGCCACAATCATTCAAATGCGTCACGTGAACTAAACTTCAGGACCATCCCATCCATCACAGTCTCATGTGCTCAACACGTACTTAAACTGAGCGCTCCTGCGTGCCAGCATGAGGACAAGCAGGCCCCGAGTGCTCACAGTGCCCTGGAGGTTTCTCGTCCAGGCTGAGTCCTGCCTCTAACCGGCAGCTGGGTGAGAAGGCAGAAGCTCCCCAAGCACTGCGGTCCCGGCTCTGCAGGAACCGGACGTGTACCCAGCCCAGCACCCAGCCTTGGCTAAGTCGCCTTCACGGAGGCGTGGGAGAGCCAGACAGTGCAGAGACTGCTTCCAGCTCCTCCAAGGGTCCTCCCCCAAACCCCAGCAGTTCTGCTCCGCACCCACCAGCCCGCGCTGGAGGGTGCCTTTCTTGAAACGACTCTTTGGAGAAGCAAACCCTGAGGCCGCAGTACTTGCTGTCGTGCTGGTGGGCAGGTGGGGCGGCGGCTCCCTGGAAGCCGGGCTGACGTTTGGTGCACGAGAGATGATGCTGTCTTGACTTCGCAGCAGAGGCGCTCCCTGGCGGTGGGATGGACGTGGGCTGGGACGTTGCGCCGCACCTTACTCCTCCGCCTCCTCCCAGCTGGGCCACAGTCCACCAGGCCGGCCCAGTCCACCTGGGACCACGTCTGGGACTTCAGCCTCACGAACATGACACAAGAGAGGAGCTTAAGTATCTGAGCCACCTACACTCCTCCCTTTTCACACTTAATCCCACCTACCTCTATTCCTGCATCCCTTCGGGAAGTCTCCTAAGGACCGACACTGTTCCGGAATCCTGACGAGGCAGGGTGGCGGGCTACTCCACCTTCACCAGCCCTGGGCCTGGGGCAAGCGCCCTGCTCCCCAGCACCTTAGTCTTCCAATCACAACACTGGAATCAGGATACAACCTAACACAACAGAGTCGCCTGGAGGTTGAGCGAGTTAGTCCACGTCTTAGGACCAGGGCCCAGGACATGATAATCACCCAGAAAGTGCTGCTTATTCTCGTCACCTCTCGTACACCTCTAAGAACAATGCCACTAGCTGAGACCAACTACCAATTTGCACGGTCCAGCACAGACTGAAAACTCAGAGCTCCTTGTTCAAAAGTTCTTAAGGATTTTGAAGGGGAGAGCACAGCATTAAACCAAGTGCGGGGCCATGTCACACGCCCACGAGGCCAGCCCTGCCACCAGCCAAGTTCTCCTGAGACCTCCTTGCCACGAGTCGGTCCAGCGGCGCTGCCTCACAGCGTTAGTTCACCTAGTCAGTCCAGGCACAGCCTGCCTGACAGAACGCAGTCTGCAGGGCTGCAGGACCTGAGTTCAAATCCTCACACCCTCACTTGCTGGGCTGTGCACAACTCAGGACCCCTAAACACCTCATGTCTCAGTCTGCTCACCTGCAAAATGGGGAGAGCGCCACCCTCTCTGCAGGCCGTCTGGGAGGACTGAACCAAACAGTCCACGTGAGGCGCCCAGGCACATACTCTGTGCAGAACCAATGTTAGTCACCTTCAGTGTCAAAAGCACTGCATTCCCCATCCTCTCCATGACCCGGAGTGGCACTGTCCAATGTGAGGGCCAGCTGCCTGTGAGCGCTTGAGCACTTGAAATGAAGGCCAATTCAGACAGACACTATGAGTCTGAGAAATACATACCAGATTTTAAAGACTTAATGTGAAAAACCAAAGAAACAATTTCATAAATATTTTTAACTACATGTTGTAATAACGACATTATGGGTATACTGGCTTAAAGATAACATCTTATTAAATTCATGTTTCTTATTTTTTTAATGTAGTTACTAAGAAAGTTAAAGTAACAAACATGCTCACAGCATTTTCCTGTTGGACAGAAATGTCTGGTCTAGACATTGAGACACCCAAAGACCTGCGGTGAAGGGAAGGTCTGGCAACGAGGGAAACGCAGCCTGTATAGGGAGGAGACTGACCACGCACCCCACAGGACAGCAGGCCAGGCTCTGCAGTGCAAGATGGGGGCAAGGTGCACACTCTGCCAGGAAAAGTTAGAATTACAATCTCAATTTCTCTGCTTGTAAGTACCAATACGATGTTTGGAGAACAGTTACTCATTCCATCTCCCAAATGACTTATTACTTAACTTACCTCAACTTTCTTAAAAGGTAAGTTCTGGCAAAGACATGAATTAAACTGTCCTCAAAAGCTTATTCAGTTGTCAGTCAATAAGCACTACGTCATTACCTACCTGCCATTCCCAGCTCACCGCAGAGTCAGGAGGACAGAAGGTGGCTAGCTAAGAAGACAGACCGCTGTGTGGCCTCAAGCACACCCTCAACACAGAGCTGTGCAAACAGCTTAACTGTCCCTCTGCCTGAACCTAGGTGGAAGGCGGTACCTGGGTGGGGCTGCTCATCCCCCGGGAAAGGACTGTGTATTTTGCCTTGTTTCAATTAGTTCTTAGACCTGCATCAGGAAGTTTTAAGTTTACACATGAACACATTCTAGTTACTTTAACAGTATTCTTAAATATTCTTTTGTATGAAATCTCAATCACAACCTTAGCTAAAAATCTAGAAGAGAACTGAGAAGACAAAGAAGTTTAATAAAAGAATTTGTCCTTCAGAAACACACAGGACAGACGAGCATTTCAGAAATACATAATGCAATTTCCTTTTCAAAGCCTCACCCTGACTCCTCAGCCCACAGGCCAGCTGATGGCAACACCGGAGAGCCCGCCAGGCACCCCTCCGCGCTCTCTCTCAACATTAAAGAGAAAATGAAAACTTCATCACTCCCACAAAGGGAAACTGGCACCTTTGCAAACAGCCTCGAGACGCTTCCAGCCCAAGTTCCCTCTGGTACCGGCGGCCCCAGGCTGCCCCTGGCCAGAGCAAGCTGGAAGGCAGCACTGCGAGTGTCTGAGGTTTTCAACTTGTGTTTCCTATTCTGGCAGCTTTTCTTTCACATCCTCCTTCAAAAGTCCAATGCAGGAAATCCTGAGCGGGTCACACTTGCTTTGGTTTACTGTGTACCCAGAAATGTGGGCACTGCCGACGATACAAGAGGGAAAAAAGAAAACATGTATCTGGAAGGTTTCCATTTTCCTGAGGGAAGAGACAAACACGACAGGCACAGGCAGTCACAGGGCGGACTGCAAAGGGCGCCCGTGTCCCCTGCTCCTAGCAAGGGGGGACGCCGTCGCGGAGACCATGGGCGGCAGTGCTCAAACCCTCGCACGCCCCACCTCTGACCTAACGCACCGCCTTGCAGGGACTCTCTCCTCGAGAGATAATCAAGGATGAAAGATGTTGTACAGAAATGTCCATCACACTGTTCACTGTTCACAGCACTAAAAACTTAGAAACAACGATGGGGATCAGTACCACAAACCACAAGGAAGCTGTTAAAAATAAGTAGACAGTTATTTAACGTGAGAAAACAGTCTGCATCTAGTTAAAGCAGGTCATAAAACAGTATGTACCCTATGATGTCATGGATATTCTAAAAACATATTTACCTATGTGCAAAGGGGGAAAGACAGACAAATATATACTATTTTAACACTGCTTATCTCTAGACGGCATTATTATACAATTATTTTCTTCTTACATTTCTCTATTTCCTGAATCGTATATAATGAATGTGGGGACAGATTTTTTTGGAAATACGTAACAATGTATTCAAACTACCAAACAGAATGATACTTATGATGGTAACAGCTACTACATACTCAGCACCTAAAACTGTCCTAAGCGCCACATGCACGCCGCCCCCTTTGCAGGCGGGGTTCAGGCCGCTGTGATGCACGCCTGCCAAAGCAGCAATGGGATTTCACTGGCAACCACCAGGCAGTAAGAAAGACCCTGAAAGTCCAAGACAAGAGACCTTCACGACAGGTCCAGACCACGGTGGGAGAGCACGCCCCGCTGACCGCTCAGCGCCCACCAAGGATGACCTGCTCGACACCACGATTCCTGGGAAGTGATAAAACTCGGTTTTCTGTGAAAAATTACTCTAAGATGCCAAGTGCCACTAATGGTGACACAGGGAGAGAGGTCTCAGAAAGTAATGATTGTTAGCTAACAGACACAAATGTTAAAAACAAGTGGAAAATAAGACATCAAAGGCAGCCAAGACACATCTGTGACGTGAACAAGTCTACCCCTCACCCTGCAAAACAAGCCCCCAAGACAAAGCCCTACTGAAAGCCCTGGGAGAGAAGTCAGAACGCTCCCTCCCAAGCCGTCCTGCAGACGAGGGGACGGCCTTCCGCGGGCTCAAGCACAACTAAACAACCGGGGAAGCACCCCCGACCGGAAGCCGCCTTCTCTGGCTCACCCGTGGCCACTGAAGACACACGTTAGTTCGCAGGTGTTGACAGCTTACCTAACGACAGACGCAAGTGCAAGGCGAGCAGCTGCAACCCCGAAGCAGAGGGCACCTCCCCTCCAGGCAGGCCAGGCAGCAAGGCCGCCCGCAGCGGCAGGAGGAGCACCTGACTCGGGTCCAGAGACAGGCCCGCAGCCCAGCCTGGCCCCTACCAGCCAAGCAGCCTGGCCACACGGCCAGGTCGGCCTTTCTGTTTACCCCAGCCCCGAGGCTCTCACGTCCACGCCCGCTCCCCAGGGCCTGCTGAGCCTACAACCTCTGGAGATGGGTTCACACATCAGTATTTCTTAAAAAGCCCAACAGCAGATCCGTGGCCGGCGTTCATGTGTTTAACGGTGAGAACTAGTGAGCTAGGCTGCGTTTCGTTCCTGTAAAACGAGGGTTGTGATACCTTAAGAAACTAAGGAGCCAACTACAGCACAGGAAAGTCCTCCAGAAAGTGTTACAAGTAACCAAAGCCCGGCAGGACACTAAGGACTGAAGTCAGGGGCCAGGCGGAGACTCTGGGAAACTAAAAAGGCAGAACTCGGTCAGCATGAACAACATTCTCTCACAGTGTTGCCTGTGCATCTAGGACAAGCTCTGCCCTTGCCACGTACACCAGGCAAACACGGGTTTCTAAATGTAACATCCACAAGCTGGATGGAATCACAGCGCCTGGCTCCTTTACCAGTAAACTTAACTTTTCAGAAGTTCCTACTTTAATTACCTAGACATAGTTCTAAACGGGGTCATCTTTACGTAAGATCTTACCTTATACACCTTTAAGAACATGGGGAAAAAACCTAAATTCTAATCAAATTCCATACTATTTAAGGAGATTTTAAAAAACCAAGTAAGATGCTTACTGGGTAGCCAAAAAAAAAAAAAAAAACACAAGAAAAATGAACAGGTCATTGAAGTTACATGTGCTGTTTTCCTAAATGCAGTTTTCCACTTTTTAGTTTTTTTTAATTTTCCAAATTTGAAAATGTTTTCAACTTAACACCTAAATTGCTTTTCAAAGTTTAACAATAAATGCAAAGTATACAACATCCTTTTAAAATTAACACTCCTTTCATAATCAGAACAACTTGTTGGAGGATAATACCTGATTTTCAACAATTAAGATGTGTACGCATTAATATAACTGATAAAGTAATAATGATGTTCAGTTCCTCTTTTCCTATAAGAAACCTTAGGATAGTTTATAATGGTGGGAAACAAGAAAATACATATACCAAAAACAGGTACTCTGTTACAAACCAATTCAGTCTAAAATAACCTTGGAAAAAAGCATCCTGACACTTCCTAGAACAAAAGCTAATTCAGAACTCAAACTATCAGTTTTCAGAGTCGTGTCCTTAATTTCCAAAGCATTTTATGAAAATGAATTTTATGAAAATGAAGTGTGTAGAGCTAGAATGTGTTTCAAGAGCAAGGTCTTCCTCTCTTTACTCCCTTTCCACGAATTTTTCATTAAAAACATTGGGAAACCACCACTCTATGGTCCATGTGTGAGGCTATCGTTCGGTGAACAGGCCTATCCCTTCACATCACGGGTTAGTACAAGCCTGGAAGCCCAAGTTGGGTCCATACCATACAGACCTCCTTTGTCAGCGTAACTAAACAATGTAGGAGTTTTTTGATGTGCTTTTTTTTTTCACTTGTTTGAATTTTTTATTACTCTTAGGTAATTAAAAGTTTTAAGTGTGACTTACAACTGAACTTGAATGTTAACTAAACTTGTCTCGATTTTAAATTTACTGGAAGAGATTTATTCTTTAAAAATAACACAAAATAAGTCACAATGTTTTTTTAATTTAAAAGGAAATATTTGCTACCAACTACAACTTCAAGGTCATCAGTTAATCACAAATATCTACTAAAGGCCTACTGTGTACCAACCACTGTTCTAGATGCTTGGGATATGTTAGTGAACAAACTCTCTTCTAGAACATCTTTAAATAAGCTCTTAATTTTAAAAAATAGTTGCTTATACAATTTCAGCAGCAGTCTTTGGAAAACTAAGAATGAGGGTTATTTTTACACGCAACTGTCTTTAAAACAATACTTTCTTAAAAAGTCTTAACACTAAAGTTGTCAGACTATAATCAAAGTGCAAACTGAGTTTCAAATTTACTCTAATGAAAAATAAACAAAACTCCGTAATTTGAAGGGGATAATAAAATTCCATAACAAAGGATGGATTTTTCATGAAAAAAGAAAAATCAACAACTGCTACACGCGAAGTATTTACTTTCACAGCCCAACAGGGAAGTTCAACGATAAAGTGACAAAGCCCATCCAGCAGAGGAAAAGCCCTTTCTGAAATAGTGTCTCCCCAGTTCCTACACAGCTGCATCTCCACTTTGGAATCTCCCTCAAGCATTTGCACTGAGCTGTACACAATATCCTCGCAGGCATCAAACGCTACCAACTTAATGTTTACAATTATTCAGAAAAACAGTATTTTAATCTCTACCAAACTTCAACCAACTCATAAGCTTTCCATACAATCTCCCTCATAGATCTGATGACTTCTAGACTTATTTCCTGAGAAACCTAAGAGACTACCCTTCTAGAATGGGAAACCTTTATGGTTCTGTGGGAGATGCTTTCATGCACAGTCATCCAGGAGCTAGGTATAATTCATCTCAGTGCTCAGATAAGGAGATAAAGACAGAGAGTGGTAAAGTTGCAGGAGAAAAGGCAAGATTTCAACCCCCAACTGATTACAACCTCACTGGCCTGCAATTCCCAAATTAAAAAAAAAAAAAAGCAGCTAGACTGCTGCTGATCAAAAGCACTACCTCCGGATTAAGAAAAATCACACATAAAATAAGATGAAAAAGCAAAGAAAGCGAGCAGCCACTGAAAGACTGTATTTAGCGTAGAGACGAAACTCTAAGCGACATGGAAATGACACCACGCCCAGTCCGCTCCCCGAGACATAGATTATTATGTCTGTAACCTAAACACCGATTATCAGAATAAAAACCACCCAATTTCTGGCCTAAGGAAGGAAAATGAGACTGGGAGGACTGGGGGCCCATTTTCTCTCTCCCAGCTTTGTCTGATCACCGGCTTAGGGTTCTGACGGCTGACCCAGGCCTGGATGCGGGTCCTCCTAGAATCCTTAGAGCACCGTTAAAGCTGAGGCGGGTACCAAAGAACCAGAGCGCACCGCTGACAAACAACGGTTGCCGAAAACGTGTTGTCACCCGCACCGTAAGCTACTGGAACCACTTTTCCTCTTTGCAGCGGGCAAGATTTGAGGCTCCTCCCTGCCCTGAGGCCGCCTCCCGGCGCCGCCGCTGCGGGCCGTTACCCCGCGGCCTGCCGCCTCGCGTCCCCGCGCCCCGCCGGCCGCCCGCGCCCCCGCCCCCGCCCGGCCCGCTCACCTCCAGGCGCAGGGACGCCCCGCAGCCTCGCAGGAACTCGCGGATGTTGCTCAGGCACTCGCCCTCGCTCCGGGGCTCCGGGTAGACCTGCAACACAGAGCACAGACGCTGAGCGCCGCGGGGAGGCCGCGGACGCGCCCCGAGGCGCCCCCGAGACGGCCCCAGCGGGCGTGCCGGCCCCGCCGGCGACCAGGGCGCGCGGCCCCGGCGGCCCGGAGCGACCCTGGCCGTCCCCGCGCCCGCCCGCTGGGCCGCCGCCTCTCCTCACCCTTTTTCCTTCCTCCGGGCTGCACCAATCTCAGGCCCCTTCCTTCACCAGGAAGTGGAGCGGCGCCGGAAGTGACGTCTTCAGACCGCGCCCCGGCCGGCCGACACGCGACCTCTTCCGGTCCCCCGCCTCCCGAACGCGGCCCACCCGGCCCGGCGCGCGGCCTCCTCTTCTCCGCACCTGGGGCTCGGCCTCCCTCCTGCGGCACCTGGCGCTCGCCCTCGGGCGCGGCCTCTTGACCTACCCACGCGCGGACTTTTCCGCCGGCACCTGGCGCTCGCCCTCGGACACGACCCGCCGGGCCCGGCCCACGCGCGGACTCTCGGCAGCTCGCCCTCCGACGCGGCCCCGGCGGACACAGCCGGCCCCGCCCAAGAGGGGCCCGGAGAGCTCGGCCTCGGCTGCTCGGTGTTCCTCAAGTTCCTCCTCGCCCCTCTAGAGTGGAGCTAGAGTTCTAATACTACGATTTTAAATAATTAGCAACGTAAATTATGCATGCTGGGATTAAAGTGCAGTGTTTTCTTTTCCAAGTATAGACCATGTGCTTCATGAATGATTAACCAAAATAGCCGGTTACTCGTCCGCGAATAGCTGCAGAGAAATCGCGGCAAATGCAGCCTCCACCACAGGAGAAGAGCAGCGAGGGCTCCTGCAGACCGTCCGGTGCTTGGTCGAAGGCAGAACTGTGAGGGCCACCGGCCACACGTATAAGGAGTTACTGACAGCCTCCCAAGGCAAGAGACTAAGGAAACCAGGAACAGTACCAATGACAGAACATTCAAGTGAGAAGCTGAGCTCTCAGGAGACCTTTTGTTGTTCCGAAGTACATATGAAGCCTCTATGTTTGGCAGTTATTACACTAAAGTATCATCCAGAATTATAGCATTTGAGGACACTCTAGACATTTTTGTCCTTCTGACCTCTAGGGGGAAATCACGGTATTCCATCAGGGCTCTCAGGAATACTGGTTTCATTTCAAAGTACTCAGGCCTTTTAAAATTACAAAACTAAGCCAGAGCGTTCAGCAGTGCAAAGAGGGAAGAAATGAGACTTCTTTTTCCTACAGTTTAAAAATTCTTAGAAATGCCAACATTTTTCCCTCCAAATATTGAACAGATCTTTTTCCCCAGTGGAACTTGAGTGGACCTGCAATACCAAAGCTGCCTTCTAGTCCATTTTACTCCTCCCCCTCAGTTCCTGCATCAGTCAATCTTCATGATTCACAGATTCTGTATTTGCAAACTCACCTATTTGATAAAATGTATGTGCAATCCCCAAATCAGTATTTTCCACACCTTCTCAGTCATTTATAGACATGGGGAGAACAAGGAATTTGAATTGCCTTATGCATACATTTCCAGCTCAGTCTGAACAAGGCCATGCTCTGCCGTCTTGCTTAACCTCGTGATACAAGCAGGTGTCCTTTTTGCTGTCTACTGATGCCACATTTTTCACTTTTTTTTTTCTTTTTCCTGGGGATTTCACTGTTCTAAATGGCCCCCAAGCGCAGTGCTAACGCACTGTCTAGTGTTCCTAAGCGTAAGAAGGTTGTAATGTGCCTTACGGAGAAAATCCGTGTGCTGGATAAGCTTCATTCAGGCCTGAGTTACAGTGCTGTTGGCCATGAATTCAATGTTAATGAGTCAACAGTACGGTACGTCCAGAAAAAGGAAAAGGAGATTCGCAGATCTGTACGTGAAGCTGCTCCAGAAAGTGCCAAAGTAACCTCCATCGTATGTGATGCAGCTATGGAAAAGATGGAAAAGCAGCTAAATTTGTGGATTCAGGAGATGACAACCAATAGAAAGGGCATAGTGGACAGCGCTGTTGTGAGGCTGAAAGCCAAAGAAATTTACGGTCATGTTACCCAGGGTCAAGAAAACATTAAACCCTTCTCAGCTAGTGCAGGCTGGCTCACACGATATAAAAGGCGATACCCCATGAAAAATGTTAAACTTGCAGGCAAGACAAGTTCCACAGATCAAGAGGCTGCAGAAGAATTTAAAAAATACCTGTTAAGCATTATACATGAAAAGGGTTATACAGAAGAGCAGGTTTTTAATGCTGATGAAACTGGCTTATTTTACAAGAACGTTGGCAAACGAACCTATGTAATGCAAATGGCCTCGAAAGCTCCTGGCTTTAAATCATTCAAAGACTCCGCAACCTTGCTGTTATGTGCAAATGCCAAGGGTGACTTTAAGTGCAAACCCCTCCTGGTACACAGAGCACAAAACCCACGAGCACTTAGAGGGAAAAACTTGAACCGTATGCCAGTCCACTGGAGATGGAACAAAAAGGCATGGATGGCGTCTGATATATTCTGGGATTGGTTCCACCACTGCTTCATCCCAGAAGCTGAACGCTATCTCCATGGCAAAAACCTTGCCTTCAGGGTTTTAATTTTGGATAGTTCCCCAGTTCATTGCCGTGAAGAACTCAAAAATGCCCACCCTGACATAGAAGTTCTCTTAATGCCCCCAAACACAGCATCTCTCATCCAACCGCTCAGTCAGGGTGTGATCAAAGCTTTCAAGGCACTCTACACCAGGGAGCTTTATAGCAAGGCTTCTGAGGCTCTCAGTGCCAACAAGGGGACCACCATGATGGACTACTGGAAGGCAGTCACTATACGCAATGTTATTGACTATGACAGCACAGCCTGGGACAGTATCAAGCAGGCTACCATCAATAATTGTTGGGGAAATGTTTGGCCAGACTGTGTGAAAAACTTTGAAGGTTTTGAGGGTGTTACGGAAAATATAAAGAACAGTATCAAAAACATAATGCACATTGCACAACAGATAAGTGGAGAAGGTTTCCACGACATGAAGGAAGGAGACGTGGAGGAAATTTTGGCAGAAATGGCCGTAGAACCCACTATCAAAGAGCTGGACGAGATGGCAAAACAAAGCTCTGGAGTCAGCGACAAGGATGGTGGTGGCGATCAGCCTGAAGCTCCAAGAATTGTTCCTCTCACAGCAGCCAAAATATCGGAATGGAACTCCGCCTTGGAAAAAATTTTCAATGACGTGAACAAGTGTGACCCTGTGTCCGAATGCAGCCTTACATTTAAACGCCTTACCTCCACGGCATTCATCCCTTACGCCGTGATGCTTAAAGATTTGAGGCCACGAGCCAAGCGGACAACGCTGAAGCCATTTTTCAAGCCAGTTTGGGAGGGAAAGTTGCTGACAGCATCCACCAGCTGTGAAAGCCAGGCTCCTGAGTGAGAACTGCCAGGTCTCACGTGCCACCCTCATTGACCTCGTCCTCTCTGCCCAGTAAGTTTCACCACTCTCCCTTGGATTTCATGGGGCAAGCCAGGGTCCAGAGGTTTAACCACACCATGTTCACTGCCCCACCACGCATCCCATGGCTCCACCAACAGTAAGGTTTCCATACATTTTAAAATGTTTAATCTTTTCTTAATGCCTTTTTCAGGGCATTCTTACATTCCTGTGTGTATTATACAGTATACAGCAGGTGTGTGTGTGTGTGTCCTGTGTATATGACGGAATGCAAGAGTTAAATTAGAACAGTAATGCTATGGTAGATCACATGATGCTGTAACGGAAATACTGTTTTATTATAAAGAAATATTGCATGTAGTTATTTGTAAAAATGTATGTTAAATAGGCCATCTCTGGACAGAAATGGACCAAAAACAAGATTATGTAGTCATTCGTTGACCAAATGTTGTGACCTGAGTCCCAGAGCAAACTAACCCTGTGCTTCCCTGGGAACAGTGTTTCATTCAGTGGTCACAGTGACTTTGCAGAAGGCAACTACCAATAATAAGAATTGATTCTACATTTGGAATTATTAGTCCACAAAGATCTGATTGTTATGGTTTCTCTTCTGAATTCACACAACTGTTATGAGTTCACCAATAATGGAAACATATGTTACAGGTTTTGATGAAAAGCATTAAATATAACATACAGATTTTTTTGTGGAAATATATATCTTAATGAGATGTGTAGGGTTTTTTTAATGAGTTCCCTTTCTCCCGAATGACCATGAGTTACTGCGGGAAGGACATGGCATATACGTTATCTAGTCCTATCCTGAGGTTCTTTATGCAAACACTGAGAAAACTTGTTCATAAAAATTAGTGCATGGAAATGGAAGGAGTTTTGTTTGAATGTAACTTGATCCTTTGAAGCCTTCTGAGTTACATAGCCGAAGTCCAGATATAATCTGTCATAAGTAAAAATTTTAGATCAGCTAACATCCTGATTAGAGTCTCCTTGAATTTCCATGAAAGCTAAGAAGTGGAACCCTGAGCTGCAATGTGCAGTCATCAGAGTCATTCCCCTCCCAGCACCGCAGGCAGTTCCCGCTGCGCTCTGTGACACGGCCAGGACACCCTCCACCCTGCAGCCCACCCCTCAGGAAGACAAGGGGTGAAGCAAGAGAAGGCCGGCCTGAGCGGGGTGGGTGGGACAGCTGGGCCAGCCTGACGCTTTCCTCGGTCACAGGCAGCTCCTCGGGCTGGTCACTGTTAGTTGAGCACACACGCAAGCTGAGGACCTGGCAGTGGATTCCCTTAAAACTGTCCTGAACGCTCTACCTAAAGCAACACAGCTGTTTGGAGAACTGTGACCTGAAAGAGTCGAGTCTTTGTAGTAAGTAGTTCCTAACTGTAACATGCATACTGACCTTGGACAAGCCTCCGGGCCTCTCTGTGTCTACACGCCTGTCCCCAGTTTAAGGTTCACACATTCAGCCTGTGTCACAGGGCTGCTGGGAGGATCGAATGCATAATAAATGACTTCAGTAGCACGGGGCCAGATCACGTGAAGGGCACCACGCCTGCGGAGAAGAGAGCCAGACCCTGCCCTCACGCAGGAGAACGCACACACGTGACAGGTGCACTCAGGACCATGGAGGCCAGACAGACAGAGGTGTCGCAGCCCAAACGGTGACACCTGAGCTGGGGGGAAAGGGCCAAGAGGCAGATGGAGCTGCATCTTCAAAGGTGTGATGTTTAAAAAAGCCACCATGTTTTCAAGGGTGGTGAGTAACGGAGGGTACCTGAGGCTGTGGGTGAACCTGCAGTGGAAAAAAAATGCATCTGAGATAGAATGATACCAGAGGAGAGTTTAAAAGCCCCCTTCATGTTTGGCTAGAGAGGCGGTAGGAATGGTAAGGGAGCACATGGGAAGGTGTTGCGCATCCTTAGTCGTGAGGGAAGTGCAAATTAAAACCACAGCGGACACTCCCCACCCACCAGAGCAGGGGGACCGCTAAGGCTGATAGTATCCCCTGCTGGCGGGACAGGAGGCGGCGGGAGGCCCACCCCGAGCAGTGGAGGGGGGTGGTACTGGGGAAACGGCAGTTTCTGGCGGAGTTAAGCATTCCTGAGCCCCAGCAATTCCTCCCCTTGGTATCTACCCAAGAAAGATGAAAACACATGTCCACAAAAAGCCACCTACAGGAACATTCCCAGCAGCCTTACTGATAATCACCATGGCCTGCAGAACCCAGGGGCGAGCTCTCCTCGACACCCTCCCCAGGTGTGTTCAGAGAGCAGCTCTGGCCTCAGAAGACCGACAGCTGCCCCTTCACTTCCCAGAAATCCTCTCCCAAATCTCCCACAGCAATAAACTCCAGGCTTTTTTACCCAGAACTCTAATCAGGCAGAGGCATAGATCGTCCCAGAACCATTGTGATTTTCCCTTGAAATGCGGTTTTTGTACTCAGTATTTGACGAGGGCTGGGTCTGATGTTCTGAGGATTGGCTGCAGACAAAATCACAAGGCAGCGCTCAGGTCAGACCTCCAGGGCTTCCACAGCTGTCCAGCCCCCCGCCCCAACTCCTCTCCACCACCCACTCCGTGCCGGGAGCAGCCGGCTCCACCCTCGGTCCAAATAAAGTACCAACTAAAGCAGCTGCCTTCTCCCGACTCTAAAAGTGTTTCAAGTCTTAGTTTCCAAAGCCACATGAGAAAGAATAGGCAGCTATAGTAACGAAAATAATTGAACAGGTTTAGCATCCCTGCAACAGTTAAGATGAAGAGCAGAGAAACCACCATAGCTGGTAGCATCTGGGCAACGCCAGCTCCTCGGGATCCCAGTTCCCGGAGGTTCTGATCCGGGAGGCCTGGGGTCTAGCTCAGGAGTCTGCGTGTGCGCGCACGAGCTCGAAATCCCCCGTCGGCCTGATTCTCATCCAGATCCAGGAATTTCTTGAATGAACACACTCATCACAGTCACCGGAGTAAGAGCTTCCTAGGGCCTGCCACAGAGGTTAATCAAGAGGTCCGGGGCGGAGACCGAGACACTGCATGTGATGAGGCCCTAGGTGATGCTGATGGTACCAGGACCACACCTGGAGGGCTAGCAGCCTAAGTAGACTGAACCGGAGAAACGTTCTCCCCGCACTGGGAAAATGAGCTGCTGACCACAAAAGAAAAGGCCTCCCCAGGTCTCTGCCATCGACAGCCTCACCGCCCCAGCTGCAGAGTCACTTCCTCCCAACGCTGCTGGTTCCAGCCACTCCCCCCTCGTGTGGCCGGACCTGCTGGAGCACGTGTCTTCTCCCTCGTTGGACAGAAGCTCCCTGAGTGCAGGGGCCCACAGGCACCTCCTGTTAAGTAGCCAGCATGACTAGATGGCCTTCCTGCTCAGGTCACTGAACTCGCTGACCACGGAGGAGCATGGGACCCTTAGTGTAGAAGGGGTCAGAGAACATTTACAGATGAGGAAATGGGCTCAGCAGAAAGGTCCTACCCCACAGAGTCACACAGCCTGCGAGGGCCACCTGCCTGCCCCGTGCTCCAGGGGGCTGACCCCCGGGGGCTGCATCAGCCCGGCTGCCCTGCTCTCCGGCTTCCGGGAGCAGGAGGCCAGCAGGCAGGTGACTGCCCCGCTGGGCAGGGGACGCAGCGCGGAGATGTCCCAGGGCTGCTCACAAGAGCCAACCATGTGCTCCCCTTGCCCCAACTCTGCCTTCAGTGATGTCACGTTGGAGCTTGGAACCAGCCACAGTGGAAGCAGTCACCCCACAGAAGTCACCAGACACCGCAGATCCAGGCTTCTCGCCACAGAGACTTGTTGTCAAGCCTTTACCAATGCCCGCCAGCCTCAGCACCTGCTCCCCCATGCTTCCCTGGGGTGTCCTTACCCCGCCCTCACTTTGTGATTAGTGTCGCCATCTCTGTGCTGTGTTTTCTGGGGGGACCCTAACCCGGTGAGCTTCCTGGGGTACAGTTAGAAAGAGAACAGCATTACAGCAGAAAATGAGAAACAACTGAGAGAAAGGGTTAAATCCATCACAGTTCTGCCGTAGAACAGATCACCACCGCAAAGGGCGGCCTTTTAAAAAGAGGCGGCTCTATACACTAACAGGTCGTGACTTCCTGGCTGTGGTAGGTGGGGGAAGAGGAACACAGGGAACAGGGTGCATGACTTACTACCTTCTATATTTAAAGAAGAAAGCAAGAAAACATGCCTGGGTGTTCAGAAATGCAGGGACCACCTCTGGAAGCACACCAGACCCCAGAGGGGAGAGGCCATGGCCGGGGGGCAGGAGAAGAAGGGAAACTCACTGTTCACTCTGTCCTCTGATGCCCTTTGAATTTTGCACCACATACAAGTACTAGAAAATAGTTTTTTAAGACAGGCACTCCCACTGTCAGGGCGTGCGGTCCCTGTAGGGCAGGCCTCCACGCTCCGTGCTTAGATGAAGCACTATTTCAAATCCTACGTTCACCTCCTGAAAGTCTGCCTAGCACCTGATGGCTCATCTAACTTCTAATTACCTGGTAGCCATTGCTTCACTCTGACTAGGTCGCAGCCGTCTCCTGACCAGGGACCACGTCTTCCCCGGGAGCCCTCATCCTGAAGCCAGAGAGGCTCAGTGGAGGGAAGATAGGTCGGCAACTCACATGGAAGGCTGCCGAATCCACCAGAAAACAATGGAGCGCCCGGCAGAGAGCTCAGGGGCTTGGTTGCTAAATACGAGATAGGTAAATTAGCTCCCCAAAAGCGTGTAGCCTGGGATTGCAGGTCATTTACTGGAAGAAACGTAGGCCTTTAAGAAAGTACGTTTCTCTTTTGCTTTCCTCCTTCTTCAATGTATCCTGAAGCCCAGCTCCTACTTGGATGCTATGGTCATCTCAGGAAAGATAGAAATATCTTCTATCAGCATGCGACTTGCCAAGTTACTAAGGGCACTCAGAAATATGGACACACTAAGTTCGGCCATCCCAGACACGTGGGAGGTCGAGGCGGGACCAGCAAGCCTGCATGGCTTAAATTAGCTCGTGTGTCCCTCGAGGCCTGATTCCCACAAACTCCAAAAGCACATTTTAAGTCCTTCCAAGATGGTGGCAACCGTTCCAAATTCATACCAATGCCCAAAATGGACTTTTAAAATGTAAGCATAAACATTCTCCAGATAACCTAGTTAAATTTCTCCACTGAAGTTGTATTTTGCGCCCTCAATAATCTAGATCAGAACAGGCAGGTATGTATTAATTGTCAAGTGAGAACGATCTGGAAAGCAGCACATGTCCGTCTGGCTGTGCCCGGGACGGGCCCTTGTTAATGTGCCACTCGGTCCTTCAGCAGACGCCGTTTCTTACACCTGTGAAGGCTCTTGATCCGGGAAGAGTACAGACTCGTCAGACGACGCAAACTGGGCCTTGTGGTCAGAGACTTCTTAACTGCAGTTTCACCTGTTCATGTGAATAATCACCTTTTCCCTCTCATTCTCACACTTTCCACCTGGGAACCGGCATTTGTCAGGCTGGCCCTGCTTGCTCTCTTCCCCAGGTCACTGTCTGCTTGTTCCCGATCCTCTGACATCCATTTCCTCTCCCAGTGGACACGTTTCAGAGTGACTGGCGAGATCTTTCCCTGCTGTCCATTGGTGGGAAAGCCCACGGAGAAGGCCTGTGGTCCCCAGTGGGAAGGTGGGAAGTAAATCCAGTGGGAACTTGCCGGGTCCCTTTGTAGTCTCAGTGCAGCAGGCAGGCCGGGACCCTCCAGGATGGAGCCCCCACCCCCGCAGCATGTGCGATCGCTCTCAGAATGGACACTGGTGGCAGTGGTCTCACAGGTCTGCTCTTTGCCTCTTGAACAGCCCAGCCTCCTGCCTTTGACTGGGACACCTCAGGTTAGAAGGTCCAGTCCTGCCCCCGCAGCCACTGCTGGAGCTGCACTGCTCAGACCTGCGCTCTCCGATGTCTCCGAGGGCTCCGAGCCTGCCCTGCTGCCCCCCTCACCTACCTCACTGCCCGTGCTCCATCCCCTTCGCGCGCGTGTGCACGCGCGCGCGCGCGCACACACACACACACACACACACACACAGTGAAACTGAAGGGCAGCAGTGGGCCTGAGAGAAGCCCACCACCTGGTGCCTGTCCACCCTTCCCTCCCAACTAAAGAACTTGTCTTTCATTTGTAAACTGCCTGAGAAGCTGCACTTAAGGCATGTTAAAGCCTCTGGGCCAGAAGACTGGACGCTGCCCACCTTAGAGAAAGGTCTGTTTTCACCCACATGTTCACATGTCGGAGGTTTGAAGGCCCGCAGGGAGGGCTGGCTGATTCTGGAGAGACTACGAAGCAGAAGGGCACCTTCTTCAGAGAGGGAGCCCCGAACAAGGGGACAGAAGACAGCTGAGGACGAGCGCTGGCCAGCGGGCCTCTCCCTACATAGCAGCTGGGCCTCCCTGGGGGCAGGCCAGGGAGGGGCGGCCGCAGCTTGGACTGCTCCTGCCCTCAAAGAAGCCAGTTGAGACTTCATATTAAAAAGGTGATTAAAAAGATCGTTGTCTCCCGAAACTTAAGTATCTGCAGGGTCCAGGCTGACACAGATGGGGCCGGGGCTGTGAGTGAGATGTGTGGCAGTGTGTGGTTGGGAAATACTTTTTCCAAGTTTTCAAAAAATCACTTGGAAAAATTCACCTTCATTAAGCTAAAGATAAGGCTACCAAAGCACGCTCAGGAGTCGTTTCTTCCGTACTGCTGTGCCTGGACTATCTCGCTGCGCGTTGACAGTCTGCCTGTCACATCACCCCTCTGCTCAAAACCCTCAAAGCTCCCCATGCCACTCAGAGTAAAAGCCAAAGTCCTTCAAGAGAAAGAAAAGATAAGACACAGACTGGAGGAAAGTAGTGCATTTGCAAAACACACATCCAATCAAGGACCTGTATCCAGAATATATGGAGAACCCCTGAAACTCAACAGCAAGAAAACAGACAACCCAATTTAAAAATGGGTTTAAAAAGGAACAGACGCCTTACCAAAGAAGGCACACAGACGGCAAGACAGAAGAGCACATGAAAAGATGCTCCACATCATACGTCATCAGGGAAATGGAAATTAAAACACAGAGAGATGCGACTACCCACCCACCAGAATGACACAGACCCAACCCTGGTGACGCCGGGTGCCGGCCGGGGCGTGAGCAGCGGGGACTCTCACCCGCTGCCGGCAGGAATAAACTGCTGCAGACACAGCGGGAGATGGTTCTTACAGAACTAAACACCCTCTTACCCTGAGGTCCAGCCATCTTGCTTCCTGGGTAAATATGCTTTCCCCAGATGAGTTGAAAACACATGTCCATACAAAAACCTGAATACAAATGTTTGTAGCAGCTTTATTTGTAGTGGCCAAAAGCTGGAAGTAATCAAGTGCCCGTCAGTAGGTGAATGAATAAATAGACTGTGGTCCACTCAGACAAGGGAAGATCACTCAGCACTGAAAAGGAAGGAGCTATCAGGCCACAGAAGGACATGGAGGGAACTTAAATGCATATCACTAAGGGAAAGATGCCAATCTGGAAAGGCCACACACAGCGTGATTCCAGCTCTGTGACATCCAGGAAAAGGTAGAACTATGGCAACAATGAAAAGATCAGGAGTTGCTGGAGACTAGGAGACGGGGCAGGATGAGCGGGCGGAGCACAGGGAGGTTTCAGGGCAGTGAAACCATCCTGTGTGACACCGCGGTGATGGACACATGTCACGTCCAGACCCACAGACCGCACGCACAGAGGGACCCTGACACACGCTGTGGGCTCCGGCTAGTAATGTAACAGCCAAACCACACAAATACAGGATGTTACGAATGGAGGAAAGTGGAGAGCGGTGTATGGAAACTCCCTGTACTTTCTGCTCAGTGTTTCTGGGAACCTAAAACTGCCCACAAAGTCCACTGATTTTTACGTCAACTCCTTACGATGGCCAAGCAGGCCCTGCGCGGTCTGTGCCGTGTTCCCTTGACCTCATCAGCCAGCTGCACCCTTCCCCAGCTCACACTGGCCTCTGCTGTTCCCAGAATTTGCCAGGCAGGCTCCCACCTCCGGACCTTTGCACAGACTCCCCCCACCCCCACCTGAAATTCCCTTCTCCCTGATATTCACATCACACCTTTGCTCATATCCCTCAAGTCGTTTTTCAAATGTCACTTTTGGTATGCCTGCCTTCCTGCTGGATGTGAGATTGCAACGTCACTCTAACTGCTGGCACGCCCCGCCCCCGCCTCCCCCCCCGCCGTGTTTCTTGGTCACACTTGTCCTGTCTGACATACCATGTAACCTACAACGTCCAGTGGGCTCTCCGTGGGCGCCCAGCAGTCTGAACTCACACTCGCCCTCTTTGCCTGAGCACAGGCGCCCTTCTAAGGTCACAATGACCAGGCTGACCGTTCAGCCAGGCCTGCCCAGGACGCTGCAGGCGTGCCTGTTGGCCCAGGACACTTACTTAGTCATGGAGCCCTCTCTTCTCCAGGCACACTGCCAACACTCTCTGCTTTGGGGGGGTTGAAGCACACTCTCTGGACGTCTTGCAGCATACTGTCTGTCCGCTTCCACCGACTGCCGGTCACCACACCCTCTCCAGCCTCAACTGCCACCTCCCTTAGCCCCCAGGCTCATCAGCATTGCCTGGTCAGCTACTTCCAAGTCCCCAGGCCTTCTTAAGTTCTCACTCTATGATTTCCCCCTAAGAAATCCCGCACCTCTATGGTGTGACTCCCCAATTTACATCCCAACCCAGGTGTCCTCTCAGAGCCCCGATCCAGCACACTTGGCACTGAAGCCACTCATGATCCGCTGGTACCAAGCCCAGGCCCCAGGCCACGGTCCCTCTCCCAGGTGGGGCCGCCATCTGTCCTAGTGTATGGCCAGGGCCCAGGAGTTACTTGGGACACCTTCCACCAGCTCAGCCCACTGTCAGGCCCTGCTACCTGCCTTCCCCTGGTCTCTCCCTGCTCCGTCCTCATGTTTTTGGGAGCACTGGGTCCATTCCGGTCTCAGCTCCCAGCACTCTCAGTGGATGACTCCAAGAACTGAACAATGATCTTGTCCATCTGGATCCATCCAATCTGTTTCCCACACTGGAAACTCTGGAGGATTGTTTTAAAAATTCACAATTGATCATATCATTCTTCCCTTCAAAACTCTGAAAAAATATTGAGACCAAATGTCACCCAAGACCCAGTGCTGCTGGCCCGTGTCTCTCCAGGTGCCCTCGTAGCTCTGCCTTAGTCTCAGGGCCGTGGCCACCCGGGCCGCCTCCCCCTCACTTCCTCTCACCACACACTCCCTCCTCTAATCTCAGCCTGCCCACATCAGAGCCCCTTGGACGCCACTCGTCAAGGAGACCTTCCTGTCCCCACCGCCAGGAGTAAATCAGGTCCCTCTGCGACACACCTGCAGAAATCTGCTTCTTGCCTTCAGAGCACGTATCTCAACTTGTAGAGCAACAAATTCAGGTGGCACCTTTCAGGTACTTCTCCCTAACCAGACGGTATGCAAGCCTCTTTGCTAATCATCATGTCTCCCGGCACAATTCTTGAACCACAGCAGAGACCCAATAAAGATTCGATAAGAAAATACACAGATAAATAAATGAGCTCTGGGCAATGAATCTAAGTATACTTGCCCTTTAAAATTCTATACATGTTTTCTGAACAACTAGGTTCAAAAGTAGAGGACTGGCAGTGACATGAACTCAAGCGCCACCGCACACAATACACAGGGTGAGTACTGTCCGGTACCACACACTGAGATGTCATCAACATTCAGTAAACTGCTCGTACTTGGAGTGTTCGATCTGAGAAGTTTTCATCACACATTCACTTGTGAAACCATTACCAGAATCAAGATCACGAACATAGCCACCACCCCCAAGGGACTCCTCGTACCCTCCAAAGGGTCCCTAAGCAAGCACAGGCCCACCTTCTGTCCCCGTAGATGCTGCTGCATTCTGTAGAACTTTACATCAGTGGAATCATACAGTGTACATTTCTGACTAGCTTCTTTACTCAGCAGAATTTTCATCCATGCTATAGTGTGCTCCCTTTAATGCTGAGTAGTAGTCTGTGCAAATACCACACTTCGTTTATCCATGTACCAGTTGAAAACATCTGAGTTGGGTCTAGTTTGTAGCTATTAAAAATAAAGTGCAATGAAGACTTGTGCACAGGACTTGGTCTGGACATAATCGTTCCCATTTTCTTGGGTAAGTACCTAAATGTGGAATTGCTAAATCATTTGGTTGATGTATGTTTAATACTTTAAGAAAGTGACCATTTTCTAAAGGGAACCCTCCTACACTGCTAGTGGGAATGCAGTTTGGTGCAGCCACTATGGAAAATAGTATGGAGGTTCCTCAAAAGACTAGGAATAGACTTACCATATGACCCAGGAATCCTGCTCCTGGGCACATATACAGAAGGAACTCTACTTCAAAAAGATACCTGCACCCCAATGTTCATAGCAGCACTATTTACAATAGCCAAAACATGGAAACAGCCTAAATGTCCATCAACAGAAGACTAGATAAAGAAGATGTGGTATATTTATATAATGGAATACTACACAGCCATAAAAATGACAACAACTTTTGCAGCAACATGGATGTCCCTGGAGAACGTCATTCTAAGTGAAGTAAGCCAGAAAGAGAAAGAAAAATACCATATGAGATTGCTCATATGTGGAATCTAAAAAAAAAAGAACATAAATACAAAACAGAAACAGACTCATAGACATAGAATAGAAACTTGTGGTTGCCAAGGGGGTTGGGGGTGGGAAGGGGTAGACTGGATTTCAAAATTTGTAGATACTGCCAGGTATATGTAGAATAGATAAATAAGATTATACTGTATAGCACAGAGGAATATATACAAGATCTTGCAGCTCACAGAGAAAAAAAGTGACAATGAATATATGTATGTTCCTGTATAACTGAAAAATTGTGCTCTACACTGGAAGTTGACACCACATTGTAAAATGACCACAACTGAAAAAAAAAGAAAGTGGCCATTTTCTAAAGAACTTGCACAGTTTTACACCCACCATCTTACATCCAGCTTTCACCCCACCAGCAGCGGGTGGGAGTTCCAGTTCCTCCACACCCTTGGCAACGCTTGGTGGTGTCAGTCTGTTAAATTTTAGCTGTTCCAATAGGCGTGTAGTGGTGTCTCACGTGGTTTTAGTTTACATGTCCCTAACGACTAATAATGTCAAACACCTTGTCATGTGCTTGTCACCTGTGTATCTTGTTTAGTAAAGCCTCAGACCATCTGTCCATTTTTAAATTGGGTTGTTTGTCTCCCTGTTACTGAGTCTTGAGAGCTAGTCACATATTCTGGATACAAGTCCCCACTTGCTTGGTGGAATTCAGCAGGGAGGCCATCTGGCTTGGAATTGTCTTTATGAGACACTTTTAAACTACAAGTTTAAGTTCCTTAATAGATACAGGGCTCTTAAAGCCACCCATTTCTTCTTGGGCGTCTGTGCGTCCATGGAAGTTGAACCTTTCATCTAAGATACAGAATTTATTGGTATAAAAATGATCCTAATACCCCATTATTGTCCTTTAAATACCTGTCGAGTCTATGTGATTGTTCATATCGGGCATCTGTGTCTTCCCTCCATTTTTCCTGATCAGTCTAAGAGGTTCATCCACTTACTTGATTTTCTCCAAGAACCAGCTTTGGTTTTGTCAGTTTTCCCTGGTAATTTTCTAGTTTGCCTTTCACAGATTCCCATTCTATTCTTTATTTTCTTTTGTCTGTTACTTATTCTGGGTTTCATTTGCCCTTATCTTTCTAGCTTCTTAAGGTGGAGGCTCTCTTACAGACAACAGAAGACTTAAATCACGTGCAGGGTGAGTACTCCCCTTTCCAGAATATTGTTTTAACAATTTATAAACAGCGTACCTAAGACTCACCCCAACAAAATATAGTTACTATTAGTTATTTGAAGAACGACCTTGGACTGCCGACAGCAGTTACTCGAAGTCAGTCCAAGAAGATGTGCTTGGTCAGAGGTCAGAAGCATGGAAACGGACTCTCCATCTCCGTTTCTCGTCCGCTGGTTGCCTCTGGAAGACACTCAGTTCCAGTCCCTTGTCACTTAAAAGCATGGCTTAAAAGTGTGGTACTTTCTGGAAGCTTAACCTTTGCCACAAGTCTGTCAGGAATTTAACCCCATTCTATTTATGGAGCTTGTTTTCAAAAGAAACAAAAATACTTTAACAAATGCGAGAACTATGACCGGAAAATTTCATGTTTCCGTGAGAAGAACTCTGTGACCAGCACCAATGTCTTCTGAGCGTCTCTGAAGGCGGCGATTCCCCAGCCCGTAGACACGGTCACACGGAGCCTGGAGTATGGTCCCACGTGCTCTGACAGCCTCCTGCCTCTCCTGGAGAGCCAGCAACTCAGGCTATTGGTACCAGGACAAGTCCTCTGAAACGCCAGATTTTCTGTCAGAATCCCTGTAACATTCTTCCTTAAAGCAAATGACGGAGCCATCATCTTTCGGCAAGCATTCACAAAGCAGTGGGGCTTTTTCCCCCCAAAATTTGTATTCCTGACAGAAGACTTCTGAACAAATATACCAACTAGAGATGGAACTTGCAGTCTCTTAGGAACTTAAACCATCCCAAGGGCAGGCGGGAGGTGGCAGGGCGCCTTCTCGGCCCCAGAAGCAGCAGTGAGACCCTCAGACCTGAGGAAGAAAGGCACTGACGGGCCGGGACGCTGACAGATTATCCAAAACCAGGCTGCTCTACGGATCTCTGTTAGACTGCTGACGGAAGTCACACGGCCAGGACAAGACTTCACCGCCAGCAGCTGCACCTTCAAAGTAAACTTGGAAACGAGGACTCCTGTTTTAAACTCAGACACTTCGGAAGGGACTGGAAAAGGCTGGAAGTATTGTGCTTTTCTTGGTTCTGAATTACATGCACCTTCTTTAGGGAAAAGATAGGAACGTGCTTGGCCCCTTTAAAAAAAAAGCTGCTCTAAGTGTAACAATAATCAAAGTTATGCACAAAATACTGTCCTGCAGGGCACCTGCGGCCGCAGTGGGGCTGCAGGGGCGGCAGCCGCCGGACCTCAGGGGCAGCTGAAACCGGCAGGTGCTCCTGCCCGCAGGGCTGCGGGCCAGCCAGCTCATGTGGCAGGGGAGAACTCCGGTTTGGATGGCAGCTCCCCTGATCTCAGCTGGGCTCTCTCCAGTGACGGGAGCTGGTGGGCTGCAGGCGGGTCCAAGAGGCCGCTGGGGGACAGCTGAGCTCTCCGCCCTGGAGTCTTGCCTCCCTCTGCATCCAGGGCGGGGCTGAGAGTGTGGAAACACACGGGGCCTCCCAAGGCCTGGCTGGGAACGAGCACCTGTCACTTCTGCCACATCTCATTGACCAAAACAAGCTGAGGCCAGCTCAGATTCAAGAAGTGAGAGAAGTCTCCACCTCTCAATGGTAAGAGCTACGGGTCACTCTGCAAGGTGGGGCCACCTCCACAATCTACCCAACACTCCTCTGACTTGCTGGGTACCCTCAGAGGTTGGTCTCTACAGAAGCTCACCACTATGCACCACTGCCCCCAGCACAATTCAGGAGCTACCATTCATTTAGACTACAGTGTGAATGACTCCCTAGACTGTGCCGTGCACAACTTATACAACCATATGCCACTGCTCTCAGATAACCCATCTGTAAAATGATGAGTTTGGGTTGGGAATTCATTCCCCTCAGAATTCACAAATGCTTTACACTTCAGCCCCTATGGTTTCTCTTGTGACTTGTCTGAAAAGATGGTACAGAACACATGTGTTTCCGTGTTTATGATGTGTACACTAGCATGCATATAGTAGGAACGTGATAAATATATTGGTTAGATTTAAATATTTTGAACAAATGTGTTGGAAATGTATGAACATCCCCGCCCCTTCTCCGTGACTTTAGACTGCAGCAGACACTGTCCCACAAAAGCCAGGTGAAGAGCCACAGCCTGGCTCATAGGACTTTCAAAATTCACAGCTAAGTTCAAATATATCAACATTAAAGTCAAAAATATAAAAACAACAGGAAACAGGAAATAAGTTCTCCTAACCTAACTTGGCAGAATTGAAGAGGAAGGGAAAAGTCAGAAGTGGTACCCTGGGCACACAGGGCCCTGGGGCTGCCCCAGAGCCTTCCTGCTGCAGGCCTAGGGTGGCTGTCCCGGCCCTCACTGCCCATCTGTGACTCAGGGCCTTTCCCATGCATGAAACTCTATATACATGAAACCCGAGCCCCCCGCTCAGTCCCCCCGGCTCCTGTGAGCCAGCAGCTGTGTGGGGACCCGACGCTAGCCAGAGGGCCCAGGAAGCCAATTCTGTGGTCCCACCGCCCCAGATGATGGTAGTCTATCACTGTGGGAAGGGAGGGGCCCCCTACGGTTGCAAGAATCTGCCCAGTTGTGAGAATAAGGAAATATTCCTGGATGTGGGAGGAGTTAAGGTTCAAATCCTGGCTTAGAGTTTCCTAGACATAGCAGGCAGAGTTTTCAGCACTAACCCATCAAATAATAGTAACTCCCGTCCACGAGGACCTGCTGTGCGCCTGGCGCTGCGCAAGCCCCTGCACTTACTCAGCTACCCCGATAATGACCCCATTGCCCCAGCAGGCCATTCCCTCCAAGCAGGAGTCATTCATCTTGCTTGTAGGAGGAGGAAATGGGGGTTCAGAGAAGTTAGGCAGGTTGCCCAACGTCACACAGCAAATGGATGACTGGAGCACATACTGGGACCACCTCATTTTACAGTGGCCTTGGAGAGACCAGGAGGTCTTAGGGACCACTAAGCCTCAGCCCCTGGTGTTGCCCCGGCAGAGCTGAGTGCCCAGAGGGATGATGTGCCTTGGCCACCTTCTACCGACAGTGACAGACTCATATGCGACTCCAGCCCCGGTGTGATTCCTGTCCAAAAGTCTAGAGACAGCCCTACCAAAAAAGTTTATTATATACAATATGTATACATATAGTATTGCTTCTACAATGTGTGTATATGTAGTATTGTTTTAAGCCCTGGCATAGATGGATACTCAGTAAACAGTCAGGAAGGCCTGGGGGCCAGTCACGTTATCCGATCTCTGAGGGAGAGCCTACAGTGGCCCTTGGGAGCACCCTCCACAGGAGATGAGAAGAGGGGCAGCGAGCCCCCCCGAGGGTAGGGCCCCCACAACTCCCTGTCCTCTCTCCAGTGGTCGCTGAGCTCCCACCTGGCCAGGAGAGCGCTGCTCACACCCGCAGCTGCCTGCCCGCACTCCCCCTGTCCCTGCCCTCTTGGGACCCCGCTGAGCAGTCTATGCCTCAGGACCTAACCCTGGACTCCACTGCGTCCACCACTGGCATCCACCGTGGCCACGCACACTGTCTGATTTCCTGCACTGAAGGCAGAAACCATCCCTCTGCCCCAACCAAGTGCAGGCCAGGGCCCAGCCGGCTCACTAAGGCTGGGGCAGCAGGCAGACCCAGGATGGAAGCTTCCCCCTCGCGCCAGCTAGGTGACTGGGTGCAGCAAACCGCCGGGCCTCAGTGTGCTCCTCTGTGAAACGGGGCGACACCAGACAACAGCAGGGCCTGTGTCTAGAGGCACACACAGCTCCTTCCTTCAAAGAGATGGGTATAAAGGCTGGCAGTACTTAAAGAAATGAGGGAAGGAGGCCACTCTGGGTGTGGCTTCTATTAATAGAGCGAGGTCCTGGGAGAGCACCAAGGCCGTGCCTCCTGAGAGTTGCCAGCGGCAGCTGCCCTGGTGACAGGCCGTCCCAAAACCCTTCCCCCAGCACCCTCCAAACCCAAGTCCAGTGTGCACACACATGTGCCGTCCGTGTAAACACAGCTTCTCTCACGTGGCTCTCAGGAGCTCACCTTAGGCGATCCCGATTTAAATTGAACTTAGGTGAGCTTGCTTTATTTTGAATGATCCAGCAAATGCAGTTACAGCTACCCTCTTCCAAGGGCCTGAAACCCAAACAAGACAGCCTGGTGTGGAGCTGAGCTAGGCCTTGAATGTCACATGCTTCAAAAGCAGATGTTTATCATTACAAAATTAACTGTTCCGAAACCTGAAGCCGGTTCATCAGCAGCAACCTAATATAGCCAACAATTCAGTTTGCAAACCTGAAAGAGTTCTCTTTAGCAACACGGGAGATAATGTGTTCTGTAACTTTTCTCTGTGAGGGCTTCTCCGGCGACAGGCAGGCATTTACGGCAGCTTCAGGGCACTGGCCTTCAGAACCCCCTCACCCTGAGGGAGACCCTCACCCCAGCGTCACCCTGCCATTGCTGACCGCATCCTTCTTGGGGCAAAAGGGCCGAGAGACAGGTGGACACTCAGCACTGCTGTCCGACGGCCAGGAGGACCCCGTTTCTCTCGGGCCCCGCCCCCGCCAGCCCCAGCGCCCTAGGCCTGAGCCGAGAGCAAGTCAGAAATCAATTAGGAAGAAGCAGATTCTTCTTCCTATGCTGCATCAGAACTCACTGATCCTCTGCAGGCCTGCAGAGGATCAGTGAGGGCTGCCAGTTGTGGTTTGGGGAAATATACGCGATGTTCTAATCCACGTGTCAGAAAAATCATCCGAGGCTGGGCAGCTCAGACGTGGGTCTCTGACTCCTTCGTTCTTCAGTTGCTGCTTTTCTTCCATGCCTGACATCTTGATTTCTGATCTCCCTCTACCCCGCACTGCTCCTGTTTCTGTAGTTATGTTTTGCTTTCTCCTGCACCGAAACCCTGAAGAACCTGGTATTTAGTCTTTTATCTCCCATAGCACCTTGTACCCTGCAGGCAGGTAACTACTTAATAAGTTCATCTGGTTCAGACTTACTGTGCAACCTGTTATGGGTTGGATTGTGACCCCAGAGATTCGTATGTTCAAGCCCTCAGCCCCAGCACCACAAACGTGACCTTATTTGGACACAAGGTCGTCGCCAATGTAATCAGTTAAGTTGAGGTCACACTGGGGGAGGGAGGCCCTAATCCAGTGACTGGTGTCCTTGTAAAAGGGAAGTCTGGACACAGAAGAGACCCCGGGAGACGCCGTGGGGAGACTGGAGTCGTGCTGCCGGGAATCACCGGACGCCCCGGAGAGGCCAGGACAGACCTTCCCCTGAACCTGCAGAGGGAGCGGCCCTGCCCACACCTCCCTCCCCGACTGCTGCCTCCAGGATGTGAGAGAGTGAAGTTGTGGTGTTTCAGCCCCTGGCCTGCAGTCCTCTGGTACTGATAATAGCTGCCCGGGGAAGAGAACACACAGCCAAGAGCTTAAACCAGTTTAACGGCACACACGCACGCCCGGGGCAGCCAGCGAGGCCAGAGGGCAGCCTCTGACTTTCAGCCGCATTCCACACATCCTGGCAGATGGAGTGTCTTCTGTGCCGCACTTTGTGTGCTACGATGTGTTCCATTATCCTGGGCATAGAGAGAGAGCCAGGTTCCTTGGGTGTTTCCTGGTGAATCAAGCAACTTCCTCTGCTGCATTTGCAAGTAAAACTAAAGCAGCACGTCATGACTTCCACTATGTGAACATGCCTTTGTGACCTCCCAGAAGTTTCAGAGGCTGGAACGTTACTATATCTCGATTTTACCCCCTTGGCGAAATAGTCTAAGGATGTTTGGAGTGTTTGCTCGTGAGCCAGTGCTAACAGGCCCACTGGACTCTGTGGCCTTTGTGCGTTTCTCATCACAGGAGGAATGACAGAAGCAGACAGCGTGGGCAGGTCAGCAAAACATCCTGGCCATTACTAGACCAAACCAAAGCAGCAGAGCATTGAACGCGAAGATTTAGGGAGCCCTGTGACGCCCACTTGTCTCTCCCCTGTGGCAGAGGACGTATCGCTGGCAATAATGAAATGTGTCTCTTTTCTGTGAGCTGCTCGTGTGAAGTCTACCAGCCCCTCCCATGCCTGACCTCCCACCCAAAGGAACACAGGCTGCGGGAAAGGAAGGCGAGCAGAGCAGCCTGAACCGGTCAGCTGCCCTTAGTTCTGCACCTCTTACTGGCCCTAAAGCAGAACAAAGCAGCAGAGCACACAAAACACACCAGGACGTATTCTCTTTGTCTTGTTTTTGTTTTGGGGGAAGGTAATTAGGTTTATTTATTTTAATGGAGGTACTGAGGATCGAACCCAGGACCTCATGCGTGCTAAGTGAACACTCTACCACTGAGCTGTCTCCTCCCTCAAGGATGTATTTTCTTAATAAAAGGCATGTGGGACACGAGTCACCCCAACACAGTTCTCGATTCTGCACTACACTGTCCCCAGCCTGATGGTTCATTTTACATTGTGACTTTGCAAAAGTTATGTTGCAGGCTGCTTACGCCCCGTTAACCAGTCTTCCATGGGTTCACGTGGCAAACTGGGGAAAGTTAGGACCCTTTCCATTCCATATGAATACTCGGTGAAGTTTCCAAATGTTCCTTTTCAAGGAAAAACGTCCTCAGACTAACATTTCCACATCCACGTGAACGCTGTTCCGCTTGCGTGCTTTCTGGCAGACGTGATTTGGTGTGCATGCAAACATCAGAAAGTTCAAATAAATAACTCTTCTTAGGAAATGTAAAATGCTCACGAAACTTCCAAAACCCAGGGTTTTTAGAGGTGGAGAATGGCTAATATTTTACTCCGAAAACCTACCTTTGTACCACATCGAATCAGTGCTTGTGTCTATAATTTGCTACTTTGCAGCTGAGCTTCCGTGATGATTGTGTTCCTCTAAAACAAACCAGGTGGGGCCTGGGGGGAATGAAAGGGTAGCTGGACTATAAGAAGTTTCCGAGTGACCACAGGTTTGGAAGATGCTGGGTTGTTTCAGTTTGGCTTCTGCAAGTTAAACATGATGTTCATTCCTCTCTTTGTTTCCAAGATGAAAGGAATGCTATGGTTTTCTAAGAAAGTCTTTCTACAGTTTAAAAGAAAGTGATTATTGAAGTCGGCTGGTCAATGTGAATGCAGTTAACATGCCAGATGATATATGTATTGATAATGGCATGTTTTTATCATACAGCCTCTGAAGTTTCCTAAAGCCTCACTCTCAGAAATGTAACAGTCTTTTATATAACCTGTTTTTGTAAACTTAGCATGGATTTTCAATGGCTTTCAACATCTGTCTTTTATTAGCAGAGGTCCTGATACCCAGATGACAACAAAGGATTTTGAGTGCCCTGAAAGTTAGAGCCTGCTTCTTATTTCTGTCTTAAATCATAATTTTACTGTGACATCAGGTTCATGTAGAAGTGACATTTTTATTTCCTGGGCAGACAGGCAGCTGTTCGGTCTAAAACACTGATTCTGTTTTCATAAATATGTTCCAAGTAATACCTAAAAGTAGCATGCATACACAATTCATATTAAATAAAATCTTTTCTGACTTTTAACATGTATTGCCAGAATATGCACAAACTTAAAAGATTAAACATTTTACTTTTTAAAGTCACCAAATTAACCTTTTATTATTAGCAAATTGATACTGTGCATTGGGGCCAATAAACCTCATTTAAGAAATTAAATAGTTTTTCCTAATTATGGTGCACTTTAATTTCTACACTTAACACCATTTAAATAATTGTTGATCTTAAGATTATGTACTGGCAAAAAAAATTGGGACAAGACTGCAGTGTTTTTGAAATACAGGGCCCACCGTTTTAAAAGGCGCTCTCTCCGCTCGCCCCTGCTTTGTCAGCTGAGCCAGAGGAAAGCAAACTTTAATCACTCACAGAGTTGCGGTCAAGGTTCATGCTGCAGCCCCGGGAAACCGCAAGTCATGACGAAGAGAACCAAGGTCTGCAGAACCAGACTCTGCTCAAAATCAGGTATGAACCTGAAAATCAAATCTCGCTTTCAAGCCAACCTTGAAGAATGCCAGGGCTTCCCAGCCCTGTGTATGCCATCCGCTGGGCTTGGGAGACACGAGGAATTCCTTCGTGGGGAGGGCAGTAAATCATTTCACAACCCAGCCCTCGGCTATTGATAAATGCACCTTTTAAAAATGCACAGCAATTGGTCAGTTAAACAGAGGGTGAAACTCATACGACACCACCCACAAAAGCTATTCAAACAAAGCCTGGGAGGAAGCGTTGCACGGCGCAGGAGCCGGGTTCTCCGGTCAGGTCGCGGAGGGGGCGACTCCTCCTTCAGGCGGGGCAGAGCAGAGAGCTCCCCTTCCCTCCCGGCCTCCCCCCGGGCCGTTCCCCTTGAATGCGGCCCGGCCCCCTCCCCAGCCGGCACCGCACACAATGGCGCCCCGAGCGGGATCCCGCCACCGGGTCCTCGCGCCGCCAGCGCGCCCCCCGCGCGGTCCGCGTTCCCGGGTCCGCGCACAAAGGAGGCGCGTGGGCTCCTTCGCGCCCCGCGCGGCCACCAGGTGCCGGCGCCAGCGACCCCGCGCCCGAGCGCCTCCGCGCATTCTGGGCCGCGGCGAGGGCAAGGTGGGGCGCGGGGCCTCCCACCGCCCAGGGCTCCCACCGCCCAGGCTCCCACCGCCGGGCTTCCTTCCCACCGCCCCGGGCCTGTCCGCCGGGGGGGCGCGGGCCGGGGGGCACTCACTTTCTCGATGGTCCCGGGCAGCAGGCGCTCCAGCAGCCTGCAGAGGACCACCCCATCCTTCAGAGACGCCTGCAGGAAGCCCTCCGGGTCCGAGATGGTTTTCTTGGGCGACTCCAGCACCCCCAAGGTAATGAGCCACGTAACGGTCTGCTCGGCGGAATTCATAGCGGCGGCGCGCCGGGCCTCCCCGCGCCGCGAGCCCGTCTCGGCGCCGTTCACCTCGGAGCGGCGGCGGCCCGGCCGGCTGCGCCCACCGCCCCCTCCTCCTGCTCGCCCATGGAGAGGCCGGCGACGGCGATTGGCTCGGGCGGCGCCGCGGTCCGGCCGGCTCGCGCTCCCTCGCGTGCGTCCTGGCCGACTGTCAAGTGCCTTTTCATTAGATGCACATGAACCTGCGGCGGCCGCCCGGCGCCGCCCCCGCCGCCGCCTCCCGGCTCCCAGCCGCTGCCGCCGATGACATCACTGCGAGGAGAAGAAAGACGCCGCGCTGGAGCGGCCCCGCGCCCCGGGCCCCTGCCTCCCGGCCCCGCGACCCCCGGGCCCGCCGGCACCCGGCCGCCGCACACGCGCCCGCCGCCGGGCGCCCCCGCCGTGCGCCCTCCACACCCTGGCCGGCTGTGAGCGCGCGTCCCCACCTGCGCCGCCGGGTGGTGGCCCCCCCCCGCCCCAAGGGCCCGATGACCTCCAGGAGGCGACAGCCTGGCGGCCAGGGAGGACTCGCCGGGCCTCCCAACCCGCGGGTTGCGCGCGCCCTTAACCGTTTGCGCTCGGCGGGGCCCAAGCGCAGCCCCCGCTCCGATGCGAGACCCGGGCCAGGCACCTCTCGCTGTCCTGTGCCTTCTGCCGCCTTCTTCCCTCCTCGGAAGACTCGGAATCCTTTGTTTATATTCTTAATTCATGAATGTTTAAATTATTAAGTGTTTCCCAGAATGCTCTTTTTATTTTTGTCAGTTTTACTTCAAGAGGTCGGGAGTGGGGGGAAGCTGAAAACGAGATGTTTGCTTCTCTCCGCTACCTTGCAAGCCAACAATTACAGAACACAGTGATAATTAAATCTGTAACCAGATGGGTCTAATTTGGGGAGGAATTGATTTTCCTGATGCTGCTGCGATCCATGGGACGTGGAGGCCCCAGAGTGCGGGGCAGCCAGTGTTACGCGTGCCCCCTGCTGGTAGGCCAGTCCGTGCGCGTGACCTCCCCGGTGCAGCGGGCCCACGCTCCAGGACCGAAACCTTGGAGTGATTCCACTTTAAGTTGATGGTGATGTTTCAGACACTGTGGGAGGAAAGTCAAGAAAACAGCAGAGCCAGAGCTGGGTCTGTGCAGATGATCTGGAAGGAAGGACTGAGAACAGCTCAGTCCAGCAGGCCACTTGGCCAGAGCACACCTGGGCAAAAATGCTTGGTGGAGATCTGGCTGTGATTGCCCCAGTCAGACCTAAAGAACTCAAACATCCAACTGTCAGGCAGTGAACAAGCTTCTTCTACAGAGGAATGGCACTGACACGTATATGCTCAGGAAGGGAGACAGACTTCTTAGAAGGACGTGTGGACATGGACATTTTGTCCGTTTACTCCATCCGGTTCCTGCCTGCTTTTCCAGTTTGCCTGCTGGGATTGCCCACGGCTATTTCAGCCAGCACAGCAGTCACCTGCAGAGAGCTTACCATGTGCCCGGCACATGTATTAATCCAATTAGTGACAAGGCTAGAAAACATGAAGATTAAAAAAAAAACAAAAACAGAGGCTTCACTCTCCCCTTCCTCTGCCTTCTCCCACAGTGCTTCATGCATGAATTGCATTTACTCCCAGCTGTAAGTGGCTAAGTTTTCTTTCCAAATGCGAACACAAGGTGATTCAAAGAGCAGGAGGAATTCTGGACCACGAGGGCCAGGTTTCCGGTGGTCACAGCTCCCGCTTCCCGAACTCCCAGTGTCTGCTGTGTGCTCGCCCCGCGTGATCCTGCAGGACACGACCACTGCCTTGGGAAGTTTCTCTCCTCCTCCGCATTTTCCGGTTGCACATCCGTCAAGTGGTGGAGATGGACTCACGCCTGGGCTCTGCAACGCCGGGACTGACCCTCCCCAGCCACGGTCCAGACCGCTTCCCTGTATGCTTCCCAGGGAGCAGGGCAGTCAGCGGCTCGAAAGACACGTTCTCAGCAGAAAGGTGCTGTCCCGTGAGTCGTTTGTTCACTGAGATTCCTGTTTCCTCTCACTACTGCTGCACTGGACACGGTTTAGAATACAGTCATTCCAATTCCGTCAGATTAGGCTTGGTGCTCAAAATCTGGTGAACGCGAGTAAGGCCGAGCTTGACTCCGTCAGGTGCTCCCCCAGGAAGGCGGCTCTAGGAGCAGACGTAGGTGACCAGTGCACCTCTCCCGCTGGTGGCCGGCCGTCTCTGGTGTTCCTTCTGGGCTTGTGGGTGCCTCCCTCTGATCTCTGCCTCTGTCTTCACACGGCCTTCTCTCTCTTCCTCTGGGTCAATGTCCAAAATTCCTACATTTTTTTAAGGACTCCAGTCCCTGGATTAGGGCCCATCGTAACTTGATTACATCTGCAAAGATCCTATTTCCAAATAAGCTCACATCCAGAGGCACTGGGAGTTAGGGCTTGAACATATCTTTGGGGGAGAAAACTCAACCCCCAGTCGCACCCTCTGAGAAACTGCCCGCCAAAGGAGCGCGAGGCTGAAGTTCCTATCACAGCACACCAAGGCAGACGTGAACCTAGGGATCTCTCGGTAGTGATGCTCGGATCCGCGGGAGGTTCTGATGCCGTCTCCCCGCCCATCCACGACGAGCCTGCGCGTCCTCATCATTCGTTTCCACCACTGTCAACAGTTCCCTCCCCGACGCAACAGCTCGCTGGGAGTTGCCGTAGCTTGGCCGTCTCAGTCACTTACCAGCTGGAATTCCGCAGAGGCTCTGCTCTTATCAACTATATGGATAGCTGCTGCAGGACAGGCAAGATAAATGCTTATTTTCTGCCTTGACCAGTTCTCAGCATCATGAGCTGGCGCTCTAGCATCCTGAAAAGGAGACCAGGGATTTAAGCATCACCATGAACGCGTGGGTTTTGGAAAACGTATTTGATGCGTTTCAGTTTACTTCCCTCTTCCTAGCTTCTCTTTTTTGTCCTTGTTGGGAGCTGTTTCCTTATGAGTCTCATGTTTCTGAATATCTGAGCAGAAGTAACAGCAGCTTTTGTTCTATCTTTTCAAGAGTGTTTTGGACCAAACAGCCTTTTGAAGATAGAGATGTGGTCCCCTCTTAGGCAGAAGACAAATTTGCTTGCAGGCCAGCTGATGAAAAATGTCTCCTCCAGGACAACGTTTGGGCAGGCTTATTTGAGGTCCCTTTAAAGATCACAGTTTGCTAGGCAGGGGTTCCTCAGCTGTGACACAAGCCCACCGTTTGTGGGGCACCCCACCCCCACTGAGTCCACCATGCTTTGCCTTGGACTTGGGAGCAGTGGGCACAGAGAATCTGGGGCCTGTGGTGACAGCTCGGCTGAGTCACACGGTCCTTTGTCTCTGACCCGGGAGTCTCGTGCCTCCTGCCAGCAGCCACGGAACCCTGGCTTACCTGTGTCTGTCTCTGAGTAGCTGAGGTCCCAGGCCCGCGCCTTGGCCCGCGTCCCGGGACGAGGGATCCGCTGCCCTTTTCATCTTCCTGAATACGGCTTTCGCCTTGTCCCGTGAGCTTTATTACTGAGTACTTCCTTCTTCATTGCTTCCAAGGAGGTGTGCAGCTTCCCTTTTGATTTCCTCTTTGGTCAGATCTTTTCCAGGAGTCTGCTTCTTTATTACCCACAAATTGAGAGCTTGTTGGCCATTGACCGTAGCTAGTCAACTAGGCCTATAAATCTCTGCTTCTCCAAATTTGCTAAGGTTTTAAATGTCCCATGAACATAAAAGGATGTACATACTCTGTTCAAGAGATTATATACTTATATTTATTATGTAAGGTTTTTGTGCTTTTTTAAAAAAGAATGTTTTATTCCAGAATAGTTTCAGATCCACCATAGGTTGCAAAAATAGTACAGAGAGCGCCCATGTAACCCTCACCCAGCTGCCTTCGAGGGTAACGTCTCACATAACCAGAGAGCGTTTCGGAGCAAGGGAGGCAACGTCGGTGTGAGACGATCAGCTGAACCACAGACAATGTTTGGATTTCACCTGTTTCTACATGTGCTTTTTATGCATGCTTCTGTCCACTCCACCACGGGTGTAGACGGCGTCCTCACCGTCAGGTGCAGAGCTGCTCCTGCACCACAGCAAAAGTCCCTGCCACTGTCCCTTAGGGGGTCGCACCCTGCTCCACTGAACTTTTGAGTCTTGTCTCCATCTTTTCTGTTAAATGTCTAATTCTCAGAGACATAAATGTCAAAATCAAGTTTTCCCTAAATTTCAAATCATTGTAAAAACTTTAGATAAAATGTTCAAAGCACAGGTTAATTGAAAAGTTACCTTTTTCACAAATTATGCCTTAAATCAATTCATAATGTTCATCTTTCTCTTCGTTATTTTATCCTAGTTTTCAATATATCTAGTAATATTTTTCCATTCCTGCTTTTTTTCACTTGTACTTCCCTGGTAACTCTTTACCTACATCTCCGTTTTCAGCCTTTCTTCATCACTTCGCTGTAAGTTAGATTGTGTAAAGAGCACAAATGGGTTTTTTAATGCCTCATTGGCAGTGTTTGTTTTTTTAATAAGAAAATAAGTCCATTCACGGTTAGTGTACAACTAACAGACTCTATTTTGTTCCTTTTATTTTAAACAAGCTGTTTTTTATTCTACATGGCTGTTTTCTATTTTCCTTTCCCATGTGTTTGTTGGTGCAGCAAATAGCTCTTTATTCCACTTTTTGTCCTTTTTAAAAATTTTTTAAATTGCATCATAGTTTTCCATTTACTAATTTACTAAATTGTTATCTTTTACTAAGTGGTTATCTTTCCTTGGTTGGCTTGCAGTCACACACACATGTCTCTACTTTTCCAAGTGAGACGCTATGACACATTACTTCCCCACCAACATGCTCTGTTCACTTCCTGCTCGCCACTCGCCCCGAAAGATGAGGCTCCAAGAATGCTTGTGCCTCCCCCTCCTCAGCCCTCAACCGCACGCTTCCAGAGAGACCCCTGGAGTCCTTTCCATCCTCCCCTTTCTTTACCCCAAACTCTCACATTTTGCACTCAGTGTAGCTATTTTAGTTTTGAACCATCATTAGAATTTCATTTGTAGAATATACCTTTTCTAGGAGTCTTTATTGAGCACATGTATGACACACATGGGCCTGTGCATGTGCGTGTGTGTGCATGTGTGTGTCTATATGCTATTGCTCACCACCATTTTTTTCTTTGTCCCTTCATGCATCCTAAGGTGTGTGTGGTGCTGGTGTCGTGCCTCAGACATTTACCTCTAGTGGACTCTAAACTATTTTATTTAATCTATGTTTGTGAAAGTGTTTTTATCCCCTCAACAGTGAATGGCATCTTGGCTGGGTACAGAATTGCTAGGATGAATCCTCTTTTTATCCCAGCAGTTAGCTGGATGTTCTTCCGCTGTCTTGTGGCTGCTGGTGTTGTGGAGCAGGCGTCTGTGCTGGGGTCAGTGGAGGCTATGACCACAAAGACGTCATACCCACCGCTCTCCACTTGAAAACTCATTGAAAGGTTCTTTGTTAAATGGATAACTTTACATTTTACTTTTTTCCCTTAAAACTGTGTATTTGATATACGTTCCCCGTAGGGTTTATCTTAATGTAATATACGTTTATACTGAGAGACTTTTATCACTCAAGCATACTTTTCTGCATAGAAAATACACATAAATAGAAATACGTATTTTTAATGTGATCAAAAAGCTGTAGGTATCAAAAACATTGATTCTAGATTATCATTATAATTTTTTAGGTTCACAATTGATAAAAACAATGCAGGTACCAATTTTTAATAACAGAGTGTTAAATTTAAAAATACAATTCTGGAAATGGCGGAGACAGACAGGGCTGTTTTGCTTCCCAACTAGTTCCTGTATCTGTGTATAAATGTTTCCTATTACCAGCATGAGACAGAGGTCACCATCTGGGTTAAGGATTTCTCTCTTACTATGGGAATGTGACCTTGGGCTAACTTCCAAGCTCTGCTCCCCCGAAAGCTTTATCAAAGTGTCACCCGTGTCACCACGTAGCATTGCTTATGATGGAAATGACCTCCCTGTGTCTGGACTGGGAGGGCTGTGAACGGTGGGAGGCCCCAGCACGGTGACCCCTCTAACTAGCACGTCGGTGCCCTGCATATTGTAAGACCTAAAACTCCACATACTGCCTTGATGTCTCTGAGCCTCACGGGGTCCCGAAGGCCTAATCAGGAGCCCCCTGTCCTCACCGGCTGTGCCCCCACCTTGTGGGATACGCCTCCCCCGGCTAGTTCCCACCAGCTAGGGCTGCTGCAGCCCCCACCCCCTCCCTAGTCCTCAGTCTCCCTGCCAGACCCTGGGGTTATTCAAACAAGTCATCACGTCCGCGTGGGGAACCAGGGGGCACCGCACCCTCTTGTTACTGCAGCGTCTGCCTCTCTCAGCCCCCGGGTCCCCTCTGCTCCCTTGTGCAGCCCCCCGTGGCCCTGCGCGCTGTGCCGTCTCCCCCCAGCTGTGAGCACAGCCGCCGTCCGCGCGCCCGGTGTTCAGGGCGGGGGGCCTCTCCTCACCAACTAGGTGACCAGGCAGGCGGTCAGAGCACCCCGGAAAGCACCCCTAGGAGCTGTCACAGGACAGCAGCTCCTATTCAGGGTCCGCGTTGCTCCGCATCCCACCTGGGTGAGTCTAGTTTCCTCTCACCTGCCCTGGGCTCTGGGCGCTGGACCGCTGCTGCGGGGACGCCTCCCGGCGGGGCGGGCCTGCCCCTGCAGCCGGCACCAGCGTTCCTGCCCCGTCCTTCTGCGCGAAGCCCCGTGCGCACTCTCGTGAGTCTGAATACAGCGGAGCCCAAGGTGCGCCCCGAGTGGGTGTGCCCAGCACCAGCGCTCTCCGTGCGAGTGACGGGGAGCCTCGCTCCCACGGAAGCAGCGGCAGCGGAGTGTGCGCAGAGCGTGTGTGTTAAACGCGAGCTCCGCGGAAGGCTGAAACTAGCAAAGCCCGCTCAGGAAGCAATCAGCCGAACAGCCCTGTTAAGTAAACTAAATTCGTTTGATTTAAAACCTTCAACCAGAGAAAAGAAAGGCCCTGGCAACACAATTAGAGGTCTCGACGCGGAATGTGAAGTGGCGCAGCGACTGTGGAAAGCAGGACGGCGCTGCCGCGAAAAACTAAACGTAGAATGACCACGGGGTCCAGCAGTTCTGCTTCTGGGAATGCAGCCGGGAGAACTGAAGGCAGGGCCGGTGGCACGTATTCGTGCCCCTGTGTTCACAGCAGCGACGGTCACAGCAGCCAAGATACGGAGACAACCCACGCGTCCATCCAGACGACGGACAGACACGGTGTGGTCCGTCTACGCAGCGGGACCTTGTTCAGCCGCCAAAAGGAAGGGAATTCTGACGCCCGCTGCGGCATGGGTGAGCCGGGAAGACATCATGCTGAGTGAGATGAGCTGGACAGAAAAGGCCAAACACTGAGTCCACTCCCATGAGGTATGGAGAGCGGTCGGTCATGGAGGAGAGGGTAGACGGCGGGGCGGGGGCGGGGGAGGGGGGAGTTGGAGTTTAATGGGGACAGAGCTTCAGCTTGGCAAGATGGAACTGTTCTGAGCTGGGTGGTGGGGATGGTTCCACAATGTGAATGTGCTTAATGCCACTGAACCCAACACTTAAAATGGTACATTTAATTACAATAAAAAAGACTTCATTACAACTAACTTCTTTTTCAGAAATGTTTGATTCATTTTAGGTTTTTTTTTTTAATTTTTATTTTTGGGGGGATGTGGTGATTAGGTTTACTTATTTATTTACATTAATGAGGGTGCTGGGGATTGAACCCAGGACCTTGTGCATGCTAACCACGTACTTTACCACTGAGCTATACCCTCCCGCCAGCTAACTTTTTAAACATAGAAAAAGCCCTTATTTTCGTTCCAAAAAGCATGTTCTATGTCTCATCAGCCCCCTTAGGTAGAATCTGGTACAACCTGGTCCTAATAGGTTGGGTTTCTGTGGGGCCAGCAGCTCTGTCACATGACCACAGATCGCCTACCGACATCTGAGCTGGGAATTCTGCAAACTTAGTTAAAGCCGTAAGACGGAAAAAGAGCAGCATCTAAGGAACGCCTCAGCCTGGAAAATCAGCCTTGAGCCCCTGATGAGTCCAGTGCCATTGGCCCCCATCCCCAGGCCAGAAGGGCAGGGCGGGAGGCGGTGGGGGGGAGGAACCTGTTCAGAAGACAGGGCAGATGTATTTGTCTCTGCTCAGAGCACATCCTGAATTCTCAAAGAAAGATGGTGTGAGTGAGAAGTTTCTGTCTGCTCAGGTCCAGAAGAGGCATTGCTCATTCTTACTAAGAAGAGAGAATTTCCTGGTTCTGTCACTCCAGAAGCTTCCCTAAGTCATCCACGCTCGTGGAGTGACCTGGCCTGAGTAGGACACGCGGCGTCCACATGTGTGTTATCCTCTGTGTTCACACATCAGTGCAAAGGTCCAAAGGGAAGGCAAAGCCAGCCCTACTTGCTTACATGCTGTTAACCTTGACGCTTGCTTCTCCACAGCTCATCACCTTCTGGCTTCATCCTCTAACAGCACTGAAAAGATGTTGGAGCTGGTAACACTCAGGTCACCTCTGGACACCTCTGGATGTGGTGGGATGTGGTGGGATGTGTCAGGATGTGTCAGGAGCGGCGCTGAGATTTGAGACGCCTCCTCTGGTGAGGAAGAGCTGATTCTGCCCAGGGACTTTCAACTGTCCCAACCCTAGGGCTCACTTAGGGCCCTGGGGTTAATCACTGCAGCAATTTAAATGTAACATGGGCTTAAAATGCGTGAGGATAAAGAATTGTACCCATAACGCCTCCCATCAATCAAGAAGAGACGTCCCTGACTTGAGAAACGTCTTAAGATTTCCATTAGAATCCTCTGTGAGCTAGTATGGCTTTTGAGTGCCTGTCATTACACAGTTCTTAATCTTCTTACTCATTTCCTAGTATCTGGCTAAAGTCATACTGTTTGGAAAATCCTGGAAAAACTGTATGTTGAGTAACATACAAATTTCACAGGTTTATGATATCAAATCCTGGTGAGGGTGTGGAGCAGCCAGCATTGCAGCCAGTGGGAACGCACGTTGGTACAACCTTTCTGGAAACCTGTGCAGCGGTTCTGCTCCTAAATGTACACCTGTCAGACATGCGTGCACATGTGCACCAAAACATGCGCACAAGATGTTCAGGATGCATCATTCACAGCAGCCCCACACTGGGATCAGCCCTGTTGCCTGCTAGCGGCAGTGCGGATAAATGAACGCGGTACATTCATACCACAGAACGCTACACTGCAATGAAGCGTGAACACACTACGCACGCACCATTCACTACATACATGCTGCATAAATGCATACTGCCATGGAATGCCGCTTCATCGGAACGTGGACAATCTCATGAACATAATATTGAGACGACCCCAGACACACAGTGTGGTACCCGGTGTTCAGCGAGTAAGGACAGAGAGCCTGACCTGGGGGGAGAGCAGCCGGAAGTGGACCTGCATTGCAGAGTAATGGCTGGGAAGAGGTGCAGGGGAGTCTCCGAGTGACATTCTGTGTCTCGCCCTGGTGGCCCATAGATGTGCTGCCTTGGTAAAAATTCTTCCAGCAGTACATTTACAATTTGTGAGCTCTTCTGTACAAATGCTACATTCCAATTTAAATGTTAACTTAAAAATACATCTATATCCTGTAATGTTTATTTGTAGACATTTAGGAAAATTATTTTTGAGACTAAAGTGAAATTAATGAGAGTGATAAAAGTCCTATGAGATTCAAGGAGTTGAATATTTATGTTTTAATAAATGTGTTGAAATTTGAGATCGTGCTTTTTAAATTAAGATGTTTGCAGAATAGGAATGAAGCTGTTGACACGCCCCCTATTGGTCACCATAAGTAAGTGCAGGTAGAACCAGTAGGTAGAATTCGTCTTTGCTCACAGATGCTATAAATCAGCGTTAAAGTTCAGTAGAAAAGGTGAAAAAGATGTTGGAGTGCTAGAAATGATGTCTGGTGAGTGAAAAGAGCTGTAATGACTGCAGCTTTGTTTCAGAACATCTGTGAAAATCATATAACCATCTGGGCACTGACGGTCCAACCCCTCGGTCCCCCACGCTGGACAAGATGCAGGCCTCCCAGGAAGGGAGCCCATGGCCGCGTTCTGCCATCACTCCCGCATCAGCAGTGCTCCATGAGAATAGATGCTCCAGGAACGTGCAGCCATCCGAGTGTAGCGGGGTGTCGGGGGAGTGGAGGCTATCCCTGGAATGAGCACACACTCTCCCGCATCGCAGCTTATGCAGAGGCCAGAATGCAAGCTGGATGCTCTTCTCCCAGAGCCTGGGTTCTGGCTTTTCCTTCCGTGGGAACCATCTCGGCGGCTGCGGGGGTGGCAATAGCTCCAGCAGCTCCTAATGCTGGGACGGCACGTAGATCTTTAGGCTCACGGATCCACAGAAGGACTGGACAAGAGTGACAGCTCACAACAGGCAGTGAGCGGTCCAGCCCTTTATATCGCTGAGTCGGCGCTCGGGCTTAAAGGCACTGCTTACTTTTTTGTCTGTGGTCCTCACTGCCCCGATGTCCATGAAGGCCGCGAAGGCGCCATTGCATGGGCCTGTCTGGAGCTTCTGGAGGGACCTGCCCCACCCCTGCCTGCACTCTGCACGGTGGCCCAGTCCCCTCCCTTCCTGAGTGCCTGCGAACCCTCTCTTTCCAGACTGCCCTCAGCATTTCCTCAACACTTCTCCCTGTCCCTTCTGAAATCTCTTTCTGTGGTGGAAGTACGATTGGGGTGGCCACCCCCCTGTATCATTTCCAATACGTAGTGCAGAAAAAGAAATGTTGACTAAAGCTGAATATTGGAAAGATGGGCAGAAAGGGGGCGGGCAGAAGTCCTGTAGGTTAAACTGAAGGCAATGTTACACGTTTATTTTTAATTTTCATAGTTCGATAAAATAACATAAAGTGACCATCGTGACCATTTTTAAGTGCATAGTTTGTAGTGTTCAACATATTCACGTTGTTGTGCAACCAACAGAACTTCTCACCTTGCAAAACCGAAGCTGCCCCACTGAACAGCAGCCCACCCCAGCCCTTGCCCCCAGCCCACGCCCCCGGCACCGATGTCCCCCTCCGCTCTCTGGATCTGATGGCGACAGGACCTCATTCACATGGAGTCGTACAGGATTTCTCTTCTGGTGACTGGCTTGTTGTTATACGTTGGTTTTTAACACGAAAGCCTTGCAGGGAGTTTTAATAAAGCTCTGCCTGTTTCCTCGCAACTTGCTTCACGAACACTTCCCTCGTTCTCTGTCCTGTGATGTCTTTCTCTCCCTCTCTGCTTCCTAGTTCTCCCTGCCCCTGGCTTTCGGTGCATTTCAGTCTCCCTTTCCTGTCTTCCCCTGACTCCCGTTCCCCCGACGTCCCGGACGGAGCTTCGCGGGGTCGGGGTCGGGGAGCAGCCGGCGGAGGAGCGGAGAGAGCGGCGCCGGGGCTCCGACGCGCTGCCCGGACCTCAAGGGGGCGGTCACCGCTCGCGTTTCCACTCGGGGTGGGGGGCGGGCGGCGCTGCCTGGAAGGAACGGGGATGGGGGGGCACTGCATCTTTCATTTTCCAGGGAGACCGGATGAAAGTGACCAGGTCCCGGGGGCCTTCCGGGCAGCGAAGACGGGCTCTGGGGTCAACCCTCGGCCTGGCGGGAGGGGGAAGCTTCTCGAAGGCGGATGGTGGGCGTGGGAAGGGGGAGACGAGCGGGCCCAGAGTCAGCTTGGTCCGATGGAGGAAGGCGGGGCTGCTCGGAGCTGTGAGCCTCTGGGGTCCTCACACAACCCAGGGGAGGGGTAAGGAGACCCCAGCTCTGCACGTTGTGGTCTGAACTGTGTCCCCAAGAGGATGTGTTCGCGTCCTGACCCCCTATACCTGTGACTGTGCCCTGACCCGGAAAGAGGGTCTTTATAGGTGTGGTGAGTTAAGATGAGCCCGCGTCTGAGCAGTGGGGCCCTCCGGCCACTGTGAAGGGTGGGAAGTGAGCCTCCCCTATCTGGTATGAATCTCAAGGTCTAAATCCTATCCTCAACAAGGAGAGAAAGCTAAGACTTTCTAGAAACATATCTGAAACAGCAAAGTGCAGAAGACACAAAGCCTTCAGGTTCATCCTGCCGTGCTCCGCACTGTCTCATCTCATATTTCTGCTTTATAACCAAGTGAATCAGTAAATCAGCAAATCAGCGTTTTCTTGAAGATGAGAGATGCGATTTCCTGTTTCACAGGGTCAGCACTCAGATGAGCAGAAGCAACTGCAGAGGTGACTGAGCCGTTCTCTCTGGTCTGCTTACTACGTGACAATCTAACAGATCTTTCCTGAGCGCCCACTACATGTGCGGTGCGGCGCCCAGAGCTGGGCGCGCCGCGACGGGCGACTTGGGTGTGGTTGTCCCTCACAGGCCTGTGTTTTTTCACGCTGTAGTTCATGCCCCTCTTCCCAGTTCTCATTTCTCTTATTTCCCATGTAAACTGAGGGCTTTACAACTGATGACCTTATATCACATTTTATTTACTCTTGGGCAAATGATTGCTTCTCTGGGTTTCAATTTACTGTCATGCAAGAGTGGGCCTCATGCTCTCTGATTTCAGCTCCAGAATCCGAGCATCTTGGAGATTTCTCCCCTCTAAATGTGACTTTCATATTTGATTTACAGTGACATTGCAAAAAAAAAAAACACAGTGAAGTTGCCCACATATTTATTGGTGATGGGGAAATTATGTCTATAATGAGTAAAGGGGAAAAATGTGATGCTTTCCATTTTATGGAACAAGAAATAATAAATTGCTAACCTGCCACCTTTCAGTTTACAGTTTCTGTTTGCTCTTTGCCAGGCATCAAGATGGAGAAAACGAGAGCTAGGTCTCAGCCCCATGTCACCGCAAGAGGAGTTCATAATGACCTGAGTCATGAGCACGTAGACACTGTCCTAAAAATGCGGGGTGACCTCCACACATGGAGACAGAGTGACAGAAGTCACAGCTTCAGAATCCTCTCTCACAAGCAGTTGAGACAGAGCACCAAATGTTCTAAGATGACCTCATTTAACCAGGGGTGCTTTGGGGACGTGGCGATGAATCCTGAAACATGAATGGGAGGCTGATGACCCAGACATGGGAGTGAGGGCAGCAGCTGTGACAACTGCGGCTGATGAAGGAAAGCTGGCCCGCCGTGAGCCAGTGCCGCGGGGCCCCTGGGGTGCTTCCCCTGCACACGACCTCGCTGAGCAAGGACAGCAGGTCGGGAACGATGAGGCAGGACCGCGGCCGGGGCAAAGCTCAGAGCTGAACCGTCAGCCACAAGAAAAACTCAAGGGCGGCAAGTCCCTGTGCTCGCAGCCATTTCAAAAGCATTACAACTCTGCTGAGTCTCTTGTGTCCCACAGTGCTTTGAGAACCCGTGACTTGTATGGCAGTGTGCCTGGCGCTCCAGCAGGTGGCCCTGCCAGAGGCTGGGCGTGTCTGTTCCAGGGACACGTTTCAGACTTGGGGTGATGCCCCCACAGGGCTGGTCAGGGGACCCACTGCCCTCCGTAAGTCCCTGCTCTGACTGGTGGCTGAGGTGAGTCTGGACCTCCTGGAATTAGTGTCAGTTCAGAGCCAGTGTCCAGCGGTCCTGAATGTCTGATAATTTCCCTTTCCCCAGTGCGCAGTCACCCTGAGAGAGGCTGCATTCTCTTTGGAGAAGGCTAGGAGGAAGACTCACAGTGTCCATCATCGGCAGTGGACCGGGCTTCTTCCTTAAAGGGACCCCCCCTTTAATTCAAGAGTCTGGGACTGGGAACTGGCCGAGTCTGGGAACTGACTTGGGGGCATGTGACCCTCTGTTTTTCTAATTCAGGTTGGACTTTTGTTCACACGACCTCGAACTTCTCTGCTTATAAGATCAGGTAAGAATGTAGCAACAGTCCTCTATTTCTCTTCCAGAAACGCCGTGATTGCCAGCCAGCCATCCGATGCCAGAGGTCTCCGTTTGGACAATCCCCCCACCTTGCTTGGACCCCGCTGTCCATCACAGTCACCATGCCAATCTCGCCCCTGGGGGTCGTGCCCCTTCTTGGCCCCGCACCTGGACCCTGTTACTCCCACTGCATTTAGCTTTCCCGTGTGAGATCTGCCTCCAGAGAAGGGTGGTCCCAGAGCCTTACTGGGCTCCCCTCCTGGGTTGACTTCCCACGCTCACAGTGAAGAGTGTGTCCTCTGGACCCTGCCAGGTGAGCAGGTCTTGCTTGGTAAACCCAACTGGCACATTCCAGCCTCCCTCGGCCTCGGTCCCTCTTCTGGGCGCGCCCAGGCGTCTCCACTTCGTTTAGTACTGGCCACCACGAGGTCCATGTTTGAGCCAACTAACCAACGAACAGCCCTATCTGATCTCTCAGACTGAACACCACACCCAGATGGACACACTACGTTTGGCGCCCGTGAGAGACACAAGGACCGTGTTTGGTATGAAGTTGGACGCACCGCACTGTGGAGTCAGAAGCCTGAAAGGGGAGATGCCTTGATGAAAGGTGGTCCCTCCAGTCCTCGGGTCAGACAGTCTTGTTGACGGCGTGCGGAGTAAGGAAAGAAACACATAGGTCAGAATCCTGGGAAGCCCCCAGCAGTTAAGAGATGAGCAAAAGAGGGGTGTTGTGGAAGTCAGGGGAGGAGAGAACTTTAAGGAGAAGGAGGGGTGACAGTGTGAAACCCCGAGCAGCGATGAAGCAGAGCCAGGAGTGGAGACCATCTGATTGCATTTGTAGGTTAAGTTTCAGTTCCACAAGCACCAGAAGTCGCCCTTCCTTCATGGCTGAGGTATGAATGGCAAGGGAGGAAGAGGAGAGAGTGGACGTCACTTCGGCAGTGGAGGGACGAGAGAGATGGGGCTGGACAGCGGGTTGACTTACCATACAGACCACACACTCAAAGACAAGGCCGAGCGTGTGCTTAGTGTCGCGTGATTCTGTGAATTTATAAGAAGAAACATCTATTTGGTCTTTTCCCTGGTACTGCTCCTAAAACCTTGGGGTGTCCAGTGATAGTGCCTTTTTCTATGCTAATGAGGGGCCGGGAGCTCCTGGGGAGCCCCGCCATGGGGGCCGGTTTCCAGGGGAACCAATCATGTGATCAGAGGCTTGGAACTGTCAGCGCCTTCCCAGGTTGAGTTAATCTCTCATGACCAATGGTTTAATCAATTACGCATTTGAAGTGGGGGCAAGTCGGGTAGGACTGACCCGGTAACCTCTGGGATCGATGCGAACTCCATGTAGACAGTATCAGAATTGAGTTAGATTCTGGGACACCCAGCTGGTGTCCACAGGAGAGCTGGAGAGTGTCTTGGTGTGAGGAGAACACCCACACATCTGGGGTCAGAGGCCAAGTACTGGGAATAGGGTGGTGCGCAGAGGGAAACAGGGCTCTCTCCTTGCCTACCAAGACTGGGAAGGTAGAATCTCTAGGCCAGCATGACTCACCTGTGGCTTTTAGTAAGAAAAGAATTGAGCACAAAGGCAGCAGACGTCACTAACGACTTGTTTGTGTCCTGATAGATTCCAGAGTCCTGTAAAGCAGAGTCTTACAAGGCAGGAGTGTGGCTCTCCTCTTGAGGTATTTAGAGCAAAAGGGTGAAAGAGGATGCCACTCTCCAAAAATACATGTAAAATTAACGTTTATTCTCAATAATACCAAAGCACTGAGCGCACAGTCCTGAGGGGTGGCAGGGGAGCTGTGAACACTTTGGTTGTCCTCCCAGTGTCCCTGCTGTCCTGTCCCTCTTCTCTTCCGCTCTCCTCTTGCAGCGTGTTGAGGTCTACCCACTATTCTAGGTTCTGAGTTGACCCTACAGTGAAGATTTTTGTTTTTCTATCAGTTAAGTTATCTTTGGCTGCCAGTAAAGGGGACCTCTGACCAAAAGTGCCTTAACAATCAGGTTATTTATTGTCTTACATGCTTCAGATTGGCTCAGCAGCTCCATGAGGTCTTTGTAGACCCTAATGGATCTACCTCTTCCCTGTGCTGTTTACAAGGTTAATGTCATCCAAGGATGTTTTCTCTCACAACCATCCAATGGCCACCAGTGGTAATTAGGGCATGGTGGTTCCTCGTTCATATCTAGCAAGAGAAACAAAACATCCCAGAAGCTCTGAGTAACTGCTCATTGGCTCAAATTGGCCCAGAGACACTTAGCCATGAGCCAGTTGTTACTATGGGGAATAGAATTATCATTATTCACTTAAATCAACAGTTCTCAACCTTGTCTTCTCTTTCGAGTTATCTAGGGAAATTTCAAAACCTTTAAAATCTATGTTGGATCAAAGATTACATCAGAATATTTGGAGTGGAGCCCAGGCATGAACTCACAAATCAACTTCTCAGCCCCCAAGCCTTTGGTTTAAGGACCATGGCATTTCTCATAGAAAAAACTTGGAGTCAGAAGAAAAGGCAATGATATCTTTAAAGTGTTAAAAGGGAAAAAAACTTTCAACATAAGATTCTATATCCAGGGGAAATATCTCTGTAAAATAGGGGTGAAATAAAGACAGTTTTAGGTGAATGAAAGTGAAAAGAATTCACTGCCAGCATATCTGTGCTGAAGGGAGTTCTTTAGGCAGAAGGGGGATGGGAAGAGAAGGAACAAAAGGCACCAGAAACAGTAAACTAGTGGGTAAAACTTACTTTCTACTCAATCTCTTCAAAATCTGTGTGACTATTTAAACCAAAAGCCATAACGTTTTGCTGTGGCTTTGTAACACATGTAGCTATGATCATATAGCAACCATAGCGTGACAATCAAGGGGGTAGTTAATGAAAACGTATGGCTGTCAAGTTCTTATATGTTACATAAAGTGGCACAATATTGACTCTAAGTAGACCGGAAAATTAAGAATACACATTACTAACTTGGCAGCAATCTTTTAAAAACTCACCAAGAGCTTAGCTAAAAATTCAAAAGAGAAACTGAAAGAGAATTCTAAAAAACATCCAATTGCTCCAAAAGACAACAGAAAATAAGAAACAGAGGAATAAATGTGTGAGAAACAGAAAACCAATAACAAAAGAATAGACACAATCCAATCGTATCAATAATTCCATTAAATGTAAATGGACTAAACCTTCCAGAGATTGTTAGGTTAGATGTTTGTTAAAAAAGCAAGACCTAACTCCATGCTGTCTGCAATACATTGTAGATACAGGCACATGTATATGAGGCTACATACAGGTTCAAGGAACAAGAAAGAAAATGATATGCCATGCAGATGGCATTAGAAGCGTGGATTGGCTGTGTTCAGATGAAAGAGACTACAAAATGTCTAGTATGACCAGAGATAGAGACATTTCACATGACAAGGAATCAATTTGTCAGGAAGACATAGTGATCGTAAATATGTATGTGTTTAATAATAGCGTTTCCAAATGCGTGACACCAACACTGACAGAATTAGAGAAGTTAGTAGACAAGGTCACATTCACAGTTGCAGATTTCAGCATCCGCCTCAGTAACTGTGGACCAATCAGATAAGTCATCAGCGAGGACGTGGAACATCCAAATAAGACTGTCAGCCATCTTGATCTGATCAGTATTCGTAGAACCCCACACCCAACCACTGCAGAATACTTACCTTTTTTTTAAAGTAGACATGGAATCTTCTCTAAGACAGACCACATGCTGGGATATAAAGTGTCAATACATTTTAAAAGATTCAGCTCTTATTAAGTCTATTCTCTGACTGCAATGCAGTTAAATTACAAATCATTCACAAAGCAGCTAGTCAACTTTAGATCAAACTTTTGTTACACAGGTTCATGCCTCCTTTATGGGATTTACTGTAATTCTTCTTCTGTATTCATAGTCTTTTAAATAACCTCCTTCAGGAGATTCTAGATTAATTAAAAGCAGAAGTCGTGATTTAATCATCTTTGCCACGTCCACAGTGTCTGCCACGGTGCTTCGCGTGAAGACCTCAATTGATGCTTGATGAGCAGTCCTTCCAGGAATATAGGGAGAGCTCGTCCCGGAGAAGAAATTACTTTGGGCAAAATTGTCACAGATTTTCAACAGGCTAGTGAAGAGAAATAGGCAGGGAATAGTCTTTTTTTGATGATCTTGAAATAAAAGGTCACAGGAGCACACAGGTGCTCACACATACACATGCACACACACAAGCTCCCAGGCAGGGCTGAGAACCACTGACTTACACCTCCCACTTCTAGGTAAATGCATCTAGGGAGCCGGCCTCAGTGTCCTCCACGGCCGTCCTGCGGCTTCGTTTTCGGAGGCTGAACCTGGATCCGTCTGCAGGGTGTGCAAACAGACAAGTGTGCCCAGGCCCGAGCATCTCTCCGATGAAGCAGTGCTTCCAGCTCTTGACCAGGTCAGACACCCAGTTAGCCCTGGAGAGCTGAGCCTCTGGACGTGAGGCTGCAGCTGCCCCGGGCCCTCTGCACCAGGGCCACACGTCATCCCAAGCACAGGGACCCGGTGACTGCCCTGGCCCCTCCTTGACTTTATTCTTGCTCTCTATGTAGACAAAAGCAACCTCTCCAAGGAGAGAGGCTGGAAGAGCCTGACTGACCCTCTTGCTCAGGAGGACAAACCTGTGTCTCAGCCGGTGACATCTGCTGGCGTGTTGATGGGTGTGCCCTGTCCCCAGGTACTTCAGTGACCACTGCAGATTTCTCTGAAGCACAAATAATTTTAATCAGTTTTGTTAAAAGGTCAGACTGCCCTGCTAGAGTGCTTTGTGAAATGCTGTTAGGAAATCAAACAAACAGTGACAATCTGTCAGCACTGCAGAAACTTCTTGGAGTTACTGCTCCTTGGAGAAAGGACTGGATTTCTCTTAAATGTTGCGATAACCATGCCATTTGTTGTGGGATGAATTGTGCCCCCCCAGATCCATGTGTTGAAGTTCTGACCCCCAGCACCCTGGAGTGTGCCCTTATTCGGAAATGGGGTCTTTGTGGATGGAGCTAGTAAGGACGAGGTCACGGCGCACAGAGGTGCTCCGTCAGGAGGCACGTGGTACCCACCTCCCCCAGGATTGTGGCGTTAAGGCCACGTCATCGGGACATCTGCCCGCTCCTCTACTGCAGGCCTGCCTTTCCGCGCTTCATCATCATGATGATTCCCTGCAGACGGACCCTGAGAGTCGGCAAACATCCCGCAACTTGCCAAGCTGACTCGCCGGCCTGGTTACCACCGTGACTGTCAGCAATCCATTTTCCCCGTTAGTCTTAAAGTGAAACCTCCCCACTTTCCCCAATGATACATTTATTCGTTTATGTCATTCAAACCAGTCTTTTTAAACATTAAAATGTATTGAATAACAAATTTCAAAATCGAATGCTTTATTAAGTTTATTTTAAAATTTCTAGCTGTTTGACTAGAATCGACTAGTTTCCCTACAAAACGTCATCGGAGAAAGCCTGCCCTAAATGTTGGGTTCGTGTATTTCTGTCCCCTCACTGTCTTCCCTGCCGCCCCGCTATTTCTGGTTACAGAGTTCAAGTTCCTGGTAACAGAAGTGGAGATACGAGCAAGACAGTGTCGCACAGAGTCACTTGCGGGTATTCGGCGCCAGCGTTAAGGCAGGGGAGGCACTTATCCTATTCGTTCGGGAAACAGAACATTTAAAGCTGTAGGATTTCCTGAGCGGGGGGCTGTTTTGTTCTGTTTTTTTACTGAATGGCATAGTTTAGATAGTTACTACCTAAAAATGAACTGGCGCCCCTCAGACAGCAGGCAGTTCCCTGAGAGTGTATCGTCCACATGCCGTCGTGAGGGCATTTACAAACTATTTAGAAAACACGTTTTTTTGTTCAGAACCCATTCCTCCTGTTTGGCTGAGAGCTAGCATTCCCTATCACGTGTCACTGTTGACCAGAAGGTCACTAGCTTTTATAAATTCAGTTTTCTTTGGAAGCTTCTGTAGCGCCGTTCGTGGCCAAGGGTGAGATGCATAAAACCAAGTGGAGCCGGTCAGGACTCCGTCTTTCGGTCAGAAACTACTTCAGCGCGCAGAATGACACAGCTTTCCGTCAGAGCGTGGGCTGCTTCACCAGCCAGCGTGGCGCGAGCACGCGAGGCCCCGCCGAGGCCGGGAACCTGAGCCCGGGCAGCTGACCGTCTCAGACCCCGTGTCCTCCCCGCGGAGCTCGCGGCCGGAGCGTGCGTGTCAGGCATCCGGTACGTCCAGACCTGCCAGTAAGGGCGGCTCGCCCCGCGAGGCGTCTCCGAGGAACCGGGGAAGGAGCGGCAGACAGCCGGGCGGGGGCAGGTCTGTCCGGCCTGCGGCGTCTCCTCGGCCTCGTCCTGTCACCGGGGCTGTTTCCCATCCCACCACGATGGGGGAGCACTGGACCCGCTGGCGGAACCAAGCCCGACTCCCTGGGCCGCAGAGAGCGCTAGACTTTCCGCAAGGGGTTCCGCCGGGACGGCCTGCCCTGTTGGGCAGTGGAGGTGGAGCCAGGCAGAGCCACAGGTGAGCTGTCACCGGGACCTGCGCAAAGAGCTGCCCCTGCACGACAGGCAGGGGGTCTACACCAGCTCCCCCCGCCCCCAGGAGAGGCCGAGTTTACGAAGTTCTCAGAGGTCTGGCTGGCCAGACGCTCCCGTATCCAAATGCTTCCCATGTGAAGGGCTGTGAACAGGTGCGACCAGGCCGCAGGTGGGTTTCCTAACCGACAGATGGGGCCGCACACCAGGTGGGCCACTTCCAGCCCGCCGAAAGGCTTTGTTTGAACCACAGTGTTTTTAAGCTCTTGTCAATTGGTTGGGCATATTTGAGAATAGAAATAGTTCACAGAAAATAAGGATTTCTGTTTGTCTTGAAGAAACAGAGCCATGTGGCAATCTTGGGCCTGCGCATGGTGAAAATTCCACTGTCACCCAGCGCGGTCCCTCGGAGACCCCTCCCGCTGTGAGTGCCGCTGGCAACCCCGTGCCTTCATCGTCTTCTCTTAAATTGGCAACATCAAAACCTACAAGCCCAAGAAAGAAATACAGTAAATAACCATTAGAACAGTAAAGGGAAACGCAGAGCAGATGACATGCTACAAAGAAACCTACTCCCAGGCGGAAACCAGGGATGGAATATGCCCTCCAGGCGGACGGGTGGCTTCGGCAAAGCCCTTGACGACGACGTGTCCCTGTAAGGGAGTTCACTGGGCGGGTAAGAAGTAAACAAGAGAGGTGCTTCACTTCACAGAAGGTAAGGATCCAAGTCTCCTCTTCCCCTTGGGTGTTTGCACCGGAGACACACCTGCAGGCGTCCCCAGGCCTCCCTGACGCACCACACGCAGCCTCTGTTGGGGCATTCTTTTCCAGTGAGGAGAAGGAACACTGTTTCAACTGCGTTTCAAGTTATAACCAAGAATGGGAGACGTTTGTCTGGGTTTTATAAAAACACTGGTTATAGAGTGTTCCTGAGTTTTTTAATTTGCTAGAAAACTTTTTGCCAGAAAAATCCTGCAATTTGGATGCCTTAAGGAAATCACTGTAACCTCATTTTATCCTTGTAGGCTGGAGTTTATTTCTTACTAATATGTGTTCAGTGAGGTCATGTAACTCTCCATCTGATTCTGCAGATGTGATGTTTCATGTGTCATGTGTCTGTGGCTAAAAGTATTACAAAAGTAGAAGCCATTTTGAAAGTGGAGGCAAATTAGGTAAAGAAGTGGATAATTCTGCTTCTCTGTCTGGTAAAACAATGCACCTTTCAGAGCGGTGGTTCTGGACTATTGCCTCCCGGGACACACCGGCCAAGTCTGGAGACACTTTTGTTGTCTCGAGTGGGGTGAGGGTGCTGCTGGCGTCTGGAGCACCCACAGCACACGGGACGGCCCCACAACCGAGGATGCTCTGGAGAAATGAACGGAGAAGACAGTCAAGAGACACTGTTTCAGAAAGTTAAGAGATTGGCTGAGAGATGATTAGGTCAGAACTTGAAGCAAACAAGTCATCTGCATACTTTGAGCAAAGAAAACCGTCCTTATTCAAAACTGTCTGCAATGGCAGAGCTCTAAGTCACCCAGTGACCGCACGTCTTCCACAGAGGGCGTGGGAATGACGGGGTTTTCCAGGGCCCTGCTGCCGCTCAGCCGAGGACTAGGGTCACACTCGGCTGCTGGACACCCTGCGACACTGCTCTGGGAAGAGTATGCGCTGACTAGCTTATGAGCAAAAGAACAGCTTTGAATATTCTCAGTGTTAGCTCCGTCACCTCCCTAACTATCACTAAACAGAAACTTTATTTACTGTTACACTACACAGCTTACTTCTTTAATTATAGCTCTGATCTGTTTATAAGCAGCAGTGTACGCTGAACGGGCTTTGAGGGTCGGACAGCCGCAACCTGACGGCTGCGTTGCTGCCGACATACCGGGCGTCAGCACTGGTTTCCTGACTCGACAGGTATTTCGTGGCCATATAGGCTTTGCTTGTGAAGTGATGGAGTACGGTGACCTCAGCTTACTCTCAGATGGTTCAGGGGAAAATGTTTCATTGTATTGTTGCAAGTACTGCTACCTGCGATTTTTATGTAGGTTTAAGTTTTTTTTAAGTTCATTTAAAAAAGTAATTGGGATGCCTGCTGCTAAGGAAGTGAAAACTCAAACAGAAGACAGGAAGGAACGTATTTAACTGAGAGGGTCTGAATGTGACCGTGACACTGGCCAATTCAGAGAAGTGGCTGGCGAGGAGCGGTTCTCTGACTTACTGCCGTCTGCACCACGCCCATCGGCCTCAGGCAGCGATGCCCGCAGAGCGTGCTCCCCTCTCCAGGAAGTCCCCAGTGAAGCCATTGGCTCCAACAGACGTGGCTTCTCATCTCCTTTTCTCGAGGCTGCTTTTCCCATTTGACTTTTTGGAAGTTTTAATCCGATGCTCGGGCGCCAAGTAAGATTATCATGTCTGGTCCCAGCTGGACTTTTGAAACAACAATTTACAAGTGCTCCTCCAGGGCCAGGGCAGGACAAGTCACTCTTTGAGCCCCTTCCAGTTCTGTGATTCTGGATAGGAAACCTAGGGCAGGAGCAGAGAGGGCCTTGGGGACACTGGTTCCGGTCAGCTGCTCCCGCCCCCGCCACCTGCTCTGAGCCTGGAGCCGGGGGCAGAGACACAGAGTCCAACCAACTCAGCTTTCCGGGCAGTGAGTTGAAAGGAAGTCTTTAAATAGTCGCAGCTGCTGGTTTCTCAAGGAAATTTCTGGGAACTTGTCTACTGAGTTCAAGTAACATTTGGAGATTTTCCTTAAGAATATTCTATCAAGAACTATTAGGCATTCATCTCAGAAAGCAGTTTAGTCCCACAGTCAGAACGTCATGTCATGCACTCACACTGAGAAGCTGGGTAGACGGGCGGACAGCAGCCAGAACACACATGAAAATAGAACTTCGGCCCGGAGCGTGCAGCAGCTGGCCCAGGAAACCAGCCCTCACCTGCAAACGGCCACCCAGGGAGCCAGCCTGAGGCGAGGCCGACGCGCAGGAGCCAGACAATGATCTCAAGTGACAATCCAGGAAGCTAAATGGTAACTTCTGGAACAATCGGCCCCCGAAGGCCAGTACTTGATCAGTGTGTCAGTTTCCACTGCCTTTTGTCCCTGCTTAGAACTCGGGACCCTCAGAGGCTGATGAAGCTGTTCTTCTAGCCCAGCGGCTCTCCCACGTCAGCTCGGACCTCTCTGGGAGCCCGGGGCCTGGGGGCCGCCCGTCTGTCCGACGAACCCTTAGAGCTTCTTTCAGGGCCTCTGAGGGTATTGCCTAAGGAGCAGCTGCGAGGCCCACCTCAGCTCCCTAAAGCACCCGTCCTAAAAGCCGAGGCGGGGAAGGAAAGTAAGGCTGGGGAACAAGGGGCCCAGACGCCCGGTTACAGCAGGCATCACGCCGGGAGGTTCACCGCGCCAGCCTCCGACCCCCGGCACCCGGCTTAAATCTCCCGAAGGCTCCGCGACGCAGGACTTGTCATCACTGCACAGGCAGGAAAACGGAGGCCAAGGGAAGTTAAACAGTCCCGGTCGGGGGGAGAAGGGGCAGGATTCGGGGCCAAGCTGGTTGGCTCCAGGGCCCTGGTGGGCGTCCTCACCGCACCCATGTGGCCTGTGCTTCCGGTGTGTGCCGCTCCGCCACCCCCGGGCTCAGCAGTCGGGACCCCGGGCAGAAAGGACAGCGGTACTTGCTGGACCTCAGAGGCTAATGCCCCCAGAGTCCTCCGCTCCTCCAGCCAGGAAGCCAGAGGGGAGAACCAGGTGAGGTGGAGCCCGCGGCCTGTGGACCTGTGCCCACAGGTGAGGGGGGAGGGAACAGGTGGGGGATGGAGAAGGCCTCCTCCTCGGGCTCCTCCTCGTCCCAGACGCTCTTGCCCCGACTCCAGCCCTGCAGAGCACACCCTGGGGCGGCCTGAGTGGAGGCCAGGCAAAGCCGGATCCGGGGGGCCTGGCATCCTCCGCCTTCCTACAGACACAGGCAGGCCATGGAGGGGGCAGTAGGCCAGAGTTAAAGCACAATATTTTTTTTCTCCCAAATATTGCTAGATGTTTGGAATTACTAATAGGTGTGGAGCAGAATGCATAGAAAGCACAAAGAATTAGGAATTCTAAGTCTAATTTTAAAATAACTGGTGTGTAAAAAACATATCTTTTAACATTCATTCATTCTTCTTCCTTCAAAGCACAGGTTTAAAAAAAACTACGAAAATAGCTTTCTAAGGCTTTTTAAAGCCTAGGAGTGGAGTTTTTAAGAAGCAATTTAAATTCAAATGTTATATAATCATCTACTTAATGGCTCTTTTAAAAATTTCTATCCTTTTTCTTATTCCCAGTTAATGGCCTCAAAGTTAAATTTAGCTATGAATTTTTCTATTAAAAAAAAAACTCAATTTGTCATAGGCAAGAAAGAAAGACTATATTCCTTGTCATGAATCCATTTAAAAGACTGGCTCGTCATCCTAGCTAGCTACCAGAGGGTTCATTCATTCAGCCCTTGCCTGCCTCCTTAAATCAGCTCCCTTCCCCATGCCTCCTGCCGGATGCCAGGCGGTGAGCAGGAACGGGCTGCCAGCATGCAGAAGCTAGATGGCACCTTCAGAGAGCGAGGCCAGGTGAGGAAGCCCAGTGCCCAGAGGTCACACACCACCTGATTCATTGTCTAGCGCTCCTGAAGTGACAGAAGAAATGGAGGACAGAGGTGCAATTTCTGGGGACTAAGGAAGGTGGGCAGGAGGGAGCAGGTGTGTGGATGAGGGACCGTGCGGTCCATGAAATCCATGGAAATGTCTTGTGCCTTGATGTCAGTGGCAATGTCCTGGCTATGACCCTTTGTTAGTTTCGCAAGATGTGGATATTGGGGGTCACTGGCTGAGGGGCATGTGGGATTTCTCTGGATTATTTCTCATAACTGCATGTGGATCTGTGATGATCTTAAAATTAAGTTTAACTACAGAAAGATGTCATAAAGGCCCCCAAAGACTGAGCTTACTTTCACTTGCAAGCACTTTCTTTGTCTAATAAGCTACTGTTAATACAGCTCGGTGGCACCTGATGTTTATGGCTATAGGAAAGGTATCGGATTGTCAAGGACTGTCAAGGATGTCAAGGATGTTATTGGTCATGAGTTCTTACACATAAAGCAAGTTTCATTTTTTTAAAGAGCAGAAAAAGAACTTATTTTGAAAGAAAATATAACTGTGACTTTAAAAGTCAAAAAATTACATTTGAGTAATTAAAGAGGAATAAAGTTTTAAATACTAGGATGAAGGTTTGCTGAAACGTGTATACAATTAAACGAAATTTTTTTTTCTAATGGAGGTATGAGGAATTGAACCCAGGACCTTGTGCGTGCTAAACACACTCTTTACCACTGAGCTGTATGACCTCCCCATCCCCATCATCAACAAAACAACTCCTTTAAAAGATAACATTCCTTCCTGAGCTCACTAGGGGTCATGTGACCCACCAGGAAACTGTCACGAATACGTCGTTTGAGGGACAGCCCCTGTCTGACAAAACTCACGTAACTGCACTTTGACTTTCAACCAGCATTTGCAGAGCTCTCTGCAATGCTCTTCCTGGTCATAAACCTCAAGTCTGGATTGAATGGAATTTCCATTTCTTCCTTAGATCAACTCTTTCATCAACAGAACCAGGCAGAATCCACACCCTCAGTGAGTTTCCTCCTCCTCACCCCTTCACCCTGAGCTCCCCATCCCTGACCCTCCAGAAGGTCTTGACCCTTTAGACCCTCTGGACCCTGACCCCAGATCCCTCTCCTCCACATCCGGACCCACCCCCTCAACAATGTCCCTTAACCCCTGAAAATCCCTCAACTTGCCCAGAAAATCCCTCAACCGCTCCGCTGCCTTCTTGCACCGCCTCTTCCCTTGCAGGGGCTCCAGAGCGCGCTGGGCCTGACCTCCAGGCATGGGGCAGGTTTACGTGAATGCTGATGTCCGGGCCTGCCGAGAGGAAGGCATTCCGCTCACTTCCCGCTGCTCTGACATCACACGGCATCAGCGCCGGCCCCAGCACCCAGTGCGGGTGCAGCCTGACCTCCCCGGCCCCCACCACAGTGACCCCGTGTGCTCGGGACAGTAGCAGGTCTCTGAAACCGTAAAGCCCTTTCCCTGCCTTCCCTGCTTCCCTCTCAGAAGGTTCTACCAAACTTAGAGCCGAAAACACCCAGGAGCATCTACAGCCCCATCAGAGGGCGGGCTTCTCAGGGCTCTCCTCCCCACACCGGGCGGCTGGGGCCGTGCAGCGGGCCAGATGCTCCCTGGAGAAGCCACCCCCCCACCCTGGCCGAAAGAACAAAAGACCCTCCCCTGGGGCCTGCTGGCAGAGGATGGCCCAGTGGGACCCTGAGGAAGCGGCTTAGACCACATACTCAGAGGGAGGGACAACCTGAAGCCACTGTGGAGGGATTTACAGAAACCGGGAATTAAATCAGAGGCTCCGGGCGTTGGAATCCTTTGACTTCTGCCTTGTTAAAAATCTTTCTGGTATTAAAAAAAAAGCAAATCCAAAATAGTGTGGCTGGATGGGCAGGAAGATCTGCTAATGTCATCACTGAGGCTGCCACCCAATTCTCTGAAGAATTAGAAAGAACAGTCCTTGTCTTACTCCTTGAGTCTTTACAGAGCAGAAGTGTGGCTCCAGAAGTCACCCAAGGACCACCCAGCCTTCTCACCACCCGCACTCAGGATGCTTGCAGGCACTGCAAAATGCTGGACACTGTGAAGGGGCTGTCCTGCTTCTTTTCCAGAGGAACTTCCTCCTTTGCAAAAAAGGAGGAGAACACGAGGAGGAAATTGCCCTAGTTCTCTAGTAACAGGAGACTTCTACCTGCTTTGTCAAAGGAAGATCAAAATGGCGCCGGTGTTGCCAGGAGAGCCTCTGAACCGGAGCCGCAGGCCCCTGGGGAGGCGGGGCTTACGCGTGTCTCAGCCCAGATGGAATCTCAACTCTGACCACTCACCGTCTTGACGCAGGCGTCCAGAACATCTGCACGGTGTTCTAGAAACTCAAGACACTTATCGGACCCTTCCCCTAAATAACTTTTGACAGCCCATCCCCTAAGGACAAATATTTCCTCTCTTCTGTCAGAGTCATCACAATTCTTGCCAGACGACTTTGACAGCCTTGTGGCTTTTTGCCTTTAGAACCCCGACGCTTTCTCTTCCCTGGAACACTCCTGTAGTTTCACCTGAATCTGTGTCCCTCAGGTTGCAATTCTTAAAGACCCCAATTGAAGCTCTTCGTTCTCTGCAGCACCCATCCCGACCGCTGTTTGACAGCATCCGTCTGTGTTTATACGTGCTGTGCGTGTGTGGCTTCTTCTATCTCAGGAGGATGCTGCCAACTTGACTTATAAAACTCTTGAAGAGCTCTGTTTTAATTGGCTTAGGGAAAAATAATTATTTATACAAATTAAATATTCCTAAAATTCTTATCAGTACAGGAGCTCGCCCAAGTGTTTTCAAGTTCATGCGATCTGGGGTAACAGCCATCTTGGATTATTGGGCCATTCTTTTTTTTCCCCCTATTTTTGTTTTCATTTTTTTAGATTCCACCTATAAGTGATATCATATGGCATTTTTCTTACTCTTTCCCGTCCACTTCACTTAGAATGACGACCTTCAGTATTGCACCATTCTTAGTGAGAGGTTGTGTGGGAAAGCCTTGCTTTACCGTCTGAACACTCCACGCAGGAGACGAAGATTCTGTGCCCTTCGGGTTATCTTTGCCATGTCTTTGATTGTTAAAGAAAGCTGAGTCTTCCCAATGTTGAAAATGCTAAGTTTTTTTTTTAAGCAATCACATTATCTCCTAAATTTTTTTCTTTTGAAATCTTTTATTGTCACTTTGCTTAAATGAATAAGTATTGTTTTATAGTGATCTGTGATCCTATTTAATCAAATGTTCAAACCTTTTGACATTTTGGACAACTTCCCAAAATCAGATTCCAAATGTCATCTTCCTGACCTTGAGACTTTATGAAATTTCCCAGAGGATCCCAAAAGATCTCAAAGGATTTGGTCTCTCACTTTGTAAAAAGAGAGATGCTAAACTGACAAGGTTTGCTTGATACGTTAAGTTGTGTTGGAAACATTCTCGATTGAAAAGTGAGGCTTAATCTTCTCTAGGTTATATTTGTAAGGATGAAATGTTGTTGTTTCAGAAATTGTATGAAGTTCCTAGAAATCTGTCAGCATCCTTGCTTTCCATGGTTTGTCCTAATATAATGTTACCAATCGTTCCTCTTAACACGTTGATGTCACAGGGACAACCAAGTTGCCTTGTCAGTTGCAAATCCTCACCACATCTTTAACCAGGGTCCTTTTAAGCGTTTTGTCATTTTTCACTCTGAATGCTCTTGTGATCAACTACAGGCCAGAGTTCTTCATCTTCAACAGAAAAGCACCGTCCTTGAGACTTGTGGAAGGACATGCTCTCTGGGAGGACAGGCTCCTGGTGACGCTGCTCAGCCAACTTTAAGATTATACCACTGGACTGGGTAAAAAATCTTCAGAACTAACGGAGAAGCTGACAGAGTCATAGAACTGCTGACCCAAGATCGAGCAGATCAAGAATTAATTACACGGGACTTAATGAACTGACGGAGAGTGGTCATGACTTTTGTGGGGTTTTTTGTTTGAAACTGCAGGTTCTTGAATGTTCTGTTTTTTCCAAACTGTAAGAAGCCTTTTCCTCTTTCTCTTAAGCCCTTTCTGTCTCACCTGTGGAGCTCCCCTGTCAAAAAGCCCTGGGGCACTGGATAGCTGACCCTCTGGGGGACCGGCTTCTCCCATCCCATGCCCTACCTGTTCCCATGTTTTAAATTTACAATAAAGAGTGAACCCACAAACCCCTAAGCACCTCACCCATGACCCTAATAGAGGCAGAGCCCTGGCCCACATGTGCTCAGTCTCTCTCCTCTTCTACCGTAACCTCACTGGGTGGCAGAGCTGGGAAAAATTAAAACTGGGCTGAATCCTGAATTCTTCTCATTTTCTCCAATGTCTGGCTACAACTCTCCAAACTAATGTTTCCAATTTTTTCCCATCTCTCTGATTTGAATCACTAAAATGAAAGCTGCCCTTCTCCTGAAGCTGTGCAAGTTAAAGGTGGACAACCTGATACAAACTTCAGAGAAGTCACCACAACAGCTCATGTCTGGGTGACCTTCGTGTCTGTTGCCGTGTGGGCCACTCAGAAAGTTCAAGTTCACCAGGGGGTCTGGTGGCCTCACCAGAGACATTCAAACTGCCAACCAGGAGCATCTGTCAGAGTGTCGGCCTGCCCCTACTCCATCTGAAGATGCTTTGTACTCGACGTCTAGAAATCTTTACCGTGCTCGTGTGTCTCCTGGGGATCGGGTGAAGACACAGATTCGGATTCAGGAGATGAGAGCTGGGTCCTGAGCTCTGCACGCCTAACAAGCCTCCAGGTGAGCTGTGAAAGTCGCCAAAGGCTGTCCAGCACTGAGGAAGGAACCAGAACAGGAAACAGGCGTGAGCAGAGGCGACCTCCGCTTCAGGCCCCAGCAGCCGCACCCCTCATTCCCGGTTACACACCTTGAGCACAGCGGTCCCCCACCGCACACACAGGCAGGGCCAGGCTCGCTTCCCGCTGTGATGTCACACAGCCCGGACATTCCGCAGTGTCCTGGAGACCAAGGAGGGAAGAGCCGAGGGCCCTTCAGGAGAGGGGCCTCCTCCTGCAGCGGAGGGACCATGGCAGCTAGTTCAGGAGTGACCGTCCTTGTCCTGCTGCTCTGCTGCTGGCGGGGAGCTGAGCTCCAGCCGATAAGGTTATTTCCAGGTACCGTCACGGGGGCTGTTGTAGAAAACAGGGGGGCCACAGCTTCCCCCAGGGTGCCTCCCCGAAATTACCATTTATTCACGGGCGAATGGAGCAAGTGGAAAAGTTGTTCTGTCTTTGAAGAATTTTTCAGATCTAAAACTCCGTGGGAGGATAGCATACAGTATATATTTTAACTTTTTGTTACAGGAATTTTCTAACTAACTCCAAATTAGAGGAACGGTGGGAGCAAAGTCCAGCACCCGATTTCAGTCCTGTCCTCCTCACGCGCGCACGTGCACACTCGCGCTTCTGTTGTTACCGGAGTGTTTCAGCTCCGTCCGAGATGTCTCATCATTTCCCACAGACGCTGTCTTACTTACATAAGGCATTTTTATTTCACATTCCTACAGTGTCATTAAGACACTTATAAAATTAAGACTCCCTGCAGCCCCCAATACCGACCACACTCAAACCTCCGCCAGGTCTCAGAACGACCTTTACAGGTGGTGGGTTCGAATCCCAGCCCAGCGGCCCCGCGTGCCTTTGGCTCCAGCCACTGTGTCCTGACCTCTCAGGAGCTGAGGAAGGGGACAGTGGACGATGACTTCCCCGGAATGTGACTCCCTGGCTGAGCAGGTGCAGAGGGGCGGGGCCTGCGTGACCCCCTCTTCTTGCCCGGAGGCTGTGAGCCCAGGTCCCCTGCTCCCCCGGGGGCCACCTCCCTCCTTCCCCGGGGGTCACCAGGGACGAGCTCAAGGACAGGGGCGCTGACAGGCTCCCCCCGCCCAGCTCCCCGGCTGGAGGAGCAGGTGGTGCCCAAGTTAACTGGGGGTCGGCCCAGCCTGGCCTGGGTCTGAGCAGGAAGGCAGGTGGTCACCCGCCTGACCGTGTCACGAAGCAGCTAATGTTTCCAGCTGCCTCTCCTCAAGATGCTGAGTTTTGAGACGTTTACCAAGGACAGTGCCCTTCAGGTGCTGGGGCATCAGAGGATCTGTGACAGGTGGGAGGCGGTCACCCCCGCCGCTGCACGCCCCCAGCTGCCCATTCCTTTTCTGACGGTCCGGCTCCCAGCGCCCTCGGGAGCTGCTCCCACGCACGGGTTACACTGAGCGCTCTGGACGCAGCCCCAGAGCCCGCCCCATCTCCCGTCCAGACAGAGACGCCCTTGGGTGACCTTCAAGGGCTTCTCAGCTCGAGAGCAGCTAAAGGCAGATGGGAAATGGTTCTCTCTGCTCGGACTCCTGCCTCGGTGGGCCCGGGGTTGGCCCGACCACGAGGCAGGAAGGGGAGCAGCAGCCCTGGGCCTCCTGCGGGAGGAGGGGACCCCCTGTCCTCCCCAGATTAGCCAGCGCACAACCGCAGAACTCAACAGTGAGCCTTTCCCGGTGGCCAGGGTGTGCACTGTGCAAATACGGAGAAAGAGCAGTGGGACATTGGAAGGCGGGCACAGGGCCGGTGGAAAACTGAGTGAGGAAGAGGTGACAACAGGCAGAGCAGAGGGAACAGCCACACTTGACAATGCACTTCAGAACCCGGGCGGATATCACAAAGCATAAATATTTGTCTGCATACGCTCCCGGGCTGGCACAATGCCTCCAGTGTAATTAGGGACACACACAGCATGAAAAGAGTATTTTTGACAAAGTGCTTGCACTAGCAGCTGTACCCATTCGCAATGACTCATTAATGTCGCCTCCAAAGAGAACTGTACTTTGTCTGCCCGTTTACGGAGGTCAGCATGCTGGGAAGCGATTGTCATCGCAGCGCAGACCTTTTTGTGTTGTTTCCCCGCATTGTTCTAAGCCCTCGTGTGTGCAGATGAGCCCATTGGTATGCAGATTGTCCATCATTAAAGCCATTTGAAAATCAGCGTCGTCACTGGTTTAGTGCTGGGACTTGAGTGTCTGCAGACGCCACCTGAGCGCTCCGCGCGCGGCAAGGGGAAGGCGGCCCTGCCCAGCGGTCCTCGGGGTCCTCGGCTCTCTGGTCTGCCCCCGCTCCCCAGGGCCAGAGGAGGAGGCTGATCTTGACCAGGAGTGGAGGCGGGGGACCCGGACACCCAGCTCCAGGGGGAGTGCGAGGCCCTCCTGGTGGTGGAGTGGCCGCGCGCCGGCTGGGCCTCGGCACAGGCCGGGCCAGGCAGGCCTGAGGCCAGGACCGGACTCCAGGGACCCCAGGAGGACTGACTTCTGCGGTCAGCTCCCCCGTGGGACTGGGGCCACCCGGAGTCGCTCTGCTTATGGAAGGAGCCAGCAGGCTGGCGGCCAGTCTCTCTGGGTTCCCCGCCCACTAGAGAGGCACCCGGCGCGTGGCCACGTACACTCTCCACATCACATCCCTCAGCGCCTGGACGCGCTCCTGGCTGGAAGCGGCCACGCAGGAGGCAGAGTGAGGTTACTACAGGACAGGCGTGTCCCTCCTCACTTGTCCCTTGAGCACGGGCAGGGCGCGGCCGTCCTGGGAGCCAGACGCTGGTCCCCCCCACCCAGAGGGTCGGGACGGTGCCAGCCAGTGCTGCCTGGGGGCGCAGGTGTCAGCTCCGAGCACATGGCGTGTGTCCTCACCTTCCCTGCTTCCCAGATGAGGCCCAGGAACCCCGTGCCGGGCTCCTTCCCTGAGAGCGGGCTGCTGGGCCCCTCAACACCACTCTACGTAGCGGGACGTCAGTGCAGGTTCAGTGAACTTTGTTAAACTCTTAGGGTTTTTATTTCCCTCCCCTCCCCGCCCCCAGGTCCAACTACTGAAACAATGAGCTCAAAAAATCTAGAGGATATATCCGGAGTATTTGGTAAGGAACCTCCTCTTATCAAACTTCTGGCTGTACCTGGACGGGTCGGGTGACCGTCACTGGGTGTCTCCCGGGTAACCTGGTGCAAGTGGCACAGGGTGGAGGGAAGTGATTTAATCTGAGGCTGGAATCACATCCCCACGGCCCCGCGCAGGCGGGCTCGGGGGGGGAGTCAGACCCCCTTAACGATGCTGCATGTGGTCGGACGGGACGGTCAGAAGCGCCAGGGCCAGCCAGGTGGTCAGGTGGACTGTCCAGGAAGCATCCAGCTCCACCAGGTCAGGGAGTGGCTGTGATGAGGACCTGCACGTCCTGGCGGGTCTGACAGTCACTGTACATGGGGACTAGAGTCCTGACACGGTACTTGCTCCGTCCGTGGGGCCCACCGCCCGGAGCCCCAGCAGCCTTTGGGGAAAGTTCAGAAAGAATCGAGTCACTGGGACTTCTGGTGGTGGTCTGGGCTCAGCAAGCTAACCCTGCAGGGGGACCGCAGTGCCCCCCCCCCCAGGTGGAAATACCTTAAAACACCTTAAAAGTGAGAAATCCTTGCCTCTGGAAATAAGCAAAGAGGACCCCACGAGAACAGCCCAGGCTGTTGGACCAGAGCTCACTGCACAGGGCTCAGCCCCATCACGTGTGTGGGTCAGAGACCCAGGCAGGCGGGGAGGGGAGGCTCACGGTGGGCAAGGGGATTCAGGAGTGTCCTGGGGGAGGTGCCGGGGGGACAGCTCGGGGGTGTCCTGGGGGAGATGCTGGGGGGGACAGCTCGGGGGTGTCCTGGGGGAGGTGCCGGGGGGACAGCTCGGGGGTGTCCTGGGGGAGGTGCTGGGGGGACAGCCAGGGCTAGGGGTCCCCAGTAAGTCACTCCTGGCTTCCTGCGGGGCAGACTGACTCCCGGGGGACTCAGTTCTCTTGCCGGTCAGCCAAGCCCTGCCCCCTGCCTGGCCCACCTGCCTCGGGGCCCCCCACCCCAGCCCTGGGGAGGGGTGGCTCTGTTACAGCTGAAGGGCTGTGCACAGCCCATCTCTTGAGATTGTGCCCTCACGCCCGGCTAGTTTGCTTGAGATGGAGACCAGGGTCCCAGGAGGGGCCATCCTCGACCCTCCAGCACCTGGACTGTTCCTGGTATACAGCAGGTGCTCAATACATGCTTGTGGTTCTCATGAGTATCCACCCTTCTCCGTGACCCCAAATCTAACCAGACACCACGACGGTTTAGGGACCTAGAATGGGTTCTCCTGCCCGGCAGCTGCCCAGAGAAGGGGCCAAGGTCGTTTACAAGGTGGAAGCAGGTGTTGCCAGAGCAGCTGCACCAGCTGAGACTCGACCGGCTTCCCGAGCGGAGCCCAGGGGCAGCTCAGCCACGTGGGGTCGTGCTCCTGTGGCACCAGCGGTTCCACCGCATGAGGCCGTGTCCCTGAGGTCACCCTGGCCGGCCCTCCCGCTTGTGCCCCACGTCCCAGATGGCGTCCACAGCTCCAGACACCAGGGCCACTTCCAGGGCAGGAGGAAGCGGGGTGCAGGTCCAGACTCTGCATGTCCGTAGCCCACCGGCTCAGGGGTCTTGGCACCCCGCTGGCGCACTGTCCCAGGCAGGTTCTGGTCCGAGGAGGGTGGCGCGGCCGCACGTGGGTGAGCGCTTCCCCGCCCTGCCGGTGATGTCTCTGTGTCCTGTGGTATTTCCGGCCTTCTCCCCCGACTTGAGTATCCCACGTGAGCTGGAACCGGGGACCAGACGGCGCTTTGCCAGGACTGAGGGCTCCCAGGATGTGGGACCTTCATGTACAAGAGGAAAATCAGGGCAGACCGAGGCAGGTTGGTCCCCCGTGCTGGGCTCACGTCAGCAGAAACCCAGCGTGTGGACCGGCTGGTCAGCGTGACCACTGGGCAGCAGGGATGAGGACTCACCCCCATCCATCTGCTGTGTATTGTCTCAGCCTCCACCAGGGTCCCAGAGTGCATTGGGCGCCTCCCGCATGCCCTGCTTTATTTGAACCCCATAAAAAGCCTGATGAGATAAACACAGACCCCATTTTACAGACAAGAAACTCAAGGTCCGGGAGAAACTTGTGTAAGATCACAGCTGGTGAGAGCAGAACCAGAGTGTGGTCCGGGCTGCCCGACACAAAGTCCGGAACTCATGCGTTAGAAGCTTCCCGGGAGCGGTCAGAGGATGTGAAGGGAGGAAACACATCTGCACTAGGTAGAGGTCAGGGAAGAGTCTTCACCCGCCTGCTCAGGGACAGCGCAGGGGGGTCTCAGAGAGCGGACAGGACAGCAGTGGGGCAGGAAGGAGAACTACAACCACGCCCGGGGCCAGGTCCCCAGCACCGTACCTCTGGAGGGGTAAGGGGTGGGCGGGCAGTTTATTGTCCAGGTACCTGGATGACCTCAGGTTTTCATAAATTATTCAGGGAGTTTCTTTAGAACTCTGGACAAGCTTCTTTAGAAACCAAGTTCCACCTCCACGGAGTTCGCTGTGCTCTGTTCCGGTCCGCCGTTAGCTGACGGCCGTAGGTCCCCGTAGAGCAGAGGGTTAGGCCCTGCGTCTCGGCTTTAACTGTCCTCGTGTGCTTTTCCCAAGATGAAATTCTAGTCGAAGACATTTTGGATCCAAACAAATCAACATTCCTTGAAACACAAAGACCGCTAGTAAAATCAACAAAGGCTGCAACAAAGAGAAAAAGTAAGTACAGCTGTGTGGCGTCCCGGAGCCCGTGGGGCGCGCACAGCCCCGTCAGGTCAGCGCCCTCGGAGGCCGGCTGCCTCCGGGGCAGACGCACGTGGAGACGAGAGGGAACGTGTCCCAGACGTTGCCGTGCTCCTCCCGAGACTGGGGAGGTCAAGCCCAGCCGGGCAGAGACCACTTCCCTTCATTCCGGGTGGTCTCTGGTGCCCGTGCAAGAAAGGCCTCGTGCTTGGGGGGCAGGTGGGGCTCGGCCACTGCGGGACCACGGGGCGCAAGGGAACAGGAGCATCAGCTACCCAGCACGTCGGATGCTCACCGCAGCCTCCTGAGAGCCGGGCAGTGACCGTGACCCCACCCGACGGGGGTGAGGCAGGCCTGAAGGAGGACGGGCCCCGGAGCACACAGCTAGCAGTGAACAAAAGCAGCACGCTTTCCAAAGTGCGGCTTCGTAAGGTCCAAACACACAGATGAGGAAATGGCACACTGAGGTCCAGGACGGAACATCTGGCTGACCCTGCCTAAGGCGAGAGCCCTGTGTCAGAATCCACAAGGGGTGGGTGAAAACGCATTCAGTAGCAGCGTGGGGAGAGGGGGTCGGTCAGCATTTCCTGGAAGTGTGGGGTCCTGATGTAAATTCCGGTCCCGAGGGTTAGCTCACCCAGCATCTGCTGAGGCCCAGACAGCGGGCTTCAGGGAGGTCAGGGGATGCCTGACTGTTGACATGTGGACTTGCCAAAGCGCACTGTCAGCGGAAGCTGGAAACTGTGTTCGCATTCCAGCCTAGTGTCTTCAAGTGCAGCACAGAAAAAACTGTTCCTAAGTGTGTGCGTTATGTTTTCCCTCCTTTTTTCCATGCTCTTCGTCAAAGTAGCCCATAATAAGGCCAACACTAAGAAGATGGAGCATGAAAAGAAATTCTCTGCTGGGGAAAAAGGCAAACTCTTCTATAACGGTAAATGCAGCCGGGCAGTTCCTGCCTGAGCTCAGGCGTGGTGGGAGGACAGACAGACAGATGCAGGCAGGACGCCTCCTGCATGAGGGGGAACAGAGTAGTTGGAGGCGCGGCTGCTCCACCTGGGTTGGACTGGCTTCCCGCCTCTGTCAGGGCTGGGGAACCCCAGCCCCACCCCTGCCCGTGGGTCTGACCCTGGGCAACTGGAGCCGGGAGGAGCAGACCGAGATGCTGTCCCGTGGGTAGGTGGATGCCCACTCCCTCCCAGACTCTCAGTTAAGTCAGTGCTCCTCCCCTAGGGCAGGTGAGGTGGGGAGAGCCCGGAGTGTCCTCCAGGGGTGTCCCCAAGGAGTGGGAAAAGCGTCCCTCCAACTGGTGTGCTTGCTGGAATAAAGACCAGTGTGCCAAGCCTCCGAGGCCGAGGAGCCCGCGTCCTGCAGGATAACAGCTTCCTTTTACCCTAAAGACCAAGCAGGAGGAAGGGGGCACCTGCAGCTCCTGGGGCCCCCAGGTGAGACCCATGCTGGGCCCTAGACTAGGGGGGACCAGGTCACGGCTCACAAGGCTGACGGTGCACCAGGCACGCAGGAGGGGAGCTGACTCAAATACACATTCCCGGGCCTGACCAAGCGTCTCTGCAGATGGGGGCCAGGAACCTGCATTTCTGTCCGTTCCCCAGTCTTTCCATTGAGCCTGCCTCTCGTTTTGGAAGATTGAACAGGAATAGGATTCCAGCTACAGTTAACATTATAATACCTCTGGATGTGTCCCAGTCCTCGACTTCTATAGAACCTGATGGTTATAAACTAAATACAGCTGGACATCCTTTTGCAGTGGGCCCACAATAGGAGAGGTCGCAGGGTGAGTCCATGCTGAAGGGACTGACCCTGAGCTGGAGTGGCCTCAGGGACACACTCGCTCAGCATCGCACCTGTGGCGTTCCCTGAAGAAGCAGGAGGAAGTGAGAATGGCTTGAACATCCTGGGACAGGCTAAGTGTGAGAGTTACGGGAAGGTCTGAGTCTGGGGTCAGAGGTGGGGGACAGAGGACAGGGCAAGGTGAGCCCTATCAGAGAAGGCACCCACCCATCAGGGTCCTCAGAGGGACCATGAGACTCCCAAGCCTGCCATGGGGCGGACAGGGCTGATCAAGTTCCTCCTAGTCCTGGGGCTGCCCTGAGGCTGGGCCGCCACCCCCACCCCCACCCCCGCACGGGGCTCTCTGAGCATCTGCACTCGGCGGATCTGGGCCCCCAGAGGCCGGCGCCAGCTTTGATGCCAGTGAATCTGTTGGTGCCCTGTTTCTCTCCTGACCCCAAGCGAGACCAGTCTCTCCAGGGACTGAGGGAAAACAGAGGTAAGATATGAGTTCAGAGCAAGACAGGTGAGGGCCAGCCTAGAAGGGAATTTGGGGCCAAACAGAGGCTGACTGCAGTCTGGGGGCAGGAGGAAGGTGGCACCTGGGAGGCTGAGGGGACAGAGCGCAGGGTCCCTGAGCTGCCCTTGTGTGGAGGCCGCTCCGCTCTCTCCTGTGAGCTGCTCTCGGTGAAGCTGAGCCCAGGATGCCCAGGGCGGAGGGGCGGGGGAGGAGGTGCCTTCTCAGCAGCACCTCTGTGAGCAGAACTCGCTCCCTGCTCCTGGCACAGACCCCACCTCTGGTGCAGCTGCCCTCAGGGGGTTTCCCCAGGAGCAGGGGCGGGTGGCCCCCTGGGCCTGTCTGGGCCCATCAGCCTCTTGGCAAACAGACACTGGTCGCTGGCACAAGCCCAGGCCATCGGTGACCCAGAGAGGAGGTGGCGACGTGTGCATGAGACAGACACGTGCGGCACATGGAAGGAGGCCAGACCCAGCCCCCGTGATGCCCTGTTCCTCTGCCTGTGCCCTCCTGCCCACAGAAGCCAGGCACTGGGGAGTGACGTTGTCAACCGTTGTGGGTTTGGTTCTGAGGCGCACGCCTCATCCAGCTTCCTCATGTCACAAGGCCAGGGGCCGAGAATTTTGTTGTTAAGTTTCCTAAAAGAATGCTAGGGCCGGGGGACTGCAAGCTGGGCACTTCAGGTCAGCAGTTTGCCCCCCTCACTAACTGGAAACGCTTTGGCTCGGACGGAATAGCAAAGGGGCCCTTGGTCTCTGGGAAGGCTTGTAGCCTGTGCTCCCCCAGGACCCGCGTGCACAGCCCGAGGGCTCCCTTGGCATGTGCCAACAGAGCATGTGTAATTCCCACCTGTAAGGCGTAGGCGGTGGAGTTAAAAACACACGAGCAGCACTGGTGATTCTGTAGCAGGCAGGCAGACCCGCCTCTGACCCACGCTTCCTCCTCTTCCTAAGCGACATTCTGCTCCTGAAGCAGCAGCACCTGAGGAAAGGTGTGAGTGGGAGGAGGGCAGACCAGGTGGGTGCCGAGGCTGGCCGAACATCACGTTCACGGCGTCATTTCATCTTAACCATTCAGACCATGCTGGGTGTGACTCGCCTGGGGAAGATGTCCTGTGCTGGCAGGAACTTCCATGCAGCGAAGGAGGATGAGGTCCTTCTGGCTAGAGAACTGAGTCCCTCTAGTGCCATCCTGTATTTTCCAGCTGGAGAAGCGGAGGCACCGCTCTGTTAAAGACTGCCCCGTGTCATGTTTCGGGCTGGAGGTGGACTGGGAACTAGCACCCAAGCAGGACTGATGGAGGTGTGTGAAGAGGTGGTTGGAGCTTTGCCGGAGGAGACAAAAGCCTTAGCCTTTTAGTTGGGTCATGATGGAAGCCTGGATGGACCGCTCCGGGGAAGGCGACGTAGCCACAGGCAGGAAGTCTGACCTGCCAGTTAGCGGGCAAACGGGTCATGGCACCTGGGTGCGGGTGACGTCTCCAAGATTCGTGCAAGAGCCTCCTGGCCGAAGCGGGCACAGGCGGGATGGAGGACGGTCACCCTCAGCAAAGACTATGATGGTCCATCTGAACAAAGATGCTTCTTTGCAGAGTGTTGTTGGCCACGGGCAGACTGTCTGCGGCTACTGATTAACTGGGCGTGGGCTGCGAGTGCACACCCAGCGTCCCACGCGCACAGGTGGCAGTGGCGGCGTGGCTGGAAAACGAGCATCATGGAAGCAACAGTGTGGGTGAGGCAGGATAATGCGAGCACTTAAAATGGAGTCTCCGTTGTGAGATCACCTTAGGCTTACAGAAAATCTGGGAAAGCGGCGCGAAGAGCTTCCTGCGTTCCCTTCACCTGGCCTCCCCTGGGGCTGCACCTGGCGCAACCAGAGCACAGTCACCAAGACCGGGGCATTGCCACTGAGGGACACTAGCAGGCAGCCTACAGACCTGATGCAGACTTTGGTGGTTATCTTACTATTTTTTTTTTCTGGCTCCAGGGTTCCACTTTGCCTTACTTCCCATGTCCCTTAGGTCTCCTCCAATCTGGGAGGTGCCCTAGTCTGCCCTTGTCCTTCGTGACCTTTAAGAGAACTGTCTAGTCCCTTTGTAGAATCTCTTTCAGTTTGAGTTTGCCTAAATGGTCCCCACGACCAGACTCAGGTTAGACATTTTGGGCAAGAACACTGAGGACATGATGCTCTGCCTTTGTCTGTGCAGCGCGGGACATCGTGCTTGATGCAGACGTATCTCTCAGCAGGGATATTTACTTCCTCACTTGTTTAAGGTGGTGACTACCAGGTTTCTCCGTAACCAAGTTGAACAGTTTTTGCCTTTGTAGATAATTAGTGTCTTGAGGGGAGGTACTTTCAGACGGTGAAAATACCGTATTTCTCGTCCTATTTTCACCCATTAATTTAGCATCCATTGCTGCTTACCTACAAAAACGATCACTGTAGTATTTGCCGAAAGTGTTTTTCTGTGTCCATCAGTCCTTCTACACTCATTAGTTAGAATTCTGCTGTGAGGGAGAACTCTTCCTTCTCCCTTCATATAGTTATTTTTTTTAATTTTGTTTTTTACTGAAATGTAGTTGATTTACAATGTTAGTTTCAGGTGTACAGCAAAGCAGCTCAGTTATACGTATACATACATATATTTTTTCCAATTCTTTCCATTATATGTTGTTATAAGAAACTGAATATATTTCCCTGTGCTATATAGTAGGATACAGACTGAATCTTTTTTTTTTACTTTGGTTTTTTTAATTTTTTTATTGAGTTACAATCATTTTACAATGTTGTGTCAAATTCCAGTGTAGAGCACAATTTTTCAGTTATACAGGAACATACATATATTCATTGTCACTTTTTTTCTCTGTGAGCTACAAGATCTTGTATATATTCCTCTGTGCTATACAGTATAATCTTATTTATCTATTCTACATATACCTGTCAGTATCTACAAATTTTGAAATCCAGTCTACCCCTTCCCACCCCCAACCCCCTTGGCAACCACAAGTTTCTATTCTATGTCTATGAGTCTGTTTCTGTTTTGTATTTATGTTCTTTTTTTTTTAGATTCCACATATGAGCAATCTCATATGGTATTTTTCTTTCTCTTTCTGGCTTACTTCACTTAGAATGACATTCTCCAGGGACATCCATGTTGCTGCAAATGGCGTTATGTTGTCGATTTTTATGGCTGAATAGTATTCCATTGTATAAATATACCACAGCTTCTTTATCCAGTCATCTCTTGATGGACATTTAGGCTGTTTCCATGTTTTGGCTATTGTACATAGTGCTGCTATGAACACTGGGGTGCAGGTGTCATCCTGAAGTAGGGTTCCTTCTGGGCATATGCCCAGGAGCAGGATTCCTGGGTCATATAGTCTTTTGAGGAATCTCCATACTGTTTTCCAGAGTGGCTGTACCAAACTGCATTCCCACCAGCAGTGTAGGAGGGTTCCCTTTTCTCCACAGCCTCTCCAGCATTTGTCATTTGTGGACTTTTGAATGATGGCCGTTCTGACTGGTGTCAGGTGATCTCATTGTAGTTTTGATCTGCATTTCTCTGATAATAAGTGATATTGAGCATTTTTTCATGTGCTACTTGTTTATTCCATCATGCGTTAATATCCATGTGAACTTACTGATAGTAGCTTTATTCATGAGGTAACAAACCACAAATACTTAGTTTCTTAGACTCTCAGATTTGGGCATTCAGCTAAGTGCCAATATTTTACAAACAATGCTGGGATGGATAACTTAGACATGTGTATTTTCATATTGTTGGAGGGGAACTTCAGGGTAGGCATCTACAGTGAATTGCTGAGTCAAAAGGTAAGTGGTTGTGCTTGAGCCACCAAACAACACACAGGAGGCTGTGCCGGTTCGCACTCCTGACGGCGGACTCTGCGGGTGCCTCCTGCCTCGCAGCCCGGGCTGCAGAGTAAGTTGTTAAACTTTGCCATCTTTGCCAGCCTGATAGGTGAGGAGTGGTATTTCAAAGCTGTTTAAACTCATATTTCCTTCAGTATAAACGAGTTGGAACATCTCACGTGTTTATGGATCATTTTTATTTATTTTTGTGAATTATCTGTTGCCATCTTTTCCTCATTTTTCTCTACCTTAGTTTTAAAGAATTCTTCATAGATGAGGGGTATTGGTCTCTTGTCTGTGATGTCCATTGCAAATGCTTTCTCCCAGTTGACCAATTGTCTTGTGCTGTTGCTTGAAAGTATATAAATACAGGCTCATGTGGGTTTACGGTTTGAATTGGTCCTTTCTGCATGTTCTGGTCAAGGCGAGAAACAAGCGGAGTTTTAGAACCCTGGCATTGACACTGCTGAGACACTTAGTGTAGAAGCAAATGCAAGGTTGCTTTGAAGGAACATCGCCTCACCCAGGCTACACATGATTTCCTCAGCCGAAAGCCCTGCCAAATATGAGCCTGTAATTCACACACAAAACACTTAAGGAAACACTGTACCACGAGGGAAAATAAAACAGCAGGTGTAGATGAGAAACTCAGATAACAGAAGGATCTCGAAGCAGAGAGTAAGTGCGCTTCAGAACCTCCTCTTCCGTTTGGGGTGCAGAGCGGCCAGGAACACTGCTCCCACCCTCATGATGCAATGTTGTGAGACCTCCAGGTTCCCTGAATGTTGAGTACCTTGTATCGAATCCTGGACATGGTAAATATTATGCTGCTCTAATTTAATCCTCTGGAGAACACGGATGTTTTTATTTTAGCAATCATTCAACCTGGTGAGGTTCACACGGTGTAGTTCGTCTTGCCGTGTATTGCTGGTCATTCAAATCTATCCCTTCTCAAAGGTTCTGCTGGTTTGAGTGTCTTGTGTACATGCCGGTTCCATGGTGAGGCTGGGACTGCAGGGTTTCATACGTAGAATTAGGAAATCCATTTCTCCAGCATTCCCCCCCTGAATTCCCTTGGACACTCTCTGCGCTGAGGTGCTCCTCTCCCGCTTCCTACGGTCAGAAGAGTCTTGGAGAGGGGAATGGGGGCAGCAGGCTGAGGGTCTGGGCAGGAAGCTGGCCTCACTCAGCTCTAGCCTGGGCCCTGCCCTGCTGGGTGCCGGTTAGAGCATCCTCTCGGGACGCCCCTCTGAGGACTGTGTACGAGGTTGAGCCAGTAGAAATTCCTGCTTGTGCAGATCAAAGGTGGTCCAACCCAGTCTCTGAAACGCTTTCAAGGCCCCTGCCCTACGGAGCGCTCCCCACACCAGGGTCCTGCTGGAAGGTGGGCCCCCTCCCCTCTCCATCCTCCATCCTCACTTGGCGCCCGCGGTCTGCTGGAGCAGGTGCTGCTCCCCTGCTCCTGTCCCCCCAGACAGAGCGTTCCCTTTGCTCAACCACCTCTGCAGCACTCCAGCCTCCTCCCCAAGTGGACGCCAGACCCCCGCACAGGGGCTGGCTCAGGACTGTTGGCTCTGTGTTCATTTATCCCACAAGCAGAGCCGTCCCCCGTGTTTTGGTCTCATCGTCTGGGGCTGCCCTGAGCTATGCCGCTGACCTCCCCAGACGTGTCAAAGTACAGGCTCCCTGCCCTTGTCCTCGCGAGCCGTACCCCAGGGTTACGGGGCAGAGCGGTCCGAGAGCGGGGCTCCCGGGAATGAATGTCCCGCGTGAAGCTCCAGGCCCTGCAGCAGGGGAGCCTCCTGGCAAACCACTCACTCTGCTTCCTGGCCTGGGATAGTTTCCTTCATCTACGAAGGGGCGTGATGGCACCTAGAGCGATACTTTCCTTTTCCTGAGTCTTTTATACTTGGCTTCTGAATGCTTCCTGTCCTGCTCTGATACCTGATGTCACAGGGCGCAGGGGTGGAAGGTGAGGGAAAGAGGCGGGAACTGTGAATGACGAACAGACAGAGTCTATGTTGACCCAGGAAGCCCAGCTGATGCTCCCGGCGCCTTTCTGAAACGACTGAGGGGCTCATGGTGGGACATTGGGACCCAGGAGATGAGCGGGGGGGAGGAATCTGGGGTCAGGCGCCAAACTGCCTGGGGAGGGAGAACACGCGTCTGGAATTAAACCACAGTTGTGCGTCAAATCTTGATCACTGTGCTTAATTTTTCCTGCAGAAGAGGACAGAGAAACACTTTATCAGATTAAAAGCCTAGCAGCTCTGGAAAAAATCATTGAAAGTCTTCGAAACGCTTTAGGTAAAGGGAACTGGGGACCACCCTGGCAATAGATAAGTGTGGAGGATGGGGCCTCGTGCTGGGAGTCTGCCCCTCCGATACAAATAGAAGTTAAGTGTCCACTCAAGGGACCCCGTGCCCTGGGAACAGCTCTCTGGGAGAGCAGGTGACTCAGCCCTGGGGGACCAGCCGTGAGCCCTGCCGAGTCCAGGTTCCAGGAGTCACGGGCCTGAGTGGATGCCCCCTCCCTTCTCAGCCAAACTGAGCAAGAACCTTTCCTCTTTCCCAGGAATGACTGGGACTCAGGGGGCCATCCTCACACGCCCGCACAGTGTGGTCACCTGCCCCCTGTGACCAGCCCAGGGAGGTCCCCTGCGCACCAGCCAGACCCGCTCCTCTCTGCTGGCGCCTCCCCCCAGGGCCCCTGTCTCCCCCTGCCATCACCTTTTCAGACACGACCTCCTAATGGCTGAAGCTGGTCCATGCTTTCCCCGTGGCTTCTGCCCTGGCCCTAGGCTTGTCCCCAGAACTTTCCAGAACACCTCTGAGCCTCTTCTCCAGGCCAGCCCTCCTGTCCGCCCAGCCTCTCCGAGGCAGACCTGGCAGTCACGTTGAACACTCCTGTCAACCCCTCCTGTGTCCTACACGCCACATGCCTGTCCCCTCAGCTCATTCTCATCTACGCTTTACTGTGCACCTGCCGCACGCCAGGCCCGGGTCTGGTCCATGGGACTCACCCCCGCAGACAGAGCCCCGACTCACCGAGCTCACGCCCCCGGGCTGCTCGGCTGGGCCTCGCTGCTCCGCCTGCGGGAATTTCCGGGTCCTGCCTCCTCCTAACGGTGGCTCCTCCAAGGACCCCCTCACCCTCACTGAGATGGGACAGCCATCTCGTCCCAAATTTAACACTGGTGAGGAGGGGTCCCAGGCACATCCCTGGGAGCTCCTGTGTCGTCAAGCACAGGCCAGGAGCTGCTCTGAGGTGAGGCCACCTCCCCTCAGACTTTGGGGGCCAGAGCCAGTCCTGGGGCTCCCTCACCTTCCTGCCCGCTCCTGGTTCCCCCAAAGTTACTGGTTCTCTCTCCCCTCCTCTCTAACTGCCAAAGCCCCCTAAACCCACACTCCCCACCTTCCCTCCATGTACACACGCCTGTGGAGCCCTGACCTCTCCGGGGTTCTGTCCTGCATCCTTAACATCCCCTGAGCCTGACCAGGGTGACGTCCAGCACCTTAAACTCAGAACGCCCTGAGCCGGCCTCTGCCCCCACCCAGGACTCGCTCTTCTTCCGTCTTCTTCCAGCCACATGGCTCCTCTGGGGACACTGAGGTTGCTGCCCCTCACTGAGGTCCCGGTCGACTCAGGGCTGGTGGGGCTGGGTGGCAGCTGAAAGTGCAGGATTTGGAGCGCTCTGACTTGGGTTCAAATCCTGACCAGGCCCCCTGTGAGCTGTGTGACCTTGGGGTGACCTTGGGCAAGGGACAGAATGTCCTGAGGTTCAGATGCTCGTTCTCAAAGTGGGATATTCGGAGCACCTGCCTCATTGGGGTGCAGGGAATGGAACAAGGTGATGCTTGCTGAGTGCTTAGCCCGGTGTCTGCACACACCTGCCCACCTGTGGGAGGGCCACACATGAAGCGACCCCAGGAAGGCATTTGTCCTGGGTCAGGGACCACAAAGGAGGGGACCCATCGCTGCTCCTGGCACCGCCTTCCTCAGCCTCATAGCCCATCCCTCAGCTCGGGGCTCATGGGGGTGAGTGAACTGTGGCAGGGTCTGAAACAGACTCATAGGAACACCTAGAATTTCTCAAGAACACCTTTTCCTTCCAAACAGGAAACTCTCTCATTAAAAGAAGAAAGTATAAAAGTGTGTTCAAGGGAGCCAAACACCACAAGAGCCTGAACTGAGAAACCAGGACTGCCTGGGGGCTGCCCACTCCCAACTGCTGCAAGGAAGGGAGACAAAATGGAACTGCTAACAACTCTGTATAAAGAAGAGTCGCTTTATTCAAGGAATGCCAAATAAAATCAACCTATTTAAACATTAAGTTAGAGGCAGTGTGGGGTTTCTTTTTCCTCTTAAACAAAAAAAGAAATGACATTGATTGAGCCTGAAAAATGGAGTGTCCAAAGCTTCTATTGTCCACTAGGATGAGCTTTGAAACAATGTAACCTCAGAGCTGTGCATCAGGGCCCTCCAGAAAAGCAGCGCTAACAGGATGTACACATAAAGATAGAAAGATGGATTGTAAATAAATTGTAAAGACTGGGATCCCGTGACTGTGGAAGCTGACAGCCCCAGGCGCTGCTGCTGGCAAGCTGGGCCCAGGAGAGCCGCAGGTGTGGCTCCTGTGTGAGTCTGAAGGCCGAAAGGCTGGAGTCCCCAGATGAGCCGACGCTTCAGTTCAAGTCCAAAGGCAGGAAAAGGCTGATGTCCCAGTTGTAAGGCCACCTGGCAGGAGGAATTCCCTCTTACTTGGGGGTGGGTCAGACTTCTGTTCTATTCAGCCCTTCAACGGGTCAGATGCGGCCCACCCAATCCACTTTACTCAGTCTACTCATTAAAAAGTTAATCTCATCCAGGAACAGCCTCATAGAAACACCCAGAAGAACGTTTGACCAAGTATCTGGGCACCCATGGCCCCATCACGCTGCCACATGAACGTAACCATCACATCCGTCCACGAAGAACCAGAGCCTACACAGTCCCGACAGCCAGCCCTCCCGTGCCTCCCCCGCCCCCGCTGCAGTTTCCTGCAAGACGCACACACGCGCGTGCACACGCATACACACATAGCATGCTTCATGGCCTCGTGAAGGCTCAGAGAATACAGACCGGGTCTCGGCAGTGTGGAGGTGAACCAGCATTCCAGGGAGCCTCGTGAATGGACCCTCACGGAGCCTAGGCTGATCCCACCTCAGCGTGGCCAGGCCATTGACTGCCACTGTCCAACCCTGAGGGTGCTTAAATATTTTGAAGCTGACCCCTGCATGACACCAAGATCTCTGTGGAGAAAAAAAGCTCTCCGCTCCCCAGGAATGACCCAATTTCAAGTAATTTTCAATGCACTGGATTCCAGTTTATCAGAATGAAGTCAGTGTGGCTCAGAGAGCCTGGGACTGGCCCTAGGAGCTGGCCCTGCCTTCCCACCGGCGAGTCTTGTCACTGTCGGAATTTTAGCTGAAGAGGATCTGCCCACCAGCATTTTCTGACAAAAACCTTTCTTTCAGCAACTGTCCACGTCGGTTTCTTATCCACACTGGTTCTGGCTGTGGATGAGCCTTTGCTCAGCACACTGAGGCGAGCAGGCCGGAATGTGGTATCCGCCCCATTTCTCCAGAAAGGCGGGTCTGAGGAAATTCGTGAACCTTGTGTCAGCAGCAGCCGCGGAGAGAGAACTTCCGTCCCGAGGCACAGACCGGGCCATGGGTGGTGTTTGTTCTCAGACACCACTTTAAAGGCAGCTGGAGATCAAATCAAACGAACTTGTCTGTGAGTGCCAGCTGTGCGCTCTTCTCAGGACAGACAAAACCCTGTCCTGTCCTCCCCTGAGGTCGTCCAGTCGGCTGTAAAATCGAGGGCTGGGGGTGGGAGTCAGAGAATGAGACCTTTAATCCATCCTGGGATCCCAGACGAGGACACCGAGGCAGAGAGAGGTCACCGGGTAAGCCGGTGTCTGAGCAGGAAGCACTGCCCTGCTCCCTGGCCCCCCATTTCTGTGACACGGTCCTGCAGCCCCTGCAATAAACAGAGAGGTCAATGTCGTTATTTCGGGTTTTGTTTTCTTGCATTGGTTTGCTTGGGCTGCCGTAGCAACGCGCCACTGACAGGGTGGCTTAAGCAGCGGAAATTAATCGTCTCCCCGTCTGGAGTCTGGAAGTCCAAGGCGGAGGGCAGTGGGTCCCTTCTGAGGCCCTTGTCCTTGGCGTGCAGACAGCCATCACCTCCCTGCTCATCACCTGGCCTTTCCTCTGCATGTGCATCCCCAGGGTTCGTATGTTGGTCCAAATCTCTTCTTAGAGGGCTCCAGTCGGAGGGGATTAGGGCCCACCTAACAGCCTCATTTACCTTCATCAGCCCTTTAAGACACCATCTTCAAATACAGTCACATTCTGAGGTGCTCGGGGTTAGGGTTTCAACGTGTGAATTTTGCAGAGAAGCAATGCTGCCCAGAATGCCTCTCCAACATTTTTCGAGTGCTTTCGGATTTGTGAATTGTTCGCATGCACATAACGCCATTGAATCCTCCCCACAGTGCTTGGGAGGGAAGTGTCCCCTGCGCTCAGAGATAGTAAATGACTTTCTCATTGTCACATCATCATATGGCCTGTGGCGGACCCAGTATTCCAGGCCTTGTAATCCAGGGGTCAGGGTCTTCTCACCAAATGTTTTAAAATCACAACCATCAGTGTTTGCCAGTCAGAATTGCTGACATAATCAGTGCACACGCCAGGTACACCCAGGTGAGAGGAGACAGCACAAGGCCCTTTTCGTGAACTTCTGTAGGTGGAAAAGCTGTGCTTGAGCTTGGCCTCCCCTTGTTCCACCTCTGAACCTCATAGCACCTCTCAGTACAGCAGTTTCCAGATCCTGAAAGTGTAATGACAACATTTCAACCATGTAAGAATGCTCCCAATCTAAGGGACAGGATCCAAAGCAGCTGAGTCAGTGCACTGGGTCCCCGGTGAGAGCGGAGCTTCTGTTCTCCGGAGACCTGATGTCCAGCAACGTAAATACACTTAGCATTATAGAGCTGTACACTCATAAGTGGTTAAGATGGTAAATTCACAACAACAGCTACAAAACCTAAAGTGTACATCTACAGCTCCACCATGAAGAAAGCGAACAGAGAACCTGAAAATAGGAGACATTTTTTGTAATCGTGTATCTGATAAGGGACTTGTATCAAGAATATGAAAAGATCTACTACAGCTCAGTAATTGAAAGATAAATAACTCAATAAAAAAGGACAAAAGATCCGAATAGACGGTTCTCCAAAGAAGGAAGCAGGCCTGCAGCCAAGCCTGGTACTCAACCAAAGAACCTCTCAATCCTCCCCAAAGAACCTCTCAGTCCTCCCCAAAGAAACTCTCAGTCCTCCCCAAAGAAACTCTCAGTCCTCCCCCAAAGAAACTCTCAGTCCTCCCCCAAGAAACTCTCAGTCCTCCCCCAAAGAAACTCTCAGTCCTCCCCCAAAGAAACTCCCAGTCCTCCCCCAAAGAAACTCTCAGTCCTCCCCCAGTAGAACAAGCACCTCGGTTGGTTTGGCTGATTTATTGATAGCCGATACATTAACTTCCAACATGCCAGGGCTGACCAGCAAATGAAATACAGGATACGTACACATAATTTAAAATTTTTCACAAGCCACACTAAAAAATATATAAACAGATGGAACCAATTCGAATAATACATTTTATTAAACCCAATGTATCCAAAATATTATAAATTTAATATGTACTCAATATTAAAAATCATTAGTGAGATATTTTATATTCTTTGATTTTTACTAAGTTTTCACAACTCACTGTGCATTTTACACACACAGCACAGCTCAGTTGAGCATCAAATTTTCATTGGGAACATTTGGTCTCTATTTAGAGTTTACAGTAATTACACTTGAAAGGGGAGCAACTCATATTCAAGTGGTTTTTAGATTGTCTAAACATACTTCACATTTTTCCAATAACTGAATCAAGTTTAAGTTTTTAAATTGAAATTTAAATAAATTGAAATTAAATAAAATTTAACATTTCAAGCCTGTGCCATTTGGATTTTAAGTTCAATGAAAAGGTACTGGTAGGTTTTTAAGGCCATGCTGTTGTTAGATTTACATCTTGAAAAGAGTCCCTGGCTGCTGGGCAGGGGAAGTTGAGAAGCTGTCATGAGATTTAGTGAGAGATGAGGCAGTCAGGGTGAAAGAGAACGTGCGTCCCCTCGAGGCAGGGCCACCAGGACCTGCACAGGGGCATGTGTGAACCCCCGGTGCTGGATGTGAGCCACTGCAGACATCGGGGTCCTTCCCAGAGACAGAGACCCAGTGGGGGTGGTGAGTGGGGGAACGGGTGTGGGGTGACCCAAGCATTTCATCTGGAGCATAAGTGGAGATGCTGAACAGAGATCCAAATGGAGATGAGAACTGGATTTATGAGCCAGGCCGCGGGAGAGGTCCCAGTCAGAGATGTGAATTTAGGGACCATCAGCATATAAATGCTATTGGAAGGCAGGGGATGCAATGGCATTGCCTAGGAAGAAAGTACCGAGAGGAACAGAAGGTCTAGGACCCAGGCCTGGGGTTCTCGAACATTTGGAGGTTGAACAGGAGAGCTGGAGGGTCACCGAAGCCAGGTGATCAGGGTGATTCAAAAAAGAGGCGAGGGCCAATCCGCTGAACACCCCTGTAGGTAAGATTAGGACAGGGAATTAATCGCAGGTCCGGCAAACACTAAGGTCCGTGCTGAGTTTGACTGGAGCCATTCCAGGGAGGTGTTGAGGGCTGACACCCAGCTGGACCAGGCGGAGGAAAGATTATGAGGCAAGGGTATCCAAATTCTTTGAGTTAGGCTGTGAAGGGAGACAGAGGGACTGAAAAGGTATGTGTGGGAAAGAGAGCTGTTGTCCTAAGGCAGAGCGTCACTGCCAGTGAGACTGAGCCAAGTGTCCCTTTGACGGGTCGGGCCAGGCAGCAGGGCAGGGGAAATCCCTGACTGCTCGCTTCCTGGACATTTACACTCCTCTCCCATGTTCACACCCATCACCTGTTTTCTTTTGTCGTTCGTCTTTTGCTTGTTAATTTGTGTACTTTTTATATGCTGAATACGAATCCTTTATTTGTTAAATGACTCACAAACTGTTTCCTTCAGTCTACACTTATCTTTCACTTTGTTTCTGGTGCCTTTTATCACAATGAAGTTGTCAGATACGTCTGTCTTTTTTTTAACGTGTTCCCTTGTGTGTCTTGTTAAGAAACCCTTCACTACTCTGATGTCATAAAGACGATCTGCTCTTTTCTTCTAAATCATCTTCACTTTTGCTTTCAACCTTTCTGTGTCATCCACATGGGCCAGGTTATTGTGTTCTGAACGCTCTGATTTAACCTCTCTGGCCCCTCATCCATGGAGGCAGGCGGGGGTGCAGCGGGGCCGGTCAGATGAGCAATGCCAACAGCCTTGGTCTCCAGCTATTCTCTGCAGGGTAGCAAGTCCTTGCTAGTGTCCCCAGACCTTCAGTAGTGCTGCTCAAAGCGACAGCCTGCTCTCTGCTGTGCTTGGGGGAGTTAAGAGGAAGGGGCCACGCTACATTTGGATGAAGGGGCCGGGGAGGGCAGTGTCTCCTGGCCACGGGTCAGCATGCTGTCACGCCAGCAGCCCTGGGGACAGCAGTGCCCAGGAGGGGCGATTTCCCAAGAGCCACAGGTCCCGGGAGCAGGCTAAGCCCCAAGAGGACCCTCACAGCTGCTGGTGAACACTCCAGGCAGCACCAGATTCTGATAACAAGGCCCCAGGGCCTTGACGCTGTAATTTGCTCTTTAAGAGAAACAAAATATCTAACGGCAAAATCTCCTAGCAGGAAGAATTGGTAACTGAAATTTTCATAAACTGCTGGCTGCGGGGAGAGCAATAAAGGCACACTGGGAAACAGTCAGGAACCCAGCTCCTCACAGCTTCCAAACCCGCCCACACTCACAGTCCAGGCCGACCCGAACCAGGGCCCTTTGGCCGAGCCAGGGTAACACTTCTCTTTTTCAACGAATGAGGAGATTGAGCCAGAGAGGCTGAGAAACCCTTGGCGAGGAGACCCGGTAATAATCCTTTCCTGACCCGTCATCGGCCCACAGACATGGAGAAAGGGGGCAGGGCTGGCAAAATGAGGGGGGGGGGTACAAGCCACGTGGTCCTGGCCCCTGCCGCCCTGGCCTCCTTCTGTCTTTCCGGCCGCTCCCCCCACCATTCCTCAGGGGTTGGGCGGGTGTGCAGAGCTCCAGGGGACTGGGAGGAAAGAGGCACCCACACACTGGTCTTCCAGGTAGAGACGACATTGGGACCAAGAGATGGGAGCTTTCTGCTCCACCTCACCTCCTGGGCAAGAGTAGTTTTCATTTGACACCTAACTCCTGTTACTTCATCAGATGGTTAGGACTGTACTGCCCTCAGTAACAGAAATTCCTGTCTGACTACATGCTCCTATTTCTAGAACATTCTTAAAGAATAAATCCAACGGTGGGAGTGTCAGGAAGGATGAGGAAGAAGTGATAAACATCCGTCACACCAGGTGCCTGGGTCTGGTCCAGTGAGCAGCTGTCGGCAGTCTCTGCCCCAAAACCATGGCTCTGCCTCGAGGGCCAGCCTCAGGGTGGCCACACAGGGACTTCCCAGCCTGTCCCTGGAAGAAGCCACCAACCCCACCCCCAGGGACGGCCGGGCATATTAATAATGGGCATGACTCACCGGGGCTTTTCTCGCCAGTAATAACATTGGGGAACTAAGGAGTCCACCGAAACACTTTAAAGAGCTGTGTGGTTGCCAAGCTAAAGGTCAAGGGGCCGGGAGGCCTGTGGGGCCATCCTCAGGGGCCAGCAGGGCTCAGCCCCCGGGTGCCAGCTGGCCAGCCCACTCCTTCCTTCTGTAGACCTTTGCCCTCCATTCCCCAGGGCTCTGCTTTCACAGTCTGCTTCTGAGAGGAGCATCGACCCTCTGTTTTGATTTCATTTTAAGGGCATTTGTACTGGTCACTTTTCTAACAAGACTGAAGCACTCAAACTTCATCTCGTGTTAGTTTAATTGTAGGGAGAAAATGTAACCAGCCCTGTAAACTCACTGATGTTTTGCTAATGAAGAGGATGTGAATAAAGTTGGTAAGTTTTAAAAAGTGAACCTATTTTAAGAAAAAAGTTAATAGCACAGATCCCATGTGGGTAGAAAAATCCACATGGATGTGGTGAAATCCAAATGTAGGTAGCATCTGATGACAAAGCTTGGGAAGCTGCCACTCTGCACTGAGTGTTTCTGTCCTCCCCTCACTCTCCAAATGTGATGCTATATGGAGGTGTGGCCTCTGGGAGGTGACCAGGTCACAAGGGTGGTGTCCTCGTGAAAGGGACTAGCGCCCTTAGGAGAAGAGACAAGAGAGACGGCTCCCTGTCCATCACGAGAGGACACAGAGGAGGCAGCTATGGACCAGGAGGACAGCCCCCACCAGAATCCAACAGAGCCGGCATCTTGAGCTCAGACTCCCAGAGCCGTGCAAAACGGGTTTCTGTTGTTTAAGCCACCTGCTCTGCAGTACTTGTGACAGCAGCCCACGTGGACCGTGGGACCAAATTGTTCTTACGTCCAATTTGAAGCAGACCTGACTTAACCGGTGGATCTGGAAGAGTGATGGGAGACGGTGGGATGGGGAGAAGCGGCAGCGAGAGAATAGAATGGTAAGTCTCTGGTTCTGCCCTTAGACCAGAGTGAAGGCACTGTCAGAGTGGGCTGGCTGCCCCAGAGCCAGCCGAACCCCGTCAGGGTCTCACTCCATGCCCCGCCCTCCCCTTACCCGGCACAGCAAAGCCCCGCACATCTGGCACATCCAGGAATTACGGCAGCTCCGGGTGTGGTGGACAGAGTGGTCCTGCCTTCCCCTGCAGCCTCAGCTCGCGTGACACGCTGATCACTGCGCCCAGCTCCTAGTGTGATGGCAGCACTTGGAAGAGGCCCGCCGAGGTCCACCAAGTGCGTGGACTCCCCATGTTTCTCACCGGACATTCCTTCGACAGAGCCCCGCACATCCGAGCAGTTCCTCACATGCACTTCTCTTTTTTTTTGGAGAGCACAACGCCACCCTTCCAGGCCGGGTCTGGTTTGGGACACACCTATTGAGTTTTGACTCTTCCTCTTTTTCATCATGTGTTTGAATCATATCTTCAAATACCCAAGTTTGTGTATGTGAAAGAAAAACATTATTTCAAACTGTGAAAGAAAACATTCAAAGACATCTGTTAAAGCACAGAAAGGCAGGCTTTATTCAAGGGAGCCTTTGCAGTGAGTGTGAGAACCACAGCAAGGGGCTGGACAAGACACCCTTCTCCTTGCAGTCGGGAGAGAGCAGCTGAACTCCGAATACAGCATGGACAAGTGGGAACTCAGAGCCAAGGAGCAGGCTAGGTGTCAGTGGACAGAGACTTACCAAGAGGAGCCATCGGCATCAGCTAGACCTCAGGGGTTCTGGCTAAACCGATGTAACAGGATTCTTGCTGAAGGCAGGCCAGGGTGAGGAGACATCACCTGGGGCCAGGGCTGAAGAACCAACTAGATAAGAGGAGTTATCAGATATGGGGCATGGAGAATATTGCAGAGATGAACACACAAGTCCAAACGTCCAGGCCTAGTTGAAATTCAGGGGAGCCCAAGTAGTTTGGTCAAGGAGAGAATCTTTGTCACTCATTTCTGATTGTTTCATCAAATAAAAGACAAAGGGTGTGAGTTATAAATCTCTGCTTTTTTTCCTTTTCCCTAGGGCATTTTAGAAACAAGAGTCCTAAAGAAAATCTGTAATTAGTAATAACTAAGAGTTAGGCAAAACCTGGGACCAACCCACTGGAAGGTCGGCTCTGGGAGTTCTCCTAGTCTGCCCCTTAACCTCACACCCATGATTTCCATGCAGCATATCTTAGGGACCCATCATCCGATTTCCATTTCTGTGCAGCTACTTAAATATGCATATAGTCCAAGTCACCCTGAGACATCAGAAGTCATCTTAGCTGAGGAACGATGTAAGATGTAAGCATCTTCTCAGCATAACCTACTTTGTTTTCCTAGGCCTTAACATTCTTCATGCAAAATAAATGCCAAGGTTAAAAAAAAATCTGAGTTGGAAATTAGGTCTGGATATTATTCTAAGCTCTGCCACAGGCACGCAGTCTGTCCTTGGCCAAGTTCTTTGGCCTACCTCTGCCTCAGTTTCATCATTCGAAGAATGCAGCTTAAGGAAGAGTACTCCTCTTCTCACTACAGTGGACGACAAGGCATGCTTATGTCCTTCTGCAAAATGGGACACCTCTTTCCTCGGAAGTGTGGAAGTCAGTACCAGGTATAATCTTAAAGAAATGAATAGATTAAAAGCAGCATAGTGTAGACAAAGAAAATTGAATTCTGGAGTGGACCAAGCTTGACACGGGTTTATAGCATATTTCTACCTTTTTGATTCAAACAAGAAGAGTGCTGCTTAAACTACTGATATGTTCTTTCCTGGCTCATCATATTTCTCATCCATTAGTAATTGCTCATTGAAGTGAAATATTTGCTACTTATTCTCATTTACTTTATCTAGAGCACTTCCCACTGTGTTTCACTCACTATTGTACTCAACACGTTTGTTGTATGAATTGTGTTGCATGTTTATACCATAGATAAACAATTTCCCTTTGTTAGCATTAGAGTTCTAATTTCTTGTCTTACTAACTAATGCTGCAATATGCTATCTTATGCATCAATATCTTCCCAGGCATCTGGTTACCTTAAAGCTGAATTACTGCAATTGAGAATTTTGTAGAAGGAAAAAGGAAAGCAACACATACAGAGAAAAACAATATATACAAGAGAAACAGATCATATGGTAAGAAAAGTACTATAAGGAAATATCCATAAACGTTAACAGGGTTACTCCTCCATAGTGAAATTATTGATGATTTTTCACGTATTACTCATTATCAGGAAAAAAATCGATTTAAAACAATCTATGATTCTTGGTCACCGAGAGAGAATTTAGCATTTCCTTGCACGCAGCGGTGTTTCTCAGTGTTTTCCCGTGGGTTCTCGCAAAAATGCGGCGCACCTCGCCGGACGAGCAGGCGCAGAACCGGGACAGAAAGTGCGGGACCGCCTCCAGGTCTCCGCAGGCGCCCCACGGGGTTAACTGGGCGAATTAGAGGTGCGCGCCGGAAGCTCAGGGACCGGGCCTACTGTGGGCGCCAAACCTGCGGCTCCGGGGGCTTTTTATTACGGTTGGGTCAGGACACAGTCAGGCCTGGGGTCTGGGCAGGGCGAGCGGCCGAGACGGTACCCGACCCGCAGAGGCCGGAGGCCGCCAGGCCCTTCCCAGCCCGCCCAAGTTTCCGCCCTCGGCCCCCGCCGCTCAGGCGTCGACCCGGCCCCGCCCCCGACGCTCCAGGCCCCGCCTCCAGACCCGGCACCGCCCGGCGCCGGCCCCCGTCCGGGCCGCCGCAGGCCAGGCCCCGCCCCGCCCCGCCCCGCCCCGCCCCGCCCCTGTGCGCGCTCCGCTCGGCGGCCGGCGAGACGCGGCCGCGGCGCTGCTCTCGCTCCTTTGTGCTCGGGCGCGGCGGCGGCCTGTCGGGTCCTCACCGGCACGTCTTCTCTGCTCGCCAGCTCGCGCTCTCTGGTGACGGGCCATGGCGGCGGGAGCGGGCGCGGGCGTGGAGGCGGGCTTCTCCAGCGAGGAGCTGCTGTCGCTCCGCTTCCCGCTGCACCGCGCCTGCCGCGACGGGGACCTGGCCGCGCTCTGCTCGCTGCTGCAGCAGACGCCGCGCGCCCACCTGGCCGCCGAGGACTCCTTCTACGGCTGGACGCCCGTGCACTGGGCCGCGCACTTCGGCAAGGTGGGCGCGGGCGCTTTAAGGCGCCATTTTCGGCGGCTTTCCTGTGGGGGTCGCGGGAGGCGAGGGGCGCAGGGTGTGCCGGGAGCGCGGGGCGGAAGCGCGGTGGGTGGCGGCGGCGCCGCGCGGGGCCCGGGGCGCATGTGCGGCGGCGGCGCCGGTTCGGAACGCGGGCGGCTTCCCGGAGGCGCCGCCCTGCGGGTGAGGGCCCGGGCCTCCGGCGGCGCGCGGGCGTCGGGAGGCCCTCTGAGGAAAGCGCGGGGCCCGCGGGTCTTCTCGCGCGCGTTCGCACGGGGCTCGCGGGCCGGGGGCGGGCCGCCGGGGGTGCCGTAGGTGATGCCAGTGCTCCCGTCGGCGGACGGTGTGAGAGGAAAGAAGCGTGTGGGGAGTTCTGTGTAGAAGGCTGTGCGTGTGCTTCTGCGACTCGGCTTGCCGGGTTCAGTGGAGTCCGCGGTGGTTCAGTTACGTTGAAACCGGGAAGGTCGAGGGCCGCTTTGAGCTCCGAGAAGACGAGGCAGCCGCGCCGCCGCCTGGCCGGGGAGGAGCGGGCAGGAGCGCCGCGCGGCGCTCCTCGGAGGGGCCTGCGCGGCTGAGGCCGAGACCCCGGCTCAGGGACCCTTGGCAGGTTCCCCGCGGGAAGGATGCGGCTGGGGTGACGCACGCGGGAGTGTTGCGGGGGGTGCAAGGTGCGTTCCCGTCTCGAAGGGAAAGCGCTTCGTTTTATGTGCTTATTTTTACCGGCAGAGGAAGCTGCTTTAACTTCGCTCACGGTGCTACAGTTACACCTTCTGGGAAGCAGTTTCTGAGTCTCCTGGCGAAATGAAGTCAGATTTATTTCAGGGAAGGAAACGAGAGGGAGTTGGGACGGCGGGGCGGAGGCAAGTCAGTGAGTGACGATCCCCCCGACTCCCGCCTGTCTGGTACCCAGCGCCCGTGGGAATTCAGCCTCCGCAAACAAAAATAACAACTGCTTCCTGCTCTCCTCCTAGCGGCCTCGAGTGTGGATTTCCCAAGGCAGTCAGTTAGCCGAGGCGTTCTCTCCTTCCTGGGTGCTGCTTGCTCTGGTCTGTTTTTACATTAAACTGTAGGTCACTCTCGGAGCACGGGTTCTCAGCATCTTTTGTCCTTTAGTGTTTGGGGGAGAGACAGCCTGGTCACTGGCAAGGACAACTTTCTCAGGAAAGGCTCCCCTTTTGATTTCAGTCCTACCCTGTTGAGAGGGACACAGTGTGACAATCCCATACATTCTGTAGAATGCTTAAAGCTTCCTTACAGACGGTCACTCCGAATATTTACCAACCCAAGAGTGCCTCTGGGTATCTCTGGAAATTGAAAATAGCCATAGCTGCTTTACAATGCTGTAAATGGTAAATTTCACGCATGGGTGTTTTATGAAAATAGAATGAAACCAACTGAATTTTTTTTTCGAGTCTGCTTCTGTAGGGCATGAGTAATAATGAAACATACGAGACCAAGTAGTAGATTAACCTCAGAGACCGAAAGTTGTAACGCAAGCCGTTAGTGTTTCCAGCTGTTTTTAATTATGACTGTAGAGTCTTGGACACAGAAGGGGCCATAGAAAGTATTGTTCGGTCTGTGAGCAATGACTGCCAAGGTAGAAGCCAGGACTCCTGGCTGTAGGTTCCCAGTCCTGTCTCCCGTCCTCACCCCAACAGCTTCCCTTTTTCTGTGTACATTTAAGCCTGTAGTGTTCTCAACCTTTGCAGGAGCTCACTAAGCATTTAGTGTGTTACGAACTGTTCCCAGCTCTCAGGCTGTGTTCCTAGAAAATCACCAGTTGCACACAAGTTACCCAACCCTTTATGAGGCGTTATTTTAAAATTCTAATTACGCCTTGGTTTTACAGGCTGTCGTATTGAACAGTATTTTTCCAGAATTCCAAACCTAGTTTCCTACATCAAGCCCATAGGTAACAAATTTAAGTCCAGAGAATTCTTAGTTGATAAGATTAACCACTTTTGGCATACTAAGGTGTTTCATTTTTGTTGGATTTGAGACCTGCTCATCTTATCCCTAGTATTGGCTGTCATTTTTCGCTCAGTACCTTAATAAAGTTAATATATTAAAATATACTAGTGGTGCCTCTTGATCAGCTGTCACTCCCAGGTTCAAGTTCTTTGAAGACAGTGTGTACCCTCAGCTGTGAGAGTTCATCCCACAGAAATGTTGATTGCAATGATCTGAGCTTTGCAAGGAAAGGCTTAAATTTCAGGAAGACAGTGAGAGACATGGAGAGAGATCCAAGTGTAGCTGTTTGTTCTTCATTTGAAGTCTGTCCTCAGGAAGAGAATTGCTGGCAGTTAGAGCTTTTTCACCAACTCTGCATTGTGCTTAGGGAGGGGAAACGGGGGGGGGGCAGTTGTGGGATCAGGATCCGGGATCTGAGAAAATACTGGGTGGAACAGTGTAAATCTTTGAAGACAGCAGGACTTCTGTCCTGGTGCTTGGCAAACGGTAGGCACTTGCCAGATCTTTGTTACATGATGAATTCTTTTACCCAGAGGCTAGTATGATACTGGTGCCTGGGTGCAAAGTCTTGGCTCGTGTGTCTTCGTTTTAGTCACCTGCTAGGCGCCGAGCTCAGCTGTATTCTAGGCCTTTTTATTGTGGGGGCAGGTTTGGTACAAACAGTTTGGGAAGACCAAGTGCTGCCCTCTGGCTGACTCCACACATCTCTTCCCCGAGGCAATAATCTAGAGGGTGGGCCCCAACTGAGTGTCCCTCGGCTGGTGTGGCCTGTGCCAGGGTGTGCTGAGTGGCCTGTGCAGGCTGCGGAAAACGGTCTTTGCCTGTGAAGAGTTCACCTACTAACCGCTTTACCATTTACTGTTTAGAAAAGTGTGTGGAAGTGGTGAAGCGTAGTGTTGATACAAGTCCTCGAATGTATGTGTAATCTAGTCTTTTCTGATTTTTTTTAATTGAGCTATAGTTGATTTACCATACTGATTTTGGCTTTTTCAACTGTAGGAAAGACAAAATATTTAAATTGGTATAGTGTCAATTGTTTATACTTTCTGTTCCCTGTGTACCAATTTTTTTCTTACAAGGACAAGGAAAAATACTCTTTTAAATAAGCCTTTTTAAATTTGTATGATACTGGGAAGGAATGACTATTTTCTTAAACAGGAAAATGCCACTTATCTCTGTTACAGAATTTATATTACTAGTGTGACATTTAGTAGTGTACCGGCATTTACATGTGTTCCATCCTCCCTCCTGCTGTTCTCCAAGTTGGAGTGCTTAATACAGTTGGTGAGAGCTGGAGCCACGCTGGATGTCTCCACCACGCGGTACGCGCAGACCCCGGCCCACATCGCCGCTTTTGGGGGACATCCTCAGTGCCTCGTCTGGTTGATTCAAGCAGGAGCCAGCATTAACAAACCGGTAAGGCAGTGCCCATGATTGACGTGGTTTGTTTTTGTTTTCTTTTTCCAGCTATAATTACAAGATGTTGAGTTCTAAATTTAGGCTTTAATTAGAGCTTGATATCTTTACCTTTGGGCTAACTGGAATTTATGTTTATTGAATTATTTGTAGATAATTGGCCCTTCACATAGCAGTGCCGTCTGTTTAGAGAGAGGTTTTACCTGTTATGTGATTTGCTGTGATCCACAGTGAGTTGCCCAAGGTCACAGCTAGTAACTGAAGGAGCCTGGCCTTGTGCCCAGGCTTCCTGGCTCCCCTGCTTACAGCTGCCTTAACGTCATTTCCAGAGGTAATTGTGAGAACACATCTGTCCCAGTGAGAGAATGGCTGTGAAATTACCTGTAATCATCTGCGTGGTTAAGTTACCATTAGCGGGTTGACCAGCGTGAGTTGATATGGCCTCAGATGTGAGTCGAGGTTGACGACCAGATGCTAAGAAGTAGCCAGGCATTGTGCAGTCAGTGACTCCTGGACGCCAAAGCGAGGTAGGGTGTTTAGCAGTTGTTTAAAACAAGGATCAGTGAGAAAGGGGCGTGAGGGATAAGCAGGCATTTGTCCTCTGGACAGACTAGTAGACACAGCATGAGGAGAGCCCTGGATTTTAGGCTGGTCTCTGTTTCTGAGCTGGAACTTACCCGCTGCCCCTCCCCCTTCCTCTGTCTCCACGCACAGCGCCTTGACGTCCTCACTCGCCTCCTGCTGTGTTGCTCTGATCCCTTGGTGGTGCCTGACCCCCCTGGTCTGCTGCTCCTGTGTCCTCCCCTTCTGGTAGCAGGGCACGTCCGCCGCCTCACCTCCATAGCCGGGCAAGTCATTTACTTGGTTGTAGCTCAGTCTCCTTATCAGTAAGACATGGATAGCCCGTGAATAGCAGTAATTACTGTTTAGTATTAACATGGAGTTTTAAGTATAGACTCCTATATGATAATTTTAGTTAAGTTGTTACATAACATTTAGTTTTGAGAGATCTAAAGAAATTGTCTAATGCTGCTTTTCAGATCTTTTAAAATCTAGAACCCCCTTTTCATGTAGTGTTTTATAGCAGCTCAGTATTTTCCACAGATAAAATGTTTACGGCTTCTCCCGTCCCTGCTCCCCCCTCCTCTGAGCCGCTGTAGGGGGCTCTGTGGAAACCCCTCCTGAAGTCCACTCCCTGGGCAGGAGTCCCCAGAGCCCACCCTCCTCACAGCTCTGCCTCTGTGTAAACAGCCCCCCCGGCTCAGCACCCCCAAGTCGTCTCATGTACGAGGCTGTCACTGGGTTTTTCAAGTGCCCTGGCATTGCTCCTGGAAGGGCCTCGGTTGGCTGTGGTCTCATGTGGGGCACACTGGCTGTCAGGCTGGACTGCTGTGATGGGCGCCTGGTGGCTCATCATGAGGCAGACGGGTTTTCTCATTTCCCACATAAGCTGATAAAACTAGATCCAGATTTTTCTTACTCTTTGTTTGTGTATTATTTTTCTGAACCGAGCATAGCATTTCTTCTTAATAACTGTTAGTTTTAACCCATTTTCTAGTCTTAATCTTTTGACATGTTAGTTACCATTCTAAGTTCATTTTCCTCGAGTTGAGTAGAGACTCTCCCTGCCATCTCTAGGTTACTGAGGCTCACATGTACTGTTTGGAGGCTGTGTGTTCTAAGTTTACCCAAAGAGGAAGTGAAGTTAGTTTTCACGTGGTTTATTTTTGTAAGTCTAGTGTCTACTCATGGGTATCACTTTTTGTAAGTGTTTGCAAGTCATCTCTTTTTACCCCTTCTAGAATGGTGCTGGCATTTGGTAGTGCCTTCAGTTTCTTATAACTTGATTAGAAATAAGGTTTTTCTTCGTTAAAATTCAAGGTGACTTGTCTTCAGATTTCTGGCACCTGTCCCACTTTCCCTTATGACTCAGAGTTTGCCAGCAGCAGTTCTAGAATCATATTACAAACTATTTGGTATTTTTGAAATATGACTGGTCTTAGCTTGAGCTGTAACATTAAAATGGCTCTTTACTCTCCCTCTCTTGGCTGCTGTTTTCTTTAAATAGTGTGTATTCTGCCTTTCCCTCTTAGATGGTCTCCTACTGTAACAAAAAACAGGAGCGAGTGGTTTTGTTTTTCTCTGTCATCTGTTGCTACCCCACCACCTTCTTGAAATAGTATAGAAAATCTTTTTTTCCTTCTCGTTTCAAAGATAGCTTTAAAAACCCTTTTTTGTTTTCTTGAGGTTTTTTGCTGTTTATTTGGCAAAACTTCATCTAAACCTCGGGTCTGCTTTTCCTGGCAGTGCTTGTGTATAATTTTTATTTATCCTTAGTATGTACCTCTTCTCTCCCCTCTCTCCCCTTTTGGGAAATAGGGGTAGGTTTTGTTTTTGTTTTCATTTTTTATCTGAGTTCACTGGATAGTTCCCTGTATAACCTCATGATTTTCTATGTTTCTTTCTTCAAAAATGGACTCTTCTGTTTGGAATTTTACTTCCCTTTTGAGCTCATTTTAAAATAAATATACATACTTTACACTGTAGTAAGCAGTTGAGTCTTTAATACTATGTTTTTCTGTAAAGTAATCTACCAGTTTCTTTCCACTCTTGCCCTAACCTCAGATTTCCCCAACGTGAGTTACTGTGCATGGGTGAAGAAGTGCAACACTGACTGGGTTTATGAATGAATTATTTTCCAACTGCTGCACACTGCACGGTTGCCCTACTCCTGCTTTGTGTCTTTGTCCCTTAATTATTAGTCTTCTGCTGCCAAGTTCAATGTCCAGAGATGATGACATGTGTTTGTTTTAGGAACTGTTGCTGCTCATTAGCCAGTTGGGGTTTCCCAGGCAGAAAGTCCTAAATCAGTTTTCTAACAGAAATGACTTTTTTTCTTTTGATTACGTACTTTTCATTACCTCTTATTTACCTGAGAGCCTATCAGTGAAATTGTATTTTAGATTTTCTCCCCATTCGTAGTGTAAAGTAATTCCTTTTGTTGTTGTTAGATGACTGCATTAGTCTTCAGAGTCATGTCCTTGAGTCCGCTGCTCCCTCTGCCTCCTCCAGTGCTGTTTCCTGAAGCAGCAGTGTGCTGCTCCTGCAGCCTTTCTGAAGGTCCTTGAACAAGTCGCCCATCACACATAGCCTGAGTTGTATGCAAAGCTGGCTGTGTTTGACCCTTGTGTTCTCCCTTCCCTTTTCTTGACCCTTTAACCTCAGTCTTGTTGTCTAAAGCATAGTGCTAACTCAAGTTCAAGATAAAAAAATCCAGGGGAGGCACTGGTGATGTCACGACAGGCTGTCCTGTGGTAGATGTAGGTGAATGTGGATAGACTACACCAGACATTAGATGTTAGGCCTTGATTACTATTTTTTGTCTGAGGATAATAATTTTGGGTTTTACATACATTTGTGCTAAAATCCATCATAAAAATGATTTCTGATTTGCCATGCAGAGTGTACGAGCTGTCACTGCTGGAGAGGCCCCAGGATTTTTTTGTTCTTGAGCTGAGGATTCAAGCGAATATGCTCCTTCCTTGGTCTCTTCCTATCTACGTTTCATCTGCTTCAAATTTAGCTCATCATATTGTTCTATTTCAAAGAGGAATGAGGTGGTACTTGAGCTTTGTTAATTCCTTTAAAACGCAGAGGTCTTGTTGGATCTAGTTGAATGGTCATGGGGATCATTTTTGTCGTTTCAGGACTGTGAGGGTGAGACTCCTATTCACAAAGCGGCTCGCTCTGGGAGCCTGGACTGCATCAGTGCCCTGGTGGCTAACGGGGCTCATGTCAAGTAAGTGTCTTCATTTATTCTTGTCAACCAACGATGTAGCCAAGAGTCTTGTGTTTAGAGACAGGATTTAGAGCAAGCAAAAGTCCTGAGCTTTGTCTTTAATACTAGTAATATAATTTTGCTTTTTAGATCAGTTGGCCTTAGTGAGCAAATTGTTGTGTAGGTTAAGCTGACCACTGGCAGAAGGGGGCTTAATCACAGCAGCCTCAGAATTCCTGCCATCAGAGAGAGCGTATTGGGCTGGAAAGGACAGTTAACCAATTAAATTTGGAACCTGGCGTCGTTGACTTTGCCACTGACTAGTTGTGTCACCATGGGCAAGTCTTCAAACTTTTCTTTGCCAAGTTTTAATTTCAAAACTAGTGCCTTGAATTGAATTACAGTATCTTTTCAGGCCTCTCTGGCTCGAAAAATTCTTGCAGACAATTAACTTTCCTAAATTTTGATTTTCTCATCTTTTAGCAGGTGAGAGAACATCTTATGTTTCAAAGACTATTATGACTTTTAATGATTTTATAATTCCCTGTAAAATGTAACTGTATACATTAAGAACTTCAAACTCATTCTGTGTTTTTGATACTGATGGCATTATTTTAGAATATCCTAGTTTTAGCCAGTTTACATCAACTGGCTTATTTATGATTTGCTAGAACAATATTAATATTTAAGTATATTAATTTAAAAATGTGATCTTGTATGCAATCATTAGCTAGCCATGGCATTATTCATTTATTTTAGGTATTAAATTTATTTGTATTAACTTTCTCTTGAAGATTTATTATAAAAATTTTTCTTCTGCAGTTCACAGCATTAACAAAATGGATGCGGTATTCACCCTTAAATGTTGAGTGTAAGCTGTAGAGCTCTAGTAACCAGAATAACTACGATAATACCAGCTTTTTTGTTTTACTTTGAGTGTCTGAAGTATTTCATAAAAATTAATTACAGACCACTTTATTCTCATTGGAAATGTGAAAATTTAGACTTTGGGAGAAATAAAACCCACAAAACTTAGTTTAACCCTTTGGTTTCCACTTCATTGCTTTGACTCTGTATTATGATAAATACTGAAAATAGATCCTGGACAGCAAAACCATGTAGGTTAATTCAAGGCCTGTCTAAGACCAGGGGCTGTCATCAGGCTCTTAGTATCTGAGCTTCTGTTTCATTCAGTATTGTTGTTAAGATCGGACACTGGTTTGGGCTTGGATCATTTACTTACATAGCGATTTAGTGTTATAAATATATGACCTGTATTAAATGTTACATGGCAGGGAACCTTGTGACTTCATATGAAGTTATGACTTAAGGTAATTAAAACAGTTGATAGTGTGAATATATATTATACAACTTAAAAAACATTGAGATGATTCTCAGTAGTTTGCTTTTAAAGCAATTGTAGATATCTGTTTCTCAGCTGTCTTTAGATTAAAAACTCAAATCTTTAATTTTAATAACAGAAGCTTTGTAAAATACAGAGTCATAAAATAATTGAGTAAATTCCTTAATTGTCATTTATTGAAATGAGTAATTAGAAGTTGATCTTTTCCGTGACTTATTTTTCTGAACAATAATTGGTCCTGAGCATTTCATTACAAAAATGTTAGTTTTATTCACTTTGATGGATAGCTTAATCCTTTGAACCAATAAATATCTTTCTTCTGCTATGTCCTTTTTTTAGTAGGTGTCTTTTTAAAATGAGATCATTTTATTTACAATTCTGTCCTTGTTACAGGACCCTCGAGTGTCTCTTTTCCACCAAGTGTGACTGAGCATGGCCTCGAGTGCCAGTCTGTTTTTCCTTCTCAGTATAAGAGCCACTCCCTCAAGACCCTGCATATGGTGATTTCCCTTGACTGAACTTTCAGATATTTTTTAGAAGAAGCATTTAGCCTGAGCCACCTAGCCAAAAGCGATTCTTTAAATGATCAGTCTTTGTCCTGGAGGTAGAGCACCAGTAATTATTATTTATTGCTGTTGTATGTTTGGTTATTTAGTTTTAACATCTGGATAAAATGTCAGTCTTGCCAGTAAGGTAAACTGTAAATTGCTTTTTAATATCTGTCCTGCACATTTTTATAGTTAGCACTTTTCGTCTACCAGTAATTTGATTACCCCAAATTATGGTACTTAGATCTCTTTTACTTATTTCCTGTAATGCTGCTCATATGGTAAAGTGTAGTCCTAGCAAATAAAATGTCTTTTTCTTGTAAGATCATCAAGGGACACAGAATTAATTTATTTACTTAAAGTTACATATTTTTTTTTCCAGTTCAGAATGAGCCACATTACTCATTTTAATATTACACTCTAGTATTCAGGAGATAATAGAAATTTTTCCTTTTCCTGTGAATAGATTAAAAGCTGTCTCATATCAATATTTTATCACACTTGGTGGTAATTAATAATTTTGTTGTTAATTTCTAATTTGCTTTTTATATATTTGCTACATAAACTGGCTAAAGTCTGAAGTTGCTGCTTTTTGGGTCATGGGGTAGGTAATGGTGAGGGCAAGTGTACCAGGCGCCCGTGGCTAGAATGGTCTGTTACATAACCTACTTGTCAATGTAGGCTGCATCTGTAAGATAACGCATGTCAGCTGCTGTGCACCGTAGCACATTTTCTAGCACCACACGTGAGTATGTTGATGGAGTTTCTTTTTCTTCTCTTATTTTACATCTTGAGTTTTGGTGCCAAGTTTTCTTTTTCATGTGAGGTTTTGTTTCTGCTTATATGATTGTCATTGCTGTTGGCCATTAGATTTGAGATTGGCCACATCTAAAAATAAAAACACACAGGATTAGATGTCAGTTCTGCGACCAGACTAAGTGTTTGCAGACTTTAAATATCTAAATCCCTGCAGACGCTTCCCATTCTCATTTTTTCCCAGTTATGGGGTTTTCGTAAGTTGAACTGTCATCATCCTTAACTTTGCTTCATTGCAGCCAGGATTTGAGTGCTGCTTGCTCCACACGTAGACTTTTTGATTGGAAGAAGGGCATATACTAACATGGAGAAGTTGTTGCCTTAGTCGTCTTCTGAATGATCAAGTAAGGAACAATGTAAAATTAAGTCTTAATGTGATTTTGGAGAAAGACTTTTAAAACTTGCTGTCTGATAATTAAGATGACCTTTCACTCCTAATATTGTAAAGTGCAGATTTCCAGCCTTGGGCTATCTTTACTTATAGTATTCTGGCACTCATTGATTTTGGTTACTTTATTTTCTTGAGAGATAAAGTGGGAAATGTTTCCACATCAACCAGATGTTAAAGTGGATTTTTTTATGCCTCAGGGTAGTAATGAAGTGATTTAGCAGGATTTAGAGGTACAGAATTGCTCGCATCTAAGGCCAACTTGCTAGTCCATTTTAATATTGCATTGTACAGGTGCCAGTGTTTTATTAGGTTGTGACAAATTCCCCTAGCTTTCTGTAGGAGAGCGTTTCTGTAGAAGCCACTGACTCTGGTAGCCAGATCTTCCAGTAGGCTACATGTATTTTAACTTAATTGTTTTGTTCTCAAGAGGAACTTAGCTGTGACCATCAGATAGCTGCTGAAGCATCTATAGCCTTGTATAAGCAAGTTCAGTGACTCACTCTGGAAAAAATCTTTCTTGCCTAAGTTAGAAAACAGACACAATTGGCTGTAATAACAAAAGTTTGAAAATGTGATCTTAATAGACTTTTTTAATGTTTCAAAAAAAAGTAATTTGTTGAACTCTTAGAAATTCTTAACTGAAATGGAATTGCTGTAGTTTGGTGCATATTTATGATCCACCTTTATTTGCTTACCCATAGAGCTCTGTCTGGAAGCAAAATTTTCATTAGGGCAAATCATGCGATGAGCATATTTAATACTGGTGTCAGAAGTTGGTGTGCAGCTTTTGCCCTTAGCAAAATGTAACCCAGATTTACTTTATTAGACATTTATTCATGTTTAAAATTTGTGGTTTCTGTTCATTTGTTTCTTTGTTTGCCCTTCAGAATAATAGTCCAACCATGAAGTTTATCTGAAGTGTAACTCTAAATTCAGTTTCTGGTCTCAGATCCTCTGCCTTCCAGTCCTGACCTCCTTGTGTTGCCTCTCTGACCTGCTTGTCACGACGACAGTTCCAAGGCTCTTTTTTCTTTTTATTAAATGGTCACAGGCAAGGTGGAGGGGTTACTTCCTGAGATAGCTGTTAAAGTTCTGTCTGCAGGACAGGAGAGGTAGATAGTGGGCTGACAACATTCCAGAGCTTTTGACGTTTAGTTTAGGATTTTGATTATTTTTCATAACAGCTCGAACAATGTATAGGCTTTTTGTTTGTTTTATTTATTTATTTTTATTGAAGTATAGCCAGTTTAACAGTGTTGTATTAATTTCTGATGCACAGCATAGTGGTTCCGTTTTATATATATATCATATATAGGTTTTAATGTTTGTTTAGCCATTGCTTTTTTATAAATAGTGCTTTCAAATAAAACCAATGACTTCTAAGTTCAAATATCTTTCTTTTGCTAAATTATAGGTGGGAGCATGTTGAATTTTTTTGTCAGACTCTTTGAATGAAGCTCTTATATTTTATGAATGCAAACATAATTGGGGTTCTGTTGCAACATAAAACCATCCTCAATAATGTTGAACTTGAAATGAAAACTTGGCACCAAATTTATTCAAGTAGAAACTTTAAAAAATAGTTTCTTCCTATTGTTACCTGAAGAATATATTTAAGAAAGTCTTCATAATTATGCATTTAAGAGTTTGGATACCAAAGGGTTAAAAATACACGTTTTTCTTTTACTGAAGAAGTTTTAGATGTTTGTAATGTTTTGTCTGTACAAATAGACATTTAGTAATGTTTTTCTATTTTTTTTTAATGATTCCCTGTATTTGCTTATTTCCATCTAGGAATAGTTACTAATGTATTTGAGATACAGCATACCAAATTTTAAAGTAACCAGAATCGTGAGTTAATGGTTTTTAGTCCATACTATTAAACTTTTGTTGAAATACTGACCTAATTAAGTTGGCTTCATGCTGAAAATTACTAGAGGTAATTGAAAAGGCAGTGTTTTAGAGCAGTAGCTCTTGGTCAAGGTGGTCACATGACAATGGCCTGCGCTCAGTAAATGTGCTTCTGCACCTCATGTATGTATATGTATTTTTAATCCAAATGTTGCCTGCAAATATGTGATCCCTTATTATTTAAGTTTCCTGTTTTATGAACCATTGCCCGTTTTGAATCACACAGAAGATTCTGAATCTGTAAAAACTACACATGTCAATGTTTTACAGCTACGTAATTCGAATTGACTTGGTTTTTTCAAGTAATCCTAGAAAGGGGGAGCATTCCATATAGAAACTGCTGAAACTGCCACAGGTGCTTCTCCGAAAACCTTACAGTTGTGGCATTGAATGTTCAGTATGGCTTCCTTTCTCCACACGAGGCATACTGTTGAGGTATTTGTTGCGGTGATTGGTTTTAATGCTAATCTAGGAATTCAGATATAGATTCTTTAGATTTGCATGCTTTGCTTACCCTAATTTATGATATCTACCTTTTTATTTGTAAACTAACAATAGTTAAGTTGAGATCAGAATTTTAACAGAACTATTATTTATATTAAATTGTGGTTATCTTTTATTGTCACATGGCATTAATGAAAAGAAAACATCCTGAAGGTGATGTGACAACTCAGGTTCTGAAAAGTATTGTAGATATTTCCTGATCCGTGGTTTTTCAAATTTAAAAACAAAAACAAAAACAAAAACTTCTTATTAGAATGGCTTCTCATATGTTCTGATGTTGTGACACTGTAAGTGGAAAAGAGATGGGGCATTTGCTGGCTGCAGAGTGGAGTTTTGTTTTAAAGTATTTTGGGGAGACAGATATAGTAAGTTTTAATATTCTATTCAGAATTTCATTACAGAAAGTATAGTATATAAGCATAAATAAATCACAGTAAATATTATTCTGCGTCTTCCCGTATTCTCATATCCGATTTTGAAAATACCAAGAACTATTGGGAGAAAATGGGCAGCCTGCCCTAAATTGTCTTTTCATAGTCTCCAGTAATGTTACAGGAAGCAAGTCCATAGATAAAGGCAGTGTCATAGCCTCCGTAACAAATTGTAGCAAATTGACCTTACTAGCCTAAGAATCTGATCATGTCAGCTTTAAAGTATTTTTAAAGCTTCAACAAACTAGATCCAATTTGAACATTAAGTTGACTGATGTCTAATTTTTAAAAATCTCTGCCCATTTACAAAGATTTTTCAAATGATTATTACAGGGGACCAAGGAGGGTGAACTAAAGCTTTTCAATGACCTCACAGCACGTCCCACATGGGGCCTGTCATTTTCAGAAACGGACAGAGGCGTAGTCTGTCTGCCCAAGTGCAACAGACTAAAAACACTAAATTCAAAAGTATATATTTTTTTAAAGATTTGGTCTAAAAATAATCTGTGTACTTTCATTGCTACCCTAATTTTAATGCAGCATACTGTTATTGAGAGTCATTTTGAACAGTGTCTTCCAGGTATTGTAAATTTCCCTCTGGACTGGTGTGTAAAGACTGCAGTTCAGATGAACCTTGTCTGAACCAGCACCTCACTTGGGGTTGACGGGAAGGCAGCGCACTGTGGCCATGCCACACTCGCAGTGAACACCTGTGGATTGAAGGGTGAAGGTTTGTCTGATTAAACAGTGCTGTAACAGAATGAAGTGCCACATTTGAATGTGAAATTATCTTAGAACCTGTAAGTCCCGCGTCACATTCATGTGCCCAGCTCCCGTTGAGTTTTAGGAAAATCACAGAGGGTAGCTTAGGTTTAATATCTGCTTAAAGTTGAAACAGTAGAGTCCGAAGGCTTAATAAAGTAATGATACATTTTCACCAGGATGATGGTCAACTCTTAAAACATCAAAGTGGACACATGCTTAACAAATAGGAGAGCATATATTAAAAAATTAACTTAAAGACCTGAGTCTCTTGTTAAAATTAAGGTGTTCTGAGAAATGCCATTTAATAATTATTTGTTCTAGTCTTTACCTAGGAACATGATTTTCAGCCTCTATACTGAAAATTCTCTCTAAACATGGTTTGAGGAATTCAGGCCTGCAGACAGATTTCACCTTACTCATTTTAAGTGCGTTGCGTAATTCAGCTTTAAGACTCCTTGAACCTTTAACAGAAAACACTCGGATGGAATAGGAGTGACTGTATTGCTTCTCCACGTTCTCTCAAGGTGCTTGACTTCACATTCTTCCAGCGTTTCCCTTTAGATATTTTTGTGTTTAGCATTTTGTGATTTAACAGAGTTGGCAACTTTTCAAAGGTTTATTTTTGTTTGAATAGTGCATAAAATTACCAGAAAAACGGTTTTCAGGAACGTATAAGCATTTGTTATTACTAGTTACCAGTGTCATCTGTTGGTTAAATGCTACTCAACTGATCTAGCCCACTGCTTGTTTTTGTGTGGCCCATAAACTAACAGTGATTTTTACATTTTAATATGGTTGAACAAAACTCAAAAGAATATTTCATGACACATAAACATACATGAAATTCAGATTTCAGTGCCTATAGTTAAAGGTATCTTAGAATACACTGTTCACATATCATCTAAGGCTGCTTTCAGGCTATGGGGAAAAGATTGGAGACCAGGGCCTATAAGGCGTAAAGTCCTTGCCGCCCTGCCCTTCATGGAAAAAGAGTGTCTGTCCCAGGACCTGTGATCCCAGCTGTCCCTTTTCACCCAGTTTTTGTGCAGCCACTTGCAAGTTAAGTGTGAGCAGAGCAGAGTTCGGGGCAGAAAACGGAGGAGGGCATGTAGGTGCGTAAGGAAGAGGTGGGAAGAAAAGCATGTGGGCGTAGGAGAGGGGAGCTTTGCTCTCCTGCACCAGGGTCAGGTAGAAACAGATCCTTTTGCATAAGAGGAGTATAAACACTGTTAAACTATGTTACGTTCAGTCCTTAGTAACATGAGAAGTAACAGCTGAAATCTGTGGTTCACCGGAGGTGGAGAGAGACTGCTGTATGTCCTCGTTTTTGCTAATACTGTAGGGATGGTGCCAAGATGATAACGTCCCAATTAACTCTTCCACAGTCACCGTTTACCCCAGATTCTCATACCTGTCCACGTATTTTCTGGAATATTTTGAACTCCTTTTAGATTACTCTAGCTTCTGGCCCCCTAAGTTACATGAGGAGCCAGTTGAAGTAAGATTTGGCTTTGTTCTTTCTTTCTTACCTGGTCCACGTGTGGTGAGTACATAGCGTGAGTTGACTGGTGAGTGACACGACAGTGACTCGGGTTATTTCAGTTTTGAGGATACCACCTCAGACCCCTGGAGATTCAGTTGGCTCTGTCCCCGTCAGGTGAGTGGTGTGAGAGTGCTGGGCCACGTGCGACCGGGAGGAGGCAAGGCAGGTGGCTGTGGGTCCAGGCGGGTATTCCCACTCAGACGTTTAGTCTCTGGGATTTTCTCATCCACTGAGGAGTAATCTTTACAGTCAACTTTGTCTTGATTTTAAGCAACAGCTTCTCATTTCTGTATTCTTTGATTTTTTGGAGAGCAAGTCCATGTTTTTCTCTAGAAAAGATCATTTTATAAACTTTGCTTATGTTCTAGGTCTTCATCTTTTTAAATTTTGAAGAGTCACATTTTTTTTAATGTGGCAACTTACTCTGTTCACATTCTTGCTAAGAGTAGACCTTTTTGGACTATTCACTCGTGATATCTGAAAATGAAACACACCATTTAAGAAAGTTACTGAGTTATACACTTACTTGAATGTTCGATTTCAGTAATGTGTTAATATTAAAAATTAAGTGTATGATCAATTTGTATATACATAACTAATGTAATTCACTCTACTCAAACTTTGGTTTTTCCTTTCCATTTAATTCATATATCAAAATTAAATTTCATGAGATTTTAGAGTAATAATTACCTGAATTCATAGCCATGAAGTCAAATAAAACTGTCAATTTTAGTCCCCAGTAGTCCTGCACACAACTGCCTTATATTATAAGAAAATACTGTTGGATTTGAGGAATCTCAAGTCTTGCCTCTTTTATGTGATCAAATTGAGTTTGGGCTTTTGCCTTTTTTCAAAATACATAATACATTTCTTTATCTCTTGCTTTAAAAAGTGGAGACATATTTAGTGATTGTCCAAAAATACATAGATTTTTTTCCTTTCTGAGGTTGGAGTCTTCCGAGTATGATGACCGGAAATAAGAACATAAGGCTTAGTGTTCTCTTTAAAGTGGAAAACCCTTATCTGTCCCTGATTCTGTAGTTCTCACTCTGAGGTGGGTTTTTGCCTTGACATTAACCTGGGAGGCGAGCATCAGGGTTGTGTGTGGTTCTTTCAGGGGCGAGACTAGGCCTGCGCCTGGTCGCGGCCGTGCTGCCTGCCCGTCCTGTGCCTCTGCTCTCTGTGTGCCAGCGTGCAGCTGAGGACCTGCGCTGCTGCTTTACAGATCTGTTTCACAGAGCAGTGTATTTTCTTATCTCCTAGGGGCAAGTTCAGCATGGAGTTGCTTTTGTTCCCTCGGTGTTTATTGTTTCCTAGTGGAGGTTTACAATTTCAGCTGGTTCTTTCATGTTTATCTTACTCAGATCTTCCATTTATATTCTGCCAGCGCTTCCTGATTTAATCAGAGGACAGCAGGTTTTTGCTTGTTCTTGTTGTTGACGACTAGGACGGTGTTGATTCTTCTCAGTGGTGGGACTCGGCCTAGGGATGAGTTCCTAGCACAGCAGTAGGCGGCTTTTCACAGGAAGTGTCCACGCAGATGCGCTAGGATGCCAGAATCTAAACTCCTGCAAGTTCTCCTACACAAGGCCAAACCACAAATAAAAACCCAGCTTCTCAGATCTCCAGTCTGGTGATAGATTATTTTACTGTCAGGACGTCCTTCTAAACTTCCACTTACGGTGTCACACGTTAGCACAGTATCTGGCTCATCCTTAAGCCTTTGTTTTTAGGAAGCCAATTGTTACGAATGCCATGGACAATTCAGTACATGTTTGTTTGTTATGATTTTACTCAAGCTAAAGAAATGGATTATTAAAGTTAAGTGCAGATAATATAGAACTCGGTTTCAGGTTACGTCTGAAGTTAGCATAAATTTTCATTCTTCAGACTAACATAAAAAATGCTTTTGAGAAGTGAAATAGGAAGATGCCTTTTTTTAAAGTTTAGTGTATTGATTTTTAAATTACTATCTCCCAAATCTTGCTTAGTAATCAAATGTGCGTAAGAGAGAAGTTAGTTACAGAGCTAGGATGAGTAACTCCTTCTTTAATGAAGACGCGCTGTAAATCTGTGTGCTCTTTCATGTCACCTTCAGATAGTTAGTCAGTTCGGCAGGAGCAGAGACCAGGTGGAAATGCTAACGGGACGTAATTCAGTGTTTTTGTGTCGTACAGCCTGAGAAATGCCAGTGGCCTGACGGCAGCAGACATTGCTCAAACCCAGGGTTTCCAAGAGTGTGCCCAGTTTCTCTTGAACCTCCAGAATTGTCATCTGACCCGTTTCTGTGATAACGGCCCCTTAAACGGGGGCCGTCCGAATTTACTTACTAGCCACGTTAGTGTGGGAGCAAATCGCAAGCGATGCTTGGAAGATCCGGAGCCCTTTGGAGTGAAGAAGGCGAGAACCACAGGTGAGACTGCTTTGTGGTGGAAAGGGGCAGGCTTGTTCTCTCTCTTTAACGTGTCTTCTTTTCCATGACTGAGAGCGCCTTCGAGATGGCTCCTTCACGGAAGGGGTTCTGTGCCCGGAGGACTGTGGTGCAGTGATGGAGGAGTTTGTCCTGTGTTGCCACTTTGAAGATTGGCCCCTTAACAAAAGAGAGGAGATGAGAGGGCAGTGTTGACCACTCAGATGTGAATGTGTGTGTCTGACTTTCTGCACACCAGGTTTACCTGCTTCCATGAAGTAGATTTTTCTCGTTTCTTGTACCTGTTCAAAATACAACTATTAAAAGAATCTGCCACTGTGCCTGATTTTTTTTTCCTGTGAATTTCCCTGGGCTTAAACAGCTGGTCTGGTTGTAAAACATAATTGCACACCTGGGGAGGTAGCTGTGTGCTGTGCTGTTCACTTGTGCTGTGATGTGGCCTCGTCTGGTCTCCATGCCCCACAGTGTATGTAGTGTGTATCACAGTGAGGCCCGGTGTGCCACTTTGACATTGAGGACTTAAGTTAGAGGTAAGTTATTTTTTTAAGTATTCTTCACTCTTTTATCTTTGTATAGTTTTGGGGTTTGCAAATAGGCAGAGTCAGCGAGTCACTCTTTAAAGTTGGGGAAAAAATCTCCCTTTCATTGAGGGGAAAAATTAAGATATGTTAACCCTAATTATATCAGAAGACATATTAATAGCTTGGTAGGAATATTTAGCAAACTTACATGGAAAGGGAAATTCAGAGATGATGGTGAAAAGTAATCACACTGAAATTATGCGCTCAGATGAGATTTACGGAATATAAATACAAAGTTGGGCCCTTTGGCTTAAAAAAAAATTAACTATACAAGCATAGTCTGAGAAACCCTGCGTGGCTAGTTTTTGTTGACTTTAAATCTGATGTGTGTCAACTTTATCCTCTGTCCAGTGCTGTGCCTCTTTAATATAACTGGGGTATATCCGAGCAAAACAGCTTTTTCCTGTAGAATCGATAACAATCTTAAGTCACTATAAAAACTTGTGACTATGTGACTTCTATAGAAATGAATGTATGGACTTAAAAGTAATCATTTTTCTCAAAATCATAACTTTTATAGGTTATGGGCCTAATAATTTCAAGAAATGTTATAGAAAAATCGTACGTAACATGAAGGTGTGTCTAAACTTCAGAGAATGGTCCTTGTCTTGTTCAGGGTCTGGTTCACGTCTTGGAGAGGAGTTGTGAGCTTCACAGTATTGTGCCCTTGTGGGAGAACTGGACGAGTGTCCGTGTCATGTTAGTTTATAGGATAAATCTTAAATTCTATTTAGTATTTTTGTAAAGGATGTCACTTAACATTTTAAGAAGACTCAAATATACCAAAGAATTTTAGACCAGTCTCCTCAGGTTTGACGGTCATTGAACTGGCTGATGATCTCATTGCTGAAGTATCCGGAAGAGCCTTTCCAAGGATTCCTGAAACTTAAGTTTCCTAGACCTGTTACTTCACACATTCAGTTTGAAGAGTCATGCAGGTTTGGGGGGCATTTTATTTTCCTTCTCCATTCGTCTTGGTCATCTGGTTAGAGATTTGTGTTTTGCACGGGAGCCTCACCGTGCAGCTTTCCCAAACTGCTGGGTCCCAGCGCTCAGCTGGAGGTGGTCCACTGAGGAGAAGATGAGGTCGGAGCCTGGCGTCTGCGTGAGTCCGCAGGCGATGACTACGCACACCTGAGGCTGAGCGCTGCCCCGGTGCACAGGGAGAGGGGCTCCCACGCCTGGGGGGGTCTCCGCTGGACGGCCCGTACACCTGCCTTCTTGTGGGGGGGGGGATTTCTCCTCTTGTTCTGCCATGACATACTGGGAATGGGTATTGGGCAGGAATTCTCAGTTACTAAAACAGGTTTTCTCCCCAGCTGCCTGAGTTTTCTAAATGAAGTAATTGTTGGCTTCAGTAGCTTTGTAGTTGTTTCCATTCTTAGACCATTTGTTTTTTGTTTTTGGTATGCAGTTCAGGATATGTTGCTTAAGTTCATTTTCATTTCATTTCTGGCATGTTTTGATTTGCTATTTAAGTGTGAGCTTAAGGTTTGCTCATTCTGAATTACCTCATTTTGTAGGTAAGTTTTTAGTTCTCATGCCAGAGTTAAAAAAAAAAGTGTTTTCCCCCTTATGTAACATATGCATATAAAACACTCTTTGGAATAACTTCATATGTAAAAGTATTTAGAAGAGTTAAAAAAAATTTTTTTGGTGGTTTAAGTTTGGCCTTTTTCAAAATAGGTGCCTGGAGTAATACCTCGGCTACATAAATGCATAGCTTGGATCTTATCAGTAAACTTGGTGTATTCTGTCTTCCTAGAATTTAAGAATTACACACAGTGATTTTTTCATGTGGAATATATAGTCACAAAAGCAGATACTTCCAGAAATTTTTCTGGCTAAGCCAACTCTTAAAGATGGATGTGTCCTATAAAATTGAGTCTTTTTTTTAACTTTGGAATCATGAGTGTGAAAGTTACCTACTCTTCTCCATATAGAGTAGTATCTCCTCTTAATAAACTTTTTTCAACTATTTTAAGGTAACTGAAGTGATTCTTCCCTTGGAAACCATATTGATGTAAAAACTTAGGCAGTGATAATTTGTGCGGCTTGAATAGAAACTCTCCTACAGACGTTCATTCTTTAAAATGTCTTTTACGCAGTCATTCGTGCCAGTGTCAAAATGCATTCTGGTCAGAACACAGATCTCTGGAGGGTGAGAGAAAACCCAAGGCTGATCGGGCAGTTGATGCTGATGAAAAGTATTGTAGGGTAATGTTCTTCCCAGTATGGGATTTTGTTCGTTTAGGCTGGTACAAGGAAGTGTCAGTATATAACCAGGTTTGGGTTGTGTTTTGACTTTTCCCTCCCCACTTACCAGCCACAGTGCTCAGGGTGGAGTGACAGGTGGCCCTGGTGACTTCAGCTGCAGCTGCTCAGTAAAGTTTGGGTTAGGTTCATTAGTGTCCTGCCTAATCTTCAGGGGTAACAATACAGTCGTTCACAAATGTATTCCTTGGAGATCTGTCTGAATTAGCAGTGATCCCAGGGTAGAACGGAATGCCAGCCCCATCCACAAGAGAAACTTCATCTTGTTTTTAATCTGTGCTTGTTTTGGGTGCAGCTCCAGCATCCTGAGTGGGGAGGGGCTGACCCAGTCACTGACAGTTTAGCTTTGGGGAGCAGTAGCCGTCGGTAGGAGGCTGTGGTGCCACCAGGTCTCGGGCACTCGTTGACTTCAGTTCCATTTTAATCAGGTCGGATGTGCTCGCGACCTTAGCATCTCATGTATCATGAGTTCAGTGTTCAATATAAAAACACTTTTTAGGAAAAATACATATGACTGAGCTTAAAATTAGCAGTAAGAAGTTTCCCAGCACCCTTGCCCAGGATGAATTTCATACAAAGACTCCACTGTCTGTTAATTATTTGTGTTGGTCAGGCTTAAAAGAGACTAGGAGAAAGGACAGTGGGGCAGCTGAACGAGCCCGTTAAGTGGTGTGTCACCTGATTACTTAAAACTTCAGATTAGAGAAGTTGGATGTGTCACGTCTGTCACTCCTCCTGGTTCAGTTCCGTGTGTTCCTTGTACAAAAGACCTCAGTTTTGCTGTGTCCTTCGTGTTCTCAAACTTGCAGTGAATGGCTGTGTTTGCTTATAAAATTCTGATCAGAGTGAGAGAACACTGCTAATTGTGTTCCAGTAACAAATGGCGGTTTGTCTTCATCCCTCAAGACACAGCATTTTGTAAATGTAATCTGAATGAATTACACTTAAGAACCAGGTGATTTTCTGTCTCAGTCCTGAGCTTGGCAGACCTCACGGGCCTCACCCGTCCTTTGTCCTTTGAGCAGTGTAGCGGCGAAGACAGGAGTCAGTCAGGCCTCGGTCTTCGCACGCTTTGTTCCAGGCTCTGTCTCACATGTGCCTTCCTTTCTGTGTTCCTTTAGCAAAATCTCCTTAGTGTTTCCACAGTTGTCACTGCTGCTCTATCCTTGGCATCTTCCCTAACTTCTGCCCTCTTGAATTCCCTCACCCCCTGGTCTGAAGTTGGGGACATGGCAAGAGTCCCACGAAAGGTCACTGCAGTAGAACCACCTTCTTCCTGGCCTCGGGTACTGTTTCGTTAACAGGACCTCCCCTTCAGAAGGTAGTCACCTGGGTAAAATGTGCTCTGTAGTGGAACAGAACGGTTCCAATTTCCAACAGGGTGAGCCACCAAGGAAACACTCTTGGCTCTGTCCATGGGGAACAGGGCTTCCCCAGTGGTCAGAGCTGCTGGTTCTGTGGGAAGGCCAAAGGGGCCCCAGGCCATTGCCTCCGGTCAGCCCTTGGGACATCCCACGCTGGCACCTTAAAGAGGCATAGCGGAAGACAGGTCACTAGTTTCTCATGACCCTAAGCTTCACTTGGACCCACTGCGTGGAGGTGCTCGGCAGTGCTGGCACGGTGGTGGTGGTCTCCTGTGTGGGCTGTGTCCGGGGAGGGACACCCTGTTGGCTCACAAAGCGCCTGCATCCCACGGTGCAGGACTGTGTAGGTGGGTTCTGCCTGTCAGAGAATTCTCTGCCTTCAGAGTTAAAATAAGCCTGGTTAGACATGTTTCATCAGCCCTAGATGTCTTTGTAGATGTGCCTGGCCGTCAGAGCCGTGTTCTGTGTGCATGGTCTGCGTCTCCGGGTGAGTGGAGTGCCAGTCGTAGGGCAGGGGCACATCTTCCTGAGCTGGTGTAGCCAGTACCAGCATAAGCTTCCTTGGTGAGGTGTTTCTGTGTTGCTGCAGACCCCTGTCTTTTAAAAGCTAGGGGAGGCTTTCCCTACATTTTAAAGCTGCTTGATCTCACTGAGAATTGGCTCTAGAGGTTTTATTCACCTCTCAAGTATTAAATGAAAATTTAGATGCAGACTTCTGTGTTGTCCAGCACCTCCCCAAATGGAGCAGGTTTCCTGGCTCTGGGGTCAAGGATGGCGGCATCTTGGGTGGTGATCACACCGGGTTGTGACTCCACCTCTCAGGGGGTAGTTATTTTGAACCAGTCCTAGGTGATTTTCTGTCATAAATAGCTCTGTCCAACATGTACTGGAGTCTTGTCTAGTCACATACCTGCTTTGGCAAAGTAAAAGGTAAGGCAGTTTTTACAAATGGTCAGTTATTTCTCCTTTTAACTGGAATAGGAAGATGGGAAGGGAAAGTGCTTCTTTTCTAAAACAGAATCAAAATTGATAATTTTGGAAGTAAATGCTTTTTTCTGAAATGTCTACAAGCCACCTTTCTGAGCTGCAGCGTGGACTGTTGACCGCTTCTGCAGTGGCAGCAGGCATGTGGGAGGAGTGAAGCCCAGATCAACGTCCTGAAAATTCCAGAGGCCGCCTTTAATTTTGTGGTTTATAATGCAATTTTAAAAAGTTAGTAATTGCATCCTCCACGCCCCCATCCAACTACTCGAGCCTGTCCGATTTCCGGGTGCTGGGAGTAAGGACATGAAGGCATCGGAGTAAAAGTAAAATACATCACCCAGGGTTCTGGGCAGCTGGGGATCAGCCAAGTGGCTGAGTGTCCTGGCAGGTACTTTATGGAAACAACGTGCTGCAAAGATTGCGTGTCTCCAAAGAAAGTAATTCTAGGCTGTCTGCGTTAGCACATTCCTCCCACGTTAGAGAGTTTCTTTACTAAAACCTGGAAGCCTTTGGTCTGTTTGATTTTTATCCTGCTCTGCTGGTGAGAAGCTGTCTGTGTTAACAAAAGGCACATCCAAGGGGATGGCTCAGAGTGGAGGCCCGAGCACAGCAAGTGGGTCTCTAGTTAAGGGTCAGTTTTTGCTTTAAGATGGCGTTGTGCCTGGCTCTTTTCTATGCAGTTTTATTTGGAGTGTCCCCAAGTCCCTTTGCCACCAGCTCTTCCAGCCCCCTAGTGGCAGGTCTGCCCTCACGTCGCGCTTCAGTGACAGCCAGCCTTCCTGAGATGGTGACTCGCTTGCCTTCACAGTCGGCCTGTTTGCCGAGCGCGCTGCTCTGGCTGCACGCGGGCTCCATTCACTGACGGAGCACCACTCAGCACGGGGCTCTTCAAGCTGAGACACAGGTGCCCTGCTTTTATGGGGTGGTGTTCTGAGGGGAGATGGAGGGTCCTCTTGTCTCATCTGTCAGGTTTTCTTTTTAAAACCTGCTTTTTGGAGACTTGAAATTGCAGCTGTAGCCTAGTTGTCACTTTCACTGGCACCTGAATTCCAAGACAAAACCAAGCCTCAGCGTGTAGACGCGTAAACCTACTGCCTTGAACCCCAGGCAAGGCCGTCCCTTCGTTTGTAGGAGGACGTCGTGGCTTTGGCCCAGTGGCCTGCAGTGGTTCTCAGTTAACTGCCAGGCTTGGCCTGTCAGGCGTTGGAGAGTGCAGGCCCCTGGTCTCCGCGGTGACCGGCTGGGAGCTGAAGGTTGTGAGAGTTTCGTCAACTGCTACCTGGAACGTCCGTCCCCAGCCAGGTCCCCCGTTTTTTAAGATGTCTTGTTCACCACTGAGTTCTTGAAAGTACCTTGCTTCACAGTGAAGATGGAGCCTTGCCTGCCACTGACTTGGGGTCTGTGGAGGATTAAGAAAATCTTTGCAAAAGACTGAAGTCCTTGGTTTGATGCCTCTGGTTTTAAAGCACCTCTTTTTCAGAATTCTTTTGGCCTCAGACCTGCAGATTTCTGTTTTTTTCTCAAATACACAAGTCACACTTTCTGTTTCTCCCACATTCTAATCACTGAGAATTTGTGTTTCTCATTTATTTATACTGGTTTTCATTGGAAACAGTCTGAACAGTTTGGGGAATGCTCTAGAACGGGTACACTCATTTCTGTATTGAAAATGACTCGTGTGCCTCTAAAATTAGAAATAACTGAAGCTGTGAAGTTCAAGTCTCTGTTTTTAGATGTTCATTTGAAAGAAATAGCACTGAAGGTTGTTACTTGTACGTGTCCTCTGACCTGGACATAACTCCAGGTGTTCATACGCGTAAAGAACCAGAGTGTGTGCAGAGGTGCGTTTACAGGGATGTTAGTGACGGTGTTCACGATGGGAAGGGGAACGCCTCCCTGGTGGGCAGCAGCGGGGAGCTGGGTGGTGGGTAATCCAAGCACGTGTGGATTGTTATTCTACTTAAAGATTCTTTTGAATTCAAGTGATGGGAAGCGTTCATGCCATACTAAATGAGTAAAAGCAAGGTGCAAAAGTGATTTTTTCCAGTCCTTTTGTGAAAATGCATGCTTATTAGACTTGAGAGCAAATGCTGCATGGCTGCCCCCGGAGTGAGGAGTGAGGTTCCCAGGTGCTTGCTGGAGGTGTTTCCTGCACAGAGATGCCTGGAGGAAGAGTTGCCACGTGTGCACATCAGCTTTTCTCCAAGATGCGCAGAGTGGCGGTTCCATAAGGAAGGTGCGTGCATAGCTTCAGCTCTACAAGTTTTGGAGCCAAGACTTAACGCACGTCTCCAGTTGCGCTGCATCATGGTGTACGGGGCCAGAGACGCACTTGGGCAGTACCGACACGCCTGTCTTGATCTTGGCTTTTACCTTATTTTCTGTTTCTGAAATAAGTGAATTTTTTTTTTTAATTTGAGGTTCGTTTTGATGATTTTTATGTTGTTCAGGAAATGTTGTTTCTTTATGGAAAACAGTTGGAAGGATGGGGGCATGACGCAGAGGGCCCTGCATTTTAAGAAGTACTTAGAAATGCCTCGAGTTATGTAACTGCTTTGTGTTGTCCAGGTAACAACCTTAAATGAGAATTTATACCAACAAGTAAATCTAGAGTAGATAATCTGAAATTTTATGACTTCATCAAAACTGCACATTTCAGGAATTTTTTATTGTGGGAAAGTCAGTTTCTGGGTTGGGCACTAAGCTCATTAATGATCCATAGGTCATTCAGTTGTTTGATGGCTGTGGAGCTTTCAGTGCTCTGACAACAAGGAATAAGAAGCATTTGCCTTAAAGTCCTCTGCTGAGGTGCAGGGAACCTAAAATTGCCTTTGTTTTCTGCAGCTCAAAGCTCGGAAGACTCCATGCCAGTCGTGAACGGCGAGGCAGAAGACGATGCTGACAAGATGCTCGTCGATAGAGAGTTTGCTGTTGTAACAGGTGGGAGTGGACAGTTTCCCGTTAGCCGCAGCAACGGTCCAATGGTCGAAGACACCACACGGCAGGAGGGTGGTTCTGTTGGACCAAAAGAAATAGAAATCTATACGGTCTCAGCAATGCAGACCCCCTGTCGTTGCAAGAACCAGTATGCATGTTATTTCTAACATGAGTGGCTCTCAGTTTTTGCACTTTGTCCAGCGTTTTAAAGAATGTTATGCTATGATTTGCATAGGTTGGACAAGTTTATAGACACAGGGAAAAGTGTTTCGGTGCATTTTATGGATGTGAAAAACAATAAGTGCAATGTTCCTATTTTGATTTGACGCTTTTGCTTAACGTGCCTTGTGTAATTTTATGAGGTTGCGCATTTTTCATTTTCTGACATAAGACGTTGGGCAAATATCCTGAACAAACATCTGTTGCTCGTCATTTCCGAGTGACGGACAGCAGGAGGCCAGCCGGCCGTAAGCACTGGGGGCCAGGCGGCATGGTTTTGGCTCGTGACCAGTCAGGCCGCTCAGTGCGTTGGCTGGTCTGGTTTGTGTGGCCTTCACGCTAAGGCTGCTGAAGTGCTGAGCACTGAGTCTCACAAAACACATCTTACCGGCTGGGGAGTTCAGCACATTAGAACAGTTGATAGTCATTTTCAGTTTTTAAAAGGCAAAGGCTCCATTTCTTTTAGTATTTAAAGATTTATTCATTTAGTTAATGCTTTTTTGCCCACCATTCTTTTGTTTAGGTGACCGTGGAAACACTTCAGCCATTCTCTTAATGTGTTAATATATTTGGAAATAGATAGTAGGTTTTTTTTTTTAAGTTTTATTATTACGTCTGTATGCTAAATTCTTCACTGGGAATAAAAGTATGTATTTTGTTTCCCAGACATACATGAAAAAAATCATTTTTGTTCACTAAAATGAAAAGAAACTGTGTACATCTTTCTAGAAGCTACAGAATTGTTATGGGTGGAGTCACCATTTTGCCAAAAAATTAAACGAACTGGGTAGATTTTCCAAGGGAAATTCTGATTGGTTACTACATTCAGAGACCTTGACCAAAGATTAAAAAACTCAAACTCAGTTTTTGTTTTTTTTTTTCAAATGGCATTGCTACATGCTTTTAAAAAGGCAGAAGTAATCACTCCCTAATCTTCAAACATTAATTCCCTGGGTTTTCAGGTTGAACTTAATGCCACGCTTGAAACTAAAGCTGAAAAGGCCACCCTTTATTTAAGCTCAGCTCACCCATATAACAGGTGCCAAGTAACCATTCCCCGTATTCTCCATTGTTTACAACACTCTCTGACCGAATAAAGAGTATGAAGTCGCTGGAGATTCCTCGCAGGAGATGGGTGAGTGGGCGGGGTGGGAGTCCTGGAAGGCAGAGGAGGGCAGAGGGCGCAGTGGAGGCGCCGTGTGTGAGCCCGTCTCTGGGACGTCCACTGGTTCCCTGCTCAGTTTTACTGGGTGTCCCATGATGACATGGGGTCAAAACTGACCTTGATTTTGAGATCGCATAATGGAACTAATCTACTTTAACTGGACACGAGAGAAGAACTATGCGTACACACAGTGGACATTAAACGAAGAAAGGTTTAGTTAACTCGGATTCCCAAGACCCAGTCGCCTGAACGTAGCATTGCCTTTGTCGGTGGTGTTCTGAGTGTCTTAGTAACTGCCAAGGCCGCCATCCTGCTCACGAGTCTCATCACCCAGGAAAAGGTGTTTATTTTTTAAATATATATATATATATAAATGTTTCCTGAGAACAAATTGTTTTATTTTTTCTTTTACTTCATGTTTAGTTCTTGAAACTCTTGTTCTCTAGCCTTGAGTTTAAATAGAAAAGCTGTCATTTAATTTGAAAAGTAAGAATCCATAATCCTCTGAAGAATTTACTGCAGCTGTTAAACTATGATTGTCACTTAAATTGCCAGAACATTGGTGATTAATGGAATGTTTAGAAGATTTTTTTTGTTCATTGAACAAGCCGTGATTTTTTGTTAGCAGGAAGATTTGCAGGACTCCCAGAAACCTATGTGTGAGTGCAAATGAGAGGTGTAGAGATGGCGGGACGGAGCGTGAGCCCTTCGCGGGAGTCCCGTGACCGGGGTGTGTTAGGGTTGTGGGACAGACATACACGTGTCCTCATTCTGGAGATCATAGTCAGTGCTTCTGTGTTTAACATCATACCTCACTTCACTAGTGCAGAGCAAGGGGGTAAAATTACTCTCAAGCAAGGCAGCGTTTAGATCACTTTTTACACTGTTTTATGAATTCCTGTGGACACGAGTATTAATTCCTAAGTTTCGTTACACAGAAAAATACCTTGTAACTGCCTGTTCCCACGTGCCCAAGCGTTCTGTGACTGACTTTTTTTTCCCGTGAGACGGCCTCTTCTTAGCAGATGTCTGTACATGCAGATTAAACTGTCAACATTTTTCCAGCGTAAGTGGTTTTTGAAAGTGGACCCTTGGATATCATAGTCACTAACCGCTGAACTCAGAAGAAACTCTTCAGAACTGTGCTGTCGGCCCAAGACTGTGCGCGGAATCAGTAGGGTCCGCGGTCCTCCCTGCAGTGGCCACGCTGCCAGGGTGCCCCGCGGCCCTCTGCGGCGCTGCAGGAAGAGCGCCCCTCCTCTTCGGTGGGCGCGCCCCTGGCCGGGCTGAGGCCTCGGAGAAGCATCCCGCGAGGCTGTCTCGCTTCGTCCAGGAGCCGCCTCGGTTCACGTGCTTCACGGACAGCTTTTCTTTCTTTACTTTTTTTTTTTTTTTTTTCATTTCTTAAATGAAGTTTTTCGTTTTATTTTAACCCTTTGTGGGAACCCTTACGTTCAATTCTGATGGACTTTTTCAGGGGTGATGATTTTAAAAATTGCTCTTCAGAAGCAGTCTTAAGCTGAGAACAGTTTTGATGGCTTTTCAGTACTGTTGGTATTTTTCGTGCAGTGTATTTGTCAGCTGAAGTTTTTTTTTGTTTGGCTCCCCAACGTAATGAAAATGATAAATGTCTCACACTTATGAGGCAGACGCTACTGTTGTGTTTTATTTTTAAACCTACCTATGCGCCATTTTTGTACCTTGCAGGAAGAACTGGTTTGTTTAACGAAAATGAACTAAATAAATCCTTTAAAATTGTAGCAGCAATGAAGCGTTTTATAGTCTCTCCTCCCCTCTGGTTCTGAATTTTGGTGACAGGTGTATTTCTTAATGCAGATATGAAAAACAGTAGCTCCGTATCGAATACAGTGACTAATGGATGTGTCATCAATGGACATTTGGACTTCCCCTGCTCGACACAGCTCAGTGGGATGGAAAGCAGGAATGACCAGTGCTTAACAGGACCTAACGGAATTGGCAGTGGGTTAGTTCCAGGACCGCCATTTCCGCGTAGCGGGGGCTCCCCCGGTGTCAGTGGGGCGGAGGAGCCAGAGAAGATGGTGAGCGCCGGCGCCGAGATGTGCGGGTCCCTGCACCTGAACGGGAGTCCGAGCAGCTGCGTGGCCAGCAGACCTTCCTGGGTGGAAGACATAGGGGAGAATCTGCACTACGGACACTACCACGGCTTTGGGGACACTGCCGAGAGCATCCCCGAGCTGAGCAGCGTCACGGAGCACTCCCGCTCCGTGGAGGTGGAGGAGGGGTACGCCAGCGCCGTGCTGGGCGCCGCGCACCTGTACCACGGCTCCTAGGCCGCGCCGGCCGCCGCGAGGGGCGCCCCCGCCCGGCTGCTTCTGTCCCTGCGCCTTCGGGCGGAGCGAGCTCTCGCGTGGCGGTCCCCGTGAGCCCTCGTGGGAGGGGCGGCGCTGCGTCGGGGCGCGGGGGTCCTTCCGCGGGGTAGTGGGCCTCTTTCAGGACGCACTTTCGGAATTTAGTTTTTCTGCTGTCAGTCTCAACATTTCCTTTCGCACAGTGTCACCGTAAGTTGTCATTTCTCCTTTGTCCACTTAAGTTGTATCTCATCAGGATAAATTGGAGGCAGTATATGAGATGCTTGGTAATTGACCCAAACGGCACAGCGGCATCGTTTTGGTAAGCTTGCTTTGACTCTTCCCTGTGGAGTTTCGACAGAGGACAGAGATTTCCCTATGCAAGGTACAGCTTTAGAAAGATTTCTCGCAGTGATTTGTACGGAGAAAAGAACGTTTGTCTTTTTCCAAGTCTTCATTGAGACTTGGCTGCTGGCCGTGTGGTGACGGTCTCACCTGTAGACGCAGTGTTCGGGGGCGTGAGTGGCCCCTTCCCCACGGGGCGGCTGCTGCGCTGGATTTCACTGGCAGCGCGCAGCCGGGGACTGACTGCTGGCGGAGGCGTTCTTGCTCCACAGGTCCTGCTTGGTCTCTAGGGCCTTTACCGCAGGGAGCGGCTGCCTCTATGGGCCGTGGACGTTGCTCTTTGCAGGGACTGTCAGGTCGACACATTTAACTGACTCTTTTGACTCATGTTTTCTTCTTTCCTTGTTTTTGTTTTCTGGGGGGTTTCTGCTTTTAAATATATACCACTCCGTATATCCAGTTAACTGAGAGAATTTTGGGTCTCTCATAATAAAACCGCAGTAAGTTTGTGGTTTTAAAGCAGTTAGCTTCTGTTTAGGCAACTAGTGGTCACACTGCGCAGATAGTGCCGTGGGTTTCTACTTTTCTGATTTTTGTAATAAAAATTGGTGACAATAGAGAAAATGTCAAGTGAACAAACCAATGTTCTCCGAGTGCTACTAACATTTTGTTTTTAAACTGTTCTTTACAAATTGAATAAAAACTCTCACACTTGGTTTGTGCCTGCGTCTGCTTCGTCTCCCGGGCGTGTGGGGGGCCGGGGGAGAAGTTTACTCTTTCCTTTCAGGGGCCTTTGCAGGTAGTTGTGGTGGCTGTACACACGAGCAGAACACTACAGTGGTGGTTTTGTAAAGGTTTGTTGCCGTGTTGAATCGGAACCCATATGGATGAATTTCTCATACTCAGTTACGTTAAACCTGTTCATATTGTACTTTAAATGGACCTCTAATCCACGCATGATTTTATAGCGTCATGCCTTAGCAAGTTGGAAACTAGGCTATAACTGAGTCTGCAGATCTGCCAGATGTTGAAACATTTCATTTAATAGTAAAAAGCTCATTAATACCACTAACAGTCTCATGAAAGTCCAAAGTCAGAAGCTGTCAAGTATGTGGTGATGGATATAGGTTTTGCAAATTATCATTTTTGTCGGAAAGCTCCAATTTTATCATTAGCCACTGATACTGGCAGTTGTTTTCCTTGAAGTGGTGAGCTCACTTAATTTTTTTTAGATCGTGTCTGCCGGAGACCCAAGCTTTAATAACCAGTTTGTCAATCATTCTTTCAAATAAAGATGATGTTTCCAGAAAGAAAGCAGCTGGTTACACTGTGACACAACCCGCCAGACAAGTGCTTTTCTTGGAGACAACCACTGTGCTTCGTATGTGACAAATCCTTTACAAACGTGCTTTCCATTTCATCACACGGGACATGTACTTGGTGGTTGAAGTGAAATAAATTATTTCTACTGCATCCAGGACATTCTCAAGTGAAACTGGCCTTTTTAAACTATCCTTTCCGTCCCCTCCCCAGGCCTTGGACAGAGCCTCTCTTCTCCCCAGGAAGGTCACCAGGCCCTTTGAGGAAGGAGGAAGGAGACACTCCCACCAGGAAGGGATGTTGGCGACCATGGAGTCACCTCCAGGGCACTGTCCTGCTGGTGGGTCTCGCTCACTTGTCTCTTTCTTCCAAAAGACCCCGCTTTCCTAGACTGGTCTGAGCTGGATCCCTAGTTGTGGGGGGAGTATGTGCTGAGCCCCAGGAAGGGGAGGAGGCGGTGATCCCCCTTAGTTCCTGCATAAATGACGAAGCGGTTTATCCCTGCAGGGGTGTGGTCTCTGTGTTTGGTGTCTCTCCCTAAGACAGAACCGCATAAGAAAGATCACTGCATCATAGTTTATGACTGTCTCCAGGGCTCTTGGTACGCACGGCCAGCTCGGTCTCGGAGAGGAAGACAGTGCTTAAATTCTAGCACACTCAGTTTTTTAAAAAAATGCTCATGTCGGGGCAGGGGTCGGGAGTGGTGTCGGGAGGTAATTTTGGCTGTGATGATAAGCGAGGTGAGTTGGGTGCTTGTAGGTTCTGTACGAGGGTGACAACTAACTCTTCCTTTCTCAGACCCCATCGCAGAGTATCTCACAGGAACCTGGTTGGCTGGTGTTCGTTGCTGAAAATTAAGTGACAGGGGTCCTGGGCATGTTGCAAATATTTAAGTCTTAAAAGGAGGCTGAGAGTTCCTCATTCCTCCCCAGACACAGTAAGGGTTCACCTATCTGATGAAAAAAAATATATGGCCAAGTCATGGAAGAAATCTCTTTTAAAAAGAAGCTGAAAAGTGGTGCAGAGAGAAGGGGAACGAGATGACAGAAGGATTAACATTTCACAGAAAATCTGGGACCAGACAGAGCCAAGAGTAATGTGCGTCCAGGATTACAGAGTCAAGGATGGGACCCTCTGTGGGGTGCCACCCTCATGACTAATGATTGAAGCTCCCAGAAAGCCTTAGGGGAAACAGCGGTCCCTCTGATTTGCCCCAAATAGCCACCACGTCCAGTCTGCCTTTAATTTCATCACTTTATTCAAATTACTTCCCTTGTGAATCCTAGAAGCCGGCGTTAAGCTGGCTCCTTGACTGAGCGTGGGCTTTTAAAGTTGGGATGGTGACGTTGAGAGTATAGCAGCTGCTTTTGAAACTGGAAAGGGAGTAGTTCGCCTTGCGAGGGGCGGCGATGGGAGAGAAGATCGAGATACACTGAAAAAGAACAGAAAGTGCAGTTCAGGCTGAGCCCTCGAATTTGCTGAAGTCACCTGTGCAGTCACACAGGAAGCCATCACCTACGCCCTCCTGCCCTGCTTTTAATTTCTGAATGTAAAGCACAAAATCTTTTCTCTGAAGCTTACTTACAGAAAGTGACAGGATGTGTTTCTACCAAAATCAAGAGTTCACCCTTGACGTGATAAGACAACTCAGTGTTTGTGATGAATGAAGATGTGCAGGTTTTAGAAAGAAAACGAGGGGCGAGTAAAGCTCCGCGGCAGAGCACACGCTGAGCGCTCACCAGCTCCAGGGCCCGTCCCCAGCTCCCAGCACCTCCACGCGTTGGGCCACTGTGGACGCCCACTTACCGGGCTCCATTAAAACAACAACAGCAGCATTGTGAATGCTTGATGAATTAATCGTAAAAAATACATTAAAAAAAAAAAAAGGACAGAACAACAACATTCTCCAGTGCCTGGCAGTTTTGGTCTTCATGTGGAGCCAGGTAGGTGGGTGGCTGCAGTGGCAACAGGGCTTCCAGAATCAGTTTCTTAAAGCCTCAGTACTTTTTTATGGGACCAAACATTTTCACCTGAATTTAAACAAGGGCTTGACCGTAATTTTAAGCCAGTCAGTAAAGGAGCTCTCAGTTACAGTGTTTTTATAAACTCTACCCCCCACCTACGTTACTTTTTCTGTGACTCGTGTGCGCCGTCCAGTTTTCTGCTGCACAGCCTTTTTTATTGAAGTACGTAAGCTATTGTACAGCATCGGTCCTTTCACGCACATCACACATTTTGACCTTTCTATCACTTGCTTTTTAACTTTGTTCTCATGTCTTTAAACTATAAAAGATCTCTGTCAAATCTGGCCTCTTCGGTGGTTTCTGGGTTTAATTTCTTTTATAAAATTACTTTCCCAGCCACAGGAGTTCAAAAATATTCTGCTACATATTCTTTGCCTTCTTGCATAAGTTTGCCTCATATCCGGTTGTCTTGCTGACTTGTCGTGTGGTATTTTTCCGGTTAAGGCTTTCACATTTTGTAGTCATACCTTATACCATACATGAAAATTACCTCAAAATGAATTAAAGGCTTAAGTGTAAGATCTGAAACCATGAAACTAGAAGAAAACATGGGGAAAAGCTTTTTGACGTTGATCTCAACAGTGATTTCTCAGATATGACTCTAAAGGCACAGGCAGCAAAAGCGAAAACAGACACGTGGCGCAGTGTCTGACTCAGACACACACGGCTGGGGAGTAACCAGCCAGCGAAGGGGCGTCTGTGGGCTGGGAGAGAACACGGCAGACCACACACCTCATAAGGGGTTAACTTCCAAAATACGTAAGGAACCCCTGCAACTCAGCAGCAGCAGACAACCTGATTGTAAAATGGGCAAAAGACCTGAATAGACTCTTCTCCAGCGAAGACATACTAACGGTCAATAGGTCCATGAAAAGATACTCAGTTTTTTCCTTTTTTGCTAGTCATCAGGGAATGCATACCAAACCCACAGTAAGGTACTGACTCACACTGTTAGGCTGAGTGTTTTTGTTTTTATTTGAAGTGTTGGCAAAGTCATGAAGAGATTGGAAGCCTTGTACTCTGTTGGTGGAATGTCAGATGGTGCGGCTGCTGTGGAAACAGCGTAGAGATTCCTCAGAGACGTACAGCTAGCGCTACCACATGACCCAGCAGTCTCGCTTCTGGGTGTGTGCTCAGAAGAATTAAAGGAAGGATCTTGAAGCCCCGCCTGCACCCCCATGCTCAGTGCAGCACTAATTGCACTAGCCCAAATGTGCATCAGCGAGCGACTGGATAAGGAAACGCAGCCCGCACATGAAGTGGGAGCTTATTCAGCCTCTTCCGAAAAAAAGAAGTCCCAGCATTGGTGACGACGAGGGTGCGCTGGAGGACGTCGCGCTACGTGAGGTCAGTCTGTCAGGACGAGAACTGCGCGTTCCTCGTCTGCGTCTGCGAGGCACCTCACACGGTCAGACGCAGGCAAGCGGACGGTAGACTGGAGGGGGCGGGGCGGGGCGGGGCCCCGGGAATGACGTCACCGCTGGCGGGGTGGCCCCGGGGTCGGCTGTGTAGCGCCGCGCCCGCGTGAGCGGAGGGCTGCTGTGCGCTGGGAAGCGTGCGGGTCTGTGCGGACGTCCAGGTTCGCCAAACCGTGTACGTTAGCGTGTGCAGGCTTTTCTATACTAATTACACCTCAGTAAAACTGAGAACAGATGAAGTTAGTTTCTAGCCAGTTTTTTAAAAGGTGAAACTGACGATAATTTGTTTCTTCTTTGGCTTGTCTGTGCACTCAGTTTTCTCGCTCGTCGCTTTGAGTGAAACGTCCGCGGCCGCGTTCCGTGACGGCGCGTGTCCACGCGGGCTTCCGCCTCTGCGGCCTTCGGTGTGCCGTCGTCGGCAGCGCGCCTGTCGCCGGGCCCCGGAGGCCCTTCCGTTGCCGTCTCCGAGTTCTACCGCGTGTGCGCCGCCGGCGGAATGGCGCGGCTGTTCCCTGCCAGCGCGGGCGCGGGGTGAGCGGTGCGCGCGCTCCCGGGGGGAAGCCGCCCCGCGTCCTGGGCGGGACGCGTCTGATCGCGGCGCGCGCCCGAACGAACACAGCCGCGCGCCGGGCGCGGGCCGCCTGCCTCTGTCGCGAGGAAGGGACGTCTCGCTGCGGGGGAGCTCCACTGGGTTGTTTGTGAAGATTTTGTGAGACGACCGGCGCTCTGCTCTTCGCGGTCCTGGAACAGTTTGTGTAAGGGGGGATTACGTGTTCCCGGATCTCTGGGAGAATCACTGGGAAAATCATCTGGCTTTGGCTGCGTTCCACCTTTTTTTGGTGGCGGGCTTTGCTTTTCACACGATTGTGTGGCCGTCAGCTCAGGCTCACTCTCACCCAGTGGGTGAATTTTTCCACAGTCATTGATTTCATCCACATTTTCAAATTTACTCGCAAAAAGCCGGGCAATTGTTTTCACAGTCCTTTCCATCCCCTGCGCCTCTGCCGTTGCCCCTCTGCTCTTGCTTCTAAATTTGACTCTGTGTTTTCCCTCGCGGTTGCCCTGCGGGTCAGGCTTGCCAAGAGCTTGTTTTCCCTAAGTGCGTTTTTTAAATAACCAGCTTTTGGTATTTTTATTAGTTCGGGGCTTTTTTCTGTACTTGATTCACTGCCACCTAATTCTCTCCTTCTTACTCTCTTGTTCATTCTTTTTCTGGTTTCTTCTTTTTTTCTTGAATTACAGTTGATTTATAACACGGCATTGGTTTCTGGGGTGCAGCACAGTGGCCTCGTTCTATGTACACATGTTCTTCACATTCCTTCCCACTGCGCCTTGTCGTGAGGCGCCGAGCGCCGCTCCCTTGCTGTGCGGTCAGACCTTGTTTATGACTGACAGCGAGCGCTCAGCTCGTGTATTTCAAACTTTCCTGCTCAACAGTGAAATTATGGGCAAAGCTATAAAATTTTCTTTGCTTATGACTTTAACTTCATCTTAAAGGTTTTAAGATGAAATGTACTCATTTTATTGGTTTCTGTATAGCGAGTCACTTACAGGGTAATCTGCCTTTTCATCTGGGAATTATTTTTAAAGTGCGTTCAAACTTTCAAGTCGATGAGTGTTTGGGTTCTTATTACTCATCTCCAGGTTAGGGAGTCTGTAAGAAGTCTGCTTTTCACAATTTACGAAAACCTCCTTTGATATCAAGGAACTGGGAAATTTCTGTTTTCATCAGGAGAGGCCGTCACACACACGCAGGCACTCACCTGCTGATTCTTACGTGAATGCTGAGCGTCTGTTTGCTTCCACCTTGGCTGGGGCGTGGCGGACTCCCCCGGGCCCTCTGGTCTTTGGCCTGGGTGCGTGGTTCGGTGCGCTGCCTGTTTGCCTTTATGGGTGGGCTGTTCTTTTTTACCTTTGCAGCAAACCCCTCTGCCTAGTTGGTGCATAGATGTGGCGTCCCTCCAGCCCCATCCCCCTTCTCTGCCCTGGGGGTGGCCGCCGTGGACACCGGTGGGCCACAGCGGGTGGAGGAGGCCCTGCCCTGACCGCCCCAGCTGCTTCCTTTGGGTTTGCCTCAGGTCGCCTCCTCTCAGCGACCCCTTCACTGACTCACTCTTTCTCTCTCTCTCTCCCTCCCCCTCCCGCCCAGTCTCTGGCCCCAGTAACCTGCCCTTCCCCACCCTTTCAGAACTTGGAGAAAGAAGGGTCCTGTGGTTGGCAGCCCCCGAGTGTCCCCCGTGGTGCCCAGGACCCTGCCCCACCTTGGTAAACAGCCCTGTCCCTAAGCCCTCCTCCAGCTGTCCAGGTTGGGGAGCCACCTGTGCCCTGTCCTCTCCCCTTTGGGCCTCGGGTTCCACTGTCCTGCCCGTCTGTTCTGCATCTGCCTGCTCTGTTACTTCTTCACTGCTTTTCCGACTGTCTCACAAAAATGACATAGTTCAGTGTCGTTCTGTTTTCTTTTTACTCTAATCTGAGTGCCGGGGAGGAGGTGCAGGTGCCCCTGGGGTGGCGTGCAGCATCCTGACCAGGGTAAGGGTTTCACAGGTGTGCTCACTGGTGACTTGCTCAGGCCGCACAGCAGTGGTCCGTTCGCAGTGCGTGTGCCATGACTCAGCGAACATGCAGACGTGGAGCCGAGCGCGCAGCTGTGCTGTGACGCTGACAGCCCCCAGACAGCGGCGAGGAGTCCTTCTTGGGTCCGGCGGGGGCCTGTTGTTGCCTCGGTGTGAGGACAGGGAGCCACTCGTTCCTCAGTGACGGTACAAGCGGCAGCTGAGAAATGTGTTCACTTCGTCACTTAGTGGGGGAGCACACGGGCCCTCAGCCCCCGCTGGGGCGAAGGCTAGGGTGAAGGCTGGGGCGGGGCTGGGGAACCCGGGCTCTCCTGCCAGGGCCCGGCCCAGCGTCCCCTGCCCGCGTGTGCCTGGGCGGCCCAGTGGAGCAGAGCATCAGGGTGCCTCATCGGACCAGCAGGGTCTGTCCAGCACAGCCGAGGGGCCGTGAGATGACAGGGCGCCAGGAGGGTCTGAGGCAGGGGCAGTGCCTCTGAGGAAGTGTCCTGTAGGAGGGGTGGACTTGTTGGCCTGGGAGACCCCGTGGGCATGAATCCAAGGGTGCAGGACACCGCCTGGTGGGGAGGGAGAACCCCTGGTTTGTCTCGAGGAGGGGCCACCCCCTGCACTTAGAAGTCTTTCTTCTGAAGCAGCTGGGAAGCAGCAGAACTTCATCTCCCTGGGCTGCAGGCCCTCCCTTCTCTTGATGGAGAAGCGGGGCGCCCAAGCCACCATGTGTCAGGGCACCCCCACTGGCTCCCCTTTCCTTCTCTGCCAGCTGCCCACCCCTCAGCAAGCTGGCGGGGAAGGATGGAGGCAGTGTAGCAGGTCCGGCCGATGTCTTCCCGGACCCCCTACCCCCATCTGTGAGCCCCACTTGCCAGCCTGGGGTTCCGAGTTCTGGCTGCCCGCACAGCGCCCTCCCAGGCTTCAGCCCCTAGCATCCGTCTGCCTTCTAGGAGGCTGTCAAACCCAGTCAGCCTCCTGTTCCCTGTCCGGGCAGCAACAGCCTCATACACTGGCTCCCAAAACTGGAGGAACGCCCTTGACCTCCCTCCTCCTCGCCTCCAGGAGCCGCTCGCCAAGTCCAGGCAATTATAATCCCGAGTGTTTCTGGAATCCGTCCTCCCCTCCATCCCACCAAGGCTGCCTTCGTCCAGGCTCTGTGGTCTCCTGGGCTGAAACTGGCTCTTCGCTTGAATGCCTCTACCTCCACAACTTGCACTCACGGACAGAGTCCTCTCTGAGCACCCCCAGTGCGGCTGTGATCGTGGTGGGCTCAGGCCCTTTAATGAATAGCTGAGCGCAGATTCCTGCTTCATCTCCCCTTCTCCCGGGGTGGCGGGGAGGACGCGGAGGGGCTGCCCACGCCTCCATCTTCCCAGCTGGGAAACGAGGGAAATGGTGCCGCTTCACAGAGCAGTGTGAGAATTCAGTTAGTTAATACTTAGAACGTTCTTAAAAGGCACTTGGCTCCTGGAAAGCACTACGTCATCATTAGTCCCTGCTTTCCTGGGGCCGACACGACAGCGTGCCACGGAGTGGGAGGCGCAGAAAATGGAAATGGATTGTCGCACAGTTCTGGGCCCCAAAGTCTGAAACGAAGGTGCCAGAGGGCTGGTACCTCGTGAAGACGGTGAGGGAAGGGTCTGCTCCAGGCCCCTCACCTCGGCCCGCCCATCTCTGTCTTCATCCTGGTGTGTACTTGTCGCTGTGTCCACATGTCCCCTTCCTGTGAGAACACCGTCGTGTGGGACCGTGGCCTGCCCTGAGGACCTCATCTAACTTAGTCATCCTCAAAGACTGACCTGTTTCCAAATAGAGTCACACTCGCAAAGGGCAGGGGTTTAGGACCGCAGCCTCTTTTAGGGGCACACAGTGCTCCCCAGGACACGTCCACGTGGAAGTACCTAGTTGACGGTGAATAGCTGAGTGTTTAGCCTGGGACTCAGGACGGCCTAAGAGGGCGCACAGGTTGAGATGTGGTCAGCCTGTAGATGACACGGGGATGGGTGAGCTCACCTGAGAGACTGCAGGAAGAGAGAAGAAGTGGGGTGTCGTCATGTGAGGACCACGGGAGGAGAGGAGCCCTAGAGGGAGACGGCGAGACGTGGGCGGTGGGCGGGAAGGGAGGAGAGCGCTCGGGAGGACGGCGTGCTCAGCAGTGCCCAGAGCAGGCTGAGACCCGGAGAAGTGCCCCATCCAGCCGGGGAGCAGAAGGGCCCTCGTGAGAGGAGGTTCGTGGAAGGATGGAACCCAAGTGAGACAGGAGCCGTGGAAGGGAAGGGCGGCTCTCATTAGTACTAACTCCAGAGGGAGAAGGGGGAAGGGAGGCAGAAAGGATCATGTGGTGTGGGGGTGGGGAGGCAGAGAGGAGTTGCATTCAGGATGGGAAGGGCCTGGCCACACGCCCCTGCCTTGCAGGGAGGGAGATGATAGGGAGGAGGGACTCCAACCACAGGAGACAGAAGGAACAACTGAGAGATCTAAGTCCTTAAAAATTAGGAAAATCAAACATAAATCTAAGTCCAGTAGTCACAGTGCCTGACACTAGACCCAATGTTCTGATGTGAAGAAACGGAGCCACGAGAGTGTCCCCTGTGGTAATGGGGACACTGTGGGTAAGGGGCACTGTCAGCCTCCTCCATGGTCGGACCACAGCCCAGCTTACTCGCTGTTTACATTTGGGAAGCTTAGACCTTTGGTTGTAGTTGGTTCAAAGCAGGCCAGTAGTCTAGCCAGAGGTGGTGTGTTGGGGACGGAGGATGCGGGTCTCTGTGCCTGTTGCCCAGTGGCCATGGAAAAACCCTGGTTCGAGCTGGTCCTCTGGAAAAGCTTGCTTCTGTTTAGTATGTAGCAGGACCATGTCTACAGAGGTGACTCCAAAATGTAACATCCCACAGATTTTGTAACCAAAATCCCTTCTTGCTGCAGAGGTCCCATTCTGCAAGGAAGTGGGATAGACAGACAGATGCAATGGACAGACAGCATGTCTCAGTCATTCGTCTGACATTTAAAACAGTTGCTCTATTGTATTTATTTTGGCACGGGCAGGTAATTAGGTTTTATTATTTATTTTTGGAGGAGGTACTGGGGATTGAACCCAGGACCTTGTGCATGTTAAGCATGCGCTCTACCACTTGAGCTACACCCTCCTCCCTAAAACAGTTGCTTTAAGCTTAACTCAGTCTCTTTTCAGATGGATTTAAAAATCACCCAATTCTGGAGTCTCCTCTCGCCCTTGTCCCCAAGGCACTAGAACTGGTTTGGGAGGGGATAGTATCACCCTATGGGCAGAGGGAGAGAGACATTCTGGCCTCTGGGCTGGACCCGGATCCCTGCTGGCCTCCATGGGGAAGTGCTGTGCTCTGGCCGCGGCTGGACGCCCTGCGCTGGCGTGCGGGCTCTGAGTGTGTCCCCTCCGTGAGGAACCGTGGTCTCCGCTGTAGCCGCTGGCCTTGAGGTTTTACCTCAGCCAAGGTTCTGGGTTACGCACGGCAGGCCCGACAATGTCTCTGTCGGCTGCCCTCTCTCCACCACGTGGGCCCATCAGGCTTCAGCTTCACCTGCCAAAGACGTAAGAAGGCCGCTTCTTTCCCGCCTCCTTGCTGTGGTTGCCTGTGGGGCTGGAGACCACGATTTTAAAGGGTTCTTGCAGACAGAGAAAAAGCAATACCGTACAAAATTTAAAAAAATTAAATACCGTACAAAATTTAAAAAAAAAATTTTTTTTTCAAGATCCTGGAGAACACAGAAATCTATAGAGGCAGACAAAGCATTTGGGGCCACCTTTCCTAAAGGTACATTTGCTGATCTGAAAGAAGGGGCAGGAGTGCACAGCAGTGATTTTCACAGAGCCGCGCACAGCTGGGAGCAGCAGAAGCTGGAGTCCAGGGCTCACCCTCACTCCACAGTCTGAGTTGTGAACTTAAAGGGCTGCATCCCAGCAGTGCTGGTAAACAAGGGGGAAAATCCCCCAAATGGACTTCAGCCATGCTTGGGACATCTGGGTGGCCCCAAAACTCAATTCTGAAGAAGTTTGAGTGTAAAATCCTGGACTGCCAATGCAAACAGGCACCTCGTGGAAGCAAATTTCTTTCAAAATCCCAACTTCTTTTTTGTGGAGAAATTGACCAGCTGAATCTGAAATTCATATAGAAAAGCAAGGGATCCAGAACAGAACAATTTGAACTAGAACGAACTTAGATTTTCAATTTTGATTTCAAAACTTACCACAAATGAAGCTTTGTGAAGCTACATTTATCAAGACCGTGTTGTGCTGACGTGAGGATCGACATACAGGTCAGTGGAACAGAATCAGGAGTCCAGAAACAAACCCAAACATTTGTGGACGGTTGATTTTCATCAAGGTGCCAAGATGATTTAATGGGAAAAGGAATAGTCTTTTCAACAAATTGTGCCAGGACAACCAGATACCCATGTGCAGAAGGAAGAAGCTGGGCCTCTATATCATTCCATGTGTAAACCGTTAAAGTGGGGGGAGGGCGTAGCTCAGTGGTGGAGGTCCTGGGTTCAATCCCAGTTCCTCCATTAAAAATAAATAAACCTAATTACCTCCCCCCAAAAAGGAAAAGTTAAAGTAGATCGAAGATCTCAATTTAAGAGCTAAAACTGAAATTTTTAGAAGACAGTTGTAAATCTTTGTGACCTTGAGTTAGGCAGTGGTTCCTTCATTATGACATCACAAGCATGAGCAACCAAAGGAAAAAAATAGATAAATTGGACTGCTTCAAAATTAAAAGCTTTTATGCTTCAAAATGCACCATCAGGAAAGTGAAAAGGAGCAAGATCATTGGCCATCAGGGAAGTGCGACCAAAACCATCACGAGATGCCACCTCACACCCACTAAGATAAGCAAAAAGGTGGAGAGAGAGAGAACAGGAGAGAAAATGTGGTACCATGTTAACATTTGGATGGGATTCTAGGTGAAGAGTACACAGGGATTCTTTGTTCTCGTCTTGAAATTTTCCTTTAGGTCCTGAATTATACCAGAATTGTAAAAGTAAAAGAAAAAATGATCTTCATTTCCGTATCTTCCCTCACCCAGTGTACTATCACAGCGAGCTCTAAAATTCTGCTCTTGCATCTCTTAAGGAATCTTGAAAATAGTTACCTCTGTACACAATTAAGTTATATAATTTTTTAACATAAATCCAGTGAATGCATTTTTAGAAATACTACATATTCTATACCTGCTTTAAATATACTTTTGTCAAAGTCTTGGAACTCCATATTTGGCTCATTTAGTACATGCAGAGTATCTGCCGTGTACCCTACCTGGCAAGGCAACATGCCAAATCCAGGGCACGTGTTAGAAAAAGTCTAACCTTGTTTCTTTCATTCAGGTAAGCATGTTAATGTCAGATATTTCTGCGGCAATCTTCTCGCTTCTGAATTCTAATTTTAAGACAGATGATAGGATAGGATAGATAGAGCCAGCTAGACAGGGAGCTAGGAATGGAGTCAGACAGGGCGACGTGGGGCCCGGTGTGGTTTGTGGATTGGATCAAATATGGAGCTTGCAGGTTCAGTTTTTCTTACTGGAGTTCCAAGTGCTCTTCCGCAAGAATGATGAACTCTAATTGTCCCCCTGATTGTGTCCCAGAGATCTTATTTTAGGTTTTATGTCTACCATCTATCATCTGTCTGTCTGTCTGTCTATTTGCCTTCTGAACTTTTGAAACATGCATTGCAGAAGTAATTTATGCCTAAATTTGGACTCTCTTTTCTATAACAGTATAATTATCGAAGTCAGAGAGTCTAACACTGACATAAAAGTGCTGCCCTGTGGATGGTCCCTGTCCAGGTTTTACCAGCTGTCCCGATAAACTCTTGCTGGACAGTGAGAAGGACCCGGCCCAGCGCGGCGCATTGTGGTCGGTTGCTGGGCTTTGCTTTGGGCTTTGCTGTTTGTGTCAGTCACGGTCGGTCTGGAATGCCCTTGACCTTCCTTAGTCCCTTGAGACGGGTGTTTTTGTGAGTTCAAGCCAGCCATTTCGTAGACTGCCTCTGTTTGGGCTCGTTTGGCGTTTGCTCCTGATTAGACTCAGGTTATGTATTTGGGGCTGGAATATCCACAGTTGTGATTCCACCATTGTCGCATCCCCAGTGCCACGCAGCTGCGCACGCAGTGCCTCTCAGCCTTCACGTGCGTCCCAGCCACCTGGGCATCTTGCTGAACTGCAGGCTGACCAGCAGGCCTGGGACACCCCCAAGACTCTGCATTACTAACAAGTTCGTGGTGGTGCTGGTGCTGCCAGTCCAGGGACCGTGGCTTCAGTAGCAAAGGAGAGCCGGCTTTCAGGCTCAGCTGCACTAGGAACCCGGGGGCTTTAAAAGCACTTACACCTGCACGTGGCCTCGGATCGTCTTAATGGCCCCGGATGATGCCCGTGGCAGCCAAGTTAACAACCGTCATGCTAGAAACCAGAGCTGAAGTCTGAAAGGGAGCCATGGAACTCCAACGCTGCTTTTGGAATTATTTTATTGTGTGTAACTTGCCATCAAACGTGGACTCTTGGTGAAGGGAGATAGCCTGTTAACAGTGTCTGCTCCCTGAAACTCCTCCTCCACCCAGCGAGGCTGCAGCAGGCTGCTGGGGGCAGGGAGCATCGGCTCCAGGAAAGGACATGCGGGCTCCTGGCGACACGTTTCCAGAGGCTGCTACCAGGGTGCACTTACCGCCACACTTACACCACTGACACTGCTTTTGTGATGAAGAAAAGTCTAAAGTTTCTGCCTTTTTGCCCAGCAATGAGTAAATTAAACAGCCCTCCATAAGGGCGGGGCAGCTAGTCAGTGCAGATTTGGAGTGGCTTGTGGAAGTGATTCTTGGCTGAGTTTTCTTTTCTTTTCTTTCTTTTTTCTTCTTGGCTGAGTTTTCTAAAGGCTCCTCCACCCAGGTGGCCTTTGCACCCGGTGAATGTAACCTGGACTGAGACTGTGTGTGCTCATACACACACACACACCACGCACAGTACACAAAGAAGGCATGCACACAACACACACACGTACCCAGGACACACACGCCACACACACAATACGCAGACAAGACACACACAACACACAAGACACATACCCAACACACTAACATACAACATACAAGACACACAAGCACCACACACACACACACACACAACAAAGCAGTTGTTTACCGGTGGTGCCGCAACGCCTCTCCACACCCAGGAGGCTTCCCAGACCCACAGTCGTGGCACCACCATTATCCTGAATTACTTTGTCTTGAAAAGAAAATGTCCTGCTAAGCTTCTGATCCACATGGAGGATCGCATTGGAAACAAGTAAATGTATCTGTCTTTTCTCCAAACCATTATTTCTGTTCTTTACAGTGAGGAAAACAGCGTAATTGACCTGTGGCAGGGTAAACTTAGGTTATATCTGGCGAAATGCTTCAAACGCCCCGTGAAGTAGGTGATGCTGAGACACGCTCCCTATGGGGTGCGGGGCCCGAACATGGCGTTGGGAAATGCATCAAATGTGCACTTGACTGGAGGTGAAAATTCTTGTTTGAGTAAATGTCCTTATATTTTACCCATAATTTCAGTTTCAGATCCTTCATCAAACAAATCAGGAGTTTCGCTTACACGTAGACAAATGTGGGGGAGTAAGTAGCAAGCCGTTATCTATCATACCTCATTTTGGCGAAAGGATCTGCTATGTCCTGCTTCCCAGGACCCTTGTGGAATTATTTCATGGGGATTTAACTTCACCGTGTCAGTCATGCTGACTGATGTGGGGTGTGCGCCAATTCAGCGTTTTCCGGTCAGACATGGGGAGATGAGCCAGGCACCTGCTCTTTCTTCAAAATCTGATGTGCTGTGTAGACACAAGGGGGTCACAATCTCAGGACAGTAGCCAGGTATGATGTGAGGAGAAGAGGGGTCATGGTCCCTCAGGAGGGCCTGGGTATGATGTGAGGAGATGGGGGTCATGACCCTCAGGAGGGCCCGGGTGTGATGTGTGTCACTGTCCTTGTGCCCTGGCCCCTTGGGGTTCCCTGGTGTGGTTTGGGTGAGTGACAGGACCATCTGGGACAGTGTTGTCATGTTGAGTCGGTTCCCTGCAGCCTGGCTGCTGACCGGGTATGTCTGTCAGCCTGGCCTCTGCTGGTGTCGGCCGCCCTGGTCACCTGCATCACTGCTCCCCTGACAGCCCTGGGCTGGGGGCAGAAGGTGGCACCTCCCGGAGTCGCCCTGGGTGTTTCCCGGGGTTGGCCCCGCAGCCCCTGGTCAGACTCTCCGTGGCCGGGCTCTCAGCTGCCGGGCAGCCGGCAGGAAGGGCAGGTCGGGCAAAGCGGCACGTGCCCTGGGCCGTGTGGCCGTGCGGGGCCGGGGTGAGGGTCCGGGCCCCCAGCCCTTCTGTCAGCCTGTCTCCCTGCTCTGGTCTTGGTGTCCTTCCCCTGAGACACGCGGGGTGTGCGGCCGCTGGTTGAGGGGCAGCCGGGTCACCTGAGCAATGTCCCCGCCCCAGGCATCCCCTTCCACCCACGTTTAAGTCCCAAAGTGAGGCCCCAGCGCCATCAAGGCGTGTCACAGCAGATGAAGCAGAGAAAAGCGTCAGAATCCTGGCTTCGAGCTTCGTGCCGCAGCAGCGTGCAGACAGACACCCATATCAGGCCGAAACAGCTGGAAGTTTCTTACGGAGAACAAGACCTTCCAGCCTGTACGCGGTCCCTGCCCACCCACTGCTGGAAGGAGGGACCCAGCCACGGTGTGGCAGGGTCCTCACCCAGGCGAGGACAGCTGGACGCCACTCCCAGGCCTGTGCCGCACAGGCCGAGGAGGTGCCAAAGCCTGGCTCCAGCTCAGCAGGCATTTCCTGGACGAGAGGGGCTGGGAGGCCTGGATGAACCAGAGACCCTCCCGTCCTGGGGCCCCAGCCTGCAGCAGGAGGGTGGCAGGCCTGAAAAGGTTTTGTGTCCTTTCTGCCTCCTGGTCCCCTGCTCCCGGCAGGAGACACTGAGCAACCGTCCCTGATTGATGCTTTCTGCCCGCGGTGAAATGAATTCTCCTTAAGCAATTTGTGTCTGTCCGGAGGTCGGCTGTGGGCCGTGAAAACTTGATTTGCTTAACCTTTCTTTGAAAGAAATAAAACTGTCTGGCATCACAGGGTTGACAAATGACAGAGCTGCCATGGCTGTGCCCCTCAGTCAGATCGCAGGGGAGAGGGAACCGACCTCCAGCCCCACGACAGCCGGGGAACGTGGCCGGAATAAGATGACGATTCCGGGCAGCAGAGCCAGGCCAGTCCTGACGGTGGACGGGGGCCGGCATGAGCCGGGCGTGAGGACCAAGGACAAGAGCCAGTGAGGACGGGCTGGGAAACGTGGGGACACCCGGGGGAAGGAGAGGCCCCACCGGGAAGGCAGGCTTCCTCGCCCTTGGCCTCGTCTGCCTGGTTTTCCCTCTTTCTTCATCAGTAGCTGGACCATTAGAGCCTTCCGCTCCCCGCTAACCCGCATTCATTTGCAGGCGCACGAGCCTCCGTGGCTGATGCCTCAAAGCTCTGCCATTGCATGGCTGAAACAGCACGAACGTTCCCCACAGCCTGGGCCCTGGGATGGGCTCCCTCTGAAGACGCCGGGGGAGGGCCTTCCCGCCTCTCCCAGCTCCCGGAGGCTCCCTGACATCCTGGGCGCCCCTGGGCTCGTAGGTGCTTCACCCCAAGCTCTGCTTCCAAATGTTGAGAATTCTGTGGGCCCAGCTCCTAGGCCACCTACAATTTTGCCAAAAGGACAAACACTGGGCACTGGACGTGACTCCCGTCCATTCAGGCCTCTGAGAAAGCAAGAGGGACAGCTTCCTTCGTGTCTGAGCAGCGGACCAGCCACAGGATGCAGAGGCTGTAGACAGCCAGGGACAAGCCTTGCTGGGCAGCCAAGCTGGCCTAACTCGTGTCCGCAGCGGCGGTGGCTCTGTGGGCGACGACGGCAGTCAGAAGTGACAGTGCAGAGGCTGGCACTATCTCAAGCATTCATCTTCGGAGTATGTTTTCTTCCGGCTTTAAGTTTGAATGAGGTGTTGAGTGAGACTCGGGTTTGATCAGTGACTTGTCTCGAAAGATAAAATATACTTACAAATTAGTCATAAGCCATCAAACCCGATCCCGCTCAATTGGAAAAATTCCCTTCAGGAAATTACCAGAAGGAAACCCAAAGGCTTGGGGCCAGTCCCCTGCGGCACCTCCGCGGCGCTGCCCAGAGGGCTTTTCGGGACCCCTGGTGCCGAGTTGGACGCGACGGGAGCCCGGGGCTGGCATGGGACTCCGGCTCTCCCCAAACATGGCTCCGTCTTCAAATATTTATCCAGCACCCCCTGTGTACCTCTGCTGCCCTGAGTCTGGGGGTGCCCAGGGTGCAGGAGATGGAGAGGTGCCTGCCTGTGGATCTCACCATCTCGGGGCACCTGGCAGTGATGCCTGCTCGGTGTGTGTGGAGGAGCTTCTCAGCAGGGCCACGTGCTCTGTGAGAAGGAGGTGCTTTCTCCTTCTGCAGGGGGTGGGGGGGGCCGTGAGGTCCTCAAGCAGAGGGGTGATTTTGCAAAGATCTGGAGCAGGTGGTGGGCTCGTGGCCAAAGCTACTTCTGGGAGGCCTCCTGGAGGGAAGCTTGGTCCAGCGTCCTCCTCCTGGCTGGGGACATTTGAGGGAGAGAAGCAAGTCTGGAGGGGGCACTGGACCTGGTCCCTCACGTCCCCAGCGGTGGGAGTTGGCCGTCCAGAGCCACATGGCTGCCAGGGCAGCACTGTCCCGCAATGGTGGGAACTCAACCAGGAGGCCATTCTCAGGGGTCTGCACATGTCACACTTTAGAGGAACCGTAGCTGCACCCCTGGGACATAAAGGTACTTTACACACCTGTGTTCCCTGCCCAGGATGAATTTACCTCCTAATTAAACAGATAAACTCTTGCAGACAATAAGTCCTTATTTCCAAAGATTGACAAAGCGAATGTACTTCTAAAAATTGATACAAAATATAAGGCAGACTAAAAAACTTAAATGATTATTTTAAAAGGTCTCCATAGTACTTATTAAAAAACACTTTAATCGTGATGAAAGGGAAAAACTTACAACCAAGAACACTTTCCCCAGCAAGGCTCTTGTTCAGACTTGATGGAGAAATCAAAAGCTTCACAGATAAGCAAAAGCTTAAAGAATTCAGCACCGCTGAACCAGCTTTACAACAAATGTTAAAGGGACTTCTCTAGATGGAAAAGAAAAGGCCACAACTAGAAACAAGAAAATTGCAAATGGGAAGGCTCTCCAGTAGAGGCAGACATACAGTAAAGGTGGGAAGTCACCCACACAAATTAATAGGGAAGTTGAAAGGTGAGAATGGTAAAATCATCTGTATCCACAATAAGCAGCTGAAGGATGCACAGGACAATTAGTTGTAAAAGATGATGTTAAAACCAGTGATCATGAGAGGAGGGGAGTTTGAGATTTGCAGATACTAACTACTATATATGAAATAGATAAACAAGTTTCTATTGTACAGCACAGTATATTGGAACTATATTCACTACCTTGTAGTAACCTGTAATGAAAAAGAATATTGGGGGGAGGGTACAGCTCAAGTGGTAGAGCACATGCTTAGCATACACAAGGTCCTGGGTTCAATTTCTAGTACCGCCACTAAAACTAAATAAGTAAACCTAATTACCTTCCCCCTGAAAAAATTTGAAAATAAATGAAATTTTAAAAAGAAAAAGATGTGAAGACAAATATACGTGTGTATGTATGACTGAAACGTTTCTGTACACCAGAAATTGATGCATTATAACTGACTATACTTCAATAAAAATGAATAAAAATTTGAAAATATTTTAATAAAAGTGAATACACAGTGTAGAAGAAAATAACATATTTGAAATAATTACAATGTCAGGTATGCAGGAAAAGCAAAATTTCACTAAGTATTTAATACCTGGTGAGCAGTAGGGAAAAAGTAAGTTCTGCTTGACACTAGCTCGACTCTAGCAGCAATGCCACCATTGCTTCGGAGCCGTGTATCCAGGTGGTATTCACTTCGACTCTCAGGTGTTACAGGAAAATCCCAGGCTTTGCATGGCATTAGCTGTGTGGCTTGTGGGAGAAAGATAGCCCAGGATGTGAAACTCCAGCTGCCTTTGCTCTGATGGTTTACAAGGTCCCTCTACCAGGAGGGGGCAGCAGTGCCACCCACATCACCTTCCCGGCCACCTGGTGACGTCCACTGAACTCGCGTCCCAAAGACAGGGGTGGGAGGCAAGGGGAATTTAGGGTATTTTTGAGAAAATAATACGTACGGTACTTAAAACACAACATGAAGCTCCAAATAATCTGGACATGATAATGAGGAGTCACTGATAACTCACGTCAGAGTCAAAACAAAACCGCAGCCGATTCCCAATTACTGGGGGGCAGGGAGGGCCCTCCCCCTGCTGTGAAATAAGCAGTTCAGCGGATGAATCACCCCCCTTGCCCGTGGGAGCGGACGCTGGTGCTAATTGCGCTAATGGACTGCACCAGCCCATCTACAGACACTCCACATGGACTTTGGAAAATCAGAGACAGCCCACCAGGCTGGGAGAGGGTGTAGCTCAGTGGCAGAGCACATGCTTGGCATACACAAAGTCCTGGGTTCAATCCCCAGTACTTCCACTAAAAAAAAAAAAAATTAATACATAAATAAACTTAATTACCTTCCCCGACCAAAGAAAATCAGAGACATCCCACCGTTCTATACCCAGTTAAGGGAAAAAAGTGTTCACCAGTAAACTAACAAACATGATTTTCTCAACATTTAGAACTTCCACTTTATACTTGTCAAAAGAGCTCTTTTTGTCTTAAAACGGGTTTTTATCAAATCTCGCTTCTTGGTATACATACATAGGGAAATAAGGCAAAAACAACTGGTTAAGATTCCTTTGTGCTTTGTCAGGCGCGGTCTGTCTTCCGAATCACGTCCCAGCCCGGATGCACACGTCAGGCTCCTCAGGGCCCTTCCGCACGGGCAGGGGGGCGGGCAAGGCAGCGTTCGTGAAGTGAAGGAGGCTCCAGTCCTGCCTCTGCACGGCTCTGACCTCAAGGGCCTACCCAGGTGAGGAGGCCGCGCAGGGGTTGAGACCTGTGCCTGGGCCAGAGCAAGTGGACAAAGCATCCTGAGTGCAGACAGGAGGAGGGAACGGCGTCTCAGGGTCAGTACCCTGTGGTCTGCAGTGTGTATGGACATACCTTCACACTGTACGTATGTGTGCTCTGTAAGTGTATACGTTCGTTCAGTAGGGATTTTATATATGATAGACGATATATAAAAGGATAAAGTAACATTACGATGGTAGCAGTGCTTATCTCTAACAGGGAGATTTGATTTAGTGATTTTTCTTTTTTCTGCTTTTGTTTAACTGTGTTCTCCAGTTTCGACGTGAAACTTGAATTATTTTTGAGTAAAAAAGAAGTTACTCTGGAAAATAACAATGAAAATGTAGAAACACACTCTTGTAGATTGAATCAAAACTCATTTAAATCACAGTTTTTTTTTTCTTATGGAACTTGAAAAGCTGATTCTCAGGGTTTTTTTGGAAAAATGAAGGACCCAGTGTAAGACTGTGAGGAAGAAGAGAGGAGGAAGGGGGGCGTCCTCACGGGATAGAGACCACGCGTGAAGCTGGGCTGTGAGGACAGCGTGGGGCAGGGCAGGGGGACACAGACAACAAAACAGCTCAGGGCGCCGAAAGCCAGGCCCCATCGTGCTGAGGCTGGCTCGTGTTGGAACAGGTGTGCCCCATTTAATTAGTATTTAATGAGTAGCACCAAGGCCATACGCTAAGTACAGAGGCAAGTGATGTTACGTCCCTATTTCACACCATATTAAAAAATCAATTCCACGTAGATTAAAGACTTAAATGTGAAAAAAAAAACTGTAAAATTTTTACAAGATAAAGACTCTGTAACCACAGGGGAGGTTTGGATCTGAAGACACACATACACACCCAATTTTGAAAAACTTGGTGAGTTGAACTGTTAAAATTAAGACCACCTGCTCATCAAAAGACACCATCTAGAGATTAAGAAAACAGGACGATTGGGTGAGAGACGTCTGCTGTACAACACTGTGCCCATAGCCACCAATACGCAGTGCACACTGTACATTTGTTGCGGGTAGATCTCATATTGTGTTCTTACCAGAATAAAGAAAATTTAAATAAACAGAAAAAAAGATTATAAAGACAAGCCAGGTAGTAGGAAAAGTTGCTGGCAACACAGTGACAAAAGGTTGAGACCCAGAGTACACATAGAATCTACGTAAATCAGCAGGAAAAACAAAATGACCTAATAGGAAAATATTCAAAAGACACCATCCGACAGTTCACAGAGAAGGGGACACAATGGCCCGTGAACGCTGGTGTCCGGGTACGGCCACTGGTAGGGGGGAGTCTGGCTCAGTGCCGGTGGGAGTGGGGACAGCGCAGCCGCGTGGGGAAGAGCGGGGCATTGGCTGAGGGTTCCCCAGGAGTCAGGGGGTGTGTAAGCCGTGGTGTGTTACGGGGGAGGAGACCAGGCAGCTGTCAAGAGTGAGAGGAAGCTCCGTAAATTAACATGACGGGTCTCGAGCAGAAGTCATGGGAGAGAACACGTGACGTGCAAGTCCTTTTGCGTAAGGTTCCCAAGCAACAGGACCCAACGACATGTGTCTGCAGGGATCTTGCAGGGGTGGTGACACTCTGAGGAAAAGCAGTGGAGCGTCGGCCTGCGTGCAGCTGCAGGCCAGCAGCCGGGACCCACCTGGGACGTGGGACCGTGCTGCGGGGCCTCCCTGCCCGGCCAGTGGAGGCTCAGGTCTTACGGCTGAAGTAAATGACCCACAATTATTTCAGGGTATTATTTGCTTAAACTTTAAGTCACCCTTAAGCACTTTTGTTGTTGTGCAGGTTTTAAAACGTAAGGAGTATGTTAGCGCGGCGGTACTTGCAGACGGTTTATGAATACACAGTCATACACAGAGTTGGCTCCACTGTCTTCACTTCTGGGCATGTGAGATCAGAAGCGTTTATAGACCCCGGCCCTGACTCCAAGGCCGTCCTGTACCTCGGGGTGAATGTTTTACAGGCCTTATCACATTCAGGTCTCACAACCAAGCACGGAGGTCTCCTTTGTGAAGCGGTAGTGGCCCCTAGTTTTTAGTGCAGGAGACCTGAGTCTCAGGGAAGGCGGGAAATAAACTCCGTCTTTTCATCTGTATACATCCAATACTTCATGTCAGTGGTTCTCCCACGGGCGGTTCTGCCTCCAAGGGGCTGTCTGAGGCAAAGAGGGCCCTGTGTGGTCAGGGTGTGCGAGGAGCCCTCACCTTCGCTGGCAGTTTCAGCACAAAAGGCCCTATTCGGTTAAGCATTCAGGAGTGAGCAAACAGTCGAATCATTTGCGGAGCTTTCCGGCTTGGTCTGCATGAGACTAACCGAGGACGCTCGTGCCAGTGAGGAGCCGCGTGCCTGGTTTTCCCACTTACGCAGTTCCTTTCAGGCAGGAGTCCTGACGCTCCTTCCAAGGAATTGTTCCATGATGCTGTGCAAACCACAGGAATTTTCCAAGTGGACGCTTGAAAGCAGTGGTGGCTGGTGGGCTGGGGTTGGCTCGGACAGAGAAACAACAGAAAATTTGCCCTGAAAGCAAAGCATTGGTATAGCCCAGAAAGAGTACCTGGTTTTCCAGCTGGAAGTCACTGAGCAGCGTGGTCAGCGGTCTGCACCGACCTTCCGAGGTCCTTCCAGGGGAAGACATGGAGGGAGCAGGGCTCCTTCCTCAAGCTGGCCGGGGCCTATGCTTCCGCTCCGCCCCAGGTCTCGCTAGGACCCCGAGGTCTCACTGGCGGCGTACCGCCCAGTCTGCCCACCCTCGGGGAGAGGCTGAGCTCACGGGGTTGCGGGCAGGACCCACACATGGACAGCGGCTGCTGCGCCTGGTCACACTCACGCACAGGGTGAGCCTGAGAAAACAGCTGGCAGACAAAGGCTCCCTTGTGCAGCCTGAGTCCCGGAGAGTCTGCCAGGGGTCCTGGGTGCACAGCTATCACCTGCAAGGCTGGGCTGAAAACTCCTGACTTCTAGCCTCAGGAGTGGACTCTGCCCTCTTCCGATGTTACAGAGTTTAGCAGGTCCCATGACCCAGCACTGGTCCTCGGGTGATGACCATGGCCAGAGGGACGGCTGGGCAAGGGCTTGGAAAGAACCTGAGTTCCTCCTGCCCAAGCACATGGAGCACAGTGTCGTTTGTGAAAGCGAAGCGATGGCAGTAATCTCGCACCTGTCAGCGGGCAGCTTAAATAAATCTCAGTGCAACCGAGCAGTGAAATACACGGAGCCATTCCAAGAAAGAGGATGCTCTGTGTGCACTGAAATGAAACAATTTCCAGTACATGAAGTGAAAAACCAAAACCACTAAGAGGAAGTGTGGTTAGTGAGCTCTCATTTGTACAAAACAGATCGCACACGGGTGTACAGACACTGGGTGCGTATGTGGATATATTTTTACACAGATAACGCATTACACAATCCTTGCGACGTTGCAAAACTGGTAACACGCTTGTGTCTGGATGGAGAAGTAAGAGCCTGAGCAGCAGAGGTGGGGAAGGGCACTTACTACGTAGCCAGGGGACATCACAAAAATAAAGGAGTGAAATAAAAACGTTTAAAATGTTTCATTTTTCCTTTCAACAGTGTTTACTAAGCACCCCCGTGGCTCACCCTGCATGGGATGATGGGATAAGACAGAGAGCTAGACACCAGGTTCACTGCAGGAATGGGGTGAGAAGACCAGAGGCTGAGGCCTGGGTGGGAGAGCGTCCCTGGGAAGCCGGGGCACGTGGTACCGCATCGCGGCCTGGGGACGTGGTCCCGGAAGGGAGGCCACGCAGGTCTCCGCTCGTGTTGGGAAGCCCTAGGCGGGCTGGGGGTCTGGACCCCTATGAGGGTCCACCGGGCCGACACTGCTGTCCTCAGGCGCCCAGGGAAGCATCGTTACCACTCCTGTGCCCTCGGGGAGCTTAGATTCTGGTATCCGGTTAAATGAGTTTCACAGCCTGGGAAGGACAGAGGCAGCCCTGCTGGCTGTGTCCGTGGTTTGCTGGCCTCGCGTCTGTCTGGGACAGTGCAGGTGGCTGGGGAGTGGGTCACGCTGACTCAGAATGTGCTGGGGAAGATAAGGGCCTTCACTGCATGCATGGGTTACCAGATTGCAAAGAATGCGACAAAGCAGCTTGGCTACTTACAGCTCCACCTTGCTCTGCTGTCTCAGTGCCTCAGGGTCACACTAGAAACCAGTTACGGTTTCATGGGAGGCCAGATTGAGTCACAGAACGTTCGCCAGGAAACAGGGTCTCGGGCCTCAGCATTCCCCAGGCACCTCTGGGAGTGGCCCTTTGCTGGGGACCTCTCTGGGCTTTGACACGGCAGATTGTCTCAAAGCCGTAGACACCCCCGAGGTGAGCCAGCACCAAAGCGCTGGATCTTGGGTCCCTGAACCTTACTTTCGCGGGCTGGGGGGTGTGCTTTCCAAGGTCTGCTCTGAAAACAAAAGGAAGCAGGTCTCCAGCCGGGTCTGACTGCTGGGCGCATGGGTGCTGCTGGAGCAGCAGGCGTGCCCCCCACCCCATCCCGCCGCACCGGGGGCCTGACGGCCTGCTCCCCAAGCAGCTGGACGCCCCTCTGAGTCTATATGACGGCGCGTCAGCGAGCCCGGCTGCCTCGCAGACGCCAGCAGCGAGGCAGGAGGCGGACGCGCTCGCAGCCCCCAGGCTGCCGTGGGCCGCCCCGCAGCCGCGTCGGGCACCTCTCTGCCACGCGGCCGGGTCCTGACTCACCTGGTGAGTCAGTAGGGGAACGCTGTGTGTGCTTAGTGCTTCACAAAACTTTCATTTAATCCCCTCAACAATCCTTTGAAGTGGGTGTCATAATTTCCATGTTGCAGAGGAAATGAAGCATTTTACATTTAATTTTTATAACAGAATACAGTAAATATGAGTACTGGCTACATAGACACCTTGATTAGAAAGAAGGTATCTGCAGAGTCTCCAAGTGTCTGCCGCCGGTACTTCATTACACCAGGAGCCCCAGCCACTTTCCAGGAGGCCCCAGGCAGACAGGACCTCGGCGAGGAGGCGGAGGGTAACATCTCCAGCAGCGAGACGTGTGGGCCAGCGTCTCCTCTGCGGCACTCCTGCCAAAGACCACAGCCTCCATCCACATCCAGAACAGTACCAGGACAACCCAAAGGAGAGATTCCCCCCAAAAATGCCTGCCCAGGGCCTTCCACGGCATTAGGTTCATCAAAGACTGAGGAACAGTCCCAGATCGCAGTGTCCAGGGAGTCGCCCACTCACGCAGTGTGGGGTCCTGATGGGGTCCCACTGGGGAGAGGCCATCAGCGGGGAAATGGGGGCTGCATGGGGAAGGTGTGCAGATTGGTGAACAGCATGTCAGGGCTGCCGGCCTGGTTCCAGTCGCCACGCGTGGCTGACACGCGTTAACATCAGGGACCTGGGTGAAGGGTACGTGGGAACTCTGTACTCGCTCTACAATTTTTCTGTAAGTCTGAAATCATTTAAAAATAAAAAGCTAAAAAGGAACCTCTATGCTTTCACCCAACTGGGAAGCAAATCTCCCACCCGTGTAATGTGTTCTAACCTGTGTCTTCCCACTCGGCCCACGGCGTCTCGGGACGAAGGCGGGCTCTCAGCCTGCCACCCCGCTACGCTCCGTATTCCGGCACTTTGAGCCACGGCTGGAAGGGCTTCCTCCGTGGGATCTGACTGAGCTGCTACTAAGTTCGAATAAGGCAAAAGAGGTTTCTGGAAATTTATCATTTAGTGAAATTTTATAATGTATTGTATTTAGGATCTTTAATACGGTAAAAAAGAAAAAAGTCTTCATTTTCATGTGTTTGCTTCTTAAGCGTCTCTCTCATCTCAGCGATTTTACACTATTATCAGCCAACATCTCAAGGGGGGCGTCTCCTGGATGACAGTGAAGGGAAATCCACGACTCAGACAGTCTTGGCCAATGTGAACCCTGTGTCCCCGTCCAACGGGGGCAGGTGTCACCATTAGACCTGCAGAGGCCCACACACACTGTGCTGGAGCAGGTGTCCCTCAGTAATCCTGCCTCCTTCCTCAGCATGATTGCCCGTCTGCAATTCTGCACCAGGTTCTTTTAAAATCAACGTTCCACTTTGCAAGGATTCATTTTCCTTAAAACCAAAAAATTAGCAAATCCAGTAAAAGAGACACACCTAGGCTATTTATGAGATTCTGAACAAGTCACTAAAAGGCCACTGTCACTGTCTGACTGGAAACTCCCAGCCAGGCCCCCCCACAGCACACAACAGTGACCCAGCCCCAGGAGGCCAACTCAGCGAGGGTCCCGGGCCACTCTAGATACTAACTGCTGGCGAAGTTAGTTTCTTTGTTACATGAAAACAAATCCCAGCAGAAATCCAGGTTATTTTCTCCCCACCTCCAAAGCCGTGCTGTCCAGTAAAGTAGCTGGAGCCACGCGCAGCTATTTAAATAAAACTGCAAATTAAATAAGGTAAATAAAATTGAAATTTAGGGATGCACCTTCACGAGCCCCATTTCAAGTGCTGGGTGAGCAAAGGTGACCATGCTGCACAGAGCGATGGAGAACGTGGCCAACTCTTCTGGGCAGCAATGTGCCAGTGAGCTGCCCGGGGGCTCGCTGCTTCAGAGGAGTGTCAGCGACCCACTGGACGTGAGCCCTGGTGTGGACTAAGGGCCACTGGCGTGGGCCCCACCAGTCCAGGACGCACATCCCCACTCAACCACCTTCCTCTCTCCCCGTGGCTGCCAGGCCTGTGAACCCTGCTGGGGTCTGAAGGCCCAGCAAGGCCAGGCTCCCTCCTGGCCCCGCTGGGCCTCAGTGTGCACTTAGCAACATCTGAAAAGACCAACAGCTACCTTGGGTCTAATTCCTCATACATCAAGCAAAATAATAGCTCAAGGTGCCAAAACAGAGCGGGTGTTGCTTGTCCTGTGGTTTACTAGGGGGTGTCTTACTAAGGTGTCAAAGAAATCCGCTCCTGGATGAGAACCCTATAGAAGGTGTGACCGAGCCCATGTGATGGAGGACGCCCTGTGAGCTGGCACCGGCTGCAGGTGGGGGATCCTGGAAGGAGGGCAGGGAGCAGGTATGGGGAGGCAGGGGTGATGGACAGGGCGAGGCAGTGCTGGGACCCTTGCCCGTTCACAGCGTAGCCAGAGCTGGCCCCACAGAAGGGTTTTCGGTGACTGAAAGGATTAAATTGTCATATGCAGGCCTACATCCTCAGCATAAATTATTGTTTGTCTGGGCGAGGAGGCAAATGCCACTTTCCAAAGCTGGAAAGATTAGATCAGTGGGGCCCAAGGAAGCAATCCGTCCCCAGCAGCTCAGCCCCTCACCCACTAGAGAAGAAAGCCCTTCTCTGAAGAAATGGCCCACACTCTGGAGTCCCGAGCCTGGGGAACGGCGGGGGGGGGGGGTCAAGACACACAGTCCCCGCGGGCCGGCTGAGACGGCGAGGGGGGAACTGTGATGAAGGGAGCTCCACTGGAGTAGCCTTTCCTCACACTTGTCAGCGGGTGAGTGACAGAAGATGATGAAGTCAGAAGTCTCATTTTCGCTCGCCTTGCGGCTCCGATCCTGGGGGGCCAGCACGCCTTGCCGCTGGTAGACGCCGGGGGTGTGCAGCTCATTCCTGTGACAGGAAACAACATCTGTTTTCACTCAGGGACCAAATAATGTTTTTCAAAGTCTGGCTGAGCAACTGGGTTTCCTTTTGCTGGGAAGCCCAGCGTGGTGCCTTATAAATTTGAAGCTAACTACCTTTTTCTTAACTTGTTCCTTCTGCTGACCTACAGGAAACAGAACGGCTTATATTTTCCCTCCATGCGTGGTCCTCTGTCTTCCCCAAGGACTGGCTGGGATTTCCATCAGCTCAGAGGAGGGACCTTTCACGCAGACTCGTCCCTGCTCCAGACAGAGGGGACGTGCCATCTCCTCTCGGTCCTGATGCCACATTTCCCATCCTTGGTCAGAATCACGGTGGCCAGGCTGAAAGAGGTCTTTATCCAACAGGGGAAGAGAAGCAAACGAGGCTTCTCTTTTTACGGGGGGCTATGTGCGTGCAACATGGCCCGCGGAGGGCACGAAGCTTCGGTGTGCAGCTCGGTGATTCTTCCCCATGGATACACACCACGCCAAGATCTAGAACATTCTTAGCACCATAAATTTCCCCTCACACACTCTTCTGGTCCACCACCCACCCCACCCCTAGAGGAAACTGCTATTCTGACATCCGCACACACCAATTCCTCCCACGACCCAGGCTAATTTACAGTTGGAAATGCCATTTTCTCAGGAACTCATTCCTGCTGGCAAAGCCCCTCTCATGCCAGTCACTTTCCTAAGACTCAGTCCGTGGGGGAGGGCTCAGTGCACACCACGGACATTTTCTCGTAAGCTTCCGTGCCAGTGGGTCTTGGCAAACACACCCGATGCCCACAGGAAGAGGAGGGACGGTGGCAAGTGTTGTTGAGGACGGGGGCGAAGTGTGATTTGGCGAAAGGACTTCGAGAAAGTGCGTGCGGACTCTACAAAGCTAGAACAACGCTGCCCCAAAAGCAGGCAAATCTGCTTCCGATTTATCCCTAGTGGACAGACACACGTGTCCACCAAAGATGGCTCGGAAATGTTCACGACAGCTTTACTTGTAACAGCCAGACCTGGGGGTCATCCAGAGGCCCATCTACGGGCAGACGGATGAACACGACAAAACACTGTCCGTCAGCGAGGCAGACGGCGACAGGGACACCTCCGGGACTGAACCCGGGCCAGGCGGTGCCAGGGCCTTGCTCTGAAACACCAGCCGCCCTGCCTCTCCACGCCGGGATGGTCCAGTGTCTTCACTATCGGCAGCAGGAACTTACACCAACCTAAATCAGAGGTGGGTTATTTTGAGGATAAAAGGATCTAAACAGAGGGGAAAGGAAAGAAGGGAATGCGTGCGCTTAGCATGTACAAGGTCCCGGGTTCACTCCCCCGTACCTTCATTGAAAATAAGTAAATAAACAAATAAAACCTAATTACCTCCCCCACCAAGAAAGAACAAACAAGGAAACAAAAAAATAAGGGAGAACCAGGTGGAAATTAACGTACAACAGGAAACGGGGGCGGCCGGGCCCACGATGCCAATGACAGACGTTCAGAGATGCCCACCAGGTGTGCTCGCCCACCAGCTGGAAACAGTGGTCATTTAAGGATGACGGTAGCTCACAGCAAAAAGACAATGAATATATATATGTTCATGTGTATCTGAAAAATTGTCCTATACACTGGAATTTGACACAACGTTAAAAATGACTATTACGCAATAAAAAAATGTTAAAAAAAGAAATGACGGAAACATTGTTTCTAATTTTGACGTATGTGTATCATTTTTCAAACAACTACCTAGCTGTGAGGATACAAATGCTTATTAAGTTGTTCGGATGCTACCCCTTAATAAACGGGAAGGTCAGGTACTTCTTTCAGCCAGAGGGGCACCAGGAAAAGTCCCCATGACATGGACGGGTGCCCTGAACTGAGGAAGTCTGGGGCCCGGGCAGCAGGCGGGCGCTGTCTGCAGACAAAGGAGGAAAAGCAGACCCAGAAAGTGCGCCGTGACGCACTGATTGCTTTCTGAAATTCTCTGTTATTTTGCCGGAGCTGAACGGCTCCTGAAGCATTCGCTGTCATCCCAAAAGCAGACGTGCACTTTATATTGTGAGTAAAGAAAAACACCTTTAAAACTAGAGCTCACTCGTCCAAGAATAAAGCATAATGCTCAGAATCAGGGCCCCTGCTAGGATCTGGCAGCTTTAGGCCAGTTAACTGAAAATCTCTTTAGATGCAGACCAAGCATGTCATTTTTGTAAAATCAGAATCTCTTAGAAGCTAGAGGCAGCGGAAAACTCACACTTAGGAGCAAGGTTATAAATGAAAAGCAAACAAAAACAAAAAGCCCATAACCATTCAGTGACAACTCAATTTACTATTCCACTGGGAATCTTCTGTGTGTAAATGTCGCCTCTGATTAAACCACGAGGCCCAGAAAACACCCCCCAGGTCCTGTCTGACAGGTGGCCTGTGCTTCATCACAGGCCGAGGACGCGCGGCGGCAGCGGTGGGACCAGCCAAAGCCGCCTCCCCCACGGCCGCCGTCGGGCCGGTGCACAGACCGGGGTGGGGGGGGGGAGCGCTGACGCCCCCAGCCCAAGCCTGCCGCCCAGTGTCCAGCCCCGGAAGCGGCCCACTGCCCAGACGCGCACCCAGACCGCAGCCTCCCTCCCGCTCCCTGGCTGCTCTGGGCTTCTGTCTCCTCACCGGGAAGTGGCGCTGACGCTAACTTCTACCTCGCAGTGTTGCTGCGAAATTACACTGACAAACACACCCAGAGCCCCCGCCACAGGGCGCACAGGCCTCCGCGCCGCTGGTTCTTGTTACTATGAAGACGAACGTCCGAGTCGGAGCTGCTGAATCAAACGATGAGAGTAGTTTTTCGCTTTTGAAATGCAAGCCTAAGTTTTTCCAAGGAAAATTCTAAACCAGCTCACCTTGTTTGGAAAGGGCCTGTCTACCTACAAGCCTTCATCGATGCTGGATATTTTCATTTTTAAAGATTTGCCGATTTGATCCGTAGACCACTCTCTTCTCCTGTACCGCCTCCATCCCCGGGTGTAACTTTGGTCTTCCACCATTTTTCAAGGTTATTTAAGCATGATTCTGAAGTATTTCCCACCGTAACTCCAACCTTCATTTCCGAATCTGAGAGTTTCGTCTATTCTGAGAGCATGTCCCCTTTGTGGCTGCAGGGCTGTCTTGGTGTGGGGGACCCTGGGGACGCATAACCCCAATTTCCACTCAGAGACTGCATCTCACCACTCCCAGCCCTCGGTCCCTCCCCCCTCCTCCCTGGGACGCATGTGCTTTGGGGGCTGAGCAGGATTCTAAAAACCCACCCCGTTAACCACCTACCAGGACCTTTTAACCCACCACCCTAACCACCAAACAGGACCCCTCCACTCTGAAGGAAGGACAGCAACAAACACTCCCAAAGGGCTCTTTCTCTAAAGAGACAGAATCTTAGGAAGACATGTGTAAACAATAAAATTTACTACAGAGGGAAATGTTAAAGAAACAATATTTATCAGAAAAAAGTTGAATGGACAATTTTAAAATGAGACAAACATATCTTATTAGAGGAGAGAAAGATATCAAATTTAATTAAATACAAAAGGAGAGGGTAAGTGCAGGTCAAAGGAAGGGAAGGTACATTATGACGCACAGAATAGAAAATGGACAATTTTTTGCAAGGAGTTAAATGTTAAAGAAGTATATGAAATAAATGAAGAAATGTTGGGGTATAAAATGAAAAGAACAGACTTGCCTATGACACATTTCAGTGTTTAAAATCAAACAGCCCTGTAGAAATAAACAGCTTTCATAGTCAGAGGAAAAGCAGACTGAACTGAGCAACAGAGCAACGGCTGGAGGATGGGTGTCTCGAGATAAGGCATGAGTCTAACCCCTGCTGGTGTTTCGTCAAGGAGTTTTGCGTGCACACCGACGATATGGTCTCTGTGAGATGCCCCTGTCTGATTTTGGTGTCAGGTATGGCTGGCCCCATACGACGAGCGGGGGGCTGTTCCTCTTGTTTTTTGGAAGCGTTTCTGAAGAACTGGTATAAACGCTTCTTCAAATGTTTGGTAGAACTCAGAGGTGAAGTCGTCTGGGCTTTTTAAAAAAAAATTATTTTAGTTGAAGTAGAGTCAGTTTACAACATTGTGTTAATTTCTGGGGCACAGCATAATATTTCAGTCACACACACACATACCTGTACTCCTGTTCACATTCTTTTTTATTATAGGTTACTGCAAGGTATATTGAATATAGTTCCCTGTGCTACTGAGGTTTTTTTTTTTTATTACTGATTCAACCTCTTCATCTTACCCCCAAGGGACTCAGTCCCTCTCTGTGCCATACCCTGCTGGTCCTCTGGTCTGTGGCAACTCCCCCGTCCCCTCTCGGCCTCCTGACCTGGACAGTCCGGGGAGCAGAGCACGGTGTTTTGTAGGCTGTCCCTCAGCGGGCGTCTCTCTGTCGCTTTCACTGTGTGCAGACGAGGGCTGTACGTTTTCTACTGGGGTATCAGAGATGCAGTGCCTTCTTTCTCGTCCGTCATATGGGACGCAGGATGTTAGCACGGCTGGATCCAGCCTTTCCACTGTGAAGCTACCTTTTTCCCATTTCCAGACTCTGTTTCTCGTCAGCAAGTCGCTAAATCCAGGCAGGGCGGGAGGGGGAGGCGGCGCTTGGCCTCCGGGGGGATCTGCTCATATGACCCGGAATTCTTCCGTGAGGACGATTTGTCCTCTCTCCCTCTTTATTCATCTAGTCACTCGTGCTTTACATCTGCATGGACCCACGTGTGTGTACCGCATGCAGACGTAGAGATACAGAACGAGTCCTGGACACACGTGTACATGGGCTGGGGTGCAGGCGTGTATTTCTAGCTCATCTGCTGGGGGCGCCTGGGACCAGTGGTCGCCAACAGCAAACCTCATTCTCCAATCAAAGGAAGCAGGCTCCTCGGGAAAACGGTTGATTCTAGGGCTGGGGAAGGACTGACGGGCCTGGAACCTCGGGAGGTGCAGAAAGTGAGGACGGGCTCAAGAAACAGAAGGTGGAGCATCACAAAGGGCACAGGAGCCAGCCTGCGAGAGCTCCCGCGGGCAGAGCCGGGCCCCCAGGCGGGAGGCAGACGGTGCAGTTGTGGCTGCAACAGAGTACGAGTCACACGCTGGTATCCAGACCCGCAGTTTTCTCTGCGCGCGTGCATCTCCATTCCATTACACACACAGACACACAACACACATACATATACACACAGACACATGGCACAGACTCATCTTCACGCACTGGAGTCACACGCAATGTTCTGCGTGTGCTTTTATTCGTGTATCTCAGAGACCCTTCCTTGTCACTAAGCAAAGACCTCTTGCATTTCTCGCATTCTTTTTGTTATTATGACTACGTATTACGTCAATGCATGGACACTTACCATTGTATTAATCTTTCGCTGTTGTAAATGTGCAGCTGGCCCTCCAAGAGCCACTGCGCAGCCTTGCCATGTGTACATCCAGAGGGAAAATTCCTGGAGGCACGAATACCAGGTCATATCTCATCTGCAAATTTGTGGTGGCTATTTTTTTTAATAGCTACTTGTTCTTGTTTTAGCATGAGAGATGGCTTCCCGAATGTTCCGGAGAAGAATGTTCCGGAGAACGCTAACTGGTCCGGACTGCACCCTGACCGACCCCCTCCAGGGGACGGTGCCTTCAGGGAAGTAACTGGGAAGTTTCCCTGAGCTCGTTAAAATAGAATTTTAGCAAAGGATTTAGCAAACTCAATCCTAAATAGGATTCTAGCTAAATAGGATTCTAGCTGTGTGTGCAGGGGACCGAGCGCTTGAAATCCAAGGGTGGTGCGGGGTCATACAGGCCAGGGAACGGTCAGCTCCTCTCCTCGTGTTCAAACATATCTCCTCATTGATCTAAAAGTCTATTGCGTTTAAATGAACTCTTTGGGTGAAAAGGGGGAAAGACTGTCACTGAGAATGGTGAGTTTTTGTCAGGGGGGGCAGAGAGTGCACTGGTGGGCAGGTCTGGGAGGGTGCCCCCGTGGTGACCTTGAACCTGGGGGTCCCCGCTTGGGTGCTGGGAAGGATGAGCAGAGAGTAAGGAAGGGGGAGCGCCAAGGCAGGTCAGCCTCACAAATCCGCCCAAGACCAGGCCCCCCGAGTGCCCGGCAGCCCTGGGCAGCAGAGAAGCAGATGGGAGAGGCGTCACCTGGAAGGACAGCATCTCGGGCTGATGAGCTGCGTGACTTCTCAAGGGCATGTGTTTGTTCACGTTTTCCCACTTGTCTTCACAAGACCCTAACTGATGACGCGTGGCAGGAGCTATTGTCCCCATCCCTGTTTTCAGATGAAAGCACCAAGGAACCCTGTGCGAAGTGGCGAAGACCCGGCCCCCGAGGTCGTGCCGGACACCAGCCGGGGGCAGAAGGGCGACCGCCCGGAAGTCCATCCCCTGGGGGTCCTGCCGGGGATCTCAGCCCTGCGGCTCTGCAGTGGCCGGGGCCCCACTGCCAGAGCACTCACTCCTACTAGAGGGTTGAGCCCCAGGGTTGGGTCTGGTAAGCCCCTGTTGGTTGACTGAAAACTGCACCAGCTCCGCAGAAGAAGGACCCAGCAAGCTGGCAGGAGGAGAGGAGACAGATTCCTGGAGGCGCACTGGGCACCGTAGATGCCTGCGAGGGGTTGGGTAGGGACAGGTGAGGAGGGGCAAGGGGCCAGGGGCTCCGATGTGCCTTAGTGTCTCTGTGTACTGCCTTCAGGGCCACACTTGCCTACCTGTGAGATAAAACTTGGCAATATTCAAGCTATGTTTGAAAGACCAAAAGGCTTGTTTAGGAATGACTTATGTTAAAGGCACCTGGACAAAGGAACTAAATTTTCTTAATTTGATACAAATTTTAAGCCATAAATTATCAAAGGGCCAAGATTCCAAAATGTCTTTTCCATGGAACAGCAGAGCAATGGCCTTAGGACGACATCTCAGTTCTAAGTACGTCTTAAAAGAATGAAGAGTTTCACTAACCCTTTTCAGAACATCAGAAGATACTTTATCAAAATTGTAAAATGACTATAACTCAATAAATAAATGTTAAAAAAAAGCAGAGCTTTTAAATCACAAAACAAAAAAGCCAAATGCTTAACTTTCTTTAATACCTGCTCTTTTTAAACCAAAATACTTTTTTCCTATGCAAATGTTTAGTGTTATTTTAAAGTAATAAATGACTGTTCTACAAAAAAAAAAAAGAAGGTACTTTATCGCACACAATCACACCGCTCTTCAGAGTGCAAGCCCTAGGTTACGCACACTGGAGCACCTAATGCGAGGGCCACGGCATTAGTTCTGAGTAGTAAAGCAAGCTCGCGAAACAAAGAAACCAAGCTTGGAATCCAGCTCGTCTGCTGTGGTAGCACGTTTCTCCCCCAGCTGGCCGAGGACAGAGCTGGGCTTTACATTCGTTTAGACTTTCTTTTTCTTTTAAGCAGAAATGGGATTCTAAAACCTCTGGGTCTATGAAACCATAGTGTAGGCATTTATGAGGCTTTCAAGTGAGCGCGTGGGCAGGCAGACCCAATCAGCAAAGCAGGGGAGCTTCAGCCCTGGGGTCTGGGAGGCAGGAAAGGCCCCCGGCTTCTAAGCCACTCGACGCCCACCCAGGACTGCACTTCTGTATAACGTGATTTGAGAGAGGAGCTGCCAATCTATACTCTCCTTAGAATATCTCCCCGCCACCTGCCAGGAGCTTCCGTCTTTACAAAGCAGCTCAGAAGTTCCTGGCATTGGAAAACAAACTCAGAAAGACAGCAAGACTCTTATCACTGAACAGAACATTAGCGGATAACAGTGTGTTTATGATTCAGATTTTCCACCCTTTAAATCCTAAATTAGCAGAACTGACAGCGGATTAGGAAACGGGCAGCTGCCTGGCACAAAACACTTTAAAACCAGAAGCATTTTGCTTGAGAGAAGAATTAAAGAAACCAGTGCTCTCCAAACTGTCTTCATTGTTCACCCCATCAACAAATGAGGCATGGCCACGTATCCCAGTCCATATGCATAAGTTACACGAAACAGGCTAATGTAGATTGTAAAACACAAAGACAGACATGTTTAAAGGATAACATAAAAATAAATGATAAGTTTACCAGTATTTTCTTTCTGCACCCCAGTGTATAATTTTGGGCAGCTCCTAGGTGAGGGGGGAGGGTCACACTGCACTCTAGAATCTACCAGAATACTAAAGGAATTGATGAAAAATATACACAGCCCGTGTTTCACTTCAGAATAGAAGAAATACAAGTTGAAGAAAGAGGATGGATAAATAAAAACAGGAGAAGCTGCTCATGAGGGAGAGGGAGCACGTCCTGGTATTTTGGCTGTGTTTTCTCTTGGTTTGTGTTAAATTCTATCACTCACATTTTTAAATAGAGACCACAGCACTTTGTGTTTGCATTTGCTTAAAATGTTAAATTTCAACTTAGTTCTCAGGAAAAGTGTGACATTGCAAGGAACAAATTGAAATCATATAAATACCTTGTAATGGCCTATAATAGAAAAGAATCTGAAAAGGAATATATATGTATAGCTGAATCACTACACTGTACACCAGAAATTAACACAACTTTGAAAACCGACTCTACTTCAATAAAAAAAACTTCCTATAGAATATTAACAAAGAAGGGAGGGAGGGAGGAGAGGGCCAGCGACACTTAAGCATGTACAAGTCACCTAGCGGGAGGGTTAGGGGTCACCTTGGACCAGCCAATGAGCACAGTCCTGGGGAATCAAGAAAACTCAGAGTCTTGGCGGCAGCCGAGTGGAGGGGGCGACGTTAAAATCTGAGCTCACAGGAGCATCATGGAGCTCTGCCCGTCCCCGGAGGGCAGCCTGGGACACGGAACCGACCCACACCCTCACCTTCCTCTGGGCCGGGTTCTCCGAGCGTTAGCCCCGTACAGGCAGCACGTCCCAGCTGCTCCAAGACACTGTGGCTCACTCTCCGCCTCGTGCTGCGGCTCTGCCCAGCAGTGACAGCACTGTCGTTGTGGTCTCTGCCTTCCTGTCACTGTGGTGCTGCTGGGGGTTCTGGCGGGGAGAACCCCGGGGCCCGCATCCCTTCCCGGACGGAGCCGAGCTTTGTGCTGAGCACAGGGCCCGCGCCGCGCGCCCCAGCAGCCAACTGCGGAGATGGGCCCTGAGTGGGGGAGAGCGCTCGGCAACAGAGTGCAGTGGTCCTGGCACAGGGCAGGGCCAGCGAGGGGACGTGACACCTCACTGGAAAGTAGAAGCAGCTGCAAAATTCTTATGCTGAGAATATTTTTCTAAACCTCTGCAACCTGCCTCCTGTCATCGTGCAGTTTGTTCACAACGTAACCCGCTCTGCTGTCCTGCTGTCCTGACTCCACGTGATTCACATTAAAGCACCATCGGCAACTTCCCAGTAGAGTGGATTAAAATAGACCCTCCGTGTGGATAACAGCTTCCGAGGAACTCCAATCCGCACTGTGGTGTTGAGTCTCAGCCTTCAGTTTTCAGGAAAAGAACTGCCTTGGTCGTTCCTAATTTCAGACCACATTACTGGAACTTGAAATGACTGGCTTGGGCATTCATCCAAATAACATTTCCTGTGCACACACTAGTGTGCGGCCGGTCCCAGGATATCAATGAATCCGTCACGGCTCCTGGTCTCCGGGAACCCCATGTCCACTGGGCAGAAGGGATCTGATATGAGCTCCATTTCCAGCAACACAGCTGGCTAGATATCTGAGCATCCCTCAAATTAATTAATTTATTAAAAAATTAATGTCAAAGTGATTAATGTTTTAAAATATTTTTTAAATGCATTGCTGAGATGACATGAGATTAAAAAACAAAACAAAAAAATCCACAGTGGCCAAAACCCAAAGGAAAGCAGAAATCCTTGTTAGTGCCAAAACGTCTTTCCCCTCAGGCCCAGCCCCGGCTTCTGCCTGGAGGGCTGTGCGGGGGGCCCCCGGTGCAGGGGGCGGAACTCCCCGGCCTTCCCGGGCCTCACACCGGAGCCGCCTCGGGCTCCGCCCGTTCTCAGAAAGCGGGAAGAGAAACGCATCTGCCCCGCGGAGCAGGGCAGCAGGGAGCGTGGTCTTTCTCAGCCTTGCTGGTGGGAGGGGGCGGTTCTGAAAACACAGGCCAGCTCTCATGTGTGTTTGTGGGGTGCGTTTATAGCAGCTGTAGGGTTTGGGAAAAACCCCACAGGCTGGGATTTCAATTTTGCTTGGTTTCCAGGTCGTTAGCGGGTTGGCCGAAGAGAAACCAAATCACCTGCGGAGGGGCTCGCTGGGGGGGGGGAGGCTCGCCGTCGGCGGGAGGGGGGGCTTCGCCATCGGCGGGGGGGGGGCTCGCCGTCGGCGGGGGGAGGGGTGGGGCTGAGAATTCCCACGGGTTAGACTCCAGAGATTAGCTCTTTCACAGTAAAAAGAAGTAAGGCAGGGGGAAGGTGCAGCTTAGGGGTAGAGTGTATGCCTCGCAGGCACAACAAGGTCCTGGGTTCAGTCCCCAGCACCTCTGGTAAAGAGATAAATAAGCGCATAAATAAACCTAATTCCCCCCTCCGCGCGCCCCGGCCCCGCCCCGCACCAAAAGAAGTAAGTAAATAAATAAAGTGACAAGGAAACAAAGTACCAGAACTGAGGATGACAGACAGCAAAGTAAAATCCTCAGAGGCTTCAGATATGAGAACTATCACACACAGATTGTAGAGTAACTATGTTTAAAGTGATTTAAAAATAAAAGAATCTCAATGATGTGATCGAAGAACAAGGAAAAATTTTAAACAACCAAGTAGAAGTTTTAGAAATGAAAAATATTATGGAAACTTAAACATAAATGTGCAGAATCAACAGCAGATCAGCTATGACTGTGGGGGGAATTCATGATTTGGAAGACGGAGCCACAGAAATTATCTGGAAGGCAACGCGCAGCGATGAAGAAGAAGGAACATGTACTCGCCGTGAGATCAGGAAAATGAAGAGCGGGATGGGAACTACGATGCGCTTGTAACTGGAGTTCTAGACAGCGGTAACAAGGAGAGCCAGGATGAGGTAAATCAGACAAGGTACCAGGTGGGTATTTTCTACTTCTATTGAAAGCAACCAACCTGCAGCTCAACGAAGCTCAGTGGATCCTCAGAAAAATCAGAAAACAAAACCAGGCAGACCAAAGTAAAATGACAGAATTCAAAGGAGAGAGAGATCTTAGAAGCTGCCAGGAGGAACAGAGATCTCACCACAAAGGAAGGGCCGTCAGACACACGACCGCTCTCCGCGTAGCAGCAAGAGAAGCCAAAGGCCAGGAAGCCGCTCGCAAAGAGCTGAGGGCGAGATCCGCTGCTCTAGAATTCTTTGCCCAGCAACTGCCTCATAAAAATGAGAGTCAAATGTACCTTCAGGATTCTTAGACTGAGTCGGAAAGAGCAAAGCACCAACATATTTTCATTGTAGGAAACCCCTAAAGTCAGAATTTAAGGAAGGAAAAAAAATTCCAAATGCAACTTCCGAGATGCAGGATTGTCAACGAAGACGTTCACGTGTGAAGGCAACTCTAAACAGACATTGACTCTACAAAGCAGTAAGTGTCTGACTTGTGAGGAAAAATAATGCTATAATACTGGACAACAATGTATATGAATTGGTCTTGTGTACCTCCTTGACATTGGTCTTGGTAGTAATTTTGTGGATATGACACCAAAATCACAGGCAACAGAAGCAAAAGTAAATGAGACTACATGGAAATAAAAAGGGTTTGCACAGCAAAGGAAATCATCAACAAATGAAAAAGCAATTAAAAAGTGGGAAGATAGTATTTGCAAACCACATGTCCGATAAAGGGTTAATTTCCAAAATATGTAAGGAAATCCTACAATTCAATAGCAAAAAAACAAATAATCTAATTTAAAAATGGGTAAAGGACCTCAATGGATATTTTTCCAATGAAGACGTACAAATGTCCAAAAGGTACATGAAAAGGTGCTCAGCAGCACTAATCATCAGGAGATGTAAATTAAAACCTCCGTGAGACACCACCTCCCCCCGTCAGGATGGCTGTTGCCAGAAAGACAACAAATGCCTGCCTGGGTGTGAGAAAGGGACCCCTTGTGCACTGTTGGTGGGAATGTAAATTGGTGTGTCTGTTATGGAAAACATTGTGGAGGTTTCTCAAAAAATAGAACTGCCACATGATCCAGCAATCCCACTTCTGGGTACGTACTGGAAGGAAACTGAACTGGTATCTCAAAGAGATAACTGCACCTCCATGTTCATTGCAGCATTGTTCACAGTAGTCAGACACGAAACCGCCTGAGTGTCTGTCGACACGTGAACGGATGGAGAGGATGTGATACATACAATTTAATGGAACATTATTCAGCTGTGAGGAAGAGGGAAACCCTGCCATTTGTGACAACGTGGATGAACCCAAGGGAACAGGGTGCTAAGCAGAATAAGCCAAAGACAAACGCGGTGCTTAGCGTGCACGAGGTCCTGGGTTCCATCCCCAGTACCTCCATTAAATCATAATAAAAATTCTAAAAATTAATAAAATAAAGCAAACTGCCATAGAGGAGTGTATATAGTTTCTGAGAAAAAGCTCTGTAAAGATAGACACCCACCAAGAGTCGACAGCTGTGATCTCGGGGAGGTTAGCCAGCTGGGGAGTGGAGCTGGTGGTCGATTTGGGCAGCACACGAACCCTACTTGAACGAACTCAAGAATGGGAGGCTTCCTTGACTCACACAGCTGGCCGTTCCAGGGGCGCGCGTGGCTTCTCAACCCTCAGGGCACTGTATTCCTCTCATTCTCCGGGCAGACTTTCTCCACGTGGCGGGCAAGCCCACCCTTGGAAGCCCTAGATCCAAGGGCTCACCATTTAGCAGCTCCAGGGGAAGGAGGAAAAGTAACTGTGCTGGTAACTCCAGAAAAAGTTCCAGGAGATGCGGAGTGACGGGCCGGGGGCACTGGCCTTTGTACCCTCACCACGTGGCCAGCAGCGTGGGGCACTTCGACTGGCCAGGCCTGAGTCCCTCACCTACATCTGACTATCCTGACTCCGATTTCCTTTGCTTTAGCACGTGGGGACTTCCTCTCCCGTGTTTGCTCTTAGGGGTGTACTCAAAGCTTTTCCCCTCCCGTGTATTTCCTCCAGCGTCATCAGTGTCGGGGGCCAGCTCAGCCCACATGTAGCTCCTGCGGATGGAGCGTACCAGTTCTCTCAACATTACCTATTTGATTTTTATCGTCCACATCTTTATCTCTAGGGCTGACCATCTGCTTTTCCTGCCCTTAAGAAATGTTGGCCTGACACCCCCAGTTGTCAAAGATTCAAAGCCGCCCCCCTGACGGGGGGACATATGCTCTTGGTGATGGAACAGTCTTACGTGCTGTGCTCGCTCCAACATCGTGGCTTCACCAGGAAAGCCAGAAATGCCATTCCTCAGCTTCCTTCCTATGCCAGATATTAAAAAATATACATAAACAATTGTAAGAGTCAGACTACCAAGTAATCTTACAGGAAGAAAAGGAGAAGTAAAATGAGTGAATAAATGTCCGTGTATTTTGCTTCCTCAAGACACTCGCCCCAGGAGTTACAATAACTCTGTCACTTTGGGGTTTTGCTGTATTACCAGATTTGCTCTTCTCTAATCTGCTTAGTTGTCACGTTTTTCAAAATTTAGACTGCACTACAAACGCAGCAGCAGGAATTATACCTTCATCTGAGATTTGCATCACACCAGTGTGTCCTGTCAGAGCTTAAATAGTGATCACCGTGTGCCTGTTTACACTGAACTCTTGGGCCATTTTTGAAATGTGGAGTAACACAGAACCCCGCCAACCATCTCCTAGCTGTCCTCACGCGCTCCATCCCCATCCTTCTGTGGTGCAGCTCAATCTAGTTGCCACTTGTGTTAACATTCTTGAGTCTAGAAACAAGAGTTCGAAATCTGCAAAGGGAAGCGCTCAAGACCAGCCTCTCGCGCTGGATGACGAGCCGTGGAAGCACCAGCCAGGCTCACCTGGAGTAGCCTTACCTTCAACCAACTGACGCATTAGGGAGTGTCTTTGTGCCCTAGAAGCGTTTCACTGTCAGTCACCTCCAGATTTTTCATGCTTATGGAGCAGATCTGTGATGCAAAGAATCACAAACACTTTAAAAATCGTGTATGTGGACCATGGAGTAATTCTAATCCTCACCGTTACCCAGTTTTTACTTACCTGGAGCTACAAATGTGAATTTCCATTCTCTGAGCACGTTCCCACTACCGGGGAAAGAATGGAGCCAGATCCGCTCCCGTGGCCGTGGAGGCAGCATAATTACCTGTTTGAAATGTGGCATCTGTCAGGGCAAGAATTTCTTCAATGGAAGGTTCACTATAAACATAGTACCTGACTGTCCGAGCCAGACGTGCAGGAGCCCAGCGTCTCGCGCGCCATCTGCCCGTTTGGCTAGAGTTGATGCCAAGCGGCTTTGTCTCTCCCTGGGCCAAGCCACTCTCAAGCCACATCTGTGCTTCAGGGAAAAAGCCCTGCTCCTGGCCCCACTGCTGCTCTGGTTCCCAGATTTTCCACCTTTGCTGAAGGCAGGGTTAGTCACTCACTGTTACCGGCAACCAAAAGACGCTTAAATACGATAGGAGAGGAAATTTCAGTATTTATCGAGCAATTTGTCATGCAAAATAAAATCTGGGAGACAGCAAACTACTTCTGAGCATATTTTTAAATGGATAAATTGCTAAGAAACCCTATGAACAATCACTTATTCGTTTTTTATAAGATTTTATAATAGGAAATATTGAACGCATTGGGTGATCAAAATCTAACCAAATGCAATTTCTCAAATGTCAGTATTGCATTTCTAATGGCTTATGCATTTGTCCTAAAAATAGTTCCCTCACACACATCAATTGAAATTCCACCCTAGGTGTGATGATAGAACACTTTCAAGTTAGAGAAGAAAATGCCTTTTTTTTGATGTCAATTCTCATTACTACTACTAATTATTATTATTATTGTTATTTACTCAACATGTTTATTGAAGGCCTGTGGCTTGCCATGAGCAGCGACTCTGCCTGGTGGCCCGGAGACCAGGCCGCACGTGGGACAGCCTGGCGCAGGGGGCGGGGCCTCCGGGAGCCACCCCCGCCCACGTGCCGCGTGCCTCCATCACGCTGTGCCTCAGTTCCCCAGCTGCAGGCGGCAGGGGCTGGACTAACCTTCTCTCCACCTCAGTCAAGAGGTGAGTCAACAAGAAGCTTAGTGGGCTTTCATAGCTGCTGAAAAACTCTGTTCCTCCGCTTCTGTGTTCTGCAGAGAGAACCAGGAGCGTGCACGGGGAAGCCGCTGCAGACTCACTCCTCACGCGCGGCGGAAGAGGAAGTGTCCGCTTTACGCTAAGGCTGGACTTGACTGTCCCTCTCCAGCCGTGAGGAATCTCAATTTCATTTCCCAGAATCTGCAAACTAGGATAATCGATAGCTGACCCAAAACACGGGTCATTATTTGCATAATGCGTAGCGTTTATAAGGCACCTTCGCACCCTAGCTGAGTGGACCCCCACCGTGGGATGTGCGTTGTCACTGGCCGTATTTGCTTCTGGGGACACCGGGCTGAGAAAGTGACTTCCCTGAGGTTGGGCTGCGTGAGGAAGCTGGTCCCGATTCAGACCGTCCGACCTCAAATCTCATGCTGAGGGCAGCACTGAGCCTCTTGCAAACTGCTTACGGTTTCCTGCAGGGCGGGACAGGCACCGCGCCCGCGGGCGCGCGCCTTCGGCTGCAGGAGAGGCAGGCGCGACGCCGTCCTTGGGGGCCAGGCCCTTCACGCAGGTGGAAGCCCAGCAGTGAAGACCCCAGGCCCTGTGCCCCGGGCTCCTGTTGCCGCTCTGGTCCTGGCCCAGCCAAGCTCCTCACAGCTCCTCCAGTTTCCTCCATCATAAACAGAGGGTAACTCCCCATTGCCCCGGGCCGCGAGGGCAGGGACAGGAAGGACACTCAGTTCCACTCCCGCCATCAGTTAACATGGGCCCACGGTGCCAGATCCTGAGCGCCAGGCAGGTCTCCGGGGGGCAGGCAGGCGGTAAGAGGGGGCAGGTTTTGGAGGGGGAGGGTAGAGCTCAGGGGTAGAGTGTGTGCTTAGCATGCACAGGGTCCTGAGTTCAATCCCCAGTGCCTCCTCTGCAAGTAAATAAATAAATACACCTAACTCCCCGCCCACCCCCCAAAAAAGCAAAAGACAAGAGGATGCAGGTTTTGCAGCCCAGTGAGGGACATGTGGCCTGTGAGCATCAGGTCCCCTCACCTGAGTCTCAGCACCTCACCAGGAGCACGAACATCTTTGAGGCAGGGTTGGTACAAAGATTTAACATGTAGGGTACAAACACCTCACGCAGCGCTGGCGTGTGGCAGACAGTAAACCGTGGCTGTAACTCGTCAGCACTGCCGACTGACTTTATTTAAAGCTGACTTGCTTCAACAAGAGCATTCTCCTGTTTAATAGGAGCACTGGCTTAACGAAGCGTTAAATGGTACAAACCAAGATGTGACCTGCTGCTCAGCTTGCAGTGACTTCAGGTAGGGGCTCTACACTGAGCAAGTATCCACCCCATTTTTGGAGCAAGATCAGGTACAAAGCAGAGACAGAGACATGGCCTCCTGCTTCCCTTCGGTGTTGTCACCCTTTGGGGGGAGGGACACAGCACACTCGTGTTTGTTTCGTGAGGAAAACAACTACAGTTAAATATTCTGAAACAAAATCCCGCACAGAAACCCCAGGAGGCTCCCTGGAGGCACGACACACCTCTTCCCCAGTTACCCGGAGCCCCTACCCGTGTGCAGGGTGAGGGTGACAATGACTCAGGGCCTCAAGAAAAGCAGCAACTAGCTATTTCTCCAGGTGAAACAAATCCAGCAGTCCACCTCCCAGACCACCTAAAACCACGCGGAACCGAGGTTACAGACGAATGGGCCACAGGTGACAGCAGAGAGGGACGCAGACAGCATCCGCAAACCCCGTCCCGTACGCGCACCAGAGACTGCTGAGCCAGGTCGCCCCAGAGGGACCAGCAAAGCCCGACCTCCCGCAGGAGCGCGCTGTGTCTCTGGAAGCGCAGGGAGGAAGTCCGTAATTTGCCTCATGAAAGGTTTAATACCTCAGCACACTGTACCTGGAACACTATGTGAACGTGAGAGACAAACGGATATTTCACGTAAGTACCTACTCTTTCTAAAATAAGTGCATGGTAATAATAAAATGGCTTTTGCTTTGGTAAATGCTTTATCACTTCAGCATTTGCAACCACGGATAGTCCCGGGTACCGAGCCCACAGCACTGTGTCCAAGTTGCCGGAGGGCACCTGGACTTGGGTGGCCCGTGGGGCCTGCCACTGCGGCGTGCCTTCCCAGGACCCCGCGGCACCCTCCTCTGAGCCCCCCCGCCCCGGGAACGCCATGCCACGGCTGCTCACTACACCGTGCTTCAGAGTGACCCAAGCTGCCTTGTCCCAGGCTAAAATAAAGTATGTTCTAATGGCAGCAGTCTAGACCCTTTACCTGAACTGCGCGATAACTTAGTTGTTAAATGTAAGCAACTGGTGGTTGGCGGGGGGTGGGGGCAAAATGGGTGAAGAGGGTCAGAAGTACAAACTTCCGGTCACAGGTAAGTCGTGGCATATGATGCACAGCAGTTAATAGCATCCTGCAAGTTTGGAAGTTGCTAAGAAAGTAAATATTAAAAGTCCTCATCACAAGGTAAAAAAAAATTGTAACTGTGTGGTGTCGGATGTCAACTAGACGGAGCGGGGACCGTTCTGCAACAGACACAAGTACCAAATCATTATGTTGCACACCTGAAACGTATGTCAATTATACTTCAAAACAAAATTTTAAATAAAAAACCCCAAAAGCAAAGGTAAGCAACTGTTCAACATTAGATAGCTTTCGCTAATCTACTTTCAAAAAGAATTCAACCCCATTTTCAGCACCACCCCTCCCAGGGTTTCCTGGGTCTTTCATGATCTAAAGCCTAAATCCTGATGTTCTAAGTGATTTCTTTATCCAGTGTCCACTGGGATTAATAACAATGATTTAAGACTGCCAAATCCAAAAACTCTGCCTCTGTGTAAGATTCCCCATTTTAGAAAGAAAAACTGGCTAGCCACTTGTCCTTATTGGAAACTTCATTAAAGGCAGGGAAAAAATACCCAGCACTGGATTAACCACATGCCAATCTCTCACTCACTTCACCTCCTCTCAGAACCACCCTGTAGGAAACAGAGTTGACCCTTAAATACCACGGAGGTTAGAAGTGCTGACCGAGGGCAGTGGGAAGTCGGAGCGTAACCGAGGGTTGGCCCTCCACACTCCCAGCTCCGCTACCCTGGGTTCAGCTTCCACGGATTCAACCAGCTGCGGACCGTGCAGAACCACAGCATCTACCTTTGAAGAGAATCCGTGTGTAGGTGGACTCACAGTTGAAACCTATGCTGTTCAAGGGTGAACTGCATTTTAAAAGAGAAGAGCCGTGGATCAAGAGTTAAGCAATTTACTCAGGAGCAAACCCTCAAGGCACAAAGACAGTGCTCAAACAGTGAGGTCTGGCCCCTGTCCTTGGCCCTCTGCAGTGAGCCGTCCACACCAAAACCAAGTAAATATGAAGAAGTCCAGTGTGAGCAAGTGCATTCTATTCAATTTTCACTTCCGTAACTCAACTTTCATTATTAGCTCTAATTAAAATTAAAGTGAAAACTAGCAAATACAACAGTTTTAAATAGAATTCATTTATATAAGCAAAGATTCCTTCAGAGTAGTTGTTGTCCTTGGACTGTTGTTAACTATTTTAGTTAACTTGTTTTCATATAGTAAACTTTCTGTTTTCTATTTGTCTAGGTAAATCTTACCAAATTTAAACACTTAACATTCTTAAATGTTTTGGAGTTTTGCTGGAAAATAAATGCCTTTTTGTAGGTGCTAATATGCAAAAATCTCACCATGTGAATGTACGATCAACTACAATGTGCATTTCTCTAACAGCCCTCTATGTTGGAAATTTACTGTAAAAGTTAGGGACTTACATCTGGCACAAAAGAAGTTCTCACCGTTTCCCAAATGGAGTAAACAATCAGAAAACAACTTGTTTTATTCAAAATAAACACATGCCATATAGACCCTTCGATGTTGCCGTGGTGACCCAGTTCTTCCTTGCAAAGGACTCAAGACCTAACAGACTATGGAAACTATCCTCCCCAGCGTGTGATTCAAATGACCCATACATCGCTCAGAAATGAAAATTCCACTGACTCTTTCAATAGGTGGCAGTGAAGGACACAGATGACCACGCGAGAAGTTAGTCTAAATCAGGACAGCAAAGCTTTTTCACACAGGGCCAGAAGATAAATGATTTCGGCTTTGTGGGTCACGTGGTCTCCGTCGCACCGCTCACCTGGCGCTGTACAGAAGCAGCCTCAGACAGTGTGTTAGCGAACGAGCCTGGCTGAGAGCCAATCACCTTTATTGACAGACACTAAAATTTGAATTTCATATAATTTTCATGTCACGAAATAGGATTCTTTTGATTTTTTTTTTAAACCATTTAACAATGTAAAGATCACTTTTGGCTCACAGGCCATACAAAAGCAGGTTGTGAGCTGCATTTGGTCTGCGGGCAGTAATTCCCCCCCCCCGCCCCCCCGCCCCGGTCTAAACATATACTGTCTGGACACTTACTTTTTGCTGGCAATTAGGTAACATCTACTTTATTATTAAGTCAGGACGATAATACAAAATCTGCTTAAGGCTTCATCTAAACTGCTGGTGTACACATTTTTAAGACAAAAATTTAAAACTTACTTATGTCAAGATTAAATGTACTGCTAGGCAAACTGGCCAAGTTGCATTTATTTCTTGATGTCACATCTGTACAGCTGTCATGCACACAGCAGGAAACACACCTTGGTTTCACAATGGCACCCGGCCGCACTTCTGATCAGAATACAGCAGGTGCAAGTTCACTTGGAAACACTTACACATCGTGTATGAGTTAAAGACGCTACACTAGTATTTGTAACAGCAAAAGCGTGATTTGAAGGTCCATGTCTAGACCAGTCCTGTTTGGGTTAATAAAAAAAAAAATTTTAAAATGGCCATTTGGGGAACGGGCCAGTATATAAAATGTCTGACATGTAAATATAACCATTTAGCTTTTTAAAAAATAATTTTCAAATTTTAAACCTTTTCATTGAATTGTTACATGGATATACACTGTTATAGCAAGAAACAAATTTGCTATGGGCTGTATTTTTAGCAACTTGGCTAAGTTTAAAAATTTATTCATGAAGCAATAACATTTTTATTAAAGTAAAACAGTAGCTAAATGAAATCTTTTCTTCCCACATTTAATGTGTTGGGTTGCTTCCAAGTCATCCCTGCCCCCAGCCAAAAAACACCAAAATAAAACTGAGACTCACTTGAGTGTTTAATTCAAACCTATATTTGTAGTTTCTAAAATGTTGATCCACAGACCACTTTCTTGTTACACATGTGCACCAGCAGAAACGCAAAGAGAGTCCCGGCTGTCCCTTGCAAAAGGAACGGCTCCTTTCTAACTGTCTTTAAAAGTCCACGTCGTCCGGTCCCTGCGCCGGTCCGAAGGTGGCGACGCAATAAATACCCGGCTGGTCCTGCTGGCGGTTCAGCGGCCGCCACTACCTGCTGTAGGCCCGCTCCTTTTTGGACTTCTCCAGGGCCTTGTCCATGGTCTTCTCGCTCTCGCCCCGACACCTGGGGCAGTACCACTTGCCCTTGGGCTTGTGGCTGAGCCCCACGCAGGAGAAGTGGAACCACTCAATGGGGCACTCGTCGTTGTCGCAGCCGATCATCTCTCCGTAGGAGACCTGATTGCACAGACAGTACGTGGGCTCGTTCGGGTCGATGGGAAGGTCTGCGGGGGAGGCTTCCCTCTCGGCCTTGGCCTTGGAGCGTTTCTTCTTCTTGGAGGCCTTGGCCTTCTTCTCCTTGGGCGTCCCAGAGGAGATGTCCTCGTGGTCGTGGTTATTTGCTGCGTTTTCCCGATTCTCATTGTTGCGCTGTCGCCGGGACCTCTTGTTGTTGGGCTTTTCTGCCTGCGTGATTGTCTCATTTTTTGACTTCTCCTGGCCAGCTCTGCTGTGGCCTGTGCTGTCGCTGACCTCCTGGTGTGCCTCAAAGAGCTCCACGTGGCTGTCCACCTGCCTGGCCCGGTTCTCCACCAGCTCCACCATCTGGCTCACGATCTGGATCTTCTCATCGCCCAGCTCCTGGCTCCGGATCAGGGCCCTCTGGATGCAGGGCAGCACCCTCCTCCTCTGGGCGCCGTCCGTCTCCCGCTGAAACTTCTCGTAATACTCATCCAGTTCCTTCAGGATTTCTGCAACGGGGAAAAGAAGCATTACACCCAGGCCGTAAACGCTACCCAGCCTTCTAACTCCCTAGCCGGTAAAAAAAGTCACCGCAGTGGACGGAATAGCGAAGGCAAGGCTTCCTAGTAGGAAAGCCTTGTAACCTGGAGGCCTTTCTAGCAGGCTTTTTTTTTTTTTTCCTGTTGAAGAAAATCCCTGGTACTAAATACAAATGCCAACACAGTTCCCATTTATCAAAGTGCCTCTCAAAGCTCCCCCAAGGGACTCTGTGTGCGTTCAGAGCACGGGGAGCAAAAAACTCCCTGGACAGGTAACTAAGGGGAAAGTTCAAATAAGGTGAAGGGCTGAGGTCCAAACTTTTATTTTCTGTAAAATTAATGATTATGTACTGTTTTCCCCACTGTTTTTACTGAAATATTATTGTAATAATTTAAGGCCGTTATCCTCTTTATTTTAATGTACTGCCATCTTGAATACTCTATCAAGCTAGAGAATGTGTATTAATACTACTTAGTGATGCAGGGCCTCAGTTTACCAGCCACATCATTTCATCCCAGCACGTACAGAAATATCTCTGTATTACCCTGTATTACTGAAAACAAGAATGGTTTGTCACCATAAACCAAACAACCTAAACTTGCTTTGAAACAAAGGTGACAGATTTTACTTTTGCCTTTACTGCTTAAAACAGTAACCTTTACAGTTAAAAAAGGCAACAGACCTTAAAACATCAAAAGCTAACAAAAAACCCTCAGTACTAAATGTAACCTTCATGGACAGGTTAGAAGACAGTGTATGTGACTTTAAAGTGGAATTTGGCAAATGTAATTAGGCGATTTCTCAAGAAATAAAAGCTGTTAGATAATCTGATTGAAATAAGGAAGGCAAATATTCCTGCCAAAAGTCCATTTAAATACACAGAAATTCCCAGTTATTTTCCCCAAACAGTAACCACTAAATTAAACAGTATCATATTCTTCTCCTGAAAACTTTTTGCAGTCTCTTAAAATAAAGCAATTCTACTCTCAAACTAGGAAATGGGGGGGGGCGTGCATAAAATGTGACATTAACCCTTCAGACCTTATCTTCAAATAGTTACAAAGCATAAACCTAACACTAGAGTAAACACATGAACTTAGGCCAACACTTGGAGCGTACCTAAACGGCACACAGTACTTTCCAGGCTATATTCTTCAATGAAAGAGAGCTCTGAAGACATTTCCTACAGGAACAATGCAGACTGTCTGCCACTAGAAAGGAAGAATGCCAGTCTCATGGTCTCTTGGAGTAATTAATTCTGCAAATAAACAGCTATGCTCAACTTACCCAAGTTCTACTTCGGAGATGTTATATGAGTTTCTGCCATTTTTAAGTGGATTACACATTACAAGACTGTATTACTTGGTTTAGTCAGTAATCAGTTTCTAAAGACAATGTTGGCACTTCGTAGAAGACAATTCTGTGATATCATTAATTTAAAATTTAACAACATATAGCTTCTTTTACATCACAAGCAAGCTTACATCCATGTGAAGCCTCACTGTGGGAAAGAAACAAACCTGTCACAAAATTACCAAAAAATAATTGTTACCTACACAGTGGCATACATTTCTTTAATACCCCAAGCAAAGTCACTGAAGTACAAACATCTGTCAACAGGAACCCTGCCAGCCACCTGACGTCTTCAGTGCCATCAACTCCACGCAGCTGACCCTTTCTCCTAAAAATGCTCCACACCAACATCTCCGTAGGAAAGCAGTGATACCAGGAAAGAATCTAAGGATTAAATAAATGAGACCGCAGCAAAATTTAATCTGATCTGTCCAATTATTAGAAATATATTTTAATTCTACATGAGGACTGCACTAAAGTTCTTTATGAAGCTTTCCTTCACAGGGGCGGGTGGGCAGTTAAAATATAATACTTTCAAAATAACTGAAAAACATTTTAAATTCAAAAATAGCCTCAAATACGATTGGTAAACTAATTATTATCCATCCTTTTGAATTAACGTCCATTCCATGTTTACTAAGCGAAAGACTGTAAACCAAGTTTGCCTTGCAACCAAGAAATTCTTTAAACACAAAACCTTAATTTTTAGAGCCATGGTGCGTATCTCAGCATTTACAGTGAGCCGCAACCAAATGAGTGACTATCATCACGACGGAGGTTAGGCTCAGCAGCTCACTCCTGGCACTGCCTTCGCCGGGCGCCGGGGTGGGGTGGGATGTTCTCCTTCGAACGAGCCAAACGCGCTGAGTGTGTCAATCCCGCGGACGACACTCCGTTTCTAAAGCAGTGAAACAGGCTTCCGACAGTAAGAAAGTAACCTTAAGAGGTATGCCGACGTGGGCGCTAGAGAATTTTAAGGACGAACTTTTTTTTGTTATCTTGAAATGTCCTAAAAGTGCTAACGAACAGTACCGGCGACGACGAATTCCACAAAGACTGGGAAAGCCCTTCATCCCCCGCTTTCGTCGTTCCACCACCAAGCCGTCTCCGAGCTCGGGCGCGCAGGGCCCCCTGGGCCCCCCGAGAAAAGCCCACGGGCCCGGTCACTCACGCTTCCACTGTTCCGCGCGGCCGCACGCGCGGGTCCTTGGGGCCCGGGCAGGAGGCCCGACGGCGTCCTCGGCAGTCCCGGCAGCAAGGACTGGCGGCCTCGCCCTGTCCCCCGAGCGCTTCCATGGCTCTGTGGCGGAAGTGGCCGGGCTGGAGTCCTTGGGGGTTGGGAGCGGGGCGGGGCCGGTCGCGGCCAATGGGGCGGCGGCCAGCGGGCAGCGCGCCCCGCCCCGGGAGCCACTGCCTATGGGGATCGTCCGACCGGAGGGCGGCGGCCAGGCGGGACACCAATCACAACGCAGGGCTAGAGAGCACGGCCCGCCCCAGCATCACCAATGGCCAATGCGAGGCGGGAGGCCGGGCGACCCGAAGACATTCAAATTAACTCGACCTCCTCTCTCCTCCCCGCTCCTCTACGAAAAGAGAAAAAAAGAAGGCGGCGGAAACAGAGACCCATGCCAATCACCGCGCAAGGCCCGCCCTCATCCGGCCCAGCAACCAATGGTTCAGCAGCGGGCTGATAAGGACATTCCATGGGAGATGCCACGGCCAATCACGGGAGGCCGAGGCAAAACGTTCGCAATATGCTAATAAGCCTCCTATAAAAATCGCTGTGAAGCCGAACCTCTGGTAAAGCGCACAGGGGCGCCTTCCCTGCGGGGTTTCGTTTGCGTTGCGGGGCGTGCTGTGGCTTTCCACCTCCCCCCCACTTTTCCGTTTCCCTACTGCGTAGTCCTGTAAACATTAGTAAACTCGGAGTGACTATCCACGTTTCAAATACAGCCCCTAATGCCATGCCTGACCTGGCAGGAAAGTTTCCCCAACAGCCAACAATTCCCAGCGGACCTGAACCCCTCCGTCTCTCTCCGGCAGTCTGGGCGGCCGGGGTTGCAGAGAACGACCCACAGGTCCTCTCCCCTGCCATGTTCCTTTCGAAGCCAGCAATATTTGCCTGCGCCCCCCGAGCGCAGCACAAATGGGCGACTTCCTCGCCCCATCCTCCTTTCCCTCCCCTCCCCTTCCCCACTGCATGCATTGAATAAAGCCCTGGCCCTCCGCAAACTACACCCGGCCGCGTCGCCCCTCACTAGGTGTCCAGCACCGCGGGAGGGCCAGGGGCTGGGAGGGGGCGACCGGGGCTACACCACGCGGAGTACCGACCCCGGACTTTATGTAACACTCAGATTCGGGACTGGGTGAAGGTGGTTCCGGGGATGGAGAGCAGGGCCGGGGGACCCCTCGCCAGCAGCGCCCTCCCAGCAGTCCTCCGCGCAGCCCGGTCCCTGCGCCCCTCAGCCTAGCGACCGTGGCACATCCCTCCCTCGGCGCAGTAGCCTGCGCCCCCTGCGCCCCCTCCCCCGCAGCACCCCGCCTCGTCACTTCACTACAAAGAGCGCTTTGCTCGCACAGCCTGGCATTGAGACCTCTCGTTCCTCCTTCCTCCTCCGTGTCCCGGCTTCGCGCACAAGGACCTTGGCAAATCAAAGACGCTCCAGCCCTTTTGTTTCTTCCCGGCCAGGACCCCGCAGTGGGCTCCCAGCTCCCCAGGCGGGGAGCAGGACTGCCCGCGGCCCCGCGGCGCGCCGCGACCGGCGGGGATAGAGCAGCCGCCCCCGCCCATCCATCCCGCCGTACCTTGGTATTTCGCGTCGATCTCCCGCATCAACGAGACGTTTCTCTGCAGATCGAAAGGCAGAGACTCGATGGAGTCTAGGTAGTCCTCCACATAGTTCACCAGGTGGATCTGCTCCCCGTTGGCAGGGCTCAACATGGTTCACCGAGGTCCCCGGCGACTCGGCTTGGCTTTCCGCTTCCTCCGGCCCCCGCCCCCTCGGAGCGCAGAGCTGCAAAATGCAAGGCTCCCGCCCGCCGGCGCCCCCCCTCCGGCCGGCCCCGCGCCGCTACATCTGCGAGCCGCGCCGCCTGGGCCCGGGGACCGGCGCCTGGCGGGCCGGGCCGGCGCTCGGCGGCCTCGGGCGCGGGCGGGCGTGCGGGCGCGCACCCCGGCGCAGGGGCCGGGGCCGGGGCCGAGCGAGCGCGGGAAGGGGCGCGCGCCGCCCGCCGCGCCGCACTTGTCCAACGTGGAAAACCCAAATACCAGTTTCAAACACTTGGGAAACATTCGGCCCCCCGCACCGCGCATGCGCCCCAGCTCCACCGCCCCCCTCCCCCGTGGGCCCCGCCCCCGCCGCATTCACGCCCCCCACCAGCCCCGCCGAGCGGGGGTGTGGCTTTGTCTGTCACTTTTGCCAGGGCCGGGGTCGCGGGGGCGGGGGGCGGCGGGAGAGGCGCAAACTTTACTAGGAGTTTCGCACTTGCAGGCAGAGCGTGTCGGGCGGCGCTCCACGCTAGCTGGAGGACGCGGGGTGGCAAGTGGCCCCGCCCGAGACTTGGCCGGAACCAACCCGGCAGCGGGACCATCACAAGCCAGGACCACCACTTCCCTCCCCTTGCTCAGCCCCTCACCGGAGCCCGCGTTGCAGCGGGTAATAAGTATGGCGCAGAACAGACTGGCAACGTCAGGAGCCAATCCACTTGCCCCCTCACCTGGACGACCCAATAAAGACGAAGAGGAGGCGGAGTAAGCGCGAATAGCCCCTCCCCTGCTCTTACTACAAGAAACCCGCGTCCTCCGGGGGGTGGAGAGACTGGGCCGGCCGAGCAGGACGGAAGTGGTGGCGCATGCGCATTTGTTGACCAAGGCGGCCGCCTGCCCGCGCGGGAGACCTACCATTTGGCAGTCGGACCACCACTCCCAGCAGCCTCGGCGGCTCGCGCGCCTGCGCGGTCCTCGCCGCCCGCTTTTGTGTCGCCGGCCGGAGCACAGCGCCGAGAGACTTGGAGACAAAGGGGCTCGAGACGAGAGCCGTTCCCCAGGCCGGGCCCCAGCGAAGGGTGGTCGACCCAGATCCATTCCCGCCCGTGCCCTGGAATCCGCTTATGAAGTCCGCGTCCCTACTTGGAAAGACCACCCAAGCCGGGGCGGGGCAGGGGTCCTGAGGTTCTCTCCCGTGCTGCCTCGGCCCCCCCGCCCCTCCATGGCTCCTCTCCCCACCCTAAACTCCCAGATTTGGGCTTTCTGAGGAGCCCCGTTGCCTAGACGACGGGCCCGCGCGGAGCCCCGCCCCTTCCGGCCGAGATCCCGCCCATGGGCGTGACCTCGCTCCGGCTTTGTCCGCGGGGCGCGGGCCGGCAGGCGAGGGTTGCTTCCTGGTCCGCGCTCCGTCGCCTGAGCGCTTCCTTGTTTTTCCGCGGTCTCCTCTTCCCGAGGGCAGAGTTCTTCGCTGTCTCTGACCCTGTCAGGTAGCACGGCCCCAGCCTCCTCACGTCCCTACCAGCTCTGCCCGGGGCCTGCGCTCCTCTGCGGGTGGACGGGCGTGCGGCCTCGCTCGCGGTGCGCTGCTGCCCCGCGGACGCTCCATCGGGATGGGAGCGGTGCTCTGCGGTCCGACACGTTCCCGTGGCTCTCCCGAGTGTCCGGAGAAGCAACGTTGTGACAACCAGGACTGCTGGGAATTGTTAAATCGCTCCGTGTAGTCCAGTAGAATTCCGGGCCAGTCCAGTGTGTGTACAGTAGGCTGTGCTCCGCAGTGATGCTCCTCGCAGCCGTCTGCGGGGCCTTCTGCGATGTGGGTGTCCGTGCAGCACAGACCAAAACTGAGCTGTTTGTCTTTCGAAATGAGTTGTTCACATTGGAACGTTGCTGCAGTGATAAACGACGAATAATACTTATACTTCGAAGTAAATGGATTTGAGCTTCCCTCTCAACTTCTCGTCCCACCAGCACATCAGGAGAACGTTCACGTCGGTATTTGGGAAAACCGTTGTTATTTCACTTAGAGATTCACACTTTTCCAGCTTGGGCCAAGTTTAAAGCAAATGATGAGTCAAGTTTCGTTTACTGGCCACTAGTCTGCACAGAAGACTTTAATACTATGATGTTATGTGGAAACGGATAAAGATTAAATGTTGAACAAGAAAAAAGCATATAAGTAATTTTAAAGTACAATAGCAAGAGATTCTTTTAATCCTTAGATTCATTGGTTCTAAAATGAGTAGTGTTTATCTGAATTTAAGGATAAAGGTGAGCAATAATTTACTCCAACAATAAGCTGGTGGGTTTTTTTCTTTTTTATTCACGATGTCATCTCAGTATGATTCATGTTTTCATGGACTTCACAGACACGTGAAACAAAAAAGCTTCTTACTCATTCAATGAGAAATATTTAATGAGTACCTACCATGTGGTAGCTACTGTTCTATGCACTAGGGATGCTGTAGTGAATAAGGAGCTTACATTCTATCAGACATTTAATTTTTCCCTTGGACTTAAAAGTCAGAAAATACTGAGTTAGCTTTACAGAATTCTTAAAATGTATACCAATGACTTCACAGTTTTCTGGACAAGGTTAGAAAACCAATAGCCAAAACATAATTGACTGATCACAGATTTTAAATATGCCACTAAGGAAAAGTGTTGAATTTTGAAGATACACTGAAGAATCTTGGTTGTTCCAATTTTGTTCTTTGGAGTGTGTTGCAAAAATAGATACTAAATATTTTTTCTAAAGTTAACATTTCTGGTTTAACTGCCTCAGACGCATGGGCGTAAAGGAGATGAACATTCAGTTCTTTATGCTTTGAGGTGCTTAAAATATAAACCCTAACACATTCATCTCAAACTTAAATGCCCTAAACAGTATGCTACCTTATCTACTCTACTCTTGATTTACAAAAATTTGCCTTGAAAGGAAATGTAATGCAGAGAACTACTCTTTGTTGTTGCCATTAAAGACTAAGAAATGGTATTCATGGTATTTCAGAATCATTAATTTCAGCACACTTCCTTTTCTGACCTGGACTGAGAGGTGTCACTTCAAATTAAGAGGAATACCTTTCTCTCTCTCTCTCTCTGTGCTTCAATAAATATGCATCATTAAATAATGGGTATGTTTATCACTGTTTGAGGATTCTCAGAAGACTTAAGAAAAGGTAGCATTAGCTGCCAGCTAAGGGCTGAGCACCTTACAGGACCAGTTTTTGCAGGACAGAAGATACCACTGTTTAAAAATAATCATTTCCTAGGCGGGGAGGGTATAGCTCAGTGGTAGAGTGCATACTCAGCATGTACTAGGTTCTTGGTTCAATCCCCTAGTGCCTCCATTAAAAATAAACAAAGCTAATTACCTCCCCACCCCCTTCCCACCAAACAAGAAAAGAGAAAAATCATCATTTCCTACAGCCAATTAAAACATGCCAGCTATCCAGATTCCTGTGCAGGATTTGGTCCTCAATGTTACTAAATCTGCTTTTAAACTTCTAGCTTTTTCCTTGAATTCCACATGTTCTCACAGTTTGCAGTCAAGCCTTTTGTTCATCTTATTTTCCTGGCACATCTAGTATCTGGATCAGAGCCTTCTCTACCAGATGTTTTACCGCTCAAATCTCCCACCTTCACAACAGGTAGATTTCGACCGAGATTAATTAAGCAACCCTTTTCTGAATTTGGTGGTGGGTACAATGAGAGAGTTAACTTAAGAATTTACAATCTAAAATACTCAGGCAGAGAAATACATATTGTACTAGAAAGAAGAGATAGTTACAAAAGAACATTAAGAGAAGCATGCAGACAGTGGGGAAGGGGTAATGCCGCCGCAGAACTTTTGAGTCGTAGGGGTACAGCGTAGCATTGATGTGGATGGTGGTCTCCTAATTCTAAAGGACAGGCTCTAGCATTTCAGCGTCATGCGTTGGAACACAGTTTACATTAGACTACCGTTTAGTTTCAAATAGAATTGCAGAGCTGGACTCCAGCGATCTTGGGAAAAGGGGTTTTGTTTTTGTTTTTTGTTTTTAAGTGTTCTAGGAACATATACTTGTTTGTCCCTACTTAAGCACTTGCCTTTCTATAAAGCGACCAAAACAAACCAAAAAAAAAAAAAACCAAAAAACAAAAACTGAGGAACTTCTGTGCTGAGTACTGCAAAAGCAAAGGGGATTTCTCCCCCTCCTTTTTTTTGAGACACTGTTTTGCAAGATATGAAAGAAAAAGACGTTTGTCTAGATAATTTGAAAGTAACTTCAAAAGAATCCGCCTTTAAAAAGTCCCACTGAAACCAAATTCAGAGTATTTTTGCTCTCAGAGATACGACAGAACTTCTAACCTTCAAATGAATCCCAAGCAGGCATTTCCTACTACACGTCCTTGATGAACGGGGTGATGTCCTAAGTTCAGTCTTTTCATCTAGAGAGAGAGACAGAGCGTGCTGTGTTGGGGTGCAGAGCGCTTTGTGTGTATGTGCTGTGCTGGGGTGCAGACAGACGTGCCTTGTGTGTGCTGTGTTGGGGCGCAAACGTGCTCCGCGAGCAGGCGAGGACCGGCGGCGGGTGGCCGCCCGGTGAACCAGATCCAGCCGCGCGTGGGCCCGAGCCTGGGTTCGTACCGGGTCAGCTCAGGGCCCCGCACGACCTGCGCTGAGGAGGAAAGGCGGGGCGACTCTGCACGCGGCCTCGGGCTGGGGCGCCTCCCAACCCCCGCCGCTGCCCTCCCTCGCCTTGAGCCCTTCCCCTCCCCCTGCGCAGCGGCTGAAGTGGGACCGCCCGAGGGAGGCGGGACCGCCTCTTCCCGACCACTCTTCCGGGGTGGGCGGGGCGTGACAGGGTCCCTTTCCGGGGTGGGTGGAGCGTGGCCGGACCCCTTCCGGGTGGGCGTGGCCTGGCCTGGGCCTTTCCGGGTGGGCGGAGCCGTCCCTGAGTGGGCGTGGCTGGCGAGCCACTGTGTGAGCTTGCGGCTAGGCCATGCTGCTGACGCGCGGGGCCGGCTCGCGCTCCTCGCTCCTCCGGGCCGCACTGGGCCTGGGGCCGAGGCCGGGGCCCGGGCCGGGAACGGGGCGAGCGGCGTCGGGGGCGCCCGGGCAGGGCTGGCTGCAGCCCGCGGGCTACGACACCGGCGTCAAGGTGTACAACAGCCTCACCCGGAGGAAGGACCCCTTGATCGTGAGCAACGTGGACGCCGTCTCCTGGTACCCGGCGGGTTGGCGGAGCGGGCTGCTGGGGGAGGTGGGGCGGGAAGGGCTGTGGACCCAGAGTTTGCCCAGGCGGAGGCTCTGCATAGAAAGCGGGGTTGAGTTCTCAGGTGGAAGCATTTAGTAAGTAATAACCTACGTTGGCAGCACCTTTAAAGACAGTGGAATAGTCTCAGTGATTCACAGATTTGACTTAAGCGACTTAAGTGAAATAGAACCCTGGCTGTGCATCCTCCAAAAGTGATTACTTTCTAAAAAGACATGATTAGATGATGATCGTGACTGAGAATGTGGTGACCTTTCTTGCTAGTATGTTTCACATGGTGGATTTTAACTTTGTTCCTAGGTATTCCTGTGGACCAACTGTCTACGATCACGCACACCTTGGCCATGCTTGGTAAGTCTCCTTAATTTGATTTTTCACACTTCAAGAGACCATTTATTTTGGAAAGAAAAAGACTTTTGCAGTTTTTTTTTTCATCCCTCAAGTGGCAACTTAAGAATACTGAATAGTTACTCTATTCCAGGGACGGTGGGAAGTATACATGTTGCAGCCTCACGTGCTTCTTGTACCAATTCTAAGCACTTAGTGCCATGTCACAGGTGAGGAGACTCAGGGAGGCAGTGAGGAGCAGTGAAAAGTGACCTGTTTTGGAATCAGATGTTTCTTGTGGGGTTTAATGAGATGTTGGGTCAGCTGGTCATAGGCTATTTCTGGCCCCCATACTTATTTTCTTCCCAGCCTTGAGTCCTGGTTTCTTCATCTTTGAGATGGGGATAATAGTACCCATCTTTCTGAATCTTCTCAATTTTATGAAATAACGCCCATGAAGTTCTGCTTAAGCCAGAACCTGAAGTGGGAAGTGTGTGAGGCTCAACAGTTCTTAAGGATAAGTCACTTGCGGGAGGACACACATTTAGGAAGCGCTGGAGCCGGGGTGGAGCCGGGTGTATCTGACCTCCAGGTGCTGCCTCTCCCCACCTCTTAACTGTAAGCTGCGAAACTGCTGCCACTTTTCCTAATATTTTGTATGTCCTCCTGTACATCTTTTAAACTTGTTATCATTCAGATCTAGATTAAGTGTAAAAAGTTACCTTTATTCAATAGATTTTTTAAATTAAAATTTATTTTTGTGGGAGAGGTAATTAGGTTTTAATATATTTACTTATTTTAATGGAGGTACTGGGGATTGAACCCAGGACCTTGCCCATGCTAGGCACACACTCTACCACCGAGCTGTGCCGCCTCCCCGATTCAGTACATATTTTTAAAAATTATATATTAACCCAGCAAGATCTGAATTTTTTTGTGTGCAGTAACAAAGTAAATGGTCTGGGAGTCCTTTTTTCCCCCCCTCAATTTGGGCTAACTTGTTATTAATTATAAAAGGCATATTTTGATCTCTTTATTGAAGTATGAAATACGTTATGGAAATACTAAGAACAGCAGAGGTTCTTGTTTCTCCAACCTAGAAAACCTCTCCACAAAGACAGAAGAAAGCTATTTTATTACTGGGTAAGAACTGAACCGGAATGGGATGCAGTCCCAGGCAGCCTGCTAAAAGTACTACAGAGACAGAACCGCAGTCTTGCGTAGAGCTGGGTGGGCGCAGCTCGCTGGTTCAGGGAGGTCTGCCGCGTAGAGTTGGGCGCAGGCTGGGCCCCTCCCACTGGCTGATGACCATCACCCTCCTTGAAAACTTCATTTCAGAGAGAAGGCTCCCAGGGCCTTGAAACTTTTCTGAGTTGTGAAACTGACAGAGGCTTACTTCGCCATTACAAGCATTTAGGTGCATTTTAAAAGGACTGAGGGAGAAATTCTGAAAGAGGGGGGAGGGGAGACTCTCCCTTGCTTTCAACCAGGAGAATCAGGCCTTTCAGTCATCGTTTGTACTTGCCCTTACAAATATGGAAAAGAGTGCAGACCTCAAGTGAGCCGGTGAGTCAGTGGTCACGGCTCTTACATTGAGAAACAGAACCTTTCCAACCCCCCAGCACCCTCCCTGGGTGACGCGCGCCAGGAGAACCCCCATGGATGTCTCGGTGGTGACAGCACTCATTCCTCAGGCAGAGTCAATTCAGGATGCCTCTAAAGGGCACCATGAGTTCTGCAGAGGTTGTGGGTCTCGGGGGCAGATGGTCAGGCGTGGTCCACTGCTCTTAAGGTAAAGTTTAAAACCCGTTCGCATTACTTACTCTCCAGGTTCCTGTCTCTGCGTGTTCCCTCTGAATAGCCCCAGCAGCCTCTATTTTAAAGAGACAGACACTTAACAGACACAGCACGTGCCAGGCCGGGCTCTGAATGCTTTACAAACACCAGCCTGTGTAACCCTCTAAGCACACCAGCTGGCGGTGCTGTTGTCCCCAAATTACAAATGGGGACGGGATGCAGAGGGCTGTCAGATGCCCGTGGTGCCCCAGCTGGAAAGTGATGAGTGAGTCCAGGTTCCTCCCCTCGCAGCGCAGCCTCAGCTGGCCCAGCCAGCCCTGCGCCTGGACAGCTGGCGCTCCTGGTGCATGTGGGAGTCCCCCGCGGTTGAGGGAGGGGGCAGCCGCCTGCAGAGACCTGGGCCCCGCATGTGACTTGGCTTCTCATCACTTTGTTTTAGGTTCCTGTTAATTTTTCCTCTTAAATCTCATTTCTTGTAGTCTTTCTGACTCAGGACGAGTGAAGAGCGCGGTGATGGTGATGCTAGTAAGCGCTGATGCTTGCTGGAATCCCCGCTGCCCAGGCACTGAGATTATGTACAGCAGCCCTGGGAGATAGTGGAGTTTTGCCCAGTTCATAGCCTGAGGCTTCGAAAGGCTCCGTATCGTGGGAATGGGTTTCGGAGATTGCTTGTCACTGGAATTTGGCCTCAGCTCTGCTTGGGGCTGGTGAGTGTGGGGAGTTCAAAGGTTACAATAACAAGGCTCATTTTCGAGGGAAAATGATTTTATGAACGCAGATTTAGAGAGGCCATGTGGATGACAGAGATGAGCTGGAGATGAGCTGACCGACCCTGAGTTTTAAGGTTGCTTTTATGGGAAACCAGATTTCTGGGGTTCTAAGTAGGTCTTAGGTTTTAAAGCCTTCTGGTTTCGCACGCCTGCGTTACCGCGGTGTGGCCGTCAGTGAGCTGGTGTTTCAGTGTCCTGCAGTCCTGTGCGCAGCTTGGGCGCCGTCCTGCCTGGATCTGATGGGATTGTCCCTGCCTTGATTTGCTATTATTTGCTTCTCTCTCTTGTCCCAGTGAGACCTTATGCTGGGACGTGAGTAGGGATGGTTAAAGTCTCCGTGTCTTGACTTCCTTGTAAGCTTGCTTTTGAGTCGAATTTTTACGGCTGAATAATGACAGCTCTGCAGTAAAAACCGCTCATGTTGTGTCCTGGAGTTGAGGCGGTATCTGTGCCAGTTTCTCACGCAGACTCGTGGGGGCCAGTCAGTAAGAGGCCCTGCCCTCCTCCAGCTGTCCTGGAACCACCCCTGACTCCACGTGCGCGGCGCTACGTGGCATCACGTTGAATATCACGCGCTCGCCTTGAGGATCACAGTGATGACGTCCGGTATTCAAGATGCTCTAACATTTTTTTCCTTTCAGCTCGTATGTGAGATTTGATATAATTCGAAGGATCCTAAGCAGGGTTTTCGGGTGCAACATCATCATGGTGATGGGAGTTACGGACGTGGATGATAAAATAATCAAGAGAGCCAACGAGGTAAGTGCAGGTTACGCTGATGGGTGCCCTGACTGATTAGTGTTCCAACCCCATCTGACGGTTCTAATCTGTGCTTCATGGGACTTCGCACGTCTTACTGTCCACACGTGGCCCAGCGACAGTGCGGATGCTCTGACAGGCGAGCAGAGGGATGTCCTCCTCCTGGCCAAGGACACCTTTACTGAATCATCTCATTCCCCGGAGGCATCCTGGCCTGAATCCAGGCCCTTCCCTGCCCTTCAGCCTCTGGGAAACACCTCACCCCTCTCTACAGAGGGAAGTCAAAAGGCCACTTTGGGGCTCAGGAAATTTAGCCCTTATGAGACTTAATTTTTTCATTTGTTAAGTGAACAGGGCACTTCTCTTATATCTCATGTGGTATTTATTTAGAGGAAGTTTGGGGGGGAAATTCTAACATAGGGCATAAGTAAAATATTACAGTTGTATTTTTAAGCTTCTACTTCGAAAGGTTCACCTCTCCTGCTTTTTATGATCAGCAACTCTGTCTGTAAAGCAATTATATGTATAAGTGTATATGACAGTCATCGGTAAAGATCTATACAGAATTGTTAAATTATCTAATTTACAGAAAAATTTACGTCGAGTGCTTTGCATTCCTGTAACTTTAAAAATGAGAACATGCATATAGTGTTGTTTTAGTAAACCAGTTTATACTCTGTATTGTTTTGTAATCTGCTTTTCCACTCCCCGCGTTTTGAGTGTCTTTTTCATGTTCTTGAGCACTTAGGTAGCCCTAGAACATTCCATCACGTGGACATTGGGTAACTCACCGTCCTCACTTCTGGAGCCTTGGGTTCCTCCCGTGTTCAGTTGTTTTCTCCCAGATTTGTTTCCTAGAAACCATGTCTTCCTGCTTCCCACCAATTTACCTTTTTAATAACTAGGCAGCATTCCGCCGCGGCTGGCGGCTCGCATGTTTCTAGCTGTTACAAAGAGTGCTGCTGTAAGTTTCTTTTTCCCTCCTCTGTTTTGTTTCCTTAAGTATTTTTCCCAAAGTGGAGTTACTGGGTCGGAGGGTGAGCAGTTTATCTGATATGTGCTGTCACTTTTCTTCTGTCGGATCATTTCAGAGAGCGGTACCAGCAGTGCTGACAGGTGGTTCCAACTTGAAACGTGTTTCTTCACCTCCTCAGCGTGGTGGGGTTTCCCGTTTTGTTCTGTCTGGGTGGGTCGGTCAGTGTGTCCTGGTCCCTTACAGTGGCCTCGACCCGTTTTCAGGACTGATGCTGATGCCCCGGGTCCAGGCGCGGGCCTGTGCCTGGCTTTGTGTGAACACAGGTGAGGAAGGCCGTTCCTGGCCCCGCAGAGCTTGTGTCCGGCGAGGTGGGCGGACCACGGACACATGCTCTGTGTGAGACTGGTTTATAAGCCCAGATGACTTGGAGCTTCCAGGCTGCAGGACACAGGGCGCTGCCTGCACCCCCCAGCCCTTCCGGCACCCGTGCTATGCGTCTCATCCACGTGGCTGTTCCTGAGTTGTGTCCTTTATATAAACTGTGGTAGGAGGTGGAGCACTGTCCTGATCCTGGGACTTGTTTTATCAAACCCCTGAATTTGTCATCGGCAGACAAAGTGCCGGCGGCCGAGGACCCTGCTGTTGCCGCGTCAGAAGCGGGGCAGTCCTGTGGGCCTGGGTCCGTGCTACCTCCCGGGAGTTGGTCTCAGAATGAAGTTGAATCCTGGGACCCCACTGCCGGAGTCAGAGGTTGGAGAAGTGGTGGGTATTGGAAAAGACACACCCCGTTTGGTATCAGAAGCCACTGCAGGGCCAGAAGTGCCAGCATTTGGGGTCGTCACCCCATCTCTGGTTCTCTCTGACCCTTTAGTTCAATCCCCCATCTGATTCGGTCTCTGCCCTGTGTCCACATCCCTTGTCTGTGTTTGGTGTCCCTGGGGTCTGTGTCCAGCCAGTCCACCACCTAAGGTGAGGTCACTGACATGGCCGTGGGAGCCCAGAGTCCAGGCAGAGCCAAGGGGAAGCTGGAGGGCGAGGCATGCGACGTCCCTCTGGACCTGCCGGGACCCAGATGGGGGCAGAACAGGGCCCAGGACTCTCCATGGGAAGGTCGGTCCCGAGATGCTGAGTGGGGCGGATGCCAGAGCCCAGCCTCACTGGCCGGACCTCGGACGGAAGCAGCAGGAGGAGTTTAGTGGTCTCCGGCACAGCAGGTGGGGGAGTGGCTGGAAGCGGCGCCGCAGCGAAGGGCGCGTGCAAAGGCAGACTGGCTAAGGAGGAAGGTGGCCGGGTGGGGGTTTCATCTGTCATCTCTCAGCTGGGACCTGAGGTGCGCAGGTGCGTCCCTGCACTTGGTGGGTGGGGGTCAGCTGTGACTCTTCAGAGTTGGAGGTGGAGTTGAGCATCATGGCTGGGGGGGACCCGAGGGGACAAGTGGGGTGTGTTGGGGGGGCAGTGTGGGCCGTCAGCCAGTGGGTGAGAGGCCAGGAGCCCTGGGAGGCGGGGGATCGGGAGGTGGAGGGGCAGCGGCAAATGCAGGAGGAATGGGGGTTTCAGCGGAGTCACAGGTGTACGAGGACCTTGGTTGTTACTTTAAAAAAGAACTTCTGATACTTAGAATACGAAAAAGTTGGTAGAGTTGATTTGACGATTTAGAGTGTTTAAGTTTTGACACCTGAGCGTTCCCACACTTGCGACATGGCAGGACGCTAATGTGGCAGCAAACGGTCTTTTTAGCTCTCAGGATAGAGTCTTCCTTCAAGATGCTAAATCACGTGCCCAAAACCGCAGTTGTGAGAAATCCTGTTCGTGTTTCAGTCTCCAGCAGAAAGACTGGATACTTTCTACCTGACTTGGGCTGTTTTGGTGATGGTGATACCCTTTGGGCCATCTGCTCCAACTCTTGCTCTTAAAATATTTTAAATTATGTTTCACTTTTCTCAATCACTTCCTTGACTTTAGTTTTTGGCACGGTTTTGTAGTTCGTCAGGGATGAAAACCGAAGGAGGATTTCTAGGGTAAGAATAAAAAGAGACAGGTGTATTTGCATAGTCACATTTGTGTTAAGAAAAGTGATAATCAGTGTCTCAGTGGCTCAAGCCACAGTTACCCTCTGCACATCGGGACACTGGCCTGCGTCGCCTTTCTTTCCAGAAGAGGGCTTGACACCCCTCTGAGCGTCGGGGCTGAGCAGCGGGGCCCCCGGCAGGGGAGAGAGCTGTGCCGAGCTCATCTGTGGTGCTCGGGCGAGCTGAAGTAACGGACCGGGGCCTGTTCCGGCACCGCCTCCCGTGGGTGGTTCTGTGGGGAGAGGGCAGGGCTGGCCCTGCGTATGGTGTGATCCATTGCCTAAAAATGACACTGAAAAATTTTACTTCTGGAATATGATTCCCTGTCCCCAAAGCCAGCAATAGATTAGTGTCCACTTTCAGTTCCACATCACTCGTCAGCATCCCAGCTTCGTCCCGAGGGTCGTGTCCGGGGCAGGAGGAGCCACATGTGCAACAGGACATGCTCGGGAAAGGCGTCCTGGACGTGCCGCTTAAAGCAGTGCGTGTGTCCGCATTATCCGAACTGGACAGACTGGTCCTGGGGTTCACACAGGAGAGCGAAAAAGCAAGAATGACCAGAAAAAGTCGTAGAAGAAGTATTGAGGAGGGAGTAGCCCCACCAAATGTTAAAACATTTTAAAAGCTATGGGAAGTTTTTGCTTTCATATATTCTGTCCCTTTTCACACAGCCTTACTGAGGTCAGACAAACCTGGGAGGAATGACATTAGTGCGCACGAGGTGAGGTGTACAGCCTGCTAAACCCTGCCCAGCTGTGAAGCAGCAGCAGTGTCACGATGGCGACCGTCTCCATCCTCGGCCCCAGGAAGCTCCTCCCTCTGCCCATCCTCCCCCCAGCCCTGCCGCCCTGACCCTGACCCTCCAGTGGGCTTTCTGCCTCCGCGAAGGCTGTGGAGATGAAACATCGTTGTCAGTTACACGAAGAGACAGATGACGGAACACACTAGAAAGCCCAGAAATAGATACAATAAGTGATGGAAATTCATTTTATGATAAAGATGGCATTTCGAATCAATGGGGCAGAGATGAATTACTCAGTAAAAAGTGTTGACAGTTGGGTAACCATCTGGGGAAAGAAATAAACCAAAGTTGAATGTTTGTCTCACAGCCAAATTTGAAGCAGACCAGAGATTTAACATAAAAGAAGTGGAACCACAAATTACTAGAATAAACCTTGAGGCACTTTTTATAGCCTCATGTCGGGGAAGGCTTTTTTAAGTTTGTTTCCAAACCCAGAAGCCATTGATGGGGATAGATTGAGAGAGATAAAAGACTTGCTAAATATAAAAATGAAAATTTTCTGCATGCTGTAAAATAACTATAAAGTTGGAAGACTGAAAAAATGGAAATGCATGCCAGGGATAAAAGATCACTTTTTTAAAAAAGATTTCCTACAATTCACTGAGAAAAGACCGGAAAGACCTGCAGCTCAGTAGAAAAGTGGTGAATTGCAGATGGTCTGTTGCAGGTGGTCCTTAAACGTGTGAGAGGTTCAAGCTCCCTCAGAATAAGAGAAGTGCAGGCTGAAGGTGCAGCCAGGTATGTTTTAGCCTCCACAGTGGCGAAGTCCAGGCGTCGCCAGCCTCGGGCCGGGGGGGTCAGGTTCAGCTTCCTCCAGAGCTGCCGGCAGCAGCCCGCACAGTGTGTGTGCGCGTGTCCTCCACCGAGGCGTCACGCCTGGGCCTGTAGCTCAGGGCTGTGCCTGCCCGTGTGTGTGAAAGACGGCTGGGCGCTGCGCGGGAGAGGGCGGTGTGAGCTGGACTCGGATGTGGGGCACCGTGTGGCCTTAGCCGAGGAAGCCAGGCGCCAGCCGGGCGCGGTGCGCTGGATGTGGGGGTTCAAGAGGAGGGTGCAAACGCACACATGACCGTGATCATGCTCCCAAGACAACTCGGACAGGGTTTGCCTTCTGGCGGGGGCTGGGCCTGGGCACACTGCTGTCACTTCTCTCTGAAAGAATCAGCCACACAGAGATCTAGAATCAGGTAAACACATCGGGCAGTCTGCGGACCTCTGGGCCCGAATCGCATATCATTTGCCACTTCTGAAGTGGTCTGAAGCGGCACACCGACCCTGGGCTTTCAGGCTTCAGTCTTGGTTGGGCTGTTGTCCTCTGAGTAGGTGTAAGCTGGCTGACTTCTGTTTGAGAGGCCTGCTCTGCCCGAGAGCTGCCGCTCAGAAGGACCGACGTGTCTGCGTGCTGTGTCTGCTTAGAAGTGGCGCTAACTTAGTCTCCGTCCACAGAGACGCCCTCGCCACGTGCACAGGAGTCTAAGGGGCGATTAGGTGGGACCGTCTCCCCCTTGCAAACAAAGTCTGAGGCAGAGAGGTTTACTGTGATGCCCAAGACCATGCAGCCAAAAAGGCACTTTGTTCACTAGGTTTATTTCTTCAGTAAATGTTCCCTGGCCGTGGTTTCCAGGACGATTGCCGTTTGAGGGCCCTGGGCTGGGAAGAAGATGGCTTCAGGGTGATGGGGCTTGGGGTGGCCTTCCACTCGAGAAAGCTTTGAAATCCTCCGTCACGGAAATACCTTCACCCTAACACGGGGCCTGTCGCGCAGGGCTGCCCCCCACCCGGAGCAGGCGTAGATGCCGGTGGACGCGAGAGGCTCACGGTCCTCACACGGGCTCACAGTGTTGTGCTCCATCCTGGGCGTGTTTTTCTGCCGAACATTAAGACGTGCTTTTGTGAGCCTTGTCAGGTGTGCCATCCGTGCCAGAGTCCGGAGCCGGAGTACTTGTTCCCATGCGCCACTGCATCCAGAATTCGATGTCCTTCTGTGGGGGTTTTGCTTGTCCCCAGACGCCCAGCCGTGGCCCCTTGAATGCCTGTCTCGTTTCCGCTTCTTGTGCTGTGTTGCTGTCAGATGTTTCCGAGAGATTTCCTCATTCGTGTATTTTTGACTTGTTCCCTTTTGCCTGCTGAGGGCCAGGGGAGGAGTGGGAGCTCGAGTGTCTGGTGGTGGGTCGGGAGGGGTGGCCTCGCAGCCCTGGTCCTGGAGGAGCACAGGCTGGTTTGTAGGGTCTGGGGTTTTGCTTTGAGTGATGTAACGGTGATCATGACGTTGTTAGTTCTTTTTCCTCTCTAACCGGGAGACCGGTCAGTGAGCCTTTTTGACTAGTTAAGCGACTGGTGCAAGCTCAGTGCCCGTGAGCAGACGCCCCATCCGTGAGCAGGCCCGCGCGGAGGCCCGTGTGCCGGGCTGGGGCCCGTGCTCGGCGGCCCGGGGAGCCTCTGTGGTCCCGCCGTGAATACTCCAGACTCAGTGCACCTCATCTCTTTGCAGATGAATGTGTCACCTGCTTCTCTTGCCAATCTTTACGAAGAAGATTTTAAACAGGACATGGCAGCCTTGAAGGTGAGTGGGTAGGAAGCTTGAGCGATGGGGCCAGTGGGGCTGACCTCCCTCCGCTTGGAGCTGGGGAAACCGCCATTTCTCCTGTGCTTTCTTTCAGGTTCTCCCGCCCACGGTGTACCTGAGGGTGACCGACAACATCCCGCAGATCATTGCTTTCATCGAAGGAATAGTTGCTCGTGGGCATGCTTACTCTACAGCGAAAGGTCGGGGTCACGCGTTAAAAGTGAAGACTGGGCGGGGCCCGTGGGATTTTGACAAACTGGACACACATCTGTGGGCTGTTGGAACGTGCTGTGAGGTAGTCCTGGGGTGCCAGGATTAGAAAGGGGTGTCTTGTCTTCTATTCTTAATGGAGGTCCTGGGGACTGAACCCAGGGCCTCATGCGTGCTAAGCACACGCTGTGTCGCTGAGCTGTCCCCTCCCCGAGGGTTTCTTTGTTGACCGGTGTGTGGCACAGGGCCCAGAACGGAACACAGGCCGGTGATGTAAACTCACTTTCCTCTTTTCTTATTAAAAAGAATGGGCTTGACGTTTCACAGAGAACTTACACTTGTGTCTTCGCCACGGCCTGATTCGTGATGTGTTCAGTGCGGCTTTTATAACAGTGTAGTTGTTCGTTCTGGTTTAAAAATGCAGTAAAGGGGCCCCCAGAGGCCGGATGCCAGGTTCTGGGTTCAAGTCCTCACAGTGGGTGAGCTGTGCAGCTTGCAGCGACGTGCGTGTGGACCACTGGACCACTGAGAGGTGAGCTTCACGACTGCCTTCATCGAACAGGCAACGTCTACTTCGACCTGCAGTCCGGAGGCGACAAGTACGGCAGGCTGGTCGGCGTGGCCCCGGGGCCTGTGGGAGAGCCAGGTGGGTGACCTCTGCCTCCCGCCTGGGTTCTGGGGACAAAGCCTGGACCTCCCTGTGCTCGCTGGAGAGTGCGGACGTGAGCGCTCTCAGACGTGGTGACGTTGCCATAAGGGGGTCACAGCCGAGTTTTAAATTTAGTTTGGTTTTTTGGAGTGGAGAGAAACGCGTAGAGTGTGAGGTTCCGCGGCCTCCCTGCGGAGTCTTGCTTCCCTTCCTCCCCTCCCTCCCCGGCTCACCTCTGCACGTGCAGCCCGCCTTCCATGCTGCCGCGTCTTAATGCTCTGCTCATCTTGCTGCTGTCAGATCTGCAGTCCCCGTCGGTATCGTATGCTGTGTGAATTCCACTGTGCATCAGGTTCTGTATGAATTTTGCCGTGTGTTATGTTCCTGCTGTATCTGAATCTCTCCCTATACTCTCTTCTGTTCCAAGGTTTTGTTAGATCAAAGCCATTTTTACAGAGAAGAAATAAGTATATAGAATTACATTAAAAGTACTTTTAAAAGGATACTGCTGAAGAGAACCAAACCAAAATGAGGAAGAACCCAGAAGTCCAGTTGTCTGATTTTCTCTGTCTTCAGGCGTGGTCCTCCTGCCTGGGACCTGTGCCGTTTGAACCTAGTTACTCACGGCGCTGAGATCTCCCCAGGACGGTCTTGTTGCCTCTGCACAGCCTTGGTGTTCTGCTCCCGCCCCGGCTCATCCATGCCTGTGTGGGGTGGCCGCGCCCCTTCAGGAAGGGGAGGGGGAACTTCTGATGCTTACGCATCCTAGCATCAGCAACACTTTTTATTTAAATAGACTTTATTTTTAGAGCAGTTTTACGTTCACAGCAAAATTGAGTGGAAGCTACAGAAATTTCCCGAACACCCTCTGCCCTGCATGTACAACCTCTCCCACGATCGCACCCCACCAGAGAGGGCCGTGGTTCGCGCTGGTGGACCCGCCCTGACACGTCATCACCTGCAGTCCAGAGTTTACAACAGGGTCGCTCAGGCGTTTCTGGGTTTAGGCGAATGTAGAGTAACGTGTGTCCATCATCGTGGTGTCACCCTGAGAGTTTCGCTGCCCTGAAAACCCTCTCTGCTCCCCTGTTCATCCGCCGCCCCCATCCCGGCAAGCACGGATCTCTCTTGTCTCCATCATTTTGCCAGAAGCTCATGGAGTCGGAATCCTGCCATGTGGCCTTAGCAGGCTGGCTTCTTTCACTGAGTAACATGCATTTATGGTTCCTCCATGTCTCTTCATGGCTTGAAAGCTCATTTCTTTTCAGCGTTGAATAATATTCTGCCGTCTGGAGGGACCACAGTTTGTCTCTCCACCACCTGAAGGGCATCTTGCTGCCTCCCAGTTTGGGGGACGTAGACAGAGCCCCACACTGCTTGCCCTGCGACCTTGAACCCTCCACCTCTGAGTTTTCTTACTTTCTGAATGTGATTTGGACTCTGGTTTTTTCTTTCCAGTCTATATGATTATCCTTTTTTTTTTGGAAAAAGTTTCCCTGAATCTGAGTTACTGAAAACAGGAAGGCTGAGAGCAGGTACTGAGCGGCCCGCTGGGCAGCATCACTGCGCTCACCTGCAGCCCACCCGCATCCGGCTTCCTGAGACCAGCCTCACCGCCCCGGGCTGAGAGCTTCTGGCTTGTCAGGGATGGACGTGCTCGGTAGCCTCCCAGCCCTCGTAGCGGGAGAGAAAGTCACACGGATGAGAAGCGTGAGGCTCGCGCTCCGGGGCAGCGCAGCCGGACACGCCTCCTGCCTCGGTTTTGTGGCGGTTTCACGGGGCTTAGTTCCAGATCCCCTCCCACTGATGAACCGTTTGTCGTTGGCAGTTGACTCTGACAAGCGGCACCCCAGCGACTTTGCCCTGTGGAAGGCAGCGAAGCCCCAGGAGCCAGCTTGGGCTTCTCCCTGGGGAAGCGGCAGGCCCGGCTGGCACATCGAGTGTTCTACCATCTGCAGGTGAGGGTCCCCGTTCCTCCGTGTGGTGCTGAGCACTCGGCAGTGCCCGGCCTGGGCAGCAGAGGGCGCAGCGCTGGCCAAGCGGGCTTGGGAAAGGAGTGCAGTGCGGGTGGGAGGCAAACCACGAGACGTTTATCTTTCCAACAGCAGCGCTTGTTCCTTTAGGAGAAAAGCCTGCTCTGTGGTCCAGGTCTTAATTTCCTGGCACACACAGGCCAGCTCTGGGCACCTCCATCTCCCCTGCGGTGGGTGCAGGAAGGCGGCCGGGGGCCTGGGTGAGGGGCTGGACCACTGCCCTGGCCCCTAGAGCATCACCCTCAGTTCCTGCTTCCACCTGCCCTGTCTCCCAGCTCTTTATCTCGGCCACACCACGCCCGGGACGTCTCTGTCTTGGGAATCCCATAGACCTGGTGCTCCTCTGGTCCTGATGCCCCTCCAGGGCCCCTCTTCTGTGTCTCTCCTCTCACCGTCCACGCGTCTCTGCTGTTGTCTGCCGGGCGTCCCCACTGACTGGCTCTGCGGTCAGCCCAGACCTGCCCCATCAGCCCGGTCAGTGACGTTCCCTGGTTTCTGCAGCACAACGGTTTTCTGATTTCAGCGTCTCTGCTGGGGCCTCGCCACCTTGTTTCTGTAGATCTTCCCTGTGGGCTGTCCGTCCCGGGTCTGCAGTGCCGAGGCTCTGCCCGCGGCCAGGTGGGGAGGAGGGTACGGAAGGCAGCGTCCCGCCCGTGCCCTCCTGTGCCCTCTCCTCCCTCCGCAGCCTGTCCCGGGGTCCCCTTCCCGGGTCTCTCGGCTCCGCGGTGCTGGGCCCTGGGCTGCAGCAGCGTCCGTTTAGCCAGTGCCGGGCCCATGAACATTTAGTTTCTAATATTCTGCTCTTACACTTGCCTACAGTACACAACCTTGTGTACGTCTTTCCCGTTTGTGGAGGTGAGGGGTCTCTTAGTATCATTAACTCGTGGATTTGGATACATTCGACGTTTTCAGTTCATTGCAGATATTTATTAAAATAAGCAGTTTTAAAATTAGAAACGGAGGAGGGTAGAGCTCAGTGGTAGAGTGCATACTTAGAATGCATGAGGTCTTGGATTCAATCCCTCTGTTAAAATAAATGAGGCATTAATTAATTATGGAATATCTATATAATGGAATACTACATCACAATTCTAGATGTAACTATTTAATAAACTTAAAAAAATTAGAAACAGTTAAGTGTGATTGAGGCGAACATTTCAAGCTACTGGCTACACCCTAGGGTTTAAGAGCAGCAAAGCCGGTCGCCCTCGAGTTGGCCGTTGCACGTGGGGCAGCTCTCTGGCCGGGCAGCAACGTGGGCGTCAGGAGGGCTGCAGCCAAGAGCAGGCGGCCCCATGTGCTGACGCCACGCTGCCTCCTTTGCGGTGTTGGCTCACCCCCCTACCGGGTCCTCCTGGAACTGCCTGTCCCAGCGTGTTCACCTGAGTGCAGACCCAGAAGGGAGTCTGCCTTTTGCACTAGCCCCCCGCTGCCCTCGCCTGTGGTGGACGTCTGTAGACTCACCTGGAAACACATCCAGGAGTTCCTGAGATGTCTAACTGTCTTGTTAGTCTGAAGCTGGGTAAATTTTTCAAAGGCAGAAAACATTTATTCAATTTCAAATGTAACGTTACCATTAACTATTTTGTTTTTGTCCAAATTTAAATTACAAAAATAGACTTCTGTTCCTTTTCAACTTTCTCTCGTTTTAAAATAGGTCTGACTTTCAGACAAGAATAGAGACTAATACAACGAACATCATGGACCCACAGTTTGGCTGTTAAATCTTAGCGTTGTTGTATGTGCTCAGATCTTTGTGGAAGTAGACCACTCGTTTCAAATACAAGCGAGTCCCCTTGAACTCTTCTCACCAGTGCTGGTCCCTCCCGTCACCTGCTCTCCTTGGTAGCGTTTGAATTTCAAGGACTCAGATTCTGTAGAACCCACTGCCAAGGACATACAGCCCCAGATGACCCGCTTGGCCACTTGGCTCAGGCGTGACCGGTGCATACGTGGCTTTTCCGGGAGGAGAGTCAGCTTTTGGCAGGAACGGACCTCAGTGAGGCTGTGGCACCTTTGAAAGCATCTATCTGTAGCCATTTTAAGAAAACTCCCTGGTGTCTACATCCCAGCCTCACTGTGCTGTCAGCGGGACCGGTGGCCTCAGACCTCCACAGACGCCCGCCTCTCCCCAGTCTCTCATTTCCACTGTGCGGGTTTTTGCATTTTAATTGATCTTTGCACTTTTCATGCCCTCCAGAGCAGCCGCTAGTCAGCCTGGGCCATTTGTTCTGCAGGCACTCAGGGGACAGAGCCGCACAGGCTGGTGTCGCCTCAGCCCTGACAGCTGCAGTGTGTGGTTCTGTGGGACACGAGGTTTTTCGGGAGCGGGTCGCGTAGCAGGGGAGCAGAAATGCCGCCGGCCGAGATGCGTCACTTTGGATTCTGTCACCTTGTTATTAATGTATGGCTCCCAGAGAGTTACATTTCCAAAAGCCAAATTAGAATCTCGATTTTATAGTTCTGTCTCTTCTGTTAAAGTCAAAAAGCCACTAAGCTCTACATATGGAAAATAAGAAAAAGGGATTTAGACGCTTTTGAAAACCATGCATTGCATCCAGGGCCAAGAAAATGATGTCCCTTCACCAGGAGGAATAGCTATGAATTGGGGGTTTTATGAGGTAAAAGCAGAACTCATTTTCCACTGCATCAGTTAAAGTACGCATACGGACTTCAAATCGCGCTCTTCCGTTGTGCACGTTGCATGAGGCTGGACGAAGTAAATACAGGGTGTGGTTTGGGGGGTGTGTTGTTGGACTGGATTAACTCGCGGCTCCGCACTGTGTCTCGCAGCCTGGTGTTTGGAAGCCGCCTGGACATCCACTCGGGTGGGATCGACTTGGCTTTCCCGCACCACGAGAATGAAATCGCTCAGTGCGAGGCCTTCCATCAGTGCCAGCAGTGGGGCAATTACTTCCTGCATGCTGGTGAGTAAAGCCTTCAGATTAACTTGTTCCCTTTCAGCTCTCTTTATCAGTGAAACAGCTACATTTGGAAATACCTGGATCAGATAATAGGTCAAGAAACAGAGTTGTCCCTTAAACTGTCTTTTTTAGTCTTTTTTTTTTTTAATGGAGGTACTGGGGATTGAACCTGAGACTTCATGCATGCTGAGCATGCGTTTTACCACTGAGCTATACCCTCCCCCCAAATCGTTTGTGACCTTGAGTCAATGGGACCTGACCTTCCTTGGACTGGAATACTGAGTATGCCTTTTGGAACTGAAATACGAGCTAATGGAAAATGTTATGCAGCGCTGTTCTCTGTAAGTTTCTTTCAAATGAAACTATTAAGATACTATTCAAATAGTATGATGTAATAATCATGAACATGCCATTCATGAGCTGCAATATCATCACCAGAAGTATGTGTCATCCTCTAAAAGCCCCGCCTTCCATTTCACTGATCAAAAGCCTCATTGATTAACTCCCACCATCGGTTCTCAGAAGGAGATACGACGTTGTGAAACCTGCAGCGTCTTGAGCAAAGCAATTTTGGAATTTCCTGTGACACGTGGGAAGAGTCACGTGTCCAGATTTTGGCAAAGGTCGTGAGGCCACAGTGAACTGATTTTACTACGGTTTTGGAATGGGCAGTTAAGGGCTTTGAGGGGCTTTGGCAGTGACAGGGCGCGGAGGCGCAGATAACCAACATCTAAAACACGGGACATGGACAAGTGCCATTTCTTTAAGTCCCTAAATCAAGGAGATGGGGTTTTCCCCGCGAGGTGGTGTTGAGTGCAGACAAGCTCCAGTTTTATCATGTGCAGCAGCTGCGTAACGTCTATGGTGAGGGTTCCTGTGGGTGACAGTCACCGGGGGGCTGCCTGCCCCAAAGGGCACTCACTTCAGCATCTCGCTGCACCCACACCCCGGGAGTCACCCCGACCTTGCCGAGTTTGCCCCTCATAGAGCCCCGGGATGAAGCATCAGGGATCCTCGAGTGACCCCTCGTCTTGGGGCTGCCTTGAGGTCGTCAGAAAGGGACGAGCTGAGCTGCCATTTCCTGCATGGGAGCTGCCATCTGGTGTCCACTTCGTCTCCTGCGGGGAGCTCGACTGTAGCCAGAATCTGCCGTGATTCTGCCAGTGACGTGACCTGCTGGGTGCGTTCCCGAAACAGAGGGATGAGAGCCTGGTGACCCTGGCTCCATTTCCGCCGGTGCTCACTGGCAGGGAGGTGGGCACCAGGGTGGGGGGCTTCAGCAGTGATCCCAGGTCTCAGCGTGTTCCCATCAGGGCCCACACCTGCCTTCAGAAACCACATGCGATTGTCTCCCCGCTTTGGGAGCCTGCGTGGGGGGAGTCGCAGGTCTGAAGAGCTGGGTCTCAGTGTTGGAGGATTCCCATCCCTGCTCCCAGGTTCCAGGACAGGTGATGCTGTGTAAACTGTCAGGACGTGAGCGCTGGGCTCCCCAGACCCTTCACTGGTGGCTCCTGGGGAGTTAGGGTTTGCTGTCCACACTGGTGCCCCTCAGCGGCTGTGGGTCTGGGGTCTGACGGGCCCTCCGCAGCGCCAGCGCTCAGTCGGGCGTCCGTGTGCACGCATGGCCGGTCTCGTGCTTAAATGCAGGCACGGGGAAGGGTTTTGCCGCTGGGCTTCGTTTCAACGTTCGCAGTCCACGAGGACATCGGAACCTTCCTGGTTCTGCCCTCACCCTGTCCTGGAAAAACAGCCGCGTCTCCTGACCCTGGAGAACTGACGCTTTTTTCCCGAAGTAAATGGTTGGAAGGTTACGTAGTCGGACGTGTGTCGCTTTCCAGGTGCTGCTGGTTTAAAACCCTTCATTGTACTTGGTGTCTGTGGCGTGCTATAGCAATTTACCTATTCAAGGTTATATATTTTTGGAAGCCACATTTTAACCAGTTCTCAGGAAAAATGGCCTTGGGACACCCTGTCCTTGAAGACAGGTCAGGAGAAGGGGAAGAACCTCCTGTTAGGAAGAAAAGGCCGTGCCCTGGACGTGCACCTCGTACAGAGGCAGTCCGGGAGGAGCTCCGGCTTCCCTGTCCGCTCACACACACGGGGATGAAGCAACGCCAGGGTCGGGGCACGTCTGTGAAACCAGCCGCAGCGGAAGCCCCGTCAGCCCTTCCCAGAGACCTGCGCTCTGTGTCGAACCAGAGATGCGCCTTTTCTTCCGGGGCTGGGCCTGCTCCCCAGTGTTTGAGTCACAGGACAGGGAAGGGCCGGAGCTGGTGGTGCCCGGGCCATCGCCCCCCGTGGACCAGGGTCCCTGACGGTCTGGAACAGCGCAGCTGTGGGCCCACCTCCTGGGGGGCCGAGCACGGGGTAGATTTGGGGGATCTGCGTGTCAGAGGGGCAGCGGGTCAGAGGTCCCGTGGCCCCAGCCCCGTGGCCCAGGCGCCTTTAGAGAAGCCCCCACGTCTCCTTCCCTCTGCGGGTGGAAGCACCTTCCTCCCCTAACCCGGCGCAGAGTGAGTGACTGTATTTCTGTTGCAGGACATTTGCACGTGAAAGGCAAAGAAAAAATGTCCAAATCCCTGAAGAACTACATCACCATTAAGGTAACGCGCTTTGGGGGCTGCAGTCTGCGGATGTGTCGTAGAGGCTGACATGGGGGGGCTCCTGCTTCCAGGCTTAAATGGCTCTTTCCCGTCCCAAAAGCCCAGCAATGTCCCGTCCCCGGCTTCCCCGCCGGGTGCCTGCGGCTCTGCTCTCTGCCGCCGCTGCCCACGTCCTCCCTGCCCCCCGGGTTCCAGGATCCACACCCTCTTCCTCCTCCAACCATCTTCTCTCCCGAGTCTAGACTGCTGCCCTCTTCTCCCCGTCCTGCCACCAGCCTCCTCTGGTGCCGGTGGCTTCAGGGTTGCAGCTGGCCTCTCGCCCTGCTGGACAGTCCCCCGTGCTATGGAGGCGGGCGGCGTGTGTGCATCCGGACGAGTTGGGGCGGGTGCACCGAGAAGAGAGCACTTCTGGGACGCTGGGCCCTCCTCTGGGCCTGCGAAGCCAAATTTAACTTCAGCGGTAAATCAAATTGACAGGGGTTGCAATCAGGCCCTGTGACCTAAATACCTGGCCACAGAGAACTGCTCCCACCAGACTTAGAGCAAAGCAAAAGGGAATGCGCCTCACAAAAATAATCCTTATGCACGTAATAGAAGGTTCAGTGTCACCACACCTACAGAGACGCGAAAAGCAGCATGGACTCACTATACAGATTCGAAAGAGCCATTATTTTGCTGCGCTTGCTGCTCTGTGTGGGTGGGGCGGTGAGTGAGTGTGCATGGGTGCAGTGTGTGCGTGCACACGTTTCACTGTTGTTGAACCACCAGGAAGTGCACTGCAGACACCACGTGCCGCTCTGCACGCGACTCATGAAAATCAGGATGTTCCCCTGCGTACCCGGAACACCGGAGACGCTGGCAGTGATTTCTTAACACTAGCAGTTTTCTAGTCCTTGCTCCAGCTTACAGCTTTGGGTTTCACCAGGGCCCCATCGGGGTTCAGGTGTGGCACTTGTGTGTGTCTTCTCAGGCTTTCGTTTGTTTTTTGAATAGCGGTGAAAAGTACACGACACAACACCCGCCACACTCAGGTCAGCTCCGGTTTCAGTTCCAAAAGGCACACTCAGCCTTCCAACCGAGGAGGTGCCCACCTCCCTGCCTGTGCGTGCCTCGCCCCCGAAGGCCTGGAGAGCCTTCCTCCAGCCGACCAGACAGGCTTCACTGAACACTTCCTGCTAGGGTTCCCGTGTTATCCGTCCTGATGTCAAAATTCTCACTTCTTCACGCAGACAGCATGGAAATCAGTTACAGGACGACACTGGTTGGGTTTTATGTTCAGTCGGGGAGTTTTGTTCCTTGAGAACCGTGACCTTGGGGCCGTGTCCACCTGAAGGCCTCGGAGGACCGTGTTGACGGGGAGGACTGGGCCCTGGGCCCCCGGCCGCCCTCAGCTGACTCCACCACAGCCGGCTCCTCGTCCCCGACAGTCCCGTCCTCTCCCCAGGAGCTGCGTGTCCTCTGCAGCCACCCTCCTGCCCGACAGCGTCCTGTCCTTTCGTGACGAGGGTCCCCGCCAACCACAGAGCAGATGCCCCTGGTCCAGGGCGGGGCCGGCCTTTCCCGGCCAGGCCGGGTCGGAACATGGGCGCTCCGGCAGGGAAGCCGCAGGGAGAAGTGCTGACAGGGAGTCTGGACACGAGGGGAAGAGCTCCGAGGGTCCCTGGGTTCTGGGTGTGATCTCAAGCCCTGTGACGAGCGATAGACCCCGAGGGCGCCAACCCTCCCCCACCCCGTCCCCCCCGCAGGACTTCCTCCGGGCCGCCTCCCCTGACGTCTTCCGGCTCTTCTGCCTGCGGAGCAGCTACAGGTCAGGTGAGCCGGGGCGCCGGGCGGCCCCCCGAGGGCGGACGGGGCGCCCCCCACCCCCCGCGGGCGCCGGCTGACCGTGCCCGCCCCCAGCCGTGGACTACGGCGACGGCACCCTGCTCGAGGCCCGGCGCCTGCTCCACGCCGTGGCCGCCTTCGCGGAGGACGCTCGCGCCTACATGCGGGGCCAGCTGGCCGGCGGCCCCGTCCAGGAGGACGTGCTGTGGGAGAGGTGGGTGCCGCCCTCGCTGGGGGGACACGTGGCTGTGAGGAATGGGGGCCCTTGTCACCGCCACCTCGTGTGGACGGAAGGCTCGTGGGTCCGCGGGGTTGGGGAGCCGAGCGGGGGCCCGGGTCTCGGGGACGGCGCTCCAGCCACAAGTGCGCTCAGGAGCCCAGTGCGTCCGCGGGCTGTGTGGCCGCAGACGTGGCAGGTGGCGGGCGCAAGGAGCCCGCCGGCAGCGCGGAGGGGGTGCCCCCAGCCCACTGCTCATTAAAGGGCTCGGCGAGCTCGCCCTGTTCCGTTACATCCAGGCAGAGGGTGAGAGGCTGGGACTGACACCAGAGGCAGTGAGGGGTAGGGAGGCTGCAGAAGCCCAGGCTGGAGAGTATTAGGAGGGGCTTGGGGTCATCGGGGCCACCAGTCTGATGGTGGCCAGGATCTGTGTACTTGGAGCCAACGGGGCTTGTCCTCTGTTCCCCAGGGATCCCCAAGAGGGGTGAAGAGCCTAGGACTCCCTCAGGGCTTGTCCGGAAGGGGCACTCAGGGGAGATGGGCGGGAGCTGCCTGCTGGTCACAGCAGTGGAGCCCAGGGGACAAAGCCTGGGGCACTGGGGTGGGGCTTCTGGGCCTTGTGTGTCTGGGAGCTGTGGGCCAGACTCAGCCACCCTCAGGAAAGCAGGTGTGAGGGAGGGACAGGTGAGCACCCTTCCGTCTGGGACAACCAGCAGCACTGCCCATGAACAGGTGTGCAGAGGAAGGTGGTCCGTATCAGTCAGGGAAGGCCACGTTACAATGGGTAACAAACAGCCCTGGATCTCAGTAGCAGAAGCGACCAAGGTCTTTTTCTCCCTCATGGTCACTCAGGCCCAGGCTGCAGGGACAAGCTCAAGGGCTCTGCCCAGTCCTTCCCTGTGCCTGGGGAACAGGGAATCTGAAGGAAGTGGGGTGAAGACCACGGGAAGTGGGGTGATGGTGGACAGTAGGGAGTTAGTACAGAGGCACAACCTTGGACGGGCCAGTGGCAGACTCAGTAGGAGGGCAGGACAGATGTGTGAGTGAAGGGGGCCTGATGGTGCCGCTGGAGACCAGGAAGAGGAGGGCAGGTGAGGAGGTGAGAGGGTTGGCCGTCACTGCAGACCACTTCTGGGTGTCCTGACAGCAGAGGGAAGGGGCGGAAGGGCTACCCCGGGCGGGAGTCCAGAGGCTGAGGATGGAGCCCCCGGGGGTGTCCATCCAGCGGGACTGGCCAGCGCACTGCTTCTCCTGCCACCTGGCCGGTCCGGGGATGACCCCGTCTGCTCCTTTCCCCAAAGCCTGGGCCGCACCAAGGGGGCCGTGCAGGAGGCCTTAGCAGATGACTTCAACACGCCAGGGGCGGTGGACGCCGTCATGGGCCTTGTCCACCATGGGAACAGACAGCTCAAGGCGGCCTCAGAGGTAACTCCCAGGACACGGCGGCAGAGCAGGGTTTGTTGGCCTAGTTTTGAGGACAGAGTGGGCGTCACCTTTCTGGCTCCCTGAAGCGACCTGTGTCCCAGGGCGCTGCCCTCCAGGCTTTCCCTGGGTCCTGGGTCACCCCACCCTGGGGCCACCTCCTGAGCCAGAGGGGTGGCAGTAGATCCAGGTCGGGGGTGGTAGGGAGGCCTGGCACGTGGACACAGGAGCATGGGACACTCCAGTCGCCACGTAAACTTAGTGGAACCTGAACTGGGGAGGAAGCTGTGTTGGGGCCCAACTGCCTGCACCCACTGCCCTGTCCATCCCTGGGCCCTGGTGCCAGGCCGTTGGTGGAGGCTCATGGCCCAGTGACATCTCAGAGGCCCACCTGCTGACACCGCCACCCTGGGGCTTGGTGCCAGAGTGAGTGTGGGAGACATGGGCACTCGGGTGGTAGCCCCCACGTCACGGTGGGTAAGCCGAGGTGGGGACACAACGGCTCCCGCGGTCGCCTGCCCTGTCATGAGCATCTCCTGTGGGGCTGCATCCTCCCTGCCCGGCGCTGACCTGCCCTTGCCTCGAGCGTCCTCTGCCTCTAAGGAGCCTCTTCGGGGGCCTTGTCCCAGGAACCCGGTGGTCCCAGGAGCCCCGCCGTGTTTGGCGCTGTTGTGTCCTACGTGGAGCAGTTCTTTGAGACAGTCGGCGTTTCCCTGGTGGACCAACAGGTACGCCGTCTCTTCCTGGCTTTACCCACGTGCTGGTGGGACAGCCGCTTCCCCTTGTAAATGTTCCCTTTGATGGGTAATTACAAGGCCAGACTTATATATGTCCTTAAGATTTTTCACGTTCCTTAAAAAGTGGACACACTCAGCTAATATTTATGAACTGGAATTACGACGTTCTGAATAGAACGTCGTCGTCTCAGCTGCCGTGAGGGTGTCACCAGGGCCCACACACTCACCTCCGTAAAGAGCCTCGGAACACAGGTCAGGCTACAGGGCAGTTTCTCCCGAGCTGCCAGTGAGCGCCCGCCTGACCCCACCGTGTCCCTACACGTGGAGTCAGACCCGCCCAGGCCGTTGTTCTCCTCGGGGCAGAGGCCCCGTCCAGGGCCCACTGTGCGTTTGGTCCCCTCCATCTGGAATGTTCTTCGGCCTTCCATGGCCTTCCCACCCTGACACCTGACACTGGTGCAGGTCCCTCAGGAACACGACAGGTGTGAGGCCTCCCTCAGGGGCAAGTTCCCGTCTGTCCCAGGCTGGGGCGTGCACCGTGACCACGTAGTCGGGGGAGGCGGCCCCAGGAGTTACTCTCCTGCCTCAGACGCCACAGAACCCGCTCCCTGTTGGACTCCCTCCGTTCCTCACGTCCTCATCCATTCAGTGGCTTAATCTGTCACTGCCCCCTTTGACTCATGCTGGCAGGGCGCCTTGGCGCTGGCTCCCGTGCCCCACGTGGCCCCACCCGGCCCCACCCCTGTAGCACGGGCTGATTTCCCGCCCTGGAAGGTCCTGGCCGTCTGGTACTTTCTCCGCACTGGGCAGGAGTCAGCCATGGCTCCGAGGAGCTGGGTTTCAGTAGACAGTGCTCAGGGGTGAGGGTCTGGGTGCGGGGTGTGCTCGCCACACCGGCCCTCGGGGGACCCTGTACAGACCAGGCCCACAACCTGCATGAACGGGAACCTGGGGGTCGTCACCCTCCTCCCCTCCCAGATGGAACTCCTCTGAGCGGGAGGCCCCCCACCCCAGGATTTACTCACCCGCTGTTCTGCCCCTGCCACCCCTGCCTGCACTCCCTCACCCCCTCAGCAGGCACCTCCTGCACGGACGCCTCCGTGGCTCTGACACCCCAGGCCAGGGCTCCCCGCCCTCCCCCTAGGGCCCACCTGCTCTGCCTTCCCTAACGGCTTTAGGATTGTTCAGGATGGGGAAAGGAAAGGGCCAAAACCATCACTTTAGAAAAAAAAAAAGTGTGAACAAGTTGTTAACGGGGGAGGTCTGGACTGCAGATGGAGTGAGCCTGCCCCAGGCTCCCTTGCAGCCCCCGCCGGGTCACCCGCTGCGTGGCCCTGAGTGCAGCCCCGGGCCCGTGCCCGGTGAGGCCCGGCACCCAGCTGCCCCGCCGGCAACGCGTCTCCTGGGACCTTCACTGCTGTGTGCGCCTCTGGCCTTAACACAGACTTGAGCACCTTTGCGATGATTCCGCTGGGTTTGAAACATCCGTCGGTTTCCTGGTGACCGAGGTCCTTTCCTGGGCGGTCCAGGGCCCGTCAGCAGGTCCACGCCAGTCTCAGGGGACAGATCTCTGCGAGTCTGCGTCCACTTCCTCGGGAGACTCGAGTCTGTGCTGCTGCGAGGAGGCGCACCTGCCCCGGGTCAGAAGGCGCTTCCTCTCCCCCAGCTCAGGCGCCCCAGGAGCCTGCTGTGGGCTCAGGTTTCTGTGACAAGAACTGTCTTCTGCCGGGAGAGCAACCTGGGGTCGTGAGGTTTAAGGAGTTTAACCCTAGAGTTGTCCATGTGGGGGAGGATGCCTGGCAACTAGGAATGGCTCTGGTCCCCCCAAGCCCAGAGCCTCCCAGTCCCCGGCTGCTGGTGGGGGTGGGGGGCGGGGTGTGTGCACACCCCACACGGGGCGTCGACGGCTTAGGCGTGTGGTGAAGTGAGTGGGTTTGGTTTCCTGAGTTGACGAGGCTCAGACCTGCAGGTCCTGCCCAGTAAACTGATGAGGGGCTGCTCCCTGGCCTAGGGTTGGGGGAGCGCCCTCCCAGACTGTCCAGCCTCCCCAGGGGACGGCAGGAGCCCACCCTCCCTACCCCTGTGGCCTAGCTCAGGGGCTAGAGGAGGGGAGACACCCCCAGCTCCTCTCCCCACTGGGGAGGCAGGGCATCGCGCCCACAGGCCCTAGGGGGACATGGCCACCTGCTCATGCCCCCCTCCCTCCCGGTAGTGTGCTGCAGGGGCTGGCAGCCGGGCCGCGCTGCACAGCGTCGTGGAGGAGCTGGTCCGGTTCCGGCTGAAGGTCCGGCAGTTCGCCCTGGCCACGGGAGAAGCCTCTGGGGAGGCCCGGCGGCAGCAGCTCCTGCAGAGGCGGCCCCTGCTGGAGGCGTGCGACGCACTGCGCAGGGACCTCGCTGCCCATGGCGTCAGCATCAAGGTGAGCCACTGCCCAAGCCGGGCCGTCCGCCTGCATCAGAGTCACAACCCCGACGCCCTGCTTTGTGGAGCTGCCCTGGTGGGGCAGGGGCGGCAGCTGTTCCCTTTGGGGGCCAGGCCTCGGAAGCACCAGGTGGGCCGCCATCCTGTCACCCGGACCAGGCTCTCCCCACCAGGGCTGTCTTCCTCCCCAGGACAGGAGCAGCACGTCCACGTGGGAGCTACTGGACCCGAGGACAGGAGACCCCAAACCAGGGAGCTGAGGACTCGTGAAGCCCAGTCTGCCTTGAGTCACGATAAAAGTTTTATATTAAAGTTTCCTGTTGTGGCTGTTTAAATAAACGATCCATCCATTGAATCTCTTTGTGGCTCCGATGGCCACAGCAGTTTGGCAAAACCACCTCAGCCCCACCGTCGTCTGACGCAGCCTAGCTGGTCCCTGGGCCCGGGCCCTGGCACTGGCACTGTGCAAGGACTGTGACCCAAAGACCAAGATGTTAAGTCCTACAGTGGGTCCTGAAGACGTCAGGGGATGCAGCCTGTACCTCCGGTGCTGGGCGGTGCTGGCCTGGGGGTGGGCACCCAGGGGAGGTGGTGCTCCTGAACGTGGTAGCCCCCCCGCCTCCCCCAGGGTTGCTGACAGTTTTACGTTTATTTTTCTGGTAACAAAGTGACTTGGTGTCAACCACAGAAAACACAGCAAAACATAGAAAGGAACTCGATTTCCGCTGACGCTCCTTTTCACCTCTGTTCTGTTTCATCTTTTTTAAGCAGCTGGTTCTTGGGGTAAATCCTTGGCTGCCTCTGAGCAGACGCCACAGGGGCCAGGGCTGTGCTCAGGAGAGGAGTCTGGGTGGCAGGGGAGAGAGCATGACCGTGGGGACAGGTGACCGAGGGCACCGCAGACTCCCTGACTGGTGGCTGGCAGCCTCGCTCAGTCTCCGCACTTGTCACAGGTGAAGGAGCTACACTGAACCAGCAGGAAACAGGGTGACCCTCAGCTCTCAGACCCAGGCCAGGCCACCCTCCTGCCCACCACTCTCAAGCTGCCTCATCGGCAGCCACAGCCCCGGGCAGCACGGAAGCACCCTCACGGCGCTGCTGTGGACAGCCCAGCCCGGCAGCCGCGTTTATTCGGTCACTGACCTGCGTGACCCTGAAACGCCGCGGTGGTCCCCGTCTACATGAGGCCTGTTCAAAGCTGACCTGTTACCAGTGACCCAGCTGGTGAGCAATGGAGCAAAGACCCCAGACGGCAGGCGGGCTCCTGACAACGAGTCGTGCAAACAGGGTCCCTCTCAGAGCTGCTGTCCGATGGCCGGGCGCCCGGCCCGACCCCAGGGCGCACTTGCTCTCCTGGCCTCAGGGAAGCCCCCGGGTGGGGCGTGTCCAGGTCTCTAAAGGACAGGGAAGCGGTGACCTCGTTAGAAGTACGGCCCCGGGCTCCTCCCAGCTCTTCCAGCAGAGGGGTCCTGCCCTCAGGGCGAGAACACGGCACTTCCCGCGGCTGCCTCTCGGCTCACTGGTTGCTGGTTGGCAGCAGTGAATCCACAGCATCAGACATATGGGCTGACATATTTTTGTCTCCCTGGTATTTGAGAACGGCCTTGCTTAGGGCTAAGTTGAAAGGTGGATTCTGGGTGTTTGAAAAAAATACAAAACACTCTACTGAGATAAACCAGATCTGCTTTTAACACAAACCACGACTGAGGTGTAAATCCCCAAAGGAGAAGCCAGCCACTCAGGCTTTCTGGAGAAGTTCCCACAGAGACGGGGAAGCTGCTTCACAGTCAGACGTGAAACCACAGTGGCAAACATTTTTAAAGGAATCTCGCAAGTTCACAGCTGCTTAAAGAAAGATCTGCCTGGGGAGAGGTGTCTGACCACAGAGCATGAACTGTAGACAGGCTTACAGACGTGGACAGGCCCTGCCCTGGGGAAGGCATCACCAAGCAGATGAAAGGACATTCAGATGCACTGCTGGAACCAACGCCGGGGAGAAATGCGATAGAAAATGAGTCACTGACCCGCCCACACAGACGACCACCCGCAAGCTGACCCAATGCCGACAATTCACCATCGAGCCTCATTTACTGCAGTTTCAGAGAGAACGTCTTTAATGGAAGCTGAACATTCTCAAGGCCACGTCCACTCTTGAAGCAGAGGGGCCGCTGTCCTCTGTCAGCAGGCCTGAGGACAGTGCTCAGCCCCCACCCCCAGTGCCGTCTCCCACCAGACCAGCACCCAAAGCCCCGGACGCCCCTCCCACTCGTGGGGCTGTGCAGGGGCCGCCAGCTGCCAGCCGACTCTGTGCCGACGCGAGGAGAGGCAAGCATCCCCACCTGTGCCCGTCTCCTTCTGTGGCTTCCCCAGGTGCCTCCGGAAGGACTTCCAGGCTCTGAGAGATCACTGCGTTTTCTGAAACACTCCCGCCAGTTAACCAGGACCGCGAATGCTTAGTGCTTCCCCAGGTGTCTCCAGCCTAAGCACTGTTCAAATGAAGGCCACATCCTTTGGGGGCCTCAGTTTGAAAAAGAAACATTACTCTGCACGGAGACATTTGAAAACCACTGACGGGACCCCCCCTGCCATGAGGAATGTCTGAGGAGGGAACCGCCTGTGTAACCAGGAGCAGCAGGAGGCCGAGGGTGGAGAGGAGGGAATGGCGCGGGGGCGCAGCAAACCGGCCGCCGCCGCAGCCGGGCTGCTGAGAGCCGGCTCGTTCTCACATGCTCTTTTCCGTGATGTCACTGAGAAGCTAAGAGAAGCCCAGGAACACGTTTCATGACATCTCTAGGTACACTCTAGTTTAGCAGGAAACCGTTGCATTCCCAGTTCTGACATTCTCTGCGTGGACCATGTCGCTGGGACTCACGAGGCTCCCGGGGGCCCGGACAGACTGGATGCGGAGCTCGGGTCTCCCCATCACAGCGCCCGCTCCTCCGGCCGCGCCCGCTCAGGTTTCAAAGAGCCTGCTGAATGCGGGCCCGACCTCGGCGATCATGTCCGTAGTGGTGGTGGAGCGGCCGTGCTTCTGGAAGGCTTGGTGGCTGCACTGCCTCGTCAGGGCGCATGCGCCGAAGGCAGCCACCAGGAGAGGGCTGAAACTGGAGGAGGGAGAGGTTAGCGGGGCCGTGGCTGCTCCAGGCTCTGACTGTCCCTCCTGGGTCACCCTGGGACCCCAAACGGGCAGTTCCAAGTCTGACGTGCCTCCGAGGCAGAAGGCGGCCGTTACCGGTAACCACTAACGCCGGATGCTGGTGTTCCCGACAGAGGCCTCCCAGGCACGCCTGTGCACCAGGAGGGCGCCGAGGACACAGCTGGCTCCCCTGGTGAAGGAGAGCTCTCTGCTGTCGCAGGGCGTGAACAAGCCCAGAGATCTGGGGTGGAGCGTCCTGCCCCGATACTGGGCCCCCACGCTCTGTCTCCACATGCACCCACTTCACCAGGTGTCCTTCCGACCCAGGACACCCACCACTGTCACCATGGTGGGTGCAGAGAGGTGCCCAGACCCCCGGAGGGGTGGGGACTGCCCAAGATCACTCGATGCTGACAACAGAGCCCACACCTCATGGTTCTGCTGCCTCCTGGAGAAACCCCTCTCTCAGGATGAGCCCACCTCTGCCTGCGTGCTCTCCCTGGCAGCGCCTGGGCAGAGGGAGCACCGCAGACCTCCCGAAGCGCTCTCATGCCCCAGAGCGACAACTGCCCAGCCCCCTGGGCACTGACAGGCCGGGTGGGGCCCAGACCTCGCATGGAGGAAAAGCTCCCTGGGGGAGAGTCCTGGGACAACCCCTCCCTGGAACCCCCTCCACGTGACTCAGGCATTTCACCTGAAACACGACGCGTGAGCAGTGAAGACACAACTTACCCGTCTGTTCTCTCGGGGCCGGCCTGGAGGGCCCAGTGCACCAGGACACCCAGGGAGCCGGACAGGAGGTCCCCCTGCCCCCCGCACCTGCGGCCACTGCCCTCCTGGCTACACTCCAGCACTGCGGGGCGGGGGGAGGGCACGTGTTAGAGGAGGGGCCGCCCAACGTCACCTCACTCTTCCCCGCCGGTCCCAACACGGGGGCCACTCTGCTGGAGGGACACGGCTGGCAGAGCGTGTGCGTGCATGCCCGCATGTGCGTCTGCACGAGGACCTCTGGAGCTGGTGCCCACACCCACCGGCCAACACTTGGCACGAAGCCCTCAGCCACTCACCCTGCTCGCCATCAGAGATCACATCCCGCTCCCCTTTCTGGACCACGGTAACGTTCCCCAGGGCCTGGCTGAGTCTCAGCACGGCTCCACGGCGGTCCTGGCCGTCCAATGGGTCTCCCAGCTGTGACGGCACCCCAGACAGACGCAGTTGTCATTAGGCAGGGAAGAGCCCGCCACCCTGATCCCAACTCCTCCGGGGGCCACCGGGGCCCCACTACAGAGCCGTGCTCCATCCACCGGGGGAGGAGGCCTGGGAGGTCCCAGGGCTCAGTCCTCCAGGCGGAAGTGACGCCAGGGGCTTGGGCAGAAATACTGCGCCGGTGCCCACCCCTACCTGCCAGCGCGGAGTTCAGGACCACTGCCCATGGCTTGGATTTTAAGTTTGCCAAAGAGATGCAACTTTGATAATAAGCAAACATCTGTGGGCACTTCATGCCCTCTGGGTTTACACACACAGCTGACCCCTGAACCACGCGGATGCGAACTGAGGTGCCACTTGTAAGCGGACTGCATTCCGTGGTGAACACTGCAGCAAGGCACAACCGGAGGCTGGCTGAATCCGTGGCCGCAGCACTGAAGAACCGTGTTTATGGAGGGCCGACTGTGAACTACACTCAGATTTTCGACCGTGCAGGGTTGGCACCCCTAACCTTGCACTGTTTGAGGGTCAGCTGTATTATTTCGTCCTCACAAGCCCTACGACACAGACTCCATCATTATCCACATTTTACAGAGGAGGCAACGCCAGGCAGGGATGGACCGATCCACCCGAGTGCATGGTGGCAGGAGAGGCGGCTGACCCCAGGGCCCACCGCCCACCTCTCATCCTGATGGAGGACGCCACATCACACACCAGCAAGAAAGAAAAAGGCAGGCATGTGGGCAACTGCGTCCCTTGACTGCACATCTGCCCCACAGGTGCACCACCCTGGGTCCAGGGCCAGCGCCCGTCCCTGTGCGGTTGGCCGACTCACCACAGCCTCGGAGAGTCTGCTGAACTCCACGTGGTTGGGGGTGAGCACCGCCTTCTGGTAGCCCCGGATGAGGGCCGGCTGCTGGGCAATCAACCACAGCCCGTCCTGTGGAGAAGGACCCTGTTAGTGCAGGGCCGCGGGGCCGCAGTGAGGAGGGGCAAGGGGCGGTCACACTCACCGCGTCGATAACGACGGGGATGCCTCTGGCCTTGGATGCTTCCAAAATGTCCTGCACGGAAAGAAAGCCAGGCTGAGCACTGAGCCCTCACCTCTCAGGAAAGGGGAGAAAACCCAGCAGCCCATCAGCAAACAGAAAACACAGTAAATGTAAAAAACAAACAGAAAAGACCCACAAGAACCAACAGCGTCCCTCTGTGAGGCCGGGCACTGGGAACTCTGCAGCTGTGAGCCCTGCCCTGCCGGCTCGTCTGTGATGGGGACTTCGACCGTACCTGCTGTCCCGTGCACTGTGCCCCACTGGGCACCCCAAAAAGCGCCACAAAATGTGGTCTCAGTCACCCCTTCCTGGGAGGCACAAGGCCTGGGAGCCAAGCATCCCCAGCGGGAAGGGTCGCACTGGGAGAACATGAGCCTGACGCCCAGCCCGGCCGCCGCTCTCGGCGCTCAGCCGGACGCTGGGACTCGCGTCACGTCGAGAGCGGGAACGCGGGGCCCCAGAGCGACTTCCTCCGGCCACAGCACAAAGGAGCCAGTGCCCCGGGAGCGAAAGAGACCCCCCGCGTCGGGTCCAACTCTGCTTTTAAGTGCATTACTACCCTTATGCCCAGTTTCTCCTCTACCCCCAACCCAAATTCCATCCATCTCAGCTCTTCCGTGAGGCAGCACACAGAGTAAACAACAGAAAATGCAAGGAAAACGCTCTGTTCAGACTGTCTGAGATCGAAGAGCTGAGTCCACGGGACCAGGTGCAGTTAACAGCTCTACATGTTACCTTGACGTTGCTGAGAAGAACGTCGTCTCTGCCTAAGCCAGGGCCCACGACCAGGGCGTGCAGTCGGGGCAGCCACTTTTCCACGTCATGAACGGCATCAGGGCTGTCCCTAAAAAAGGAAAAGAAGCGCAAAACAGTTTACTTACAATTTTCACTTGTTTACTTTATTAATGGAACTACAGATTTTTCCAGATTTTCCTCCCAATGTCCTTTCCCTGTCCAAGGACCCAAGACACGACCCCATCAAAGATGTCTAGCTTTCAACATTTAGATGCCCTCGAGAGCATTCTGCTAAGCAAAGTCAGTCCAAGAGAGACAAATAGTGTATGATCCCTCTTATATGTGGTGTCTTTAAAACAAACAAACAAATGAAAAACCACAAAATCAAGCCCATAAGATACAAAGAAACTGGTGGTTGCCAGTAGGGCAGGGGGAGGGGAGGGAGGGGTGTGTGTGTGTGTGTTTTAAAGAGTTACAGGGACCTGACGTGCTACACTGTGGACAAATCTCAGATAACATGATGCTAAGGGAAACAAGGCAGACACACAAGACCTCATGTTGTGTGACTCGTCCACACTGTCACCCACGGCCATCTGTCTGCCTCCTGTCTTCAGACCTGGGCTCGATACAGTCTCCTCATTTCCCTGGACAGAACCCATCACTGGCGCCCTGCACCGCGGCCCTGCGGCAGACGCCCCGTCCCCTCCCCCCCACCGTGCCCCCACTCACAGGACTGGGTGGACAATCAGCTCTGGGCTATACGCCTTGATCACGGGCGCGGCCTCCTGGGTGCAGAACACGTGGGACAAGTCTGCGCCCTGAGAAGGAGCATAGGAGGCTGACTCACCGCGGGGCTCGCTCTGCAGACGCCCCAAGGGGTCCTGGCTGTGGTCCCCCGACCCAAATTGCGCAGACTGTAAAAAAGAAGCTCCTGCTGCCACGGTTAACCCACAGCTGGGGCAGCGCCTAAGGCAGGCCTCGGGAGGAGCGGGCATCTGCTGCCAGCCCAGCCCCGGCCGCGCCACTGAGGTCCTCAGGAGCAGCACGCCTCGGAGCATAGCCGCGTCCCGCGCCCTGTGCCCACGGGGCCCTCAGGACTCGATGAGGCAACTGCCAAGGTTAAGCGACGCCAACTGCTTGTGCCTGGACTGAAAAGGCAGCCGGGGCCACTGTGGTGAAGAACGACTCTAATAAAACTCCAGTTTAAAATGAACCCGACGAGGGGGGTACAGCTCAAGCGGGAGAGCACGACGCTCAGGAAGCCAGAGGCGCTGGGTTCGCCCCCCAGGACCCGCTCCGAGCAGGAATCAAGGAGCAGATCTAATGACCTGCCCCTCATTAAGTGAGCCCAGCCCGAGGCCCTGTGGCCGCACGAGAGGTCGGGGCGGGCTTGAAGGTGTGTCCCCTCCCGGTGATTACCCAAAGACGTTATTTAGATTTCTATCAGAGAGCAATTGCTTCAACCACATGTAAATAATCCAACTCTTTATGAGACACATCCTAAAAAAGAAGCTGTAAGTAAACATACCACTTTGAGAGCTGAGATCGCTGCGAAGTAGGGGGCCCCCGTGTACCTGTGAAGAAGGTATCAGTCAAGCACTTCCGGGCGTGGGGCGTGCTCACTGGGCGTGTCAATAAATGACAGACGTGAGGCACCCGCACAGGCCTGGCCCTCGGGGGTAGGGGGGGTCAGGAAAGGGGGGATGAACCTGGCTCCCAGCCAGAAAAGCCGTCTTTCACAGGAGGCCCCTGCACCGGGGAGCGGCCGTGTGCCTGCAGCCTCTCAGTCACGGGACGCGTCAGCTGAAGGCTGGAGGGGCGGCTTCGGGCTGGGGTGGCGGTCACATGGAGGGCAGACTTATCAAACTGCAGATTTATAGTAAGTGCAGTTTACTGTACACCAACTGGACCTCAACAGAGCTGTTAAAAAAGTCAGTCTCCTGGATAAAACAATGCAGCAAGATTTCTATCACCGAAAAAAAAATCATTTTTCTACACCGAGAATAATTGATTAGAAACATGACGGCACCTACAGCATCAGCAAAAACCATAAAGCAGCTAGGAATTAGCCTTATAAACACACGGTAACTCTGCGAGGAAAAGGTTAAAACCTATTAAAGAGTCCAACAGACATACACTTGATGACGTGACTGAACATAAAAAGGACACTTCTCTCTAGATTAACACAGACACAGAAAACACTTGACCTATGAGAAACGCACACAGTTGCAAGTAAGAGAAAACATGAGACCATGTGGACAAGACAGGTTCTGTTCGCAAGGATGGGTAGGGATGTATGTTAGGGGGAAAAATGAAGAAGTAGAAACTGGAGGTTTGAGAAGACAAGAAGTTTATCAAAGGCACCTGCAGAGAGACAGTGTGCTCAAGGTGTCCCCAGGCCAGAGCCCCTGGACTGGCGGGGCCCCCAGGGCGGGACCCAGCCCTCCGAGAGCTGCAGTGCGTGGAGACTGCGGTCACCTTGGATGCGGGGCCAGAAGAGATGCGACCCACATGCCTCCCTCACGTTCTACCCCACTGCTCGGAATGTCTGTGACTACAACGAGAAAATCCTTGACCCTGACCTCAGATAACTGATGGCAGGTAACCTTTCTGTCAATTCCCATGGGTGGAAAGTTCTGCAAACTCGAACTGGGGACGTGCTCAGTGCACGCTACACGTGACACCCCCCCGGAGCAGAGCCACCAACTTGCCAGCAACGCCAGAGACGGGACAGGTGACACACCCCCGCAACGTGGACACAAGCCTCACTGGTAAGAAAGACACCTCCCTTATTCAAAGAGTGCAGTCACTGTCCTGCTGGTGAAGAAACAACCTGGCCACGTGCGACTTACGGCAAACAGGCCGAACTACGTGCTGAACCGCTGAAAACACAGGCCAGGCAGAGACAAGAAATGCGAACAGAAAGCAAGCAGAAGCCGAAACGGTGACCAAGGCAAAGGCAGCAGGTATCATTCACAAGGGCAAGCCGCAAATCGCTATGTGTCCAACGGCACAGCAGCGAGAGACACAAACCCAGAAGGGAAAACAGGCCCTGGAAACAAGGAAGGATCGGTCAGATTTCATAAATAACTTCCAGCGGCATCTTCAGATCAACAGAGCACACCAAGCAGACGCTGAGTGTTTCCATGCTCATCACAGAACTGTAACATGTGCTTCCAGTATTAAGCCTCGCCCGCACAGAAAGTGTAAAACAACAACAAAAATAGTCTCACCCCCAACTCCAGGCAAAGCCCTAACCTGGACACACACCAGCGACCAGCTCATCAGGGCCCCTGTTTTCTCTCCTGCTCCACCAAACCGCCCACCACTGAGGAACGCTGAGTGTCACACTATCAGACCACACTTGGAAATGATTCCGGGGGCCCAACCAGACAGACGGATGGACGGACGGATGGACAGCGCCGTCTCTGGCACTCACTCTCGGCAGCCCCCAACCACGCCGACCCTTCCGTCCTGCCCCTTGTGCTTCTTGGCGGTGAGAGGAGGGACGACGTTTCTCACCAGCTGTAACGCGTCTTCCATGCCCCTCACTGAGTGCGCGTTATGCAGCGAAAATGCTCTTTTCAAAACTGAAAAATAGGAAAGTGACATCATTCAGAAAGGTAAGTATTAGCACACACAAGAATCAGAGACAAACAAAACACTGCACTAACCACGATGCTCCCCAGAGCTGACTGAGCATGAGTGGCACCCAACAGTGCCATTATTTCATGTCTTAAGCAAATGACGTCCGGAAGTAACACCACAACTGAAACCTGCTGCAGGAAACGGAGGTACTCTGAAACCTATCAGACGACTGGGAAGTCTGCTTAAGCTTCCAGAAAGTCATTACTTAACGAATGACACACACTTCCCTCAACCTTCCTTCAAGTTTGTTAGGTCTCTGCTCCCATCTGTTACCTCCCACTGTCTATTCAAGTCAGATTCAGGTTATTCCCAATTCAGTTTTCCAGGCTTGGTTCCAATGCTCAATTAGACACTAATCAAATAACCAGGAGATGCATTCTAAATAAAGAACACATCTTACATTGGGTTCAAAGTAGCATCTTACAATAGTTTGATCATTTTGAATTGTCTATAAATTGCTAATTTTAATTGGCCTTTCTTGAAAAATTTCCTGCGTGGGTTGTACGCTTTGCTGGATTATTTAAAATAGCTCAGCTGGACAAGAAATGCTATGTTTGTACAGCCCCACGTATGAATAAGTAGATAAAACATTTTCTCTAGAATTAAAGGATCTTTGCTGATATGAACAATATTTAAAAAAAAAAAAGCACCCAATAGTTTCATCCTTCTCATCACCCGAGCAGCTGAGAAAAAACAGACGTGGGTCATTAACTATCATCCACCTAAGCACCTCTCTGCCATCTTCCGAATCAATACAGTAGATTAAAGCTCCAGAGTCCCTGTCCTGTAACCTTGACCGCTAAAAGACACAAGGATTGTGCAACGGTCAGTCCAACGCTCCAGCCCAACCATACGCAGAGCGAGGCCACCGGGGTGCTGAGCTGACACACAACAGGCTCTCGCTCCCCGTCCCCACTTCACTCAACCTCCCGCAGGCCCGCCTGCACCCCAAATCCCTAGCCGCACAGCGTCCTCGCCAGGAACAGGCTGTGAGCCGCTCTTGCTCCCTGGGGAGCGGCAGGACAGGAGCTGGAGCTGTCAGAGTCAGAGTCAAGGATGCACAGCTGATGGGCCGTGTGCGCAGTCAGGAAGGCATGTGCTATGTGTGTTTCAGACTTGAACACACCTAGTATAACGTGACTGGTCAATACGAGAACATCAGAGAACGATCACTCCCTCAAGTGCCCTGGAGCAATAAATACAGTTGCTTTCAAAGTCTGGAAATTGTAAAGATAGAACCCAAATTTACCAGTCACTCAAGGAGTGTTCTGGGTTCCTTACAATTTTTGGGTTGGTTAGATGCCATCGCTTTAAACTAAGCACTGAGCCACACACAAAAGATCCCCAGGACCACCTCTCTACCCTCTGCCTCCACACAGCGCGGATGCGGTACAGCCCCCACCTGTGACTGAAAGGCCGGACTCCCAGCCCCAACAACCTTCAGCAGAGTCTGGCACAGAATAAATGATGAATTAGCGGCATCTTGGTTCACTCTCTTCCTTGGCAGCCAGTTTATCCTTCTTTTACAGACAAGGAACTAAGGCCCAGAGAGACAGACCTGTGAAGACGCCACGGTCAGAAATGGATAAGCCAGGGCAGAATTGCTACTGAATGCAAGTTCATGGGCCCGACGCACAGTGAGGCCAGACAATACTGAAAAGTCAGAGTCTGGGGCAGAGAAAGGTTTATGCAGGGCCAACCAAGGAGAACAGGTGGCTCTTACCCCAAAGTCCCAAACACCCCCACCACACCCAGGGTTTCAGCTGAGCACTTTCAAAGGCTAGGTAAGGGAGAGGTGTCCCAGGGTATGTGATCAGCTGTGCACAACTGGTTCATGCTGCAGTAACAGGGTGGGCAACACTGTCAATCTTTAGGCACCTGAAGGTCTAGGGGCCACGTGCTCAAGATCATCAAGTAGCTAATTTCTTCCATTTCATGGTGGGTTTAGCATCTTAAAAACTCAGGAAATAGGTGTGAGATACTAGTATCTGGGTCCTTCAGAGAGGAGCCACAACAGAGGACATGGGGGAGGAGTCTGTCCTGGGAAGGCCCCCAGGGTCCTGCTCGGTTCCAAGTCCCCCTTTCCTTCAATACACCTCAAGACTGAGGCAGACAGGCATTGGACAGGAAAAGGAATAATGTTTTGGACAGAGAGGTTCATCACAAGTTTGGCAGAAGAACTCGGGTTTAGGCGGACTTGGTTTCAATCTCCAACCCTGTTTCATCCTTCAGGGAATGGGGCATTTTACCAAAATGCTGCCATTTTTAGGCAAAAGAAATAATTTTTCTTTAACCAAATGTTCGCCCCACCAACCAAATTAGAAGTCAAATCCTTCTCAAATGCCTTCTGAAACCAATTTGGGATGGGGAAGAAACATCACGGTTGAGAAGTACAGTATTTTCACTTTTTAACTGGAATTGTGTGAGTGCAAAGTGCAAGCCACAATGCTCGCCAGCATTCTGTACCACTCACCTGCAATGAACACCTGTTAGTGAGAGAGCCAAAGGAAGGTCAATTAAATTTCCCTACACTCCACAGAGACTCATGTTTCAGCTGGCTTACCGACACACCATTCAGACTTAGCTACAGAAGTATTTAAACATAAATATCAAAGTTCTTAAGGATAAAAAGCCCTTAACAAGAGGCAACTTAAGATTTACCCCATTAAATAATTTGTCTTCATACAATTTTGAATCTGGAAGAACAGGTCAAACCCGTCTGGCTTTTTTTTTGTTTTAAGGAAGCATGACTGAGCAGAGTTAAATAGATTTGTTTATTCTGGGCTGTTTTCTAGAATTACCTGCCACTCAGCTTTCTGTGATATCAACGTTTCTCTGTGAAATGTACTTTAAATTTATGTGAACCATAAATAATTTGGAACATATAACACCAATCCTTAAATTAACTTAGATGCCTTAAACCTGGAATAGGAAGTCAGTGATCCAGAATTCTACTTGTTTTTGGTAAAACTTCAGCAAGTCAGTCTAATAATGAAACCTCAAGCAATCTCAAGGACAAATCTTGCCAATTAATCACAGAGCGTATGAATTTAAGACAAACAGCTACCAATAAAATATCTCCAAACTGGTGCCCAGAAGCACCTCCGCTGGTGTTACTGTGTGAAGTGCAGAAGCTCAGGTACCCCTCAGCTCTCCTCAAAACACTTGGAACTACGGTGCCAAAAACCAAAAAGCCAAAACTCCCTAACAGTTATTCTCTGCCGCGCCTACTAATGAGGACTACAGCAAAAGTGCGTTTTACCATTTTAGCCACTTTCTGGCTGGCGAAGCTTGGCTCAGAGCGACTCTTCCCTCCAAAGATGGATGGGTAACAGCAGCCTCCACTCTGCCGTGAGAGGTGACATAATACAGCACACAGCCACTCAGCGGTGTGAGCGACATTCGGTACCACCACCCACCGGGCAAGAGGCAGAAACCATACAAGAGGGTTTGGGCTCCAAGTCGAGGGCACCTGTTCCGTTTATTCCGTTTACGCCTAAATTCGTTCTCCACAGTCCGCCCTACTGGGCAGCCAAGGCCGGGACGGGGTGCTCGGGGTGGTCCCCAGCCAGGTGACCCCGCGCCAGCGGCTCCCCGCGACGCCGGCTGCGGCCCTACGGCGGCGCCTCCCGCCCGGACGAGTACCTGCGTCCAGCGGCGACCCGTACAGCGCGAGCGCGGCCGACAGCACAGCGACAACGGCGGCGCCGGCGACCGCAGCCCAGGCCCCCGTCCGGGTGGCCATGCCTGGGAAGGCCGGTACCAGGCTTACCTCGCCTGCAGCCCCAGACTGCCGCGCAGCCGGAACCCACCGCCATCGGCGGACTTCCGGGCTCCCGGCAGCCCCCGCGCAGCCGCAGGAAGCACCAGCCGACTTCCGGGCTCCCGGCAGCCCCCGAGAAGCCGCAGGAAGCACCAGCCGACTTCCGGGCTCCCGGCTACCCTCTTGTTCCGCTGCCGGAAGTGGGCTTCCCTCTCGCAGCAGTCCTTGATCCGGGCTCGCCCCGCCCCGGACTGCCCTCCACCAGTCACAGATGGCTCCAGATGATTGACAATCCTGCTGCCCAACCAGGCCTGGGCCCCACCTCTGGGACCCCTGGAATTTCGCGGGAAGGTTTAAATGGAGATGCGTCTTAATGGTTTAGGGGTTGGGATGTTTCTATTGTTCGTTTTGGGGGCTGAAAGCATTACAGAAAGTGTTCGAAACAGAATGGTGCCTCGTTGGTGGGCAAGTCGTCCCTGGGACGCCTGTCAGGTGGCGTTAGGCCTCGGAGAGCAGGTGGATGCTTGGAGGACCGCCTTTTCCCGGCCTGGATCTGTTACGTGCCCCTCCGAGGTCCCCGGTCCCCGGTCCGGTCTCTCCCGGACCCCCGGCTGGTCCATCCGCCTGGCATCTCCCAGAGCAGCTTTTGGGCCGCCAGCCGTGTCCCCCACCTCAGTGGCTGGGAGCCCCTCTTTCCAGCTGCTCTAGGCAACACCTGGAGGGCATCCGGACTTCTCTGCCCCACACGCACCCCTCCTCCTGTTGGCCCTGCCTTACGAACGTCTGGAAGTTGTCTCCCTGCACACCCGTTTGAAGCGCCATCAGGATTAGGTGGTTGTAGCCCTGGCGTTCTGTATTCGGTTCCTGAGACTGCCATAAGTGGCCCCAAACTGACGGGCTTAAACAACAGACATGTGTATTCTCACCGTTCTGAAGGCCAGAGTCTTAAGTCAAGGCTTGCTCTCTGGCTTCAGGAGGGGACCATCCATCCCATGCCTTCCCTGTCCTGTGGCTCCATCACTCCAGCTCTAAGTCACTGCATGCACTTCCTCAAGGAAGGACTCTGTCCTCGGTGTTGTTCTCCTCTTATGAGGACTCCAGGCACGTTGAATTAGGGGCCACCTAGCTCATCTTGATCATCTGCAAAGACCCTGCTTTCAAGTAAAGTTGTGTTGACAGGTACTGGGGGTTAGAGCTTCAACATAATTTTGGGAGGGGGCCCAGTTCACCCCTGTTGGCCTAAAATAGACTGCCAGATAGTTCTTCAGAAAAGAGTTTTATTTGGGATCAGCAGAGAACTGCAATTCAAGGTCTGCAGCCACTGCGAACCACGTGCAAGTTCCCCCACCACAAGAACAGTAGAACAGTGTGATAGGAAAAGGCAGTTGGGAGGGCTACAGTAAACAAAGACTCCACGGCTTTTCTTTGGCTGCGTCCTTGCAGGAGAGCAGAGGAGTCTTTCTTCTTCCTGTTGGGCTCTGCTATCCCCACAAGGCATGGAAGCCCCCTTTTGGTCCACAGTTCTATTGAATTGAGGGTTTCTGTTTATTAATTTTCTGCCCATAACGCCTTCTAAATTCCCCTCTCAGCTTACCTACAGCATCAGAATGATTTTAATGAAAGCTCACACAACTCCTGCACAGATCCCTCCAATGATGTCCACGTCACTCCAGATGAAGTCTAGGCCCTTCCTTCTGTGACTTTCCAGCCCCTATGTGATCGGTGCCCCAGTCTCCTGCCTCCATCTGCATTGCTCCCTCTCTCCCAGCCACATCACTTCTTAGCCCCTATTCTAGCTGCCATGGGTGTTCCTGCCTGCTGAAAAGCTCTTCCTCCTGATGCCTACCTAGTTCATGCTTTCATTTTATTTAGGTCTCTGCTCATGTCATCTTATCTGTGCAAACCCACTCCTGACCGTTCTGTGTAAAATGATCCAAACCCTCCTCTTTCCCTATCCTACAGCCCTTACTTCGCTTTATGTTTCTTCTGAGGACTTCTCACTACTTGACATGTGCGTTCATTCATATATTCATTGTCATATGTCTCACCATAACTAGAAAGTTAGCTCCAATGGGAAAGATGTTTTGTTTTGTGCCACACCTGGCACATGGCACATGCTTTCTGTCTGTGTCTAATTCACATAACAATAATAGCTACTAATTTTAAGTGTACAATTCTATGAGCTTTAACAAATGTATATAGTCAGGGAGTCACCACCACATGATCACAAACATATCTATCAACACATCCAAATCATGCTTTTAACGCTACTACAAATGTTATTTTTAAAATTAGAATTTTCAGTTGTTCATTGCTCATATGTGGAAATACAGCTGATTTTTATCTATTGTCATTATATCCTTTGACCGTGCTAAATTCACCTGTTAATTCCAGCAAATATCTCTGACAGTACTGGGATCTTCTAGATAAGCAATGAGAGTTTGCCCCATTTTTTAGTGACATTAACTGCATTAATTTTGATCAGTTGGTTAAGGTGGTGTTGGCCAGATGATTTGTTACCAATATGAACTGCTGAATTTCTGTTTTATTCAGTAAAAATTCATCAACTATTATTTTATTTACTTATTGACCACTGTTATTTATTTATTATCAGTATGAATTCATGAATCTTTATTATTTTATTTATACTTTATTTATTAATTTTACTACATTACTCTTTTTAATCTTTTAAAGGTAAACATATTTAAATATCTGCATTTCAATGGGTCCTCTGGGAGCCACTTGTAGCCTTGTGATACAGCGATTCTGAGCTCCCTCTCGTGGCTTTCCTCTTAGATTTGAGGGGAAAACAATCTGTGTGAACTTAGGAAAGTTATGCAAATCGGTTAAACTCTCAGCTATGAGAGGTTGCTGCCCGCCTAGTGGGACTACGGTGGGAAGAAATAAGAGAGTGGATGGGGCTCCTTGGACCCAGTGTCCTGATTCACTGATACTGTTACGATTTGTCCTCTAAAGTCCAAAGGACGGTGTGACAGGTGACCAGCCTACTGAGTGTCCTTCCCCCTCCCAACAGGCACCTCTGACATGACATACAGTCGTCCCCCTCATTCTTGGTTCTGCATGCCTGCTTCCAGTTACCCTCAGTCAACCAAGGTCCAAAAATATTAAATGGAAAATTCCAGAAGTAAACAATTCATAAGTATTGAGCTGCACATGGTTCTGAGTAGCAGGATGAAATCTCACGCCATCCTGCCCCATCTGGCTGGGATGAGAATCTTCCTTTTTCTGAGCGTGTCCCTCTGGTCACTTCATGGCCCTTCATTATCAGACCTGCTGTCAAGGGACCACTGTGCTTGTGTTCAAGTGCCCCTGATTTACTTAAAAATTGCCCCAAGGTACAAGACTAGCTGTGCCGGACATGCCAAAGAGAGGCTGTAAAGTGCTTCCTATAAATGAAAATGTGAAAGTTCTTACTTCATAAGGAAAAGAAAGAAAGTGTGTGCTGAGGTGGTTAAGATTTACACTAACAACGATGTCATTCCTTTTTATGGCTGAAAATATTTCATCTTATGGATAGACCACAATTTATTTATCCCTTCACCCACTGGTGGACATTTGGTTTTTCCTTTTTCAGCTACTATGAACAATGCTGCTTGGAACATCTATCTACAAGGTTTTCTACTTGTCTAGACGTCTTCAACTATCATGGGGCTATACCTGGGAGTAGAATTGTCGGGTCAAATGGTGACCCTTCACCCTTTTAGGTGAATTTTTGGATATGCTTGTCAACTTCCATAAAACATCTGTTGCTACCTTGATTGGAATTGCATTGACTTTATAAATTAATCTGAGGAGAGTAGACACCTTCACCTTTATTCTGTATATAAATCATAACATGACTTCATTTATTTGTCTCTTTGAAGATGTCTTTTAACAATGAGCATGCTTTTCCCTAGAAAAGTCTCATGTATCTACCCTGTGTTACATTTATTTTTGGTAACTTCTGATTTAGGGATAATGCATCTTTTTTTTATCCTAGTTTATAATTATTGTTGATGACTTTTGTAGTGTTGATATTATTTCCAACAAAACCGTTATTTCTCTGTCAATTATCTTGGGTTTTCTACTTAAGAAATTATGTCATCTGCAGATAACAAGCTTTGTATCTTCCTTTCCAGATTCTTTAACTCTTATTTTCTTTGCTGTGCTGGCCAGGAAGCCCTGTTCCATGAATACTCAAGGGGTTATAATAAGTGACCTTGTATTATATTTGACTTTAATGGAAATGCTTTTAAAGTTAAACACGAAATATTTGCCTCTGATAAATGCCTTTTTTCCAGGATAAGGAAAAATCCCTTTTATTCCATGTTTGCTAAGACTTTTTTAAAAAAATCACAAATAATTATTGACTTTCATCAATGTTTCTGTAACTGTTAAAATGATCATATGTTTTTTCCTTTAATCTATTATTGCAATGGATTACAAAAATACATCTTCTGATTTAGACCCTCACTGTAATCCTGGGATAATCTACTTTGTCATAATGAGTTAGTATCTTTATACACTTCCGAATTTCCTTTGCTAACACTTTCTGAGTTTTGCACCTGTATTCACAAGTGATGTTGGTCAATAGTGCATGTTTATTGAACTCTTAATCTATATTCAAGCTTATACCAGCCCCACAAATTGATTTAGGTCACTTCTCCTCTTTTTCTACTTTTTAGTATGATCTGTATGAAGCTGAAGTTACCTGTCTTCCCAAGGCCAAGCCTGGTATCCTCTGACTGGGGGAGACTATTGACTACTGATTCCATTTCTTTCATTATTATTAGTTTATTTTTCATTCAGACATCTTTAACACTTTTTGTAGAAAATCATATACTTATCCAAGTTCTCAAAATGTTAGCATACATTTATAGTCTTCTTATTATTTTAAATTTGATCTGTAGCCGTATTACCTTTTCATCCTGTATCTAGTTTATTTGTCATTCTTATTTTTCAGTCTTGCTAGAGTTTGGTTAATAATTTTTTTAAAATAGGTTTTGACTTTGTTCATCCTTTCTATTGTTTCTTTGATTGCATTGTATGTTTTTGCTTTTTTTGGTGCTTTTTATTAATTCACTTTGTTGTTCCTTTTTCAGCTTTAAAAAGAAAACTCTTAAGTCAGTTTTCTTAATGTTTCTTCTTTTTTAATCAGTGCAATGAGGGATATGAATTTGCTTCCAAGCATGACCTTTGCTGCATCACACGAGCTTCAGTAAACTGCTCGCTGACCTTCAGTTCTAAACACCTTGTGCCTCCCCACTACACTTTCTTCCTTAACCCAGGAGTCATTTATTCTAAGTTTACAAACATTCAGGTTTTCCAGCTCTCCTTTTATTGTTTGTCTTCAATGTAATTGCATTTTATTTGGAAGACATGGAATGAATGATTTCAATTATTTGACAATTTTTGATTTCCCATTATGACTTAGTACAGACATCTTTTTGTAAATGTTCCATTTCACATGCATCTCACTTACTTTCTTAAAACCTCACGAGAAAAGAAGAGTCGGTGATAACTGCATTTCCAGATGAGGAGATTAAGAACTAAATATACTGAGAGCCTGCGCCATGGTCACATATTTATTAAGAGCAAGAAGAAAGATGGACGCCCAAACTTTCTTCATGAAAACTTGTCTCCACTGTTTACAGCAAACCTCCCTAGGGATGAGCGTGGAGCAGGCAGGCATGAAGGGGGCGTTTCATTTTCACTTTGCATTCTTATGTAATATTTGATTTTTGTAAAAAGCTACATGTATCACTTTTGAATTTTACACTGTTAAACAGCAAAAATTCAACAAGTAATTTAAAAGATCAAACTAGCTTTACTAAAAATTCTGTTTAAATTATTATTATTGAATAAACATTATTTTTTATGTATATGTTTTTATTGAAGTATAGTCAGTTTACAGTGTTGTGTCAATTTCTGGCATCCAGCATAATGCCTCAGTCATAGATAACTATACATATGTTCGTTTTCATATTCTTTTTCACCGTAAGCTACTACGAGGTACTGAATATAGTTCCCTGTGCTGTACAGTATGAACTTCTTGTTTATCTAGAGCAATTCTTGAATTGGGCAGCATCCCATGTAGCAAACAAAGTATCTCCATCCAGCTACAGAAAAGGAAAGGATTTTAAAGGTGGGGGTAGGGGGTGATTATGAGCAAAGAAGGCATTGTTATAGGCAAGGTCGCCCTCCTCAGAGGAATGCAGGGGTCTGTTGGTCAGGTGACCTGCTGGTGCCGACCAGGGAATTCCCGGGAAGGCGGGAACTGTAACTGGGTCAGACATTAAGTCTCGGTCTGCTGCCGTGGACCCGACGAAGTGGACTCCATTTTCGGCCTGTGGTTTCCTCCTTGGCACCAGAAAACGGTGCTGGGGTGAGGCAGCCCTGCTCCCGGGGGTTCTCCTCGAGGACTTACTCCCACAGCTTCAAAAAGAAACACACATTGTTGGTGTTCACCCGACAGCGTCCGCAAGAATGGAGATGCAGAGACCGTCAGAATGGCCGTGCAAGGGCCGCGGCGCCTCACTCACCACAGCAGGTGTTCGTGTGCAGTCGGAGACATCTGGGCAGAGCCTCCCCACACGCTGCAGTGCGTCAACTAACAGTTATTTCTGGACCATGCGATCTAAAGTATTTTTAGTTTTGGCCTCAGGACTTTAATTAATGGTTGGTGTTTTAAACCATAGCAATGGGTTGAAGAGTTTTAAAAGCAACGAGCCTACTACAAACAGAAGAATGAATGAATCACACTGGAAAGGAGACTCTTTGCCCTGAGCCCTCGGAGGCCATGCACTCCTGGGCTGTCCCTCCCTCGGCGTGGACTGGGAGCCTCTCTAAGCCGAGGCCCAGTCGGGAGGAGACGAGTCATCAGGGCTGAAGCCACGTCCCTGTGTCCTTGTGCTGGTTTCCCGGGGCTGCTGTTACAAAGGACCACAAGCTAAAGACTTGAAACAACAGAAATCTCCTCCCTCCCAGCCCCGGGGGCTGGAAGTCGGGACCCAGGGGTCGCAGGCCTTCTCCCTCTGAGATCCGAGTGGGCGTCTCCCTGCTTCTTTGTCTTCGGGCATTGCCAGCACCCTTTGATCTGAGATTGTGCCCTTCTGACTTCTGCGCCATCAGCACGTGGCCTTCTCCTTTCTATGTGTGTTAGTGGCCAAACTTTCCCCCTTTATAAGGACGCGGTCGTCCTGGATCAGGACCCACCCTATTCCGACTCCAGTATGACCTCATCTTAACCAGTCTAACTCCACCTTGTTTCCAAGTAGGGTCACAGTCTGCGGTCGGGGTTGGGGTGGGGCTAGGACCTCCACGTGTCTTTTTGAGGGACACGATCTAACCCGTAACAGGTAGCTTAGCTACAAGCCCAGTTCCTCGCTCCAGGAGGGGCAGGTAGGAGAGGCTGACCCCACAGCCCCTCATCTTCCTCCCCAACTCTGGCCCTGCCCCGCGTGCTCTGAACGTCCGGTGCACGTTACCGCGGCAGGTCCAGAGGTCATCACGACGTCAGGCCCAGGGCTGGCCCTGGCTACGCACCCTCCAAGCACCTGTCTCAGGGCAAGGGCTTGTGGAGTTGGGATTCTCGCCCCAGAGCTGCCTAAAAGAATCTTGGCGGCATCACCGCAGTGAACTTCAGAGTCTCCACCGACTCCCAGAGAGTAGCAAACCCAGGAGGGCTTGCGTGAGGAAGAGAGGAGATGGCCCCCTCTCTCCGCTTTTACATCCTCGGGAGGATTTGTGCAGAGGTTAGCTCCAGAGGGTCCTCGGGACTCTGGAAGGATTCACCCTCTCCGTGAGTCTGGATAGGGGAGGGTGCCACACAACCACCAGCAGGGGGCACAAGAAGCTGTCACGGGAGTCACAGTATTGGAGTCTGGGCTGGTCTTGGGGGCTCAGTCACCGCTGCACAACAGAATCAGCTGTGGGGCTTTCACAAAATACTGCTTCCCGTGCTAAGGCTCGAATAGCCATTTCAAGGCGGGTCCACAGATAGCAAGTTAGCCCATGAAAAGATGTCTTCTCATGAGTCTTTTGGGAAATGCAAGCCAAAACCACAGCGCAGGTCACTGCACTCCTAGGATGAGTACACACTGAAAGAGCAACACACCAGATGTCGCCAGGACGTGGAGGCAGCAGAGCTCGCCCCACTGGTCGTGGGAGCATAATCTGGAAGCAGCACTGGGGAAAGGAGCTTGGTATGTTCTAAGTTAAACACACACCTACTGTGTGATCCAGCCATTCCATTTCTAGGCTTTACGCCAGAGAAATAAAAGTGTGGATGGTCGTGGCAGCTCTGTTTGTAACAGCAGAGTGGAAACCACCCAAATATCTGGCAGGTGCCTGGAGAAACAAATGGTGAGATATGCATGCGGCAGAGTGGGGGTGGGGGCAGGAGGGACAGATGACAATGGACAGGAGACTTTGGGGTGATAAACGTGTTCATTGCCTTGATTGTGCTGATGGTCCCACCAGTGAACACATTTGTCAAACTTCTCCAATTGTGTGCTTTAAAAATGTACAGTGGAGTTTACTCATGTAGCTTCCGGAAGCTCAAACACCAGCAACTTCATATGGTTCAAGCTAATTTTTAATATTTTCATCCTTATCAAACAGCAGTTATTAAGAATTGTCATATAAGTGCTGAGCAAAGTCTCACTAACAGTGACGCTTCAGAATGTTAGCGCTGTAATATGGCAATTTAAACACACTTCATTAACCACACTCTTCCTCCCCCACCCCCAAAGCCAGTAAATACTCCGAGTGGTGCAAGGAAATACAGTTGGAATTAAAAATAAACAATGAATTTTAAGCCTTTCGTTTGGTGCTCCCATAAACGTCCATCCCATCTGTCCAGTTTCAAATTTAAGTTTCATTTTAGATCTACTTTTTCTCTTCTCAGAATTCATGTGTAGTCATCATAGACAATGTGCAAAAATACAAGAAAAGACAAATAAGACAATAAAAGTTAAGTATAACCCCACTATGTTGAATGCCTGTTTCTTAAAACCTGAGACTCAGTCTAGCGTTAAGTAATTTTTAAAAATTAACTTCAGGATAAATAGTTCTTCATGGTCCCCCTAAATTATTTGAGACCCATGTTAATATTTATTCAAGCAGCTTGAAGGAAGAATGAGTTCTTTAATCATTAAAACTGAATCTCTTCGAGAAGTGTTTGTCCACCAGTGAGCTAAAAATAACTCGCTCATCTAAAGAATAAAAAGCGATTGGCGTGCAGGTCTGAGTGCTTCTCCTCGCTGGCTCTCAGGTGCGGTTCTAAAAGGTTAGTGCCGGGAAGAAGATCTGGTTCTGACCTCTATTACACGAACAGTTACCAGTGGTCAGTGAGAGCCAGGGAAAAAGAGAATCGAATCAAATCAAAGACGTAGGAGAGAAGGCGAATAGGGGATGGACCGAAAATCTGACAAGCTAATATCTGCAGACACTTGACAGCCACACTGTGGACGAGTTACTGGACATGAATGATGAAAATCTCAAACTGGAGTTTTAGTGGCAAGGGGCCTTCCTTCAAAGATGGATGACAAGTGATGGGGACGTGCCTTGGGGGCTCCTTCTGGCTGTGGTGGGTTGCACAGGAGGATAGCACAGTTTTAAGATTCCCATCTGTTCAAACTGCGGTCCAAAACTATACTAAACATTTAGGAAATGAAAACATTTATTTCCCATGGATAGTCTTTAAAAAGAGTATTATGTTAGTCCATTCAGGCAGCTATAACAAGATCCTAGAGACTGATGGCTTATGAACAACAGAGGTGTGCTACTGACAGTCCTGGAAGCTGGAAGTCCAAGGTCAAGGCGCTGGCAGAATCAGAGTCTGGCAAGGCCCCTCCTCATTGCCAGACTGCGTCCTCACACTGGGGAGGGGGAGGGAGCGCTCTCTGGGGTCCCTTTCACAAGAGCACTAATCCCACTCACGAGGGCTTGACTCTCGTGACCTGACCGTCTCCCAGATGTCCCAGCTCCGCATACCATCCCCTTGGGGGTTAGGATTTCAACATGTGGATTTGTGGGGCAGGGACACACGTATGCAGTCCACAGCAAGTATGGGTGTCTAAGCCTTGGGAATGAAAGCTGAATTGCACCACAGAGCTCTGGGGTCTTTGCCTGTTTCCTACGGGAGACGAGATGCAGAGATCTGGCTTAGCACGACTCAGCGAGCCTGGCGCAAATGCCATGGTTGGCCCCGGTGGAATGACCCGTCCAGTCAGACGCTAAGCAAGGTCTCCACTGGTCCCGGAGGGCACACCCGGCCCCTCAGAGCTGGTATGAAGATTATTTTAAACTGAGACATTTGCGAAAGAGAGAATGCAGAAAGAAGCCCTTTCAGAGCTTCCTTTATCTGGCTAAAGGCAGCACGTGGCCCTCTGTGTGGGGTGAGACTGACCCCTCACCCCGAGAGGAGGAATTGCATGAACAGCTCATTTTTCTCCTCGTGGGAGCCCTTTCTGCCCCTCCTCTCCCCGAAGGAGCTGGTACTTAAACCCCCAAAGTCAGCAGGCCAGGGGGACCTCTTCATCTGAACACACTCATGCGTGTGAATAAAGCTTCTTTCCTTTCCTCCTGTTAATCTGTCTCTGGTTAAATTTTCAGGCTCCACCACTGACTCGATGGTCCAGATTTCAAGGGGGCCTTCCGGGGGGAGCTACATGCCCTGCGTGGTCCCCTGAAGATGGCTGTCTGCGGCCTCATCTCTGCCCATGTGCGGGGCCTTCGGACGGTCTCGTCCCTGCAAGGTCTCCAAACCTCACAGTGATGCAATTTGAGAAACGTATCGGAATTACGAAATCTTGAGATTAGACTAAATGGTTGCTTAAGGGCTCCAGCCACAGCATGGCTTAAAACCCTGCGATGTGTGTCATGATTTCTTTGGTAGCAGTGTTAGTCATCATTTCTTAATTTTTTTCAGACCTTCGGAAATTCTAGTCTTTAAGAAGGTCTGTTTTTACATGCCTATTCTTCGCAGGATTTAGGTTTGATTCCAGTGGGGCCCAAGCTCCACCCCAAGGAGGTCTGCGTAACATTATGTGCAAAAGAAGTTTCAGGGCAGGAAGACTTACAGCATGCTTTGCAAATGTATGGGGAGTTTATTTAAAAAGCCAACCCTGTGACCAAGGGTAGGTCTTGGGAGGCAGAGGGCAGTGTAGCCAGGAACGTGGGAAGGCCACGGGGACAGATTTTCACAAAGAAGGAAGCAGGAAACATGGTCAAAGGCCACGGACGTGTTGAAAGACCGAGGGATCATTAGATGGGTTGCCGGTGGCAAGTCAAGAGGAGTTTCAGGGATCAGGGGTCAGGGGCACAGGCTCTCTGGAGGAAGCGCTAAGGGTCCCCATGGAGAGGACCTTGGTGGGAGAGGGGACATGGCTGGCACCACATCCGTGGAGACGGAGCTGAGACTCCGCGGGGACGAGAAGACGGGACCCTCCACGGTAGGGAGTGGAATATCTCAAAGTGGGCGCATCCGGACCAGACCAGGAACAGCGATGCTCTCCTGGAAGACTGAAAACCCTCTCTGCTCAGAGAGGCCAAGATGCCATACAGATTCTCCACTCGGGCCACCACGCGGACAGACAGTGAGACTGAAGAGGTGATCGTGGATAGATTGGCACGACTTAGAAAAGACTTTCTCATACAGTGTTCAAAAAACATTCAAAACCTGATCAATTACAGAAAAACCGAAAGCGATCAGTTTAGGGTTCTTTGCTCTCTCTGGACAGGGACGTTCACAGCATTTCTCAAGAGGAAGTTGAGCAGTTCAGCTGAAATATCAGATTTCACGGAAGGATGGGGGACTGTCGGAAAGCAGAAGCCTGATCCCAGGCCTGAGGCGACGGGAGAGGAGTGTTGGTCTGCTGAGCAGACAGGCCTGCTTTTGAACAAAGGAGGAGCAGCGGTCTGCTCCGTTGATTAGAGACTGCGGTTGGTCCTCAGTGAGATCAGCCCCGGGGTTAGCCCAGAGCCAGGGTGTCAGGCTCCAGCTGCTCTGACTTGCCTGGGGGGCTTGAGAAGACCCCCCCTGCCAGCTGGGCCCACCCAGCTTCTGGCTCAGTGGGTGTGAGGTGGGCTCAGAGAGGTCCTCCCGTGACTCGGTTCCCCTGCGTCTGGAGAACCCGGGGCCTCGTCTGAGCCGCACCACCCCTATGACTGGGTTCTAAGACCTGACCAGGACTGCAGGGGTGGCCGGACGCCAAGGACCCCAGTCTTAGAGGCAGGCGGAAGAGGCATCCTGTGTTCGGGCGCGCCCAGGCAAAACCATCAGTTCAGAGAGAAAAGGGGCTTCTCCACCTATGAGCGGAGATGGAGGGGTGGTGGGAATCAGGGTGACTGCTGAACCCAGGGCACCCCACACCCCGATCTGCACCCACACCTGCACCCACACCTACGTCCAGACCTGCATTCACATAACACACCCACACCACACCCTCACTCACACACAACCTCATTCACACTAACACTCACACCTGTACTCTGACCCAAACTTATGGCCACGCTCACTGCCCTGGGAAGCAGAGGCTGAGACCTGATGAGGAAGACCAGGCTGGTAGCAGCACCGCCCTCCAACCCTCTGTCTTTGTCCTGAAGCCCCTTGAGAGTTCTCCCAGGGCACACATCCTCCACGACAAGGTCCCGACCTGAAGATCAGTCAGGAGGCAAGGCCTAGACCAACAGATGGGAAGGAAGTTGGCGTGTCCCTGGTTCTAGAGTCTGGCCCAGTCTGGCTGCTGCAGAGATAGGGCGGCTGGCGGGGTCTCTTGCCAACAGCAGCACCAGTGACGCCCAGAGCCTGCCTGACCTTGATCTCTGATGTCCAGCCTACAGAACCGCAAGGGGCTCCCCTGTGGGCACCAGGGGTACTGATGAACAGCCACAGGACACCCATCACAACCTACGGTTATCAAGTCCAAAACATCAGTTGTGCCAAAGTCCCGAAGCCCTGCTCTCAAAATGGACTGCTCTCCTCTAGAGTTGAGAAAGATGTATGTGGTACCCATCTGTCTGGATGCTGGCTCTGGGCTCTTCTCTCCTCCCCTCCCCAGCTCCTTTTTCCTCTCCCTTCTCCCCTACTCTTTATAATTCCACATCCAATCCACACCAAATCCATTAGGTTCCACCTTCAACATACATCCAGAAAGTAGACAGCTCTGAGAATTTCTCGGCTGTCACGCGGGTCTCCGCCGTCAGTCCCTCCCTGATAATCCTGAACCTGCCAGGGCCACCTCAACACAGCAGGTGGCTGTTAGGACAGGTCATGATTCCTCCCCTGCTCCGCCACCTCACGCACCCTCCTGTTGCAGAAAAGTGGGACACGAGAGGATGGTCACATTCCAGGTCTCAGGCGAGTCCCTGGGACGTGTGCCACCAAGGAAGGGTCCTTGGCTTCATGCAGGAAAGAATTTCAGAGCGAGCCGTGATAAAGTGAAAGCGGGCTTATTCAGAGAGGTGCACACTCCTCAGACGGAGTGCAGGACGCCTCAGAAGGGAACGTGGCCGCGCACAGGGCCGTCTGGGAAAGCAAGAGCCGCCCTGGGTGCAGGGGTGGGTAGTTTTCCTGGGCTGGGTAATCGCATGGGCTAAGGAGTGGGAGGCTCGTTACAACTATTTTGGGGAAGGGGCAGGCATTTCCAGGAACTGGGCCCCCACCCACTTTTTGGCCTTTTATGGCTAGCCTGGGAACTGTCCTGGTGCCTGTGGGGGTGTCATTTAGCAGCTGGTGTATTACAGTGAGCATGTACTGAGGCTCAAGGTCTCCCGGAAGTTGAATCCTTTGCCATCTGGGGCCCAGTTAGTTCTAACCAGTTTATGTCGTATACTCAACGGCTGTGTCATTCTTTTAATGTTTGTGCCCTGCCCCCTTCCCTCCTGCCTCACTTCTGCCCAGTTCAGAGCACAGACCCCAGCCTTTATCATGACCACAGACCCTTAGGACCTTCCCTGGCCACCTACCCACTTCCTCATGCGGCTGATGTCCAGCTTTCCTGCTCTGTTCCCTGCTCTGTGCTCCAGCTGCTCTGGCCTCCCTGTGTCCATCAAGCCCATGGGGCAGCCTTCTGCCTCAGGACCTTTGCACTCACTGCTCTCTGTACCTGAATCCTTCTTCCTCCCAATAACTTCACATTTAACTCCTGACTGCATTCTAATTCTCCCAGAAACCTCGTCTTTGCAGACATCCTGTTTAAAGTGGGACCTGGAGAGGCATCCGTTCCCAGGCTTCACTCTCTGTCTACCTCCCTGCTCGGTTTTCCCCGTCAAACTGCCTGCCTTTCTCTCTGCTGCAGCCCTAGGCCAGCACTTACCGCTTAGTGCCTCCATTTCTACCTGCTAAATGAATACATGATGGATAAGCAGGGTTTTTGTTGTTGTTTGTCTGTTTAAGAAAAGAGGAAAGTAGTTTAAAGGCAGAATTGTTCCACAACAAAGTATCTATAAACTCCACTTTGCAAAATCCAACAGAAGAAACCACATTTTCTTACTGCTTTTATTGTAACTGGACATTCCCAGAATTGCTCAGTCTGCATCTCTTTAAAAAACTACATCATTTTCTTGGCCCAGGGCACTTCGTCTAAGCAGTTGGAAAAAGGATTACCCTGTTAGGCCAGTGGTTTAAATGCAGGCAGAATAAACATTGTACTTGGCATGTGAGTGGCTAGTTTAAACTGACTTTAAACTTTTTAACTTCTTCCTCAGTCCTGCTTCCTGAAGAGGAATGAGGCAAGCGACGGTCTTCAAGGTATTTTTAGGAATGGCTGAAATTTGATACGGAAACATTCTCCCGGTTAACTTTAGTTTTTCAAAGTACTGGACAACTTAAATTTTCTTTCTTTCCTCCTTCCTTTCTTGTTTCTTGCAGCGAACTTGCTGAGTGAATTCTCCGCGCCAGGCACCGGGCAGGAAAGGTGGGCAGAGTCCCGACTTGCGGGGTCGGGAACCCGGAGCACCGCAGGAGCGGGGCAGGGTCTGGCTGCTGCGGGTGAGTCCCCTTCACGCCTCGGCCCGCCTTCCACAGGGAGCCCGAGGACACCGCGCGGCCGCAGCAAACATCGCCCCCCGGTGTTCAAACCAGAGCATCACCATTGTCTCAGATAAACACCTAATCCCACAAGCGGAGGGTTTTAGAGCCCCGTCGAGGTCTACTCCGTTGAAAAAGGAAGGAGGAAAGATTTAGTTGGTAGTCATCGCAGCTGCCGAAGTCAAGTTTCCCTCCGAAGGTTTTACTGACGTCGGGCTGGGTCCACTTCTCAGATATAAAACTGCATGAACGGCTTCTTGCCAAAATGGGCAGAACTAAACAAAAACAACACTAGCAAGCGCCCCCCGCCCCCCATCATTAACAGTCGGAGGATGGGTTCTCGCAGACGCTCACTTGAGGAAAGCTCTCCCTGCGCCGGGCCCAGCCGCCACACTCGCACCCGCAGAGGAGGAAAGCCTGGTGGGCTGGGCTGGGGGCCCATCTCCTGCGGGGGCTCTCGGCTCTGAGGTCGCCAGGCCGGGGCCGAGTTCCTGCGGTGGGTGAGGCCCGAGCGGTGGCCCCGCAGACCCGTCTCCTGGGACCCGACTCTCCGTCCTCGAGCGGCCCCGAGCCGGCGCTGCCACCTGCGGGAGTCCTCTGAAGGCTTCCCCGCGGAAAGCGCCGCCCGCGCGGGGGCAGAGCCCCGGGACCGCCCGGAGCCAAGTCCACGTGGGCGGGGACGGCCCGGGGTGCGGGAAGGTGGGGCGGGGCCGACGGGGGGCGGGGCCGGACCCGAGGCGAGGCCCGCGGCGTCGGGGGCGGGGCGGGCCCGGGGCGCCCGGGACCTGGTGCCGGCCTCCGCGGTCTGCACACCCGAGGTGGGCGTCGGGCTGGGTCCCGGCCCCTGCCCAGCGCGGAGACGCGCTTCCTCTTCCGCGTTCCCAGGCGTCGGGACCGGAGGGTCCCCGTAAGTTCGGGGGCCCCGCGAGTCCGAGTTTCCGCGAGTCCCGGGTCTGATAGTCTCGGGGCGTCAGGCTGCCCCAGCTGCGCGCGGCCGGAAGGGCGCGGGGATAAGGAGGGGGCCTCCTGCGGGAAGATGAGGAAACCCGACGGGAAGATCGTGCTGTTGGGGGACATGAACGTGGGCAAGACGTCGCTGCTGCAGAGGTACATGGAGCGGCGCTTCACGGACACCGTCAGCACGGTGGGCGGCGCCTTCTACCTGAAGCAGTGGCGCTCCTACAACATCTCCATCTGGGACACCGCAGGTGAGGGGCGAGGGGCTTCCAGCCCGAGAGAAGCGGCCCCCAGGCCAGGGGTCCCTCGGGGCCGGGGTCTCCCTGGGCCAAAGACCCCCCAGGGCAGGCGTCTCCCGCCCCACACGGGGTCCCGCCCTTGCTCCGCAGGTCCTCATCTCGGGGATCAGGCGCCCAGTCACAGCGTGCGGGCCCCCTTGGCCCCTCTCTGTTCCCACTTGACTCCTTTGCTGGTTGGGAAACTGTTCAGACACTCGGTGCCCCTTAGCGACCATCCAGGTAACGCTTGGAAAGCACGACTTGTGTACCCTTAGGCACGTTTGGCTCCAGAGCAAGGGACCCAGCCAGCTAGTGGTAACCAGCGGCATTTAAGTCCTACCCCCAACAGGATCCCAGTGGCTATCCAGAAAAACCTTGAGGATGAGCAGAGATAGGATAATTACCCCTCCTTACGAAAGAGAAAGCGGAGGCTTGGAACATTCCCTGAGGGTTCAGGCAGCAAAGCAGGTCTCCTCCCTCAGTGCCAGTGGGTGTTTGCATTTTCTGCTTATCATTGGCTTGATCTAGGCTCAGGCACCTTATGGGATTTTGAAGTGATTTTATGTAGAGGCATTTTTAAAATGGGGAATAATTATTTTTAGTGTATGTAGTATATATGTAAGTCTTCTAAAGTAGTTTATCACAGGTTCTTGATTCAAACTTTCAGTTTGTTAACTCTGCTAAATTACACTGATGATCAGAGTGTTACAATAGAATATATTTCCTTCCCCATGAAAAAGAATGAGATACTGCAGGTAAGGAGAGAAACTGTGAATAGGGTGACCTGTTTTCAATGAGCGTGACTTTTTGGAATCGTGACTTTAAGGTCTGACTTTGTTAATGCCTGCACTTTAAAAAGTGATACAAACACGTCAAGGTCCTATCCAGAACTTTTAAGTTGCCAACTTGGGCGCACCAGTCTCCTGAATAAACAAGCTTATAACTCACCCGCTATTTAAAAGTGAATTAATGAAGGCCACTGTCAGACGTCTACCCTGCCTCCCTCCCTCCTGCTTTCTCTGTTGCTGTCCTTTTTTGTTACTGTGGTGGTTTAACATCTTGACTCATTTATTTGCAATCATGCTGTGAAAACTGCACCTCCCAGGTACAAATGTACCTTCCCTGCTCTGTTCTTCACCCACAGACGGCCAAGTGAGGTTCCTCTAAAATTCTTCACTTAAGCTGAGCCTTCAGCACTAAGCATTTGGTAGGGATGGAAGGAGAGTTCTAGAAATCAGATCACGTTTACACGACCTGTCTGCCTGTCTTGTACAGGGCTGGTCCTTAGAATCACTGACTGGCTGGACCTCACTGCTGTCCTTGGTTCACAAGAGGGTAATGCAGGATTGGCCCTGGGGGACCCAAGCCAAGAGCCCCACAGGGGCTGCCCTGAGAAGCTGACCTTCACCCCATGGTGTGGTGTTTCTGGAACAGGAGCTGACCCTTGGTGTCAGAACAGGCGTCTTGGCATCTAAAGTATGAAGGAGCAGTGTGATTTCAACTGGCCGCTTTCTTCCTCAGTGCCAAGGACGCGATGCGGCTGGAATCTTGACGGCCAGAGGATTTTGTAATCTGGCTGATGAGAGGTCCTCGTTGGGCTCCCGGGGGCAGCGACTCATTTCCTGTCTGCCTAGGCAGCTGCCCTCTTCCCGGAACCCCGGGTGTGAGCTCAGTTAGGCCCCTGGGCCAGCGGGGGGTGTCAGGCTTCCTCCCCAACATCGCAGACCTCCTGTGTACACACGCTCCAGGTGACCAAGACGTGGAGTCAGCAGTGACATGGGCCACCTCTGTGCCTGGTTCCTCAGAGACTGTGGGGTTTTGGGCAACTTGGCGGGAAAAGGCAGGTATGAATCTTTGCCTTTTAGGTAGTCCTTGTTGTAAATTCAAAAGTTTAACTTTTAGGGGATTCCTCCTTTTGCCTTGCTCTCAAATTTTCTTTATATTCCACAGACATAGTCTTCGAAGTTGCATTCATGTTAACTTTTAGAAGTGAGGCAGCAGGCTGAAGCCCAGCTAAGGACGCACCGTATTTTAACCATGCTCTCAGTCACGTTGGGTGGGTGGGGTAGGAGAGTGTTTATGTAATGAAAATGGTAGTAAGGGGTCTGAGTTCCTGTTTTGCCCTCGGCATGTCCTTGCCAAGTGACAGAGTGCTTGCTGCCCGAAGCCCGCGAGTAGAGTGGTGGGTGGAGCAGAGAGGAGGCGGCTTGCGGGGCTGTTGAGGGGCTGTTGAGGAGTTAGTCGTCTTACTCAGTTGGCACAAGGCTCCTTCCGAGGGATTAGGACAGTAGGAGTGGGGACTCGGAGCCGGAGAGGATGAGTGGGACTGAGACTTCGTCCAGGGCCGGCCCTTCTCCTGCCGCTGTGTCTTCGTCACCCTGACCCTTGCCTGATTGTCAGGGAGAGGCATGTGGGGTGGTCCCTCTGAATGGTTTGGCGAGTCCCGGCAGCAAAAGGCCATCACCCAGTGACGAGACAGAAGCTGCCAGCACCTCCTCTCTGTCACTCCCTCGGCTGGTCCGAGAGCTCTGAAAAGATGCGCCCACCACTCAGCAGATGTGAGCCCTGCCCGACGGCGCACCTGCGGGCCCTGCTTCTGGTGCGTGCTCTCCAGTGAGTGACCTCAAGGGGGGCGCTGCTCCCTGGGCGTCAGAGGAGGGGAGAGGCGAACAAGGAGATAAATGGTACCATGTCTCAGCCCGTCACTGATGGGAAGGAAGCGTAGCAGGGTGGTGAGGGAGTGACCAGTGTGCCCAAACAGACCTCACGTCAGATTCCCCCCACATCAGAGTCCAGGGTAGACCTTCCATCAGAGCCTGGGGTAGACCCCCCATCAGAGACCCAGGCAGAGCCCCCATCAGCGCCTGGGCTAGACCCCACTGGGGCCCAGGAGCTCCTCTTTAGCGCTTTCCCTCATCCCCATTTCCTGAGGATGGGGCGATAGCGGACCCTGTTGCATCCCAGCGCCTCTCCTTGAAGACCACCTCTGACGCTAACCCCCTTTGCTCTGGCTTCCTGTAACAGGTTCCTCGTTTCCGTCTGGCCCCCCACGGCCAGTGCCCCAGGTCCAGCTGCTTGCCGACAGTCTGTTCATGCGGCCCGAGGTGTTCCCTAGGACAAACTAGGTTTTCTCTTCTGCACTCCCCGCTCCCTCGGAGCCTGGCAGGTTGTTAACACCCGTATTTCTACCAGCGGTCTGTACGAGGCAATCTAGGCTCTTTCCACCACCTTCTTGAGTTCTTCCAGCCTCTGCAAGTTGCCCAGTTTCAGAGCCACTTCCACATTCGTTCTGGTGGCTCCCCACTCCCAGTATCAAAATCTGTTTTCGTTTCCTACTGCTGTTGTAACAAATTACCACAAACCAAGTGGCCTAGAAAGGCACAGAGGTCCCCAGGGGGTCTCACTGGGCTGAGATCAAGACGTCAGCAGGGCTGTGTTCCTTTCTGGAGGGTCCAGGAACAACCAGTTTCCTTGTCTTCCCAGCTTCCAGAACCTGCCTGCGCCTGTGGCTTCTCCATCTTCAAGCCAGTGGAGGCTGTCCAAGCCCTTCTTGTGTCACATCCTTGGAACCGTGACCCCTCTCCCCCGTTTGAAAGGCCCCGTGGTTACCCTGGGTACCTCCGGCTGATCCAGGGTAGTCTCGTTTAAAGTCAGCTGGTGAGAAGTCTTAATTTATCTGCAACCTTAGGTCCCCCTTAACTGCATGTTCACCGGCTCCAGGGATTAGGACATGTTTGCGGGGGGCGGGGGTCGCGTTGTTCTGCCAGCCACAGCCGCTGACCACGCGTGTGGCTGTGTGGCTGACTCACCTCTCTGCACGTCTTCCTCCTCATCTGTAACATGGGGACAGTTGCGGCTGTTGTTAGAGGTCAGTGAGTTCATGTGTGCTCTGAGCGGCACCTCGGTGGAGGACGTTTTGTGTCAGTGTTTGCTAAATAAACGCCTCCCAGCCCTGGATGCTTAAGACCATGATTGCCACCAGCAAGTACGTCACAGCGGGACAAGAGAGGCCTGGGTGGGTCTCCAGTGAGTAATTCTGCAGTAAGTGGAGAGATTTCGAGCAGTTGGTTTAAGGTCCTTCCTTGAACAATGTTAGTGCAACCCAGGAGAGGATGCTGGAATTCCAGGCTGTGACATGTGTCATGGTGTCTGGTGGAGGGGAACGTAATTGCTCGTGCTGTGATTAGCTAAGAGGTCTTGGCTTCCTGTGGCCCGACTGATGGCCTCATCTGTGAGGCGAGGTGGAACTCAAGTAGGCATGCCTGATGAGAGCGGCCGTCCATCTCAGGACCGCGAGCCCCCTTCACCCTTCTGCTCTGCACGGAAGCCGCAGCCCCCAGCCCCACTTCTAGGCAGCTGCTTCCAGATCCAGGCGCGGATGCTGTGTCGGAAGTGGGGTTAGTTCAGGTTCGCAAAGGCAGCAGGGCTGTGGACCAGCTTGGAGAGCAGCTCTCTGTGCGGCTCTCTGGAGGGGCTGCAGGGTTGTGGCCCCCTGATGCTCCGGCCTGGCCTGTGAGGACTGCACGTTTAGCCTTGAGAGAGTGGCACAGATGTGGGTGAACGATCGGCCCAGGCCAAGTGTGGAGCCAGCGGGTGGAGGACTTGGATTTTAGCCAGCTCTCAGTTTATTAGCGCAGCTGCTGAGTGGGTTTTGAGGCCCTAGTATGGCGACCCTCCGCCCGACAGGCGGGGCTGGTGTGGCAGGAGAGCCTCTGGCGGGTGGCTCACCTTCCTCCAGGTCAGGTCACTGGGCCGCGCTGTCACTGCACGTAGTCTGTCGGCGCCCAGCGTGCCCGGTGTTCATGGCAGTGGCGCTGGGTGGTTGTAGCCAAGACCACAGAGCACAGAAAGACGAAAGCGTGCAGTCTGGCCCTTTGCAGAAACAGTTTGCTGACTTCTGGGTTTCGGTCATGTAAGGGGAAGTTACTTTTCTAAAGGTCTTTTCTGGAGTTATAGAAACTCCCCGAAGAGTTCAGCTGTCAGTGATTGAGGGGACCCCTGCTTCGTTAAGCTTGACAAGCAGCTCTCAGATTCTCCTGTGTGTCCAGCACCAGGCCAGACTGGGGGAGCGGGGGGCCTGGATTTAAGGAGCACGGGCTCCTGCTGAAAGAGCAGTCCTGGAAATGGATCTTAGTTTAGGTTTGGGATCTGGACGTTAAGCCTGCACAGCCTGTATTGTAGGTGGTCCGCATCTGCATTGGTTGACCCGCTTCTCTGTAGGGGGCCCACGTCTTTGTAGGTGGGTACACATCTCTGTAGGTGGTCTGTGTCTTTATGGTGATGGTTAATGTCTTTGTAGGAGGGTCACATCTTCAGCACTACTGAAGACTTTGAACGAGTACCCTCAGGGGTCAAGGTGTCATTTGCAGAATTCCTCTGTTTTCTGGACCCAAAACAGGGGCCTGAATGTGTACGTGGGTGTTGGGGTAGGTGGGAGAAAATCAACTGTTCTGGGCTCTGCAGGGCAAACAAAGCGCCATTATACTGAGAGACCTTAAAGGACAAAAGGTGCCTGTGCACAGCTGCACGTGCTGGGAGGTCAGCCCGGGGGCCCCCTGGAGGAGGTGCCAGGAATTCAGGGGGTGGGGAAAGGGACTTAGGGCTCACTGGCGCCTTGCAGCCTGAGAGATCCAGTTGAACTGATTGAGGTCAGCCGTACTCGTGAGCTAATACCTGACTCGTCCGTAGTGTCTCTGGACGATAACTCCACACTTTATTATCTCGAAGTTCACAGGGTAAATAGAAACTTTATGGTTCCTAATCGAACTCGCCCCATCACCTTGTTGAGACATCACAGAACGTCCCTCTCTGGGGAAAAGAAATTTTACACACACGCACATACATGTCCATACGCACGAGTTTAAGGGACTTTTATTCGTGGAATGACAGCTTCGTCACTGTGATGACGGACTTTCACAGCCCCGTCCTCTCCTGTTATCCAGACAGGTGCTGAGCCCCGTGTGCTGTCTGGAGTTTGTCTCACACACCCTGTCTTTGCTCTGTTCTCACCTCCGCTTGCGGCGTCTCTTTTCCTGGGAATGTCCCTTCCCCTCGTGATCCCCAGCTTGAATCTTGTCCCCTCTCTCAGTGTCACAGATTCTGTGAAGCAGTCGAAGCAGGGGCAGGGCTTCCCCTTCCTCCAGACTGTGCCACTGCGTGACCTGGTGTCCTTCGCTGCATTCTGCCTTTGCTGTTTTGTTCCCCGCGCGTCTTTCCTCTGGTTTCCAGACTCCTGGAGGGAAGATGGGGTTGTGTTTGTTGCTACGTTCTCCATAGAACCTAGCATTTCACTCTGCAGTATTTTTTTTCAAGCCAAGTTTTGCCAGATGAAATCACTGGAAGCAGAGGGAACAATCCGGAGAGGCTGGAATTAGCAGTTTTATTTTCTTAACGATGTATTGACTCTGAATGATAAGATCAGTGTGAAAATATCATTGTCACAGGCCCTATAATGCATCTAAAAATAGGCCAGTGTTTGCGTGGTGAGGAAATACTGCTCCGCAGAGTTAATTCTATGTGTCCTTGAAACGACTCTCTGAGGGCGCTTATCTCCTTTGACTTTGATACTTTGGGAGTCTATTTAGAGATGAAGAACAGCACGCTGGGGCTTCTGCTTCTGGGAAAACGGAGCAGAAACACCTTCCCCTATTCCCACTCATCACAGGTGAGTACTTGGGGTATCACATATAAAGCAAACATAACAAGACTCTGAAAGGCGAAGAGGAGAGGTCAGGCTGGCCGGGGACCTCGGGATCCAAGAGGCGACACAGTGACGAGCTCCCTGGGCTTTCTTTTTGCCTCGTTTATCCCAGACTTGCAGCTGAAGAACCCAGGAATTCAAAACTGCCAAAGGCTGCAGAGAAAAACCAAACAAAAACAAAAGCCTGCTTTCTCACCAAAGGACCAGGGAAGAGGTAGCCCAGTAAGACGTAAAGCTTTTGGACAACAACTGCTGTCCTCCAGCCAACGCGCAGAGACGAGCCACCCCCGTGCCCGCCCGCAAGGCTGAGTGGGTGCCGGGCGTCCACCCTGCTGGAGTGAGGCCCCCCAGGTCCCCCGCTAGGGTGGCGCCGGAGGAGGCCTGCTGGGGGCCAGGCTCCCATCCCCGGCAGGTGGTCAGGAGCCCTCCCCCTTCGTGTGCCCGTGGAGGCCACAGGGGGAGCGTGAATGTCTGTCTCCATCTGCCAGGGAGGAGCCCGTGCCTGCCCAGCCCCTCACTTGGCCCCGTGTTATCAGAAGGAGCCAGATAAAATGTGAAGTTTAAGGAAGACCCAGAATCTCATAATACAGTATGAAAATGTCCAGGTTCCAATAAAAATCACTTGTCATACAAGAACCAAGAAGACCTCAAACTGAATAAAAAAAAATCACCAGATGCTGGCACTGAGATGACCGAGATGCCCGAGTTATCGAACCGGGGCATCGGGGGAGCCACTGTGAGAATGCTTTGGTGAACAATTACGAACGCACTACACAAACAAACAAAAACCAGAAAGCCCCAGGAAAACAGATTGAAAGAAGACCTAATGGAAGTTTCTGAACTGAAGAGAATCACAACCAAAATGAAAGGCTCAGTGTGTGGACCCAGCATCTGAATGGAGGCGAGAGGCGGGAAGCCTGGAGAGGGGACGGAGCAATCCATCGCTTCCGATCTGAAATACAGAAAGAAAGCAGAATGAAGGACTGAGCTGCCGGGGCCCAGGGACAAAGATCTAACCGTGTCTTCAGAGTCCTGGAAGCAGAAGAGGAAGACGGGCTGACAAAGTATGAGCAGGACTAATGCCTGGAGACTCCCCAGATCCGGTAACAGACATAAACCTGCAGATTCCGGAAGCCAGGAGGACCACAGACAGGACAAACCCAAAGAAGGCTGTGCCGGGACACATCACCATTAAACTGAAAACGACCGGCAAGGATGACATCGTGCAAGCAGCCAGAGTGGGGGAGAGCAGGTCACCGTGACCGCAGGTAACTCACACCCGCGGAGGCCAGGAGGAGGCGGTGCCGCACTGCCCACGTGTCGAAGACAGAGGTGAGGAGTACCGATCGGTCGTTCTTGTTCGTCTTCGGTTCCAGGAAGTGACTCTGGGAAGACGTCCCTCAGCTTTGACCTAGAACTCTCACCTGTTCTTTAAATGACAGATAGTGTGGCGCTCTTTCATAGGCAGCTGCGTATTTAATACGCTGTCCAGGCAAACCTGGGAGGCCTCTCCACGTGAATTTTATTATTACTGCTTTCACTGAAGTATAGTCGGTCAGTTCACAGTGTTGTGTCGATTCCTGGTGCACAGCGTCATGTTTCAGCCCTACTTCCACACACACTCATTTTCTTATTCTCCTTCATTATCGGTTACTGCAGGACGTTGAATAGAGTTCCCTGTGCTGTGCAGTGGGCCCTTGCTTGCTATCTATTTTGTATATAGTAGTTAGTGTCTGGCATGCATACTTTTAATTTCCAGGGCCTCCCTGCTCAAACCCTCCCTCCCACAGCCTGCTGAGAAATCGGGCTGGTGTCCTGCGGACAGCCGGCTTGGGACGGATTTTTGGAGCGCGTCCAGGTTGCTGACGGAGACCTTTCCTTCCTGGGCCCCTGCTTGTGTGATGAGCCTGGCTGCAGGTGTGCCGGACACCATGCCGAGTGCTCTGGGGGCCTAGTCTCTTTCAGTTCCTGCAGCTGCTTGGTCTGGTTGGTGTTTTGTCACCTCCCTTTTGTGAACCAGGAAGCTGAGCCCAGGTTACACTGGAGTCATGTGTCCCTTCCACCCTTCCCCACACTGAGCGGGTGCCCTGACCCGCTGCCCTGGGAGCGCCGTGCACGGAGCCAGGTTAACCTGGAGACTGGCTCCCTGATGCCTGGTCAGCTGGCCAGACGGAACAGAGCAAATCAAACAGCACACCAGGTGCTGACAAGAAGGAATAAGACCCACCCTTCTCGTCCCCCCACCCTACCCTTGTGAGCAGGGGCCAGGGCGGGGACTGGAGGGTGGATGTTTTCAGATGACTGTGGATTGGCTTTTAGATATCCAACTTTTGATTTCAGTGGCCTTTGGTGGAAGGACTTGCAGTTTACAGTCTAAGATTTCCCATCTGCTTTTGGAAAGAGGGTGCAGGGTTGGGACCTCACTTTTCTCCTCACTTCCTGATACTCATCAGCTCCCCATTGTTGAAGGGCCACTTGTGTTTCCACAAATGCCCAAACCCAGGCGTCTGCAGCCCCTGTCTTGGAGAACCGGCCCGCAGCGTGGAGGCAGCAGTGCCGTGTCTGGGGCCGGGCTGCACCCACACGGTGGACTCAGAGCCCTCGGTTTGCCAGAGCGTTGGTTGGGAAGGAAGTGTTTTGTGGGATTTTTTTTTTATGGTAGGGTAACAAAAGACCTTTTCTTTCTTAGATGCTCCTGTGTTTATTTGTAAAACTACTGCTTCAGGAGGGAGTGACAGTCAGGAGGGTGGGGGCCGTGGGCAGGGGCAGGGAGGGGTGGGCGAGCCTCCGGGGGCCCAGGCGCTGGAAGGTTGTGCCTGTTCCAAGGCCCCTCCGGACGCAGCCGGGCCTGGTGCATCTGACGGACGACGTGTCCGAGCACGCCTCTGTCAGTCTCTGCCACGGCCTTGCTCCCTCTCCTCAAACAAAGTGAACACATGCAGCACATGAGGAGGGCGCTGTGAGGTTGCTTTCCCTTCTTTCCTGAATATTAGAGGGGCACTTGTTACACGTGGTGGCTAAATGCTTGGTGACTGACTGTTAAATTGTTAGGATTGTATCAAAAATCCTCAGCCAAGAACATTTCCAAATAGGGAATTTTCTTCAAAGACTCGTGGCCTAAGTAGAATTAAATAAATGGTGCAGGATAGCTCTCGAAGTTTTTATGAGATGTTAGTACTAGAGCATTAAATAGTACTGGAAGATTAGAATTATGGTATTATCTCTTATTCTGCCTTGAATTACTTAAAACTTTAAAAAATATTTGTTGGCTCAAAGGATGCAGTGTTTGAGACACTAATTTAAAAAGATACATGCACCCCAATGTTCATAGCAGCACATTTTACAATAGTCAAGACATGGACACAACTTCAATGTCCTTCGACAGATGACTGGGTAAAGAAGATGTGGTACGTATAGATAATGGAATATTAATCAGCCATCAAAAATGAAAATTTGCCATTTGCAACAACATGAATGGACTTAGAAGGTATGCTAAGTGAAGTAAGTCAGAGAAAGACAAATACTGGTTGATATCACTTATATGTGGCAGCTAAAAAATGCAACAAGCTAGTGAATATAACAAGAAGCAGGCTCGCAGACACAGAGAACACACGAGGTTACCAGCGAGGGGAGGGGCAGCATAGGGGGAGGGAAGTAAGAGGTACAAACTCGTGTGTAGAATAAGCTACAAGGACGCATTGTGCAGCACAGGGACTATAGCTAGCATTTTATAACAACTGTAAATGGAGTACACCTTTAAAAATTGTGAATCACTATATTGTACACCTGTAACATATAATACTGTACATCAACTATACTTAAATTAAAAAAATAAAATAACCTAGCAAAAGGAAAGAGAAGGAACACGGTGTTCTAGCTCAAGGTGCCCAGCCAGTGCGCGCACGTTGGCTGTGTATCCTGCCGCTATTTCCCTGTTTATTTTCTGAAAGTTCCTGATTTTATAACAGCCTGATAGGCATCCAGAGCTCTTGCCATAGACCAGCACTCGCCCTCATCGAAGCTCTTTGGCTGCGGGTCACGCCCGAGGGGCTGGCCTGCCGGCGGGAGTGCGCAAGTGTGAAGGATGAACCGTGTGGCGCCGTTTGCAGGGGCCGGTGCGCCGTCACACCGGCCTCCAGGGGTTCTGCTCAGTCGCCGCGTCTCCGCAGCCTCCCCAGGACCTGACTCCGCGCAGCTTCAGATCGATCGGACGACGGTGCTTGCTGAGGGCCGGCCGATCTCACCTACCCCCCCCCCCCCCCCCCCCCCCCCCCCCCGGCACCGGGACTCCAGGCGGCAACAGATGAGTCTGCGCACAGCCGGGGGTGCTGCGCTGGAGCTGGGCTGGCCGAGCCGCCCAGGGTTATGCGCTTGGTCCCAAGCCAGCCCTTCACAGTGGCGTCTGCCCCGGAGAGAGTGGGCCCGGAGGAACGCTGCGTGCACGACACGCAGTCTAGGGTGTGCACATGGGATGCGGTAACTGCCTGGTGCCGGCAGCCGCAGAAGCACTGGTGTCCCCCGGGGCAGGGGGGCAGGCTCAGAAGAGGCCCACCCCGGGCTGGCTGTGCCATGCCGACCCAGTGCCCATGCGCGAGGAGGTGAGTGCACTGCATCCCGCGTCTTCCCGTCTGAGACGTGCTGTCAGAGACAGAGCGGCTAAGGCAGGTATCGTCCCACTTGGCCCGGGGTCGGGGGTGACGAGCCTGCCCTTCCCCCGACCTTGCGCGCCATCCCTGGGAGGCTGGATGCAGGCGTCCCCACGGGCGCTTTGGTGGTGAGATGGGCACACAGCCTCGCCTGGTGCCAGTGCAGGTTTCTGAGGGGCCCGAGTCCTGGAGAAGGAAGGACCCTTTCTGTGCCCTGTGGCCTAGGGTTCACCGCCCTGTTGGAGGCTGCGAGCCGCGGCGGCGGCGTCAGTAAAAGCGGCGGTCTCTCTCAAACAGAAGGCTGGCGTGTGCCTGCGCGGCCTTGGGAAAACCGCCGTCTCACAGCACTTCTCTTCTTCCTTTTTTTAAATTGGAGTATTGTCGGTTTACAACGTGTTGATTTCTGGTGTACAGCGTAGTGAGTGATTCGGTAATACATACACGTATATATATTCCTTTTCATAGTGTTTTTCATTGTGGGCTATTATAAGATGTTGAATATAGTTCCTTGTGCTGCACAGTAGGACCTGGTTGTTTATCTACTTCATGTATGATAGTATCTGCAAATCCCAAATTCTCAATTTATCCCTCCCCACCTCCTTTCCCCCCCGGTAGCCGTTAGTTTGTTTTCTGTGTCTGTGAGTCTGTTTCTGTTTCATAGATAAGTTTATTTGTGTCCTTTTTTTTCAGATTCCACATAAAAGTGATATCATATGGTATTTTTCTTTCTCTTTCTGGCTTGCTTAGTGTGATAATCTCTAGGTCCATTCACGGTGCTGCAAATGGCATTATTTTATTTTTTATGGCTGAGTAGTATTCCGTTGCATAAATATGCCACAACTTCTTTATCCAGTCATCTGTGGATGGACATTTAGGTTGCTTCCATGTCTTGGCTATTGTAAACAGTGCTGCTGTGAACACTGGGGTGCATGTATCTTTTCTAATTAGAGTTCCTTCCAGATACGTGCTCGGATTGGGATTTCTGGATCATGTGGTAAATCTATTTTTAGTTTTTTGAGGAATCTCTATACTGTTTTCCATAGTGGCCGCACCAAACTACGTTCCCACCAACAGTGTAGGAAGGGTTCCCTTTTCTCCACAGCCTCTCCCGCATTTATTGTTTGTGGGCTGTTGAATGATGGCCATTCTGACTTGTGTAAGGTGATACCTCACTGTAGTTTTGTTAAGCCCGAGCTCTACCACTGAGCTATATACCCTCCCCCCATCGTAGTTTTGATTTGCGTTTCTCTAATAGTGATATTGATTGAAATGACAGTGTCACCTAAACAGACAGATTCAGAGATGCCATCTTTCTTTTGTGCTGCATCTGGAATCAGCCAGTTTTTATTTTTTCAGAAGAATCAATTGGGACCCTTTTTGATGAAGATATTAACTTTCTGTCTCGAGTCTCAGTTACTTTATCTTAAAATTGTAGTAATGAGCCTTATTTACAGGGGTAATCATGAGGCTTAAGCAAGATGGGAGCTGTGAACGGGCCTCTTTGGCTCCTAGACTCTCAGAAACAGGTTACCTCCTTTTCCTTGATATGTAACAGGTGCCCCAACCTTTGTAAGGGGCCGATGAGAGTTAAGCAGCAGGGCGTTCCCTGGGCCATCTCATGGCTTTTCTGTGACTCGCTAAGGCTAACTGTTAGAATTATTGATAGTGTGAGTTGGGTTGGACATTGATTTTCTGTGTACTTTGCAGTGTGCTCGGTTCCAGCTTCCAGCTGAAGAGTAAACGCTCCACTGTGTTTCCACTGAGTCCGATGATCAGACAGGGATGTGGGACTCGGAAGTAAGACAGAAACATTTTTTCTAAAGTCGAGGAATTGTATTGTTTTTCGGTTGGTGGGAGGTTAATTAGGTTTATTTATTTATTTATTTATTTTTGATGGAAGTACTGGGGATTGAACTCAGGACCTTGTGCCTGCGAAGCATGCACTCTGCCACTTGAGCTATACCCTCCCGCCTGGAACTGTAATTATGAATTGCTTACAGTTGAAGACTGCTAGCTGTAAAAGGCCTTTCCTTAACACAAAAGGGCACAGTACAGAGTTTCTCACTGTGTCCTTCCCATACCTTGCTTTGCTCTGCGTGGCACCTCAGTCACCACCTCAGCAAAAGAGTCTCAGGGCCCCTTCCCACTTCCGGTCTCATGTGCCCGGAGCGAGCAGAGTTTGGACCCGTCCACTCATCTGTTCTGCCCACACTTCTTCGAGCAGCACCCACCTCGAATCGGTGCTGCGCTGAACTCAGGGAGCAGCAGCGAACGAGGCAGGCGGCCTTCCGTCCTGGGGCTCAGTGGGGCCGAGAGGCCGGCGTCAGCCAGCCAGCGTGTGTGATGCTGCCTGTGCCGAGCGCCAGGGGGAGCAGGTGTGGGCGGCGGGATGGAGTTAGCGGGGGACTCGGCTTAGACTTGAGGGTGTGGAGGTCACTTTTCCTGGTGGAGGAGCAGCTTTGCCCCCATTCACACATCACTTCATCCTGCCCTCGCTTTTCTGTGTTCCTGTGTCCCTCTGAACACCCAGGGTTCGGGCGTCTGTGCCCAGGGACACCTGCACTGTCCTGACTTCTCTGAGCTACATGTGACGTCCATCTGGCTCCCTTGTGGATGAGCTAGCTGAGGTCTTCTTTTTCCTAATTTATTATTTTTTTGAGGGGGGAGGTAATTAGGTTTAATCATTCATTTACTTTCAGAGGAGGTGCTGGGGATTGAGCCCCGGACCTCATGCATGCTAAGCATGTGCTCTGCCACTTGAGCTACACCCTCCCCACAAGCTAGCTGAGGTCTTTAACGTGCGCTTATTTTTTATATCTGTTCGAGAGTCCGTTTTGTCCTTTCTTGAAAATTGCCTTTTAACATGAGTCAGGGTGGAAGTGCTTTAAAAATGCTTGATCAAATGTCTCATTCCCGTCCTTACAGAACTCAGAGGTGCTCTGACGCCTGGCATTAAACCGTTATCTTCTGCTGTTTCCTTCCCCAGGTACTCATGCCGCTGTCTGTCGGGGTTACAGGCTGCTTACGTCCTGGGGATCCTTGATAAGCTGTGTAGGTGCCCTGGGCCCTGCTTCAAGGTCTGAGAACTGTGCCACTAGTCGTGGGGTGGATGAGGTGCAGGTGTGTGCATGCATGCAGGTATATACCTGCGTGTGTGTGTGCACGTAGGTATGGGTATGTGCGTGTGTGTAGGCGTTCATGTACATGTATGTGTGTGCATGTAGGTGTACACGGGCATGTGTGTAATTGCACATGTGCCTGTATGTGTGTGTATGCGTGTACATGTGCATGTGTGACATGTGTGCATGTGCATACATGTAGTTGTGTGTGTGCATTTAGTTGCAATGTGCACGTGTATGCGTGTCAGTGCACATGTGTGTGCGTGCACGTCTAGCTGATGCTCTGCCCAGCACCTGAGGTGACATCTCAGCCCGGGCTGGCTCCCTGGCCACCCCCAAGGGAGCACTGGCTGCCCTGGTCAGAGGAATGGGGTTCAGCAGACCCAAGGGAACTGGTGAGGATGCAGCCCCAGGAGCCCGGGAGCAGAGAGAGTGGTTCTTCCTTTCTAACTGGCTGCTTGTCCTAAAAAGGAAAAGTCAGAGGGCATGGAGGCTGTTTTGGCCCCTGTCTGAGTTTCTGTCATGACTGGAGCTCTTCGGTGAGGCCCCTGATTCAGGGGCAGCTGGGAGCAGTGTGACCGCTTATCTGTATGTTGTGTCTGGCTGGTTGTAAACAGTCTCTGGGCTGTGAGGACACTTTGTTCCCTTTTTTCAAAGCCTGTTGACCTATTGTTTACTTAGCCGGGCACCTTTTCTATAGCAAGTGCAAAAACACATTCCGCACCTAATTAACTTCCAGTCTAATTAACTCTGGTCGGTGACTGTATGGCCGCAGGTCCCAGCAGCTCCAGAGTGAAGTTCCCGACACCTGGCAGCGTCACCCTTCAGCTTCCTGGGTGATAACCCACAGCTGCCCTGTCCAGAGCAGTGCCCGGCACAGAGGCAGGCAGGGTGACGGGCAGCCCCAGCACACGCAGGCCTGGGGTGCGGGGTTGGTTGGGTTAATACTGCACCTCGTCTTGGGTGGATGAACGCGGCCCCTGGACGGCTCCAGGTTGAGTCACCCTGCTCCTCAGGTGGGGTGTGGGGAGGCAGCCCACTCCCCAGTCAGAATCTGCATTTCAACCAGATTGCTCGGTGATTCGTGGTTGCCGTGCAGGTGAATGAATCTGGACTTACTGCAGCCATGGGGAAGTGAGCTGGGAGCGGGGCAGGGGTCAGGCCAGCAGTAGGCGCTGTTTTTACATGCAGTTCTATTATCTGCCTGTCCGTCTGTCTGTCATCTTTCTGCGTATCATCTGCCTATTATCCCCTCCTTCCTCCCTCCATCCCTCCCTCCCTTCCCTCTCTCCCTTCCTTTCCTTCCTCCCTCCCTCCCTTTCCTTCCTTCCTCCCCCTCTCCCTTCTTTCCTTCCCTTCCCTCGCCGTACAGAGTTTGTGTGTGTGGTAGAAGACATATAGATTGACCATTTTGCTTGTTGTAAGTGTGCAGCTCGGTGACACTGAGCATCCTCACATTGTTGTGCAACCACCACCACCATCAGCCCCAGAACTTTTCCATCTTTTAACTGACGTGCAGACCCCTTTCAGCACAAACCCTGTCCCCCTCCCTCTAGCCCCCGGTAACCACATTTTTGCTTTCTGTCTCTGTGAATTTGACTCTTCTAGGTAATTATGTTAAAATTTTACTTTTATGTACAGCGTAATGCTGTTGTATTTCAAAACGATAGACTACATTTGAACAAAATACTTTACTATGGTTGACGTCAAGGGGTTTCTGTGCTGTTCAGTTCATAGCATTATATCCAGGTGCCCCTTCATCCCCTGAAGGCGTTTCTGATTGAACAGTGTCTGTCTATGGATACTGTACTTTCTGGGGAATTTTATCAGAACACGCCCAGTCTGTTAAGTGCGAGGTAACTAGACATCATAAACGTCTTTAAAGTCCTTTGTTTCCTTAGGGTTTTTCAGGAAAGATTGTTCATACGTTGTTTAATATTCTTCTCTTGGGATAGAGTCACAGAGCTCCCCGCTTTTTCTTGGGGGGATGCCCGAAACTGCGAACGGTGCCAAACCCTGCAGGGACGGTAGCTTTTCTTCCACATAACTACCCTGTGATGACGTTTAATTTGTAAATTAGGCCCAGTAAGTGATGAACAACGATAACTAATAATAGACCATTATGACAATATCATGTAAAACGCAGCACACAGTTCAAACCTGATGAATGGTTTATTTCTGAAGTTTTCCATTTGATATTTTTAGACCATGGTTGACCAAGGGTCATCTCAAACCCTGGAGGGTGAAGCCACAGATAAGGGAGGTGATTGTAACAGGAAGACATTTGTCCTCCTCTGTGTATTTCTCAGAGGAGGAGAAGACAAAGACATTCTGTGTAGCAAAGCTGCTGGAAATAACTGGGCTATTTACCGAGTGGGATACTGCAGAGAAGAAGCTGTTCTAGGTAACTTCATATTCTGACAAACCCTTTATAAAGAGTTTTCTTAATATGGCATTTGCAGTTCAGTCTCGTCTTTGAAGCAAGTTAAAACTTGCTTCAAAAAATCTGAAGTGACTTTAGTTCCCTACTTTCATAAGTAGAGAATTTAGCAAATAATCGAATTTCTCTCTGATAATCTCATTTTAGAAATTAATTCTCACAGGACAACAGAGTATCTGTCGAAGGTAAAGGGGATTGGATTAAATATTCTGGTATGTGAGAATTTTTGTTTTTTAAAGTTAAATCTGTTATGTAAGTGTGTTTTCTTTGGATTTGCCTCTTTTTAAAAAAAATGCTGGAGTGTTCAGAACATCCCTTTGAGTTATTTGGTCTTGTTATCAAATTATTTTTAACAAATTCATATCTGAAAAGAGTGAGGTAATCTGAGAATTAAGTTCCAGGTGTAACTATATGCCCTTAGTAATTATTCCAGAAAGCCCGTCAGTGAGTCCCGGTAAAGGGAGAGGTGTTCGGGTGGTTTGCATGGCGTATATGATGTGTTCTTGGGTTTTTTCCAGCCCTCAAGTGACCAAACAGAAACAACACATATGCTGATTGGGGTAGACTTCATTGTACACGTATTGAAATGTGAAAATAAATAGACTTTTCTGAAATACCCTTCCTCTCCCCTACATGTGGCCCTTTCATTAGTTGGAAATCACTTTGGGTTTGGGTTCCTTTACTTACTAGAAGGGAAGGCGTCTAACTGGGTAGGTCGGGATGACCGTAGTTAAATAGTTGCGGGCGGATCGGAAGTTAAGCCCCACAGAGCTGGTTTTCATTTCATTACTGACGCAAGCCCGCGGGCTCTGTGTCATGAAGCCCGGCTGTGTTTGCAGTGCCTTTTAGCGGTCACGGATGATGAAGAACAAAATTAAAGGACCTCTAACTGCAAGCCACTAAGGTGTATGATTGGATTTTAAATATTAGTATATCTTTCAAATGGCACGTAGCCACCCCCTTTGCTGGTCTGACTCATTAACGCGTGTGGGGTTTTAGTCCTTCCTGCCGGCAGGAAGGATGCCCCGTTCATCCTGGGAGGTGGGATTTCTTTCCTTTTAAACTCCTAGTCTTTCATCTCCAGGCGGTGGCCGTTGGCTCCAAGTCTGTCTCTGCTGGGAGTATCTGCGAGGCTCCCCGCAGGTGACATGGAGCCGTCGTGGGGCTGTCACTGAGCCGGTGCAGTGGGAACGGCCTGATCTCGGGGCCCGGGAGGCAGGTGATTCCAGCCCGGGTGGGTGAGGCCGAGACTTGAGCCTGTGTGGACAGAAAGTGCGTGGCAGCCTGCGCCGGCCCGGCGCTGGCCCGTGCGCGCCGCTGCCGAGGGCGGCGGCTGCCCCCACGGGAGCTGCTGCCACGAGAAGGCTCTGCTTTCGCTCTTGGTGCTGCCCCTGCCTCTCGGGGTCTGCTCGGTTTCCGACTCCGGAGGGACAGCAGAGACTCCCTCTTATTCCCTCCAGACGCTGAAATACTGGCTTTCTCCTTCGAACCCAGGATTGTCCCCCAACCCATCTTTTTCTTTTTTAACCACAGGTTTGTTTATTTTATTATCACTATCATTAAAAAAAATTTTTTTGTGGGGGGTAAATAGGCTTATTTTATTTATTTATTTTAACAAAGGCACTGGGGATTGAACCCAGGACCTCATGCATGCTAAGCACACGCTCCCCTGCCGAGCTGTGCCCTCCCCCATTAGCACTGTCTTTTTTAACACCTGGCAAATACACAGAGATTAAGAGACTTTTTAAAATTGCCATTCCTGGGATGTATGGACATTAGATAGTAATTCATACTTTTATAGAAGGTTACATACAGTTGATGGAATGCATCCTGCATTCCAAACGCGGCCTGTGGTAGGTACAGTTCTGTGAGGTTGTGTATTTATTCATTCAACAAACTTGTGGGAGGGCCTGTTATGACCCTGCTCTGGGCCTCTTCTGGGCCAGGCTCTTGCAGAGATAGAAATGAACAAAACAAAAAAAATCCCTGCCTTTATCTTCCAAACATTAGTGGCCACTATTCACTATTACTATTACTTATAAATACACACAACATAAAATTTTCACATCAACTTGGGCATTTTTTAAAAAATTGTGTAATCATTTGACTACACTGCTTAACTTCCTTGTGAAAAAGGATGGTCTCTGACCAGAAATACTAGGCATGATGGCTCCATGGGAGCTGAGATGACTGGGTCTGCATTTCTTCCCTGTCAAGAAGCACTGTCAGCCCCTAACCCTTCTTGGAGCAGGACTGAATCTGACAGTGCAGGGTCGCACTCAGGGCTGGGGACCTGGGCCTTGGGCTCTGGCCCCTGGTCCTGGTGACCGGCATTTAGGTCCCGCCTCTGCTGTTTGCTCCTCCGTCAACGTTTCCATCTGGCCTGGTGGGTGGGGGCAGCAGCCCCCGGGGTGGGGTGGGGTGGGGGGAGTAACTGGCTGTGTGTGTAACGGGCTTGGATGTAGTCTGTGCCCTAGACGTGCTAGCCATTGGAACAGCTACTCACGTGCAGTGCTCGCGCTGTAAGAGCCAGAATAGTTCTTTTTTTTTTTTTTAACATTTTTTATTGATTTATAATCATTTTACAGTGTTGTGTCAAATTCCAGTGTTCAGCACAATTTTTCAGTCATTCATGGACATATACACACTCGTTGTCACATTTTTTTCTCTGTGATTTATCATAACATTTTGTGTATATTTCCCTGTGCTATACAGTGTAATCTTGTTTATCTATTCTACAATTTTGAAATCCCAGTCTATCCCTTCCCACCCTCTACCCCCCTGGTAACCACAAGTATGTATTCTCTGTCCATGAGTCTATTAAGAGCCAGAATAGTTCTTAAACCTGGTGATGAGCTGTCTGCTTGGCAGGTAACTCTACTTTGAGGGGATGCTGCTGGTCACCTTGAAGTTTACCTGCCCGTTTATGACAGCTGCGGCAGGGAGGGGACGGCTCCGTGGTCGAGTGCATGCTTAGCGTGCACAGGTCCTGGGTTCCATCTCCAGAACCTCCATTAAGAAAAAAAAAATAGAGCAACCATTTGTAACTGCTGCCCCTCTTCAAGACGTGGCCGATCTGCTGCTTCTCTGGCTGGATAATTGGCTCGTTTTTCTGACGGCGCGCTCAGGGGCTACCACATCCTCCTCCGGGTGTTTCTTCAGAAGGCAGGGGGCTGGACCTGGATGATTGTTTCTTCTGGTGCAGATCAGTTTAGAGGGTGAAGGTCATTCCTCTGGTAGTGCCAGGTTGAGTGAGTAACAGTGAAGCAATTCTAGACATTTCTGTCCCTGTGACTTAGCTTCGGGCTTTAGGACTGGTTTTTGGGAAGTGAGCAGATTTGCTGACTCTGGCCTCGCAGATGACACGTGACTCTTCCTCTTCCTCGAGGTTGGGTGCCTGAGTTCCCTGTCATCTGAACGTCCTTCTCAACTTCTCCTTCCCGGTGGTTCACAGAAGGTCATGAGCGGCTAGCTTTTCCCCTGCTTACAGAGGGGAGGGGAAGTGGATGGGGGAGGACAGAAGCATCTCTTGGCCGCCCGGCCCCCTCACGTGGGCATCATTTTTGTTCCATTCATGACTTTCGGTGCATGTGAATGGGGAAGCCATCGACCCGCAGCCCAGGCCATATGTTGGTGGAGGAAGACTTTCCTGGGCTGTTATAACCGGGTTCCACAAGCTGGGGGCTTCAAACATCAGAAATAGGTCATCTCAGGACCCTGAGCCTGGAGGTCTGAAATCACGGTGCCCCCAGAGGCGCGCCCCCAGCTCCTGGCTGTTGCTGGCGTCCTGCCTTCACCTCATCAGCCTCTGCGTGAGCCTCTGGGGCTCTCCTCCTGTTACTGGGACGCTGGTCACACTGGATTCGGTTCCAGCCTCATGACCTCCTCTGAACTTGATTACACCTGCAAGGACCCTATTTCCAAATAAGGTTCCATGTACAGGCTCCCTGCAGTCGTTTCCGGTTTGTAGCTGATGTGTGTAATGCAAGGAAATGCTACGTTCAGTTAGAGGAGGATGAGAACAGAGATTACACCTTTCCCCACTCAAGGTCATAGACCTCCTGGGCTCTGCTCCCACTTCTGGAGCTGGAACTAGAAATCACAGGCAGATGCACAGACGTTCATCGGGGGCAAACCTTGTGACGGCCTGGCTGGGAGTTGCTGGTGGGCTGGGCTGGGAGTTCGGTGCTCTGCCCCAGGGACGGGGAGCCCTGGGTGGGGTCAGGTGCAGGCTGTTAGGGATGAAGTGCTGGTGACACCTGGAGAGCGTGCAATTGAAGGGTTGCGTTGTGCAGGCGTGTAGAAACTGGGGAACTCTCAGTCCCCTGTCATCACTGACGTGAGGGACGTTTGCATCGGCGCCCGGGACAAGGCAGGCGATCCTGTCCTCCCGGGTGCTTCTCCGTGCCCACCTCCCCCACTGGCGCATGGAGACTCAGTGCTGGGCCATCCTCTGCGGGCTGCCGGTTCCCCGCCTGCCCAGATCTGGTGCTCGCTGCGTCCTGTGCTGTCTGGTGTTGAAGCTGAACTTTGATCTGAGAAGTTCACGGTCCCCCTGAGAGCTGCTGGCAGCAGGGGCGGATGGGCAGGGTCGGGCATTGCTGGGGCAGCTGCACCCCACGCAGCCCAGGAAGGAATGAAGGCAGACCCCAGGCCAGTGCTGCAGGAGTTTAGATCCCAGTTAGGGAGAGGTGTGTCAATATTCTGAAAGGATGGTTCGCCCTGCGAGGACCCGTGAGTGTGGGCAAGCACGCTGCGGGCGTGTCCGTCCAGGGGCCTCTTCTGGGCTCCTCCGTCGGGGCGGGAGGGGTTCGCCCACAGAGGTCCGCCTGTTACAGCTTGCTGCACGACGGGCCGGGAAGTCGGGAGACGAGGTGCTGGGACAAGGAAGAGCGAATTTACTCAGGAAGCCAGCAGACCGAGTAGATGGCAGACTGGCACCCCCAGAACCGTCCTCCGCAAGTCAGAGTTCGGGCTCCTTTTGCTCTAAAAGGTGAGCGGGCGTGGCTGGTTGGCGCAAACTTCTTGGTGTCGGAATCCTTCATTCTTGCAGCTGACCTCGCAGGTCAGGTCACAGTGTTCCTGTAAACCTCCAGCAAGACAAATGTTATTCTCAGTTCTGCGACTTTTTATCTCCGTGTGAGTGGAAAAGTGTTCTGCCCTTAAAGGCCGGAGCCTCAAGAGTGGGCCGTCCTGTCTATGCAGCCTCTCGGCGATGTTCCTCCGCAAAAGGTGCAGAGCCACAGGGCTGAGCAAGGGGACAGAGCCAGGGTCAGAGCCGGAGGGTCAGATCCGCCGTGGACTCAGGCTCGTTCTTCCCTGTCGGGCGCCCAGGTCCAGGCTGGCTTTCCCGCCCCCAAGGAGGGAGTGAAGGCTGCCAGCAGCGACATGGGGCTGATTAATCCCTGGGCCTGGGAAGGCGTCGGGAAGGGGCCCCAGTTTACTTTAGTGAACTGCCCTTTGTGGGGTCAACGAACTGTCTTCCCTTCATGAACAAGGAAGAAGGGAAGCCAAGGGGGCCACTCGGGAAAACTCAGGCACAAACGCAGTCACGCTTGGCCTCCAGAGACCCCGGTGCGAGGGGCACTGGCCTTGTCCCTCACTGTGAGCTGGGCCTGTCACATACAGGGCTTCTGCTGACTCGATGCGAAGGAATAAAGGTATTCAAGTGTGATGAAATTTCAGTTCTTTGGGGGCTTAACGCACCGAAGTTTTCCCTCCCTGTTCCCTTCGGTCTGTACTTCATAGTCAAGGTGGGAGCTGAGATGCAGAGCAGGGCATAAGTTAAACCTCTGACGTGAATACGGCTCCCACTGCCTTGCAAGTCAGACCAAATTGTTACAGAACAAACCAGGAAACCTTATGTAAGAGGAAAAAGTGTTGGTTTTTTTTTAAACAAATGGAAGTGGTGATTTGTGGCTTCACTTTCTCAACACATTAGGTGGCACTGAGCATGCGGGGGCGAGTAAGCCCACAGGCCTGGTCCTGCCGTCCTCCTGGAGGATAGGACAGGAGAGGAGGGTCTGAGGGGCCCAGGGCTTCCCCATCTGCTGTCACCTCGGTGCTCGGGGCAGGCGGGGCCCAGGCTTCGGGGACGGGGCCAGCCCTCCGTCCTGGGATGTCGCGTCTCCTCTGTAGTGTTCTGTGCCCAGCGGCGCCCAACTTGGTCTGAAAGTGGAGCTGCCCTGTTTTCCATGGTTCTCTCTAAAAGAGAGTATTTCCTTAGTGTGTGTTCTCTGTTCCAAAGGACTCACTTCAGAGCTCCTCCCAGTGCTTGGGCACCTCTGGGCCCTTGCTGCCTCCAGGAGGCGTGCGGGTGAAGACACACTTGCCTGGTGCCCCGTCAGCGCGACCACCGTGCTGGGAGGTGGCACACACCATATGGTCCTTGATGGGACTATTTCATTTAGGGTTTCTTTCTTTTTCAAAATTTTTATTTATTTCTTATTGTATTATTTATTTTATTTGGGTGGTGGGGGAGGTAATTAGGCTCATTTATTTCTGGAGGCGGTCTTGGAGTTGAACCCAGGACCTCGTGAATACCAGGCATGTGCTCTACCACTTGAGCTGTACCCCCGACTCTAGTGTTTCTGTTTTTAATTGAGGTACAGTTGATGTACAATGTTGTGTTAGTTTCTGGTGCGTAGCATAGTGCTTCAGGTATCATGCATATGTACACACACACACATGTTCCTGAAAGTATTTCATTTAAACATCCTTTTTGTAAGATGCAGAAGCAGGAACAAGCCACACCGCCACTCGTCAGGAGGACAGCAGGGAGGGGTGTCTTCTTGGTCTGGGGGTGAACTTTGGTGGGCGGACGCGCTTGCGCAGGGACTGCTTGCTATGGGGAACAGGCTGTCGCCCCCTCTTTCTGCCCAGCGGTGTTTCTATCCAGTCTAGCTCTGGCCACACCTGCATTCGAGGTCACGGCTCCATGGTCCATCCTGGGGGCCCGGCGCGGCATGGTCGGGTGCTTAGACAGGAGAGGTAACCTCATCTCTCTCCCCTCTCCCCCAGGGCGGGAGCAGTTCCATGGCCTGGGCTCCATGTACTGCCGGGGGGCGGCCGCTGTCATCCTCACCTACGACGTGAACCACGCCCAGAGCCTGCTGGAGCTGGAGGACAGGTTCCTGGGCCTGACGGACACGGCCAGGGCCGACTGCCTCTTCGCCATTGTGGGGAACAAGGTGGACCTGAGCGAGGACGGGCCCGGGGAGAGCCGGCAGGAGGGAGGGGGCGGCCTCGGGCCGGCCGGTGGTGGCTGCGCGGCTCCCAGGCTGCCCAGGCAGGTGCAGCCGGAGGACGCGGTGGCCCTTTACAAGAAGATCATCAAGTACAAGATGCTGGACGAGAAGGACGTGCCGGCCGCGGAGCAGATGTGCTTTGAGACCAGCGCGAAGACCGGGCACAACGTGGACCTGCTCTTTGAAACCTTGTTTGACATGGTGGTGCCCGTGATCCTGCGGCAGAGAGCCCAGGGGCCGCCGCAGACCGTGGACATCACCAGCTGCAGGCCGCCCGCACAGACCAAACCCGGGTGCTGTGCCTGACTCACTGGGCCCCAGCCCCCTGGGGTACACGGACGGAGTAGGGCCGGGCGAGCCGTGGTCAGAGGGGCAGATTGGGGTCTGCACTGCAGGACTGCCCACGTGAGGGGGTGACCCCAGAGGAAATGACAGCCAGGTACTGAAAGAAGCTCAGTGTCACTCGTCCCCCGCGTGCATCGCTGCTGTGGGAGGTGGGGAGCAGATGGGTCGCCCATGGAAGCCACCAGAGACCGCCGTCCCCCGGCTGCCCCGTCCTCACAACCTGACCTCCGACAGGTGTCCGCCTGTCTCGGCATCTGAGTGACTTTCAAACGTTTCTCCTCACTGTGATTTCCCTTGGTCCTGCCGTTCAGTGCTTGTATCTTGATGCATTATAATGATTCTCAAGAAATGCTAATTTATACAGAATCAGGAATCACTGCTTTTATATCAGTTGCAGCACTGGGAGCCATGTGTATGATTAAAAAGGATTTGAGAAGAACCTGGGTCTAGACTTTATTTGTGCCCCCTGGGATCCCTGCTGGGTTAGCCTGAGGGACTTCCAGCTTTAAAAGTTGCACTGAATCCTTACAAATTCCAGGTGTTGGGTCGGCCTGTCCGCCGGGCTGTCTTGATGGCACGTGTTCCAATAATGGAAGCAAAACGGGCAGCTCTGAGTCCCTGCCCCGTGTGGTCGCCGGGGCAGCTGCTCAATCTGAACCGTCCTTTCCAGGGGTGCTAGGTGGGCGGCTTTGCTCTTGGGAGGAGCCGAGACGGGGCAGCTGTGAGAACAATGGCCCAGGCTTGGGCCTCGCTGCCGGGAAAGGGGCGTCTCCGCCAGCTCAGGGGCCAGCATGGCTCCGTCCTGGGGCTGGAAGTCCACTCGAGCTGCTGGGAGGGCTCCCTCCTGGCTTGTGGGCGGTGCCTCCTCCACGTGTCTGCACGTGGTATGGGGGAGGGGAGCTCTTATGGGGACACTAATCCCATCGTGGGGGTCCCACCCTCATGGCCTCATCCAGCCCTAATCACCTCCCGACTACCCCGTCTCTAAACCCAACCCATTTGGGGGTGAGGACTTCAACAATCAGATTTTGGGGAGACACAGGCACTCAGCCCGTGACAGGAGGCAGTGAGGCAGGAGGCTGGTGAGAGAACAGTGTTTCACGAGCAGTTGTTTTTTGCGGGGAGGTGTTCAGGAGTTTCCCAGAGCCTGCGATCTCTGACTGCTCACCCTCCAGACCTCTCTGTTCCCGTGCAGCCAGTGCACGTCTCCAGGTGAGGGATGAGCCCCATCTCCGTGGTGAAGCCCCCCACGGTCCTGGGGGACCAGGAGCCTCCGTGGAGAGGCCCCGTGACGGAAGCAGGTCTTCTGGAATTGCAGTAAATCCTCAGTGAAGGATCTTGCTTTGGCTGGGAGTTCTAAGTGCTTTTTTAATGCCATTTTACAAGCCCTTGCTGCAAGAGCACCTGGACGTGTGAATTGGCTGTGAGCGATGCACACTAAGGCCTCAGAGCTGAAGACCCCGTGACTGTGACCCATGCGCGGCCCTCCATTTGCTGAGACGTTAAATGTAAAGCGAGCGAGAGCCGCAACCCTCCCGCCTGAAAGGGGCACTGCTTCGCGCTTTACCTTGCCGTTTGATGGGTGGGCGTCATACTTTTCCATCACGTGTGTCTTTGCTCGGGAGACGCCTGGGAGGTCCGGGAGCTGGCTTCTGAAGGCCGTGGCTGGAGTATGAAATCATTCCTGCGTCCGAGCTTGAAGGCAGGGCTGCCAAACCCCACACCCCTTCCTCCCGGTCAGTCTTTGACTCTCTTGCTGGGCCGCTCCCAGCGCCCGCAGGCCGTGCCCCTGAGTGGCCGAGGGCCCCGGGGCACGGCTGGGGGTGGGGGGGCACCGTCCCCATCAGCAGTGCCTGAGCTCGGCCCCTGCACTGCTGCCCCGAGAGCAGGTTCCCTCTGGGCTCTGACCTGAGGGCACCTCGGCACCCGCCTCGGCCCGGTGTCTGAGCCTGCTGGGGCGCTCCCGGCTGGGACTTCTCGTGGGCCCAGTTCCCAACCAGGGGCCAGGTCTGCTCTGGGGAGGCCTCAGAGCATGAGCCAGTGGCTGGAGGAGGAGAGGGTCTCTCTGCTGGACGTGGCTTTGAGCTGGACCTCGGACATTCCTTCTTTCTCTTTGTACAAATGCGGCTGCTCCGGGGCTGGGAGGTGAAGGACAGCCCCGGGTTCTCCCGCTGGGCCTGGTCGTGGACTTTGGCTGAGTGTCCTCAGGCAGAGGCAGGCCTCCTCAACAGCAGCAACCGGTCGGCATTTCCTGGTGCCCTCGAGGCGTCCTGCGTGGGAAGTCTTGGGGGGTGCGTGTGTTGTAATCTGGGTACTGGAAGCCATGGTTCCCCCCTTTCACAGGCCACTAGGCTGGTGTCTTAAAAGAACTACGTTGCGTCTATGGAAATGGCTGCAGTTTTACGGCTACTTTATTCCATCGAGTGAGCCACGGCCTCCGAGTCTGCCTATGCCCCAGCGGCCCTTTGCTCCTGAACTTGGCCATGGAGTCAGTCATGCACTAGACAAGGGCCCCAGGAGTCAGCGTGCAGGCGCGAGGGGATCAGGGGCCCCCCCGGGGATGCCTCAATCCCCCCCATCTAATCACTGTGAGCCGCTCCCAGATCCTGGGCATCGAGGTGGCGGGATGATGTGTGTAAAGGGCCTCGTGCCGCTGGCCCACGCGACTCCGTCCACTGCAGCTCTCTGGGGAGTCAACTCGTGCTTGGAGGGAGCGGAGCGGCTGGGACAGGATGCAGGCTGATCACCTGGTTGTGTAACTTCATCTGTGTTGACTCACCCTTTTGGTGGAGCACCCTTAGTTGTGAAATGGAGCAATGCTGCTCAGAGAGGTGGCAGGCGGGGGAGGCCCCGGGGAAGCCCTGAGACAGCTCCTGCTACAGGGAGGGTGTTGACTGTCCTCAGGGTGTCACCGTCAGATAGCTCGACGGGGGGGAAACGGCCAGAAAGCCATGCTTCCTGTTCTTTTCAGTAATGTCAAAAACAGAGTTGGTTTCACCTTAGAACAGCTCACCTTTGTGAGCTTTGATTTTAGGCCTTTTTTTTAGGGGTTGTGATTGATGTTTGACTGAGAAGTACAGGAACTGGAAAAGGTGCTTTCTCTTCCCAGGGTTGTGTGTGTGTTATTGCATGCACATGTGACATGTGTGCACGTGTGATGTGTGCGCAAGTGTGACATGTGCATTGTGACACATGTGCGCACGTGACTGCATGCATGTGACATGTATGTGCAATGTGTGCACAAGTGACGTGTGTGATGTGTGTGTGCCCGTGGCTGCACTAGCACACGTGCCTTTAGTGGATATCCAACAGCAGTTGGAGCTGAGGCCGGGCACAGGTGGGGCCCAAAAGCCTCCCCTCTGGGACTCGGCAGCCTCAGCCGTGGTAACCAGGCCACCCAGGAGTCACTGGATGCCTGTGAGGGCCATCCTTCCTTGACGTGGTGCCAGAGGGTGGTCCTTCTCCAGGGACTCAGGTCGCGGCTCTGCTGGTGCAAGTCCTCTCGCTGTGGAAGGGTGGTGACGTGGCTGGGCACCCGGCAGGTTTTGAGTCCAGTGGGATGAGAGCAGGTGAGTGGCCCCAGCTCATCGTCACCCTTTCCATCCATGTTCAGAGTTTATTTTCAGAAGAGCACTGCCTTATCACCTGTAGGGTGTACTTTGGGTGGCTCCCTCCACTGGGCAGCCTTAAATCCCCCAGTGGTAAGGATTCCCAACGTCTTCCCCTGAGGCCGGGACACCAAACTCACATGATGCCGTGCCTGACGGCTCTCTTGGGGCCCCTCCACATGTAGGGATGGACTGAATTCTCATGACACCATGTGGGGAGCAAGGTCTTTGTTTCAGCCCCCAGGAGCCGGGCCAGCGGAGACCTGCCCCAGCAATCTCCAGACTTGCCCATCTCAGGCCGCCTGAAGGCTGGGGCAGCTCTCCGGGACTTGCCGAATCTTTCTTAGTGTCCCTCTGACTGGCCAGGATGCTTCCAGAGACATCTCCTCTGGTTTAACGTGAACCGTGGCATCGTCTGTGCGAGAGGTGCAGAAAGCCAGCTTACGAAGTCGCTGGGAGGCAGTGATTCTAACCTTAGGGACCCCCTTCCCTGGAAGGTGAGGGACAGCATTCACCGTTCAAGTCCACTTAGCTTTCGGGATGCTGGTTACTCTTGGTCCAGAGAAACTAGACCAGAAAAATCTCATCCAACATGCAAGGACTTGAGAAGGGCAGAGTTTGGATTTTCAAGGCTCAGAAGTTTTGCTGTTTGATTCCAGACTGGAAATCTTCACCTCCTAGAGCTGTCTGGGACCATGAGCTCCGCAGCACAGACAGATGTTGGGGTTATGGATTCTTTGTATTTGTTTGATATTTTATAGTCTACATTTTGGAATCCAATTGTGAATTGGGACCTTGATTTTGGACTTCTGAGTATTTTAGGTGTAAGCTCCAATACCTTTCAGTGCTTCACGCTGGGCCCCTGCCTCTGACCTGTGAACCACACAGAGGCATCCAAGCTAAACCACATGAAATCAGGTGTGTGGAATGTTTGAAAACTGTAAAGCACAGTAGAATTGAAAAAAATCATTCAGTTTAAAAAAAAGCTAAACCAAGTCGAGCAGGAATCTTCAGGACTGTGGTAAATGTCATGACGACCCCTGTGATTGTGGGGCTTGGGGCTGAGACGGAACAGCTGCCCTACGAGCTTCCTGTGCTGGGCAGCTTCACGCCCTGGCCTCAGCCTGCTGGCCCACCTTTTGCTGTAGCTGTTGCTATGGAAACCAGCTGGTACAGGTGTAGCCAACAGTATGTCACATCAGCTTCACCTGGTTCTCTGCTAACCTCCAGCTGGGGTGCTAGAAGCCTGCTCAGCCCTGGCACCCTGGACGTTCCAGGCAGCCTGACCACTGAGGGCAGGAGGCTGAAGTCCTGCCCTTCCCACGCCTCGGCGGGACCACCTGTGGCCTTTCTCCCGCAAGATTGAGCCCTGAATCCTCCACGGCAGTACCTCCTTAGTGAGGTGCCCTCTTCCCCGAGTCACACTGCCCAGGTCCCAGTCCACTGCCTGGAGTCACGTCCTCACATAACGCTCCCGTGCGGAGTCCTGTCTGGGGCAGCCACAGGGGGTGCAGGCCTGCAGGTGTGGATCTATTTCAAACATCATCAAGTAGAATACTTTGTTAACTGTAGAAACTGTTCTTAGGAGAAGTTTAACATGAGACCGAACTTTAAAGGGTAAAATTAATTATGTGAGTTGGGTTCCCAGGAGTCCTCCGGGTTTCAGAGAAACCAAAGCTGGAAGTGTGTCTTGGAGACCCTTGGGAACACCGAGATGTGACTCGGGATGCTATGTTGGGGCTGGTTGATGACTTTGGAGGTGCGTTTGTGAGGTGCCCTCCCCCCAGTTCCCCTGAGTGATGGCTGGGGTGCTTTCTGTAAACACTAGCACATGTGAACACAAACGCAAACTCAGGTGCCTGAGAAATGAGTGACAGTACCACAGGCTGGGTTCCGTCCGCTGAAACTGAACCAACAGCCGCGAGGCTCTGAGCTGGGCACGGGGCTCGCTTTGGGGCCCGGATGCCATGTTTTGGGTTCCCAGCAAATTCTGTGCTCTGTAGACTCGAGAAAATGAGGCAGGCAACAACTTGGGGTATAAAAATGTCCAAAACCAACTTTTATTGCGTGGTCGTTATGGAGGATGGAGCAGGCCTAGGAGTACAAGGCAGCGCAGAGCGGGGCGCAGGCTCCGGAGCAGCCGGGGGCGGCAGAGGCAGCGCCGCCGGCTGCGGCTGCGAGGTTTGCGCCCTCGCCTGGCGGGCGCACCCGCGGGAAGGGCTCTGCGCCCACGCGGGTCTTGCCGGGCCCCGTGGTCTGCAGGGACGCCGCGGGAAGCAGCGGATCTCAGTGGCTTTTACAGGAAGAGGCACCGTCGGCCTTCGCGAGGGCCCGGGGGTGCTCCGCGTCAAGGTGATCGGGAGAAGACGCTGTCGTCGGGTTGGCTTGAGACCCCTCCCAGGAGGCCCTCGTGTGGGAGCAGCGGGCGCGAGTTCGGGAGCCCTTGGGCTGCGTGGCTTTGTCTGTCTACACCACCCCATCAAGTGAGTTAAATAAGTGGGTTATCTGTGGCGGCTGAAAGGGCCGTGAATACACAGGTGCACAGTGGCAGGTTAGCTGCTTAGACCGCCGTGGGGGTGGGGGGCGTGAACGGCGTCACGCCGGGAGGGGGCGGGGCGGCCGGGGGCGTGGCCAGGGGCGTGGCGGGGCGGCGCCCGCGGACGGCGAGGCGCGGTTTGGTCTGAGGGCTGGTGCTCAATACCTTTGGTTACTTTTGTTTTGTTTTACAAAGGAAGGAAATGAAGGCAATGTTTGGGGCGGCACCTGAGGTAATAAGTTAAGAAGCACCAAGGCGGCCCGGCGGCCGGGCCGGGCTCACAGGTTCTTCATGCACACCTGGCAGCGGCTGACGTGCGTGCGCACCAGCCCCGCCTTGAGCGTGTCGGCGGCCGGCGCGCTCTGGAAGCTGCGCTCGGGGATGGTGCTGAGCCAGAAGCTGTACTTGTTGGCGTAGTAGTGGCAGGTCCCGCGGGCCCCGTTGCACTCGATGAAGGGCGTGGCGCGGAAGTCCTCCAGGCAGCTGCCCGGCGACACCAGCGACTGGCCGCCGCCCTCGTCGCCCGCGGCCGTGTGCTGCGGGGGGGGGGGGGAAGGCCAGCGCGTTAACGTCTTTTGTTAGAAGGAAAAACACGTTCGCCACGTGGGTCAGAGCCTGAGGCTGGAGGAAAACAGCACCAAAGACGGTGCCCCTCCTCCGCTCACGGTTACGGGGAGGCTGTGGCTGCTGTGATTAGCGTTACTTTCAGCACATTTTAAAATTGGCGTATAGCTGGTTGACAGTGTTGTGTGTGTTTCCGGTGTGCAGCACAGTGACCCAGTTATACATACATGTGTTCTTTCCAGATTCTTTTCCATGGCAGGTTACTACAAGATACTGAATAGAGTTCCCTGTGTTGCGCAGTAGGACCTTGTTTATCTGTTTTATATATGGTGATGTGTATCTGCTAATCCCAAACTCCTCATTTATCCCTCCCTCTCCTCTTTCCTCCTTGGTAAGCATGTTTGTTTTCTATGTGAGTCTCTTCCTGTTTTGAAAATAAGTTCGTTTGTGTCATTTATTTTTTATTAAAACATTTTTTTTTGGTTGGGGGAGGTAATTAGGTTTATTTATTGATTGATTTTAATGGAAGGACTGGGGCTGGAACCCAGGACCGTGTGGGTGCTAGGCACACGGTCTGCCACTGAGCTGCGCCCTCCCCTCTATTTGTGTCAGGTTTTAGATTCCACTTAGAAGTGACATCACATAGTATTTGTCTTTCTCTGTCTGACTTAACTTCACTTAGTATAATTACCACCATTTTTTATGAAAAACCCTACTTGCTGATTTTTCTACAGTGAATGTTTAACACTTGTGTAATGAGTTTAGCTTTGATCAGAAGGTTGTGCAATAAGCAGTAGGCCACCTGAGACGGCCCCACGGCCGCCGGCTGGAGGCCAGGCCGAGCGTCGGAGGGGGTATTCTTGGCCGCTTTCAAGTTCTCCTTTCTTTTCACTTCATAAACATGTTAGCTCTTACTACGGTGCGTGGTGGGGCGGCCTGGGTCTCAGCACTTATCTAGAGAAAGTGCCAGTTGGCCTGGTCAGGGGTAAGTGGGGTGTCAGGGCCTGTTACCCTAGAGCAGAAACAGCTCGGCCACCGCCAGCCAGAAGCAGAGGCGGCGCCCGCTATGGGGGTGGGCGGGCGCCCAGGCTGACCTTTCCTTCAGACGCACAGCAGAAAACAAAAACCCTCGAGTAGCTTTCTGCTCACAGAATGCAGGAGCCTTTCCCAGCAGAGCTCCTGGTGCCATAAACATGCAGGGAGAAGCAGGTGTGTCTACACGGGGTGTCTCGGGCTCACTTTGGTCTGACAGAGCTGAGGCCCTGCCGGTGCAAACACACACACGTGCACACCCATGCTCGCCCCACAGGCATGCTGTGCACACACGCACACATGTGCACACCCCACAGGCACGCTGTGCACACACCCCCCCTTTCCAGTGTGCTCTTCTCAGCGGACAAGCCTCTGGCTTTGGGACTCAAGCAGCTCATGTCTCTTAAGAGAGTCACCAGGACAGGAGGCCGGCCCTGAGAAGTGGTCCTGGACACTCACAGCCCATGGGAACCTCATCTGAATCGATAAGGAGAACGTCAACTACTGACTGGCTGGAGACACCAGATCAGCTCCGAGAGGGGTCCCTGGGGTGAGGGGAGCAGACCCCAGGGAGCAGTGGACCAAGGCACATCACATGCAGACAAGACGATGACCGTCCCACGTGGGCAGTGGCACATTACGGGGTAAGCCCGGCGCTCACTCTCCACTGGCCGAACCACCGGGCCTCCCTAGGCTCTCACAGTGAAGGTGTGGGCAGCCCATTGGTCCCACCCCTGGCTCTACAGTGGGGTCAGGGGACTGCGGGTTGTCACCTGCCTTGGGGGGAGGGTGCCAAGGTCCACGCTGACGGGGCTTGGAGGCAGTTACTGAGTTACTTATCCCTTCTCCTGTGACAGGATTTGAGATGCAGCTGCCAGTAAAAGCAGGGCTGTGGCTGACTTTAGATACAGTGTCGTCACTCCCTTCACGGGGGAGAAGCTCATTTTTATTTTTGAATTTGACTGGGGGCCCTAGACATAGGACGGACTGGAGCTTGCTCCTCTGGGACCCAGAGGCAGAGGAGGGTTGCACTGTTTACCCCCTCAAGTCGCCCGACATGCTTAGCTTCCTGAAAAGAAGAGGGCTGCCTGTCCCTGCCCGGAACTTACTATCTTGTTGCTTTGCTTTTTTGCAGCAGTGATACCTTAGTGATGGTCACCCAGCAACCCTTCTGGATCTTTTCCTTCCTTTCCTAGAACCCAGGTTTTTTTCCCTGTTGTTTTCACAAGATTCACAAACATTATTTTATATATACACACATATATAATGTTACTAGTATAACTTATGAAATAATTAATATGTTGGGCATCTAGTCAATATGTCAGGGTTACGACAGTCATAATAAACATAAGTGCAATACAAGACCCACCCTCCCTGCTGGACTTTGCTTTCTCCCTGCGATGGTAAACAGGAAAACCATAAAGGGTGCAATCACGGTAGTTAAATTTATCCTAATTACAGCTCATACACAGGCCTGGTGGCAAATTAATGGATACCTTCAGGGCTCAATTAGCAAAGTGCAGGCAAAAGTGCAGGCTGCATTCCAGCTGTCAGTCACCCTCTGGGCCGGGTGCCCTTGTGCAGTGCACAACCTGAACGACTGCCCCGACTGTAGTTACAAAGGCCAGGGTGTGGCTAGGGAGAGGAGCTCACTTTCCACCTGGTTCCAGGCTCTGAGGGAAAGCAGACATGCACCACATACCATGAGGAAGGAATAGCCGATCCACAAACTCCGCCATCCAGCCGGGCAGTGGGGGATGGAGACGTCCTGACTGTGGACTGCGATGGCCACGGCCGGGGCCTCACACACGGAGCAGCGGCTGATGTAGGGCCTGATGTCCTCCTCGGCCACGGGCATCATGGGCAGCGGGGCGGTGGTGGACAGCCAGTAGGACTTGTCGTTGCGGCTGGCATAGTAGCAGGTGTCGCCAGGGTTGCAGTACAGGAAGGGCATGGTGCTGAAGCGGGCCAGGCAGGAGCCTGCCAGCCCTGCGGACAGAGCCACAGCTCAGCGTGGGGGAAGATGCTCCTCCAGGCCGGGCCAGTGCGGGAGGGCCATGTCGGGGACCCGCCCGGGGCCCCCTTGGGGGTTCAGCCATGCACGGGGTGGGGTGGTGGGTGAGTTCCGGTCTTATTCCCTTTTTTGGCATTTTCATTCTGCCCCTCGAGAGGGTCCCACACATACCAGCACCAGGCTGGGCCGGAGGGTGGGGCATCTTTGTGGAATAGCACCCTGGGTGAGGCCCCTGTTGGGGGATCTTAAAGCACCAGCCCCAACGACCTCTGGCGGCATCCAAGATGAGGGCCCGGCTCAGGGGAACTCTGGCCGCTCCTACCCCCAAATAATTCCACGGGCTTCACCTCAGGGCCAGAGTGAATTATCTCACTGAACTCGGCCCCCTTTCACACCATTGCTTCCAAGCGGAGAGCAGGCCTGTGCTCCGCCCTCAGAGGCCTGCTGGGCGCTGTGGCGGCCTTGCCCTGTCCCCGCTCTGTTTTAGGTCCTTATTCTTGTTGCTTTGTCCCACTTTCTAAAATAACTTATTACGGAAGGAGAACACTGGGACGGGAAGGTGCCCACTCATTGCGTTCCGCCCGACCGATCTCCCAGCCTCCGGCCCCGCCACACACACCGGCACCCTTCCCCAGGCCTCTGGCATTCATGCGGCTCGCTGCGTTTTCTGTGAGCTTTCAGGTTGTTTCAATTCCTTCTGGCGACCAGGCACACATGCCACGCACCCATCTGGCGGCCGCGGGGCCTGCAGCGGGGCGGGCGGGTGGGCGGTACCTACCCAGGTCCTGGTTGTGGGCTTTCTCCTGGCCTTCGAAGTAGAGCAGGCTGAACCCGCTCCAGAGCTTGCCCATGCCCACGGGGCACATGGGCTCCCGGTCCGTCTGGCTGTGCTTCACCAGGAGGTAGCCGATGCTAACGCTGCGGCCGGGCATGCCGGGCAGTCCGGGGCTCCCGGGGCGGCCTGGCTCCCCTGCGGTGGGGGAGAGAGCACGCCTGTCAGCTGCCTGCAGACCCCAGCCAGCGTGCGCGGCTGGCTGGCGGGCACAGCGACATTCACAGCCGGGCTCTGCCGGCTCCCCTGGGCTGGGGTCCTGGGGGGGGTCTGCCCTGTGGGATGCCCAGTAGCTGGGTTGATGGTGATGCCCCGGGGCAGGGGCTCAGCGGGCTGAGCTGCCCCCAGGGTGCCTGGCTCTGGGTGGGGCTAGAGCATCTGGGAATCTGAAGGGCCTCAGGATCTTGCTCCAGCCCCACTCGGCCTCCTCCACTCCAGGCGGCAGGCCCCCTGCTGGACACTGCGGGGAGCGGCTGGTGGCACTCTGGCCATTCCCAGACCTCGAAACCTGCCCCCAGAAACGTCCACCCAGGGGACTGATGTCCATCCCAGACACAGCAGAATGGCTGATCTGCCCCAACAGGACAACCCTGCAAAGTCCGCTGTCAGCTGTCCTGCTGAGTCCTGCCTGTCTTGTAGGACGTCCTGTCCACCCTGGGCTGTCTTGGTCCCCTGGCCTGGATGACCGACCCCCTTCAGGCTGCACGTGACACACTGTCCCAGCCGCGGGTCGGGGCCTCAGGGGGCAGCAGATTGTGCTTCCTGTGATCTGGACACCGGCGGTGCAGCCTGTGTTTGCCAGCACAGGGCTCACACCAGCACAGGTGGGTGACAACACATCTCAAGACTTTTTTTTTTTTGCATGAATTGCTGTTATTTCTGGCCTAACCCACTCTGCACACATGCCAGTAATTTTGAGAAATCAGTAATATAAGACCTGGCGGTGGCTCCTGGTCGTGTACTGGATTCTTGCAGCTCACTGTTCCCGGCCTTCAGGATTATTTTTCAAGGGAGGGACTGGGGATTGAACCCAGGACCTCGTGCATGCTAAGCACACACTCTACCACTGAGCTATCCTCACCCACCTCAGCCTTCAGGACCTTTAGAAACCTTGTCTCCTGACATATGTTGATTGCTTCCTGATCTGAGGCGCCTGCAGGTGTCTCAGGGGAAGGAAGGAAGCTGGCCTGTCTGGGGCACTCGGTGCCAGCTGCAGGTGTCAGGGGCGGACGCAGGTGTACTGAGCTGCAGCGGGCCCCATGAGCTGGGCTGGGGAAGCAGAGCCGGGCGGGGCAGCCCCTCCTCACTGCTCATCTCAGGCTCCCCGCTCCCCTCCTGCACACCCGGTCCTCGTCTCAGACCCACGGCGGGATCTGGAGGAACTCCCTGCCCTCTGCCCCCTTTCCTTGCCCGTCACTCACCTTCCTGGCCAATGGGCCCCTGCTGCCCCATGGGCCCCTGGTCTCCTCGGAATCCGGGAACGGCCGACACACCGCCTCTTCCCTGGGGCCCGGCCTTCCCCGGAGCCCCGCGGAAACCTGCACGGTGGCCACGAGACACGCGTGAGCCCCGGGAGAGGGGCGGGCTCACACCGCTGCGGCTGGGCGGTGCTTCTCAGCAGGAGAACAAAAGTGAAAAGGCAAACAGGAGAGGACCCCTCCCCTGGCGGCCCCGCAGCGGGGCTCCTACCTGGCTCTCCCGGGGGGCCCTGGGGCCCCATCTCCCCCGGAGCCCCCGGCAGGCCTCTCCTTCCCTGCGGACCCACTGGCCCCCGCTGGACGGCAATCTTCTGGGGGATTCCCGCAATCCCTGGGGCCCCCACAGCGCCAGGGGCACCTGGAGAGGGAGGAGAGAGGGCGGCGGCGCCTGAGAGCCACACTCCCTCCTGCTCTGGCCTCTTCTCCATGCTGCTCTCGTTGAACTAGTCCTGGGGCTCCCCGAACCACCGCTCTCCGGAGATGGGGCGGCGGGTAGCCCACCCGAGAGTCGCTCAGAGCCTTCCCTTCCGACAGTCGTTGTCCCCACCAGGCCCCCGTGGCCCCAGACGTGTCCCCTCTGAGACAGCCACTTACCTGGGCGTCCTCGGTCTCCTTTGGGTCCCCTGGGGCCTCGGTCGCCCACACTCCCGGTGGCGCCTATGTTTCCCATGAATCCCTGCTCACCTCTGGGCCCTTCAGGACAAGCAGCACACTGAGGACGCGCAGGGCGGGGGGGGCTCCGGCCACCTCGGCCCAAAGCCACCAGCCTCCCCGCGAGAAGGAGCCTCCCCAGGGGCCCTGACCGTTACCTTTTCCTCCGGGGAGTCCGGACACGCCAGGCCGGCCCTGGGGCCCGGGGTCCCCGCCCCAGCCTTTGGGCCCTGCGCTTCCGGGGGTTCCTGGGTTCCCCTCTTCTCCTTTGCTTCCAGGAAGAGCGGCAGGACCCGGTGGCCCGGGGGGGCCTCGGTAACCTGTGGGCACAAGTCCAGGACGGGAGAGTGTACAGGGAGGAGGTGTGGTCATGGCCACAAGGCTGGGTGCAAAGTCACCCGTGCAGGGGACGGGCTTTGGCAAGCTCGGAACGCTGGGCAACTTTGTCTTTTATTGTGTAGGATAGAGGTAACATAAAATTGACCGTTTTCACCACTTTTAAGTGTACAGTTCAGTAGCATTAGAATCATTCACACTGCTGTGCGACCATCCCCACCATCCTTCTCTGAACGATTTCATCTTCCCAACTGAAGCTCTGTGCCCACTGAACACTACCTCCCCCGCCCCCGCCCCCAGCGGGGGACCCCTGGCCCCCACCATCCTGCTCTCTGTCCCTGTGAGTCTGACTCCTCTTGGCGCCTCCTATCAGGGAATCAGGCAGGATTTGTCCCTGTGTGTCTGGCGTATTTCATGCCGCGTCCTGTCCTCCGGGGGAAACAAAGTGTGCCATCCCTAAAGCAATCAGGCACGACGGCTCCTGTGCCCCGAGAGCCCCGCACACAGCAGTGTGAGCCCTGCTCACCTTCCAGGCCAAATATCCCGGGCGCTCCTGTGTCCCCCGGTGACCCAGAGATGTTGGAAGGGGGCGTGATGCCTGGAAATCCCTGAAGTCCTGGACTCCCGACTGGGCCTCGTTCCCCTTTCAGGGAAGAAGAAGTTGTTTATTATCAGCACTCGACTTTCTGCCTACGGTTTCCTCTCCATGTCCCAGAACCACCAAGGAGGGCAGGGAAGGAAGGTGGCCACTGCAGGCTCTCAGGGTGGGGCCCGGGCGGCTGGGCTACGCTGTCCCCACGAGGCACGGGGGGTGGGTGCCAGTTGTCAGAAAACAAACTCTGGGCTGTCAGGGCGGCTGATGACCCCTTGGCACTGTGAACGCATGCTGCCCCCAGGTGTTGGTTACCTTTAATCCAGGGGTATTCCCCCCAGTTTGCTGGAGCAGTTTGCTGGCAGATAGTGGGGGCTGGGGCTGGGGGTGGGAAGTGGGTCTCGTTCTCAGCAGCCGAGACCACCCCTCCCTGGTTTGTTCCCGCCATGCTCCAGGCCCGTCACGCGGGCCGAACTCAGGGGCTGCGTGGGTGCATTTATTCCTTAATCCAACGCGCCCAGCTCTGACATGGAAGGGCACTGTGCCAGGTGCCCTGGGGGCCACCGAGGGGACAGAACGCGATCTTCTCTTTCCGAAAAGGAGGTGGTCAGTAGCTAACCCCGATGTTTAAGATCCACGTTACGGTGAAGTGTAAACGACGGAAGACCAGCCGGGAGGTCTGCAACAAGCAGTTCTCCCCAGCAGAGCCGGCGCCTGCACCTGCTCCCGCCTCTCCTCTCTCAGACGCACAGGCTCTGTGGTTGCATGTGCCGGTGCTGGGGTGTCAGCCTCACCTGGGGTGCCACGCTCCCCTTTCTGGCCCGGGGCGCCAGCAGGGCCTGGAAGGGTGTTGGCCTCTCCTGAGTCACCCCTGTCCCCCGCAGGACCTGGGAAGCCGGGGTCTCCGTAGGCGTCCGCACCTGTGGCAGGGTTAACACAGGCAGTGCCTTCAGCCTAAGGGGTTGGCTGTCAGGAGCAGGACAGTGACGCTCTCCAGGGAGACTCAAACAGAGAGCCAGGCAGCAGCCGAGCTGTCAGCTTTCCACGTGGGCTCAGGGCCCCAGAATCTGCCACTGGGAAGGGAGCCTGGAGTTTGTAGCTGAATCCCCTCGCTTTACAGAGGAGGGCACTGCAGGGCCCCCAGGAAAGGCCCGTGTTCCCAGACGCCGAGGGTCCTGGAGCTGGGAGCTGCTGAGGGTTCTGGGCTCCTGGCTGGGGCCCCGATGGGCAGGCTCGAGTTAGGGCTAAGAGGGAAACGCTATTTAAAACCTGCTCTGCTCACACATCAGGTGCGCAGAGCAGTTGGTGGCCAGAGACAGCAACGTCACTTGACCATTTAGAACTACAGTGATTTTTTTCTTTTGAGTGTATTAAAAAAAAGTGTTATTTTAAATGTCTCCACAGAACATTAATAACATTCATAATCTGAAAAGAAAACAGTAAAAGTTGTCTTTTAAAAAAAGGCATATTAATGATAAGCCCAAGAAATATCATGAGTCCAACGAATAAATTTTAAAAAAAGAATGAAAAGACGGGGCGCTAAGGTTTAAGGTGAAAGGAACTCATTTAAAATAAAGAAGTTTCAGAGAAGCCACCGAGGTTTCCGGACCCGCCATGGCAGCTTCCTGGAGGGCACGAGGGTAACGGGGGGCCTTCTGCAGACAGGGGATTTCATCCCCTTGAGGAACAGATTGACACGCGGTGGTCCTCGGAGATCCCAGAAGGGGCTGATGGTGGGTTTTGGAAACAATGGGCTTTGTATCCTCTTTAGGGGAAAAAAAAGTGCGAGAATAGTTTCAAAGAGCAACTGCTAATGGCTTCTTCAAGGTGTCCATTTCCTCTCCTTATAGAACAAAACCCCCGTCCGCCATTGCCGTGAACCAAACTATCTTTTCCAAAACCATGTATCGTTGCCCTGATCCCCAGGGTGGTGGAGTCTGGAGGTGGGTCTTTGGGAGATGACTGGGGTCAGAGAAGGCCATGAGGGTGGGGCCCCTGCGATGAGACTGGTGTTCTCGTAAGAAGAGACACCGGACAGCTTGTTCTCATCTCTACCGGGTGAGGACGTGGCGAGAAGCCAGGAAGAGGGTCCTCACCCCAAGTGCACCGCGCTGGCACCCGATCCCAGACTTCCAGCCTCCGAGCTGTGAGAAGTCACTGCCTGTTGTTTAAGCCCCTTGGGAAGGGCCTGAGTCCCTGCGGCTTCGGAATGGTCACACAGCCCTGGGGGAGCCCCTCCCCTCCTCCGAGTCCAGCCCTGCCCACCCTGTCCCTCCCCCTCTGCCAGCACCGCCTTGTGGCCTGGTACCTGGGGATCCTGGAAAGCCTTTGGTGCCTGGCAGGCCGTGTAATCCGCTGATGCCTCGGATGCCGGGCAGACCTGCGAGGGTTCCTCATGGTTATTTCAGGGGACAGCAGAGAGGGACACCTGACATAATCAGACGCTTCTGTCTCTGGGATACACTCGCCCACCCAGTGGGTTCAAAAGCCAGGCAGTCAGGAAGCAGTTCAGCAAATACCGTGACATGTAAACCAGTCACTTCAGTGTCACCCAGGAGAACCGCCAGCTTAAACCTGCTGTCATAGAACCCTGTTCCAGACTTGTTACAGCCAGAAGGGGACTGGCCAGGCTGTGCGTCTCTCCTCCTGACACATGAGTCACTGAATGTATTTGGTCTGTGAACATGGAGCTTGGAACCAGCAGCCTGGGGCTGTTTCCACGCCCCCTGGGCTCCGAGGTCGCCTTTTCTAAAGTAGGACACGGAAACCGGCGGCACCTCTGCCTGTGATGTGGGCGGTGAGTGTGGATGTGGGGTGGGCCTCCCCCCTTGACTGGGCAGGAGAGCAGCTGGGGGCCTGTCCCCTGAACCGACCCCTGTCCAGGCCAAGCCCAGTGACCCCAAGGGCTCCACCAGACCTCGCTCAGCAGGGACCCTCGCGTCCATCCCTCTGTCTTGGCTCTGCACTGCCTGCATGCTGACCGACAGTGGCTCTGAGGCCTCCTGGCAGGTTTTTGTTAATCATTTCGGGGAGTAAACACTTCTTTGTGGGTTTGCTTTGCGTCCACAGAGGGGCAATGGTTTTACCTGGTAAGCCTGGAGTCCCTGGCCAGCCGTAGTCTCCCTTGGCGCCTGGCACGCCGACCCGGCCTGGCTCTCCCTGAGGCCCCTGCAGCCCTGTCAGTCCTGGGAAGCCTGGGGACAAACACATCCTTAAGGGGACACAGGAACCCTGAGGTCTCTTGGCCTCCAGTTCAGGTCCCGCTTGGGAGAGGAGCTTCGCGGGAAAGGGCCAGTTTCCCTTCCAGCCGGGAATGCCCTGCCCATGGCCTTGGACCCCCACACTCAAGTCCCATGGGGTCAGCGCAGCCTGGCCAAACAGACAGGCTGTGTGTTCGAATTCTCATCCTGTTGTCCAAATAGAAGTCTGGGAGAGCCCCGCGACCCTGGAGGGTCAGCCTCTCTGCGCTCTCAGATCCTGGACGGAGGGCAGAACAGCAGCCAGAAAAAAAGCACCAAGAGTTCACCCATTTAAGTCGGGTCCCCCACAAATTTCTGCAGCTCAGGTGCACGAAAGGAGCCGGGCAAGAGCTGAGTCTGGGAGTTTACAGGGAGACGGGTGTGGCCGCACGGACCCAGCCGTCCGGTTGAGTGTTGGTCCCCGGGCTGAGTGGGGTAGAGGGACAGGTGGGAGGAAGCTTCCTAGGGTGACCACGGGTGACCCGCAGACAGGCAGAACCAGCCACCCCTGTTCTGGGCCCCTGGAGTTTGGGGTTCAGCCGTGCCCAGCCCCACGGGGCGCTGCGCCGTCCAGCTGGCCCAGGAAGGCCACGTGACGGCGGCCTTTTACCTGTTTGCCCTTTGAGTCCGGGAGGGCCTTGGACTCCTGTCAGGCCTGTGATCCCGGGAAAGCCGACGTCACCCTCTGTTCCTTTCTGTCCGAAGAATCCTTTCAGACCTGGAACCACGGAAGCGCTGCTTGAACACCACGGCCACCGCGTCACTGGGGTCCACGGTCCCGGGGACGCCAGCTGGGACGCTGGCTTCCCTCTGGTGCCCCTGCGGTGCATGGGGCGGAGGGCCAGACGCGCTCCTCCCTCTGCTATTTTTTCATTGAGGTACAGCTGATGTACAATGTCGTGTTGGTTTCAGGTGTACAGCATAGCAGGTTAGTCCTACGTGTGTACACGTTCTTTTTCAGATTCTTTTCCGTTAAAGTTTATTACAAAGTGTTGAATGTAGCTGCCTGTGCTGCACGGTAGGTCCTTGTTGTTTACCTGTTATGTATGTTGGTGTGTATCTGCTAATCCCAGACTCCTAATTTATCCCTCCTCCTGCCTCTTTCCTCTTTGGTCATCTTAAGTTTGTTTTCCACGTCTGTGAGTCTACTTCTGTTTTGTAAATAAGTCCATTTGTGTCGTTTTTAAGATTCCACAACTAAGGGCTATCATACGGTATTTGACCTTCTCTGTCTGACTTACTTCACTTAGTGTGATCATCTCTAGGTCCATCCACGTTGCTGCACGTGGCATTATTTCACCCTTTTTTATGGCTGAATATCGACTAACTTTTTACCTAGTTCCCCACTCTGAGCTGGTGGTCAGCAGCCTCCAAGCTACACCCAGGGGCCCAACGTCCTGGTATCACTCCCTCGTGCAGCCCCCTCTCCCACTGCACTGGGCTGACTTGCATGACCACCAGGACACCATGGACATGGCAGTGTGTCACCTCGCACCCAGGTCACAAAATTCATCACTGCCATCGCTCTGTCCTGCTCTGGAGGAAGCCAGCTGCTGTGTCGTGAGGACACTCAGCAGCCTAGGGGGAGGTTTGCGTGGGGAGGGGCTGAGACCTCCCACCAGAGCCTTCCTGGAAGCAGATGGTCCAGCCCAGTCCAGCCTTCAGATGATGCTGCCAATGACATGGCCGGAATCTCACAAGAACTACCTGACTCCTGAATTCCTGGCCTCAGAAACCATAAGGTAACACCAGCTCTGGATGCTCTGAGCCACCACATTTTGGGTTTGACTTGGTTAGCAGCGATACATCACTGATCTGAGCTCTTATCTGAGTGGTTCCCAACGTGTGCTGTGCCGGGGAAATCTGGGGACTTGGTCAAATGTGAGATGTTTGAGTCTTCCTGATGTGGTATATATACACGCAATGGACTACTACTCAGCCATAAAAAAGAATGAAATGTCATTTGCAGCAACATGGATGAACCTACAGATGATCATATTAAGTGAAGTAAGTCAGACAGAGAAAAACAAATATTGTATGACATCGCTTGTATGTGGAATCTAAAAAAAAAAAGATACAAATTTTATTTACAAACCAGAAATAGACTCATGGGCATAGAAAACTGTGGTTACCAGTGGAGAAAGTCGGGGAGACTAGCTTAGGAGTTTGGGATTAACAGATACGCACTACTGTATATAAAATAGGTAAACAACAAGGACCTACTGTAGAGCACAGGGAACTATATTCAATTTCTTGTAATAGCCTGTAACGAAAAAGAATCTGAAAAAAAAGTATGTATATGTATAACTGAATTGCTTTGCTGTACACCTGAAACTAATGTTGTAAACTGACTACACTTCAATAAAAAATAAGAATAAAAAAAATTCCAGAGTCTTCCTTGCACGCTGGGCTTGGAGACCTCAGCCCGTCCCTCCAAGTCCGCCCGCGGGCTTGCAGACTAACGGTGTGGCTGGCAAGCCGGCGCACGAGTGCCGACACCGAGCGGTCAGGGCTGTGGAAGGTGAAGGGGGTCGGGGAGAGACTTGGGTACCTGGTGCTCCAGCGATGCCCCGTTCTCCCTTCAGACCCGGGCTTCCTGGTAAGTCGATGCTGTCTCCAGTGTCACCTGTTAGGTGCAAGAAAGGTGACTGAGGGTGGGCCTTCCTGGGCTAGTGCCGCAGCTTCTGTTGGGCTGCGCTCCTGATAAGAACAGTTTGCTTCAAAATACCTAACAGCATCCGTGGGTCTCGCGTCACCACCCTGCCCAGAACACTCCCTGGGTCACGCGTGCCCCGTTTTCACTGTCTGAGCAACACTCACCGAAGTCACCGGTGCGGCCAGTCTCTCCGTAAAGGCCTGCTCTCCCCGGAACTCCCTTGTCACCCTAGAGCGAAGTCAGACACGACACCACCTTACACCGCCATTCGTGACATTTGTAATTCCGCAGGGTTAGCATACGCGGCTGTTGTGCTAAACCCAACGCTCAAGGTCTGTGATGCCATCATTTTCTAGAAAAGTCCTAAGTTTTTGGTGTGAGACAGCGGCTGGTTTGGGTACCTGGTCTTATTTAATTGTAAAGTAGTAAAAATGATGCAAGCTTGGTGGCTTTCCTGACATTAGCAACATCAGTGACGCAGATGCTGGCCGTGACGGTGGTGGTAGCAGCCGCGGCTGACTGAGCCCTGCCTCCTGCCAGGCTCACCAGGCACATGTGCTGGAGACCATCTCCAGAGCCCATTTCAGGTGGGTGCTATGAAATCCCGTTTGAGAGATGAGGACATGGAGGCACAGAGAGGTTCAGTAATTTGCTCAAGGCCGCTCAGCTCATAAGTGGCAGAACTGGGGGATCGACTTGGGCTGCGATTCCAGAACATGCTCTCTGTGTTACATGGTGGGGCACCTCTGTCCATGAAGAGAGAGAGACTTTTCCAAAACGATGTGGGGGGCTGACAACCGACTGGGATGATGTGTGGGTGGTTCTGTGGCTTAGAAGCCATGACTTTCCTCTGCAGAAGGCTTCCTCCTCGGAGGGAGGGTGGGAGGGGGTTCTGGGCCGCCTGGACCCCCCAGCTCTCCACGTTAGCACCAACCTGGGGTGGCAGCCCCCCAGCATCCATGCCATTACCCCTCCTAGCACAGCTTAACTCTAATCTCTGAATCACGATGGAAGCTCCGTTGTGCGGGAGGAGTGGGGAGGGTGAGTCAGAACCCGCATCCTTGTTTAGACAACCACCTGCTTTTCCCTCTCAAAGCTTACTCGGCAGGGGCATAACTTACATACAGTGTGGTGCACTCATCTTGAATGCGCAGTTAATTTTCACTCGCATGCCACCCAGAGAAAGATGCTGGACGTCCCAGCACTCTAGAAAGTTCCTTTGTGCCCCTGCCAAGTTAACCACCCTGCCTAAGGCAGCCACTCTGCTGAGTCGCCTCTGTCCAATGGTCTCGTCAGCTCTTCAGTGTCACAAAGTGCAGTCAGGTGCACTTTCTGTTTGTGGTTCATTTTGCTCAACACAAAGCCTGTGAGGCTCACTCGGGCTGCGGCGTTTATCAGTAACCCCCTCTGTGCTGCTGCGGACTGGCCCCCGGCCTGGATCGACCATGCTTGTTTACTTTCTCCTGTGCGTGGGCATGTGGGCTCTGTCCCAGTTTTTGGCTGTTGTCAAAAAAGCCTCCGCGAAGCTTGCTTGTGTCCTTCGGCAGACATGTGCATCTTTCTTTTTTCAGTGACCTGACTATAGCTGCACAGACTGGCTATGAGGTCCCACGGGCTAGAGACTGGAGGAGTGAGGGAAGGGAGACCCCCGAAGAGTTCCGAGGGCACCACGTGCACAGAACAGCAGGGATGGAGAGCCACTCTGTGCATGTTATCTGCACCACCTCCACTGCACCCAAAATCTCCCCGCATCGCACAGACAGGACGGGGCGCGGAGCGAAGAGGGCCCCACCCGGGGGCCAGGTGCCCCGCTGTCACCATGACAACGTAGCAAGTGCTCAAAGCTGCATCTTGAGTGAAGAAAGGAGAAAACCCAGGCCGGATGCCCTGCCCACGGTGACTCAGTATCAGGGCCTCAGTCTCCAGCAGGTGTGGGGAGAGGACTCACCGAAGATGCCCACTTACCCTACTGCCTGTGAACCCCGGAAACCCTGAGATTCCGGGGGGGCCGGGCACGCCGGGGAATCCTGGTGACCCGGGCACGCCGGGGACTCCGGTGTCTCCTTTGACTCCTTTGATGTAGCCTGGTTTCCCCGGCAACCCAGGGGCTCCTGACAGCCCGGGAATCCCCGGCATTCCCGGAATGCCTGCAGGAAGGCCGAGTGTGAAGTTCTGGGGGAACCCTGCTCTTCCCCCCAGGCCCCGGAGCTGCAGCCTTCAAACAGGAAAGGCTGCGCGGGGGCAGACATCAGGGTGTTGGGAGGGCTGCAGCCCGGGAGGCTGGCATGAGTGCAGGGGCGTCTCTGCTGCTCCCTCAGACTGCAGTGGGGGAGGAGGTGGGGGGACCCCAGGCCCGACAGCTCTGAGGTCAGGCAGGGCCTCACCTTTCAAGCCCAGGTACCCTTTCAGTCCCATGGGGCCTTCATCTCCTTTCTCTCCTTTAATGTCTTTCATTCCCGGCTGGATGATGGGAGGTGGTCCTGGGGGGCCAGGGTCCCCACGGCTGCCTGGAAGGGAACAGAATGCAGTCATTCCCTTGACCTCTGGACCAGGTAGAAAAACCCAGGTGGAGAGGCCTCTTGGCCACTGCTGCCCTCCAAGCCCCAGTCCTGAGGGGCTGGATCACGGGCGGCACGGCTCCCCTGATGCTGCGAGCTGGGGATGGTGCTCCGAGAGCCCAAGGGGATGGAAACATCCGTCTTCTCCCTGGCCCTTCTCTAGGCGAGGGCGTGGGGACACAGGGCTTCTTGGACAGAGGGGCCTGCTCCCCAACCACTACTGACCTCAGGACACTTCCATCACCCCAAGAGAACCCTGTGCCTGTCAGCAGTTACCCCCACCGTTCCCCTCCAGGAGCAGAAACCACTCGCCCACTTCCTGCCTCTGTAGATCGGCTTATTCTGGACACTTCGTACAGACAGAGGCAGACAACAGATGGCCTACTGTTTTCAAGTGTCATCCCTGTCATAGCATGTATCTGAACCTACCTGTTTTTCACTGATGGGTAATATTCCCTCACACGGCTACGCTGTATTTCACTTGTCCATCATAGGTGTTTCTATTTTTGACTATTACGAATCATGCTGCTATGAAACCCACGTAAGAGGTTTTGCACGGACATGTGTGTTTTCAGTTCTCTCGGGTGCACACGTAGGAGCAGAGCTGCTGGGCAACCCTGAGTTTACCTTTCTAAGGAACTGCCAACCTGTTCCAGCCCAGCCACACTATTCTACATTCCCAGCAGCAGGCCTGAGGGTTTCCATGTCTCTGCACCCCCACTGACATGTGTTACGAGCGATTCAAGTTTTTAGAGACCATGGAGATACTTTCAGAACAAAGGTGTCTGAACTGACGTCATGAAAATGTGACTTGAAGGTAACACCCTTCCTGATCAGGAGCCTTTGGTTAGGGTCACTGCCTCACTGCATGGCCAGTGTGCGGAGGCTGGGATGCAGCCCTCTGGTTTAGCTTGCTTCTTCTGTAATCGTATGTGTGTCTAGGGTCCTGGGATACTGTTCCGAGCAGCATCAGGCCCCCAGGGAAGTCAGCCTCCACCCTGCCGGGACGTGACGTACCTTTCACGCCCGGCTCGCCAGCCAGGCCCTTCAGCCCTGGAATTCCAAAAAATCCGGCCTCTCCTTTGCTCCCCGGGAGCCCGGGTCTTCCCTTCAGCCCGAGCATGCCTTGGAAACCGTCCATCCCGGGTGAACCTCTACCGCCTTCAGAGGGAAGGAGAAAAGCGTGGGGTCAGGCATGCACAAACCAAGCTGCGACAGCCCCACTTTGTGGCTGGTGTGAGGAGACACCAAGAAGCTTAACCTAAAGACGGGTTCCGGGACAGCGATTCCTAAGGGGCTGGTCAGCCCGTCTGCCGTCTGGCTGTTGGAAACAGAATGCAGGGCCCATGCGGGTGGACAGACACGAGGAAACCAGATGTCCCCGGGTTCTGTGGTCTTTCCACCAGGCTGGGGAGGGCCACTGGGAGCTAATGGGGTGCTGACCCTGCACCCCACGTGGAAATCTGGCAAAGGGCCCCAGAAAAGCAGAGCACGGCATCTCCAGCCAGTCCAGGGCTGCAGGGCCCCGCGCTGGGCAGGCTGGCCTCGTCTGTGAGCAGGTAAACCTGCCAGCCTCTGGAGCTGACTCCCGTCTCCTGGAGCCTGTCCACGGATTCCCCCTCACAGACAGTGAGTCCTGCTCCTCAGACAGTGTGTCTCTCATGGTCAGCTAATAAACTGACCTTTTGGGGCACAGTGGTCATAGCCAGCCTGGGCAGCGTCAGCGTGTCCCAGGGCCCGTGACACCTCCCCCTGGGCCACCCCGCCGCACCCACAGGGAAATTCCGGGGTCCTGCTCTGTAGTCACCTTTTGGTCCGGGGGCACCAGGCATTCCGGCCATTCCTTTAAATCCAGGGTTTCCAGGATGACCCCTCTGGCCCAGCAGACCAGGGGTACCTCTGTCACCGGGTTCACCCTTCATGCCCACAGGGCCAGGGAAGCCTGTGTCCCCTGGTTCCCCTCTGTCTCCAGGCAGACCTGCCAATAAGGGAAGGAAAATAAGAGGATGAACAAACCAGCCAGAGACAGCGCCTCTGACGGTACTTTACAGACACTGATCACAACAGCTTTTAAGAAAAACCTCTTAGAGGGACAACGGAAAGTGTGACTATAGAGGTGAGTTTTAACGGTGTGAGCAGCGCACGCGGAAGACCCACAGGGCTGCCCTTTCTGAAGAGGTCTGTCCTCAAAAGCCGGCAGCCAGCCTGTGGGACACGAGTCCAACAGCCTTTCTCCGCTCAGGCCCTCGTGCCTTGGAACCCCAGGCGCACAGCTTGGCGCTGGGATGGCTGAGGCTCCGCACGGACGCCCGCCCTCCTGACACCGCTGGCTCCGGGAGCTAAGTTCTGGAGGAGTCGCGCACCTGCCCGTTACCCGTTAGGGCATCCACAGCTAGCCCCCCCGCAAAGCTCCAGCCTTCTCCCCGCCCCAGTTCAAACCTCTCAGTGGCTTCCTCGCCCTCTGAATACTGGCCCCACCTCCCCCCCAGCCAGTTTCCTCGGGCTGTTCCTCTAGGAAGGCCCTCATTCCAGTCCTGCCCATCGCCCACACCTGGCTTCCCTCATCTGCTCCTCCCAAGGCTGTCCTAGCCTGCCCGGCTCCCCTGCCCTCTGGGACATGGGGCCCCGTGGTCCGGACTCTGCTGCTTGCCGCAGCCAAACACAGGCCTTTACATGGGTCATTCTGTCCCCACCTGAACTGTGGGCGCCATCAGGGCAGGGCTTTGGCCCGGGTCTATATGCACCACACAACACCGCGTTCAGCTAATGCTCCGTGCCCAGGAACAGGCAAGGCCTTGAGCACTGACCCAGAAGCCCCAACCTCCTGCCCGGGGTTCCCGTTACTGTAAACCCGTGGGTAGCACGTTGCCTGGGGATCTGGTGCCACCACAGCTGAGGCCACTCCTGGGTGAGCGTCTGGCTTACGTCTGATCTACGTGCGGCACGGTGCTCCCTAGTGTGAACTGGCTATGGTCCCGGACAAAGCTGTCACCTGCTCACGGCAAAGGAGAGCCCAGGGTCCCCTGGACGATGCCTGATGGACAGCTGGACCCCTGACGTCCTCCCTGCAAGGGCTCCAGCGAGCCAGCACCACAGCGTCGTCCCTGTGCTTCCTGTCCCCCCCAGCCCCACCCCACCTCGCCCCATGGGTTTCCTGAAGGAGGCGTCCTCTTTTCTTCCCCACATCTTCCAGTTTCAGGGAACAATGCCTCTTCAAAGCAGAGCAGGCTTCTGAGCTTTTACAGCGGGAATCTCTCCTTTTTCCTAATGAAATCTTAGCTAGACGCCCAGCACATACAGCAGGAGCGAAGCACCGGCGGGCACCACCAAAGCCTGAACTCGCCTCGTTTGCTGAGATACATGTCTTGTCTCTGGAGCCTGTCAGGACGTGAGCTGCCGAGTGCACATGCTGACACCCCCAGCTCAGGGCCTCGCGGTGTGACTGCACCTGGAGCTGGGCCTTGAAAGAGGGCCTGAAGCTCATTAAAAAAGGTCACGAGAGTGGGTCCTGACCCAGCGGGACAGGGGTCTTTATAAGAAGAGGAGATCAGAACACAGACACACACAGAGGGACGGCCACGCGAGGACACGGAGGAGACGGCCGTGTCATGACGAGGAGAGAGGCCTCAGGAGAACCAGCCCTGCCCACACCTTGATGTGTCGAGAGAATGAATTTCTGCCGTTTAAGCCACACCGTGTGTGGTGTGTCCAGAAGCCCTGTGGCCCTTGGAGCACAGCGGAGAGCCCCCCAGTGGGGTGGGTCCTTACCTCCGAAGCCAGGGGCACCCGGCGGCCCCAAGGGCCCTTCCCGGCCAGGAGCTCCTGGGAAGCCGTGCTGTCCTGGTGGCCCGGGCAGGCCCGGCTGGCCCGACGGTCCTGGGAAGCCCGGCTGACCCTTCAGGCCCGGAGTCCCCGGCATCCCCTGGCTCCCTGCAGGAATCGAGACGAGAGCCGTGAGGCCCACCCCGCAGCGCACTGCAGCGCCTGCCTCCTCACACCTGGCCTGTGACAGCAGGCGCTCGGGGCCGTAGGAAGCCTGGAAAAGGCAGGACGTGCAGGGGACGAGATCGAAGTGCCTCGTACTCTCACCCGGAGAGTTGCTAACGTCGGAGCATAGTTCCTGCCGGCAGTTCTCCTGTTCACATAAATACACATAGAAATAGGTATCTGCCAAACTGACGGCTCACCTGGAGCGCAATTTTAATTAAGATTTTTTCACTGGATGCTGTATTTTGAGCATTTGGCCGCACTGTAAAACGCTCTTCGCGAGCATGTTAAGTGGCTAGTGAGTAACACCCGTCTTTCCGCCTTCTTGCCAGGCGTGGCCGTGCAGACACGGAACCAACTCCTTAAAACGGGTGCTTCGGAAGTCGGAGTTTTCACCAAACCCACTATTCTGCCTGAACCTCTGAAGGTGGGGAGCCTCCCCGGGTGGGGAGGGGCCCTGCGCTGCCTGCGCTCTGTGCTCCCACGACTCGAAGTCGCAGGAAAGAATCCACCCTGAGCACCCTTCTGTGAGAGAGCTCGGGCAGGGACGTCACAATCGCACGGGGGCGAGACCGGCGGGACACGCAGACCCCCGCTCCGGAGCGTGGGGCGTCCCCCTGCCCGTTGAGACCCAGGCTGCGTCCCCCTCGGGTCTCGCAGGAAGGGCGCCTGCTGGACTGATGGCAGCCGGGGGAGGGACGCCCACTTCCTGCACCACAGGAGCCCGCTGCCCGGGCCGGGCGGCTGGGACTGACGACAGCAGTCCACACGTAACAGCTGGTGCGTCTCTGACGGGGACGCCAGGTGGCCCGGCCGTCTCCCAGCCTGCGCTTGAGTGATGCGAGCTCGTTAAAGCCAGGTGTTCTGGGTTCCAAGTGCCCGTGTCGAATACACAAAGCCTTGGATGCCTCACTCACTCACTCACCGAACAACGGGCACCTTCCCGCTCGGCTGAGCGTCCGTCGGTGACGTTGTGAACACTGCGTCTTTTAAACCCACCAGCTTCACCCCCACGGATTAAGCTGCGCCTCAGACCGTCTCTGTCTTCCCCTCAGGCCCTCACTGAGCACGGCCAGGTCCTCTCTCCTCCACACCAGCCGCGCACACGGGGGAAGCATCAGTGAGCCCCACGCGGACTCACGCCAACTCGGGGAGAAGGCGGGTCAGTTATTAATTTGCACTCAGAGAGGAGCTACAGGGGCCGTCCTGCCCTGGCCATGGAGGGTAAACACGGCCAGGGGGTCACCGTCCTAACTGGCCGTGAGGGAACGCTGGCACTGGGAGGAGAGGCAGGACTCGTGCCGCGCGGTTCTCTCCTGATCTCAGGAGGGCTTTCTGGCCCTCCCTCAGGAGCCGCGGTGCAGCGCGTTGGGCCCCCCCGCTCCTGCCATGGCGACTTACCCCGGAATCCAGGCGGGCCTCTCTCTCCCGGAGGACCTCTCAGTCCAGGGTGTCCAGGCAGTCCAGCGTCTCCCCGGGGCCCGGGCTGGGCCCCCAGGACTTCTCCAGGAAGGCCCCTGTCCCCCGGGGGCCCAACTGGCCCTGGCAGGCCCGAGGGACCTGCGGCCCCATCCAGACCAGGGGGGCCTACTGCGCCTTTGGATCCTCGGGGCCCCACGAACCCTGCAGGGAAACACAAGTCATCCCCGTCACCGGAGGGCGGCGTCACGGCGTTCTAAGAGAGGTCCGAGCAAGAGGCAGGAGGCAGCCGGGGCTGGCCCTGGGCAGCCAGCTTGAGCCCTGGCCCGTCGCTGGCCGCCCTCCGCCGTCTGGCCCCAGCCCTACGATCTGGCTAAGGAGGACACAGCCTCTGAGCTTAAATCTTCGTCATTCCCAGGACCCTGTGTTGTGCAAATAATCCCAGAGAAGAGTTTCCAGGCCGTGTGTGCAGGCAGAGCCCAGCAGGCCAGGACAGCCAGACCCTCAGAGCCCAAACTCTGCCCCCATAACTCCCCCTGCTACTAAACCCCTGGTCATCGGTCAGTTCAGAGATGCTCTGAAGGGGACTCGACACCCCCATTGCCTCCTGCCACCTGCCACGTCCAGGCGGAGGCCCGCGTGGCCACGTGCTGGGAGAGTTGTGACTTTCCTGGATGCGTGGGCTATGGCCTCACCACACCACGTCCCCGCTCAGGCCCTCCCCGCGATGTGACCTCAGACTGAACTGCAAGAGTGACAGTCACACGTCGGTCCAGACGGAAAGCCTCCGAGGTCACTGCTGCCACGGCTGCAGGTGGGGGTGTGGGAAGCACAGAGCCCTCCCCCCGACCCGTGGGGTGAGCCTGACGGAAAGCTGCCACCTCCCGGGACGGCGGGCTGACCGTGGCAGCCGTGTCGGGAACGTGGAACAAGGCTAACCCGAGTACTGATCAGCTGGATCACGTGACTTCCGCACAGGAGGAGGGAGCTTTTGTGGAAACGATGAATCTGCTCACGGGAACAGTGGGCTTCACTCTGCATGTGGACCTTCTCTCTGGAATGGACTTCCTCTGGGTTTTGCCATCTTTGAAGGTGGGCCTTTCATTTTCTTCCGCACGTGGTGGTGGGAGCATCCGGCACATTCCATCCCCATAAAAAGAGATGTGTGTTTCGAGCCTGGAAGCTCAGTTCCTCGTTTGCGCTTCCCTCTGGTCTCCCCAACCTCCCGCTTCACTCGGGGGCTACACTTCACTGCACAACAGGCTCTCGTCTACACCCGGTGGCCTGCCCAGATCCTCTGATGACAGCACACAGCCTCCTTTCTCACTCCAGGCAGTTCAAGTCTGCTTGGCTGGGCATCAAATTCTAAGATTACGACTCACCCTTCTTATTCAAAGCCAGGAGGTTTTAACAAATTAGCATCTTCTCAAAACAATTCACACTTAACTTCAGGATCTGTGATATCACCAAAGTGACAGAGCTGTAACTTCTAAACCCCCGAGCGTGGCAGCAGACTGGTACCATCTGAGCCTCTGGTATGTGGGCAGAAACACTCTCCTTCGCTTCTCTCCAAAGGCTTGATAAAGGACCCAGGGACCATGCCTCCTGACTTTGCAAACCACGAAGAGGCACCAGCACGAAAGGCACCAGCTTCGAGGTCTGCAGCAGCCTCTGTGGGCTGCAGCACCGGACCCGGGGCCCACGCAAAGTCCAACGCTGAGGAGTCAACCAACTGCCGGTAAAACACGATTCATCTTTGCTGAAAACATTTGCTCGGGGCTAAATCTACGGAGCCTGCTGTTCTGTGTGGCAGTCCGGACGTCTGGAGTGTTCCATTTAGTTTCTGGAGCTGAGTTTGAAAGGAATGCTGACAAGCCGGAGGGCAATCATGGAGGGGCAGTCAGAATGCTGGGGGCACGGAGGTTATGCCAGAAAGAGAAAGTTCGCATTCCTGGGGTCGGCTCTGCCCGTTCACGAGATGTCCGTGGGGAACGTGGCCGGGTTCCGGGTGTCCGTGAGGCCCGGTTATGAAGAGAACTGCTGGCTCAAGGAACAACCAGCGAACAGCCTCGGAGGAGGCAGACTTCACCCCAGCCGAGCAAGGACTTCCCAGCAGTGAGAGAGAGTCGGTGTTCCACAGGTGCCGGCGGCAGGAGTGACTCCAGCAGAGGCTGGGAGAGCACGTGGCCGGGACCTGGCGGGAGACGTCCAGCTTGGGTGGCCTTGGTGACTTCCACGGCTTTGTCTAGGTAACGCGGTTCCCCAGCGCCCGGGCCTCTGCGCACAGGCAGCACGGCCACGCCCCCGCGCAGCGTCCCGGCCGGCGCCACCGAGGGGCACCCAGGTCTGAGGCCACTGAGCCGTGTTCTAGAACACGCAGGCCCCCAGGCAGGTACTTCCGACCTCTCACCACAGTTCACTCCTGGAAACACGTTCATTTTCCTCCACATGGAGCTTAAAGGATTCAGCTCTTTTAGTCCCTAAATGGCTTTCATGATTCTTTGCTGCGTCAAATGTAGATGGAATGGTTCAAACTGTTCACTCAGACGAGCTGCAGACTGTGGCGCGGGCAGGCGGCGCTGTGACCCGCAAAAGCACAGGTGCTCTGTGTGGCGCTAGGTGTGCGAGCAGCAGGCCAGGACTGGACGATGAGCCATAACGACAAGACCAGGAGAGGGCGACATCGTGCGCCCTTAGAATGTTCCATACCGACCAGGGCAAAACCCCTCTGCGCCCCGTCCCCTTGTCCTGCAAGATCTGTAAGTTTCTTCTGCTGGCACGACGTCAGTGATGAAGAGGTCGTTCTTTAATTTCCCAAGGGCGAGAACAGAAGCCGTCACCGAGCGTTTGTCGAAACAGTTTCTAAGCGTTAAACGGCACTAGTGCTGGGCACCCCGATCACACAGTCACCTCCCGAATCTAGGGGGCCAGGGGTGTCCCACCCCGACTCACCTGGGGGTCCTGGGAATCCCTCCCGGCCCGGGTCTCCCGGGAGACCCTTGAGCCCTGGTGATCCGTCAGCTCCGGACAATCCTGGAATCCCTCTGAGGCCTTTGACACCTAAACAGCCCAAAACCAAGACACGGTCAGAGCCCCACGAGGCAAGCCCAGCAGGACGCGAGCAGCAGAGGGTCAAGTCCGCGCCTGACTTAACACGGCGTCTATGAAACCAGGAAGTGAGGAGGCTGGGGGACGTCAACTCTGAAACAGGACCTGTGACAGCCAAGGGACGACCAGCTCGGCCAAGGGTCAGTCTGCACCGGAAACTAAGTGTCTGTCTACACCAGCAACTAAGTGTCGTCTACCCGGGATACAAGTGTCCGTCTACACCAGCAACTAAGTGTCGTCTACACGGGAAACTAAGTGTCCGTCTACACCAGCAACTAAGTGTCATCTACCCGGGATACAAGTGTCCGTCTACGCCAGCAGCTAAGAGTCATCTACCCAGGAAACTAAGTGTCCGTCTACACCAGCAACTAAGAGTCCGTCTACCTGGGAAATCAAGTGTCCGTCTCCCCCACGATTGTGTGGACAAACCCCAGCCCTGATGATCTGTTGTCGTCTCACTCAAAACCCCAAAGAAATAATCCCCCAGCGTCGATCCTCTTCCCATAACCCTGGGACACAAAGGGATAAAAGCACAGAGCTAGCTGTTCTGTCCCAGCCTTAAAGGGGCGCCTCTGTCTCTGGCCACCAGGTCGGGCTGGAGCTGAGGCTTGAGTTCTGTGTGGCAGGGACCCTCTCTCTTAGCCTGGGGTTCAGTCGCCACTGACTTTCCTAGAGATGAGAGGAAGTCGGCTTCCTAAGGAAGCTGCCAATGTGCAGTGGGGTACTGAGAACACAGCGACGTCCGAGCGGGGCCACATGGGGGCAGAGGAAGGCGAGCAGAGGGGAGGGGGTGGTGCAGATGCGCAGAGAGAGGCTGGAGGTGCCCTTCCTTACCTGGGGCGCCTGGGGGGCCCGGCAGGCCTGGCGATCCCTTGGGCCCTCCGATGCAACCTGGGAGGAGAGAAAGGGAGAGCTGTAGCCGCCTTCAACACCGAGCCCCGCGGCTTCAGGTGTTGCCAAGGTCCAGAGCACCAGCCACAGAAAGCAGCTGCCATCTTATGATCAGGGTGATCTAACGACTTGATGAACCTTGATGCCGATGGGATTAGAAGTTTAACTTCATTGTGTGACCAAGTCAGAAATTCATATGAAACGCAAATGAGACTGGGCGCCGTGCTGGCCGAGGTCCCCCCTCACTGAGGGCAACACCCACACGCAGCCGCCATCCATCCCCGTCAGTCCAAGTGAATCCCTTTCCTTGGCTGGAAATGCACCCCTGGGACAGAGGAGGCTTCTGATTTCAAAAGGAATTCTTTGACTTCTCCTTTGTGACTCTGGCTACTTTCGGAATTAGCCATAGTAACTCCCTGCTGTGAGCGGTGCAGAAGGAAACCCCGTGACAGCCACTTGTGGCTGGTGACACTGTGCGGGGGGGGGGGGGCGGGGAAAAGCAGGCCCAGCAGTTCCTGGGGACGTCCCTGGTCTGTCTGCCTGTGACTTGGGAGGGCTCCTATCTTGGCTAGACAATGGCCAAAGAGGGGCTTTGGCCACCTCTGTCATCCGAGGGGTCTGGGTGCAGAGCTCAGCACAGGTCGTAAAAGGAAGGAGCCTGGCTGTGGCCCAGGGGCTCTGCCTCGGGCCCACAGAGCCTCACACCAGCTCTCTGCAAGCCCCGGGTTGCCATCCCTGCTCTGCGTCCCCCGCCCTGAGCGCCTGGCCCGTTCCCGCACGCACGCAGGGGACCCTGGATTCTGGTGCTGCTTCCGATCCTGGCCTTTATCTGGAGAGTTTTGCCCAAACTCTCAACTGTCACTTGGGAGCTGCCGTACAGATGTGCTGCTGGCCCCTTCGCCTCCGCCAAACTCATCCTCTCTGCTCCACTCCCCAAAATCCTGATCGTGGATCCTGCGTCCCCTCCTGTCCTGGACTCAGAGCTCTCCTGGGCCCCCCACCTCCATGTCCAAGTCCACCCTGGCTGGAGACATTGTCTGTCCGATGGCAGCCGGGCCAACTTCTGGATGGTCCCTCTCCTCTTAGTCCCTCACTAAGTCCAGGTCACCTGCACCCTGTCCTCATCCTCAGCCCTGCCCCTCCCAGCGTTCATCTCTCACTGGACCAGACTTCTCACAGACACCTGGACTCAGTCCTCACCCTGCCAACAAGCAAGCAATTCACAGCTGCCCTTCACACACACAGAGACGTGCTTTAGGTATGAATGTACTTACCTGCGGAATTCTCACCGACATTACGAACTGACGCTTTGTACCGTGGGGACACCTTAGTGACCCAATGGTTCTCACGTCTGCCCTGCCATTAATTCTGAGCTGAGGCAGATGGAGCGCAGCTCCAGGGCCGCACGCGTTTGTGCTTCTGGTGGCAGCTCCATGCCCACGGCCGGGGCTCACACCTGTTCCTCATGAGCCCACACTCCACACCCCGAGAGCTCTAAGGCCACCTGGCGGGGATCGCAGTACCTGGCTGGATGGTCTCCTGTCCATCTGCTCCAATGGGCCTTTTCACACCTGTATCACAATCTGGCACAAGACACAGGGACAGAGTGAGGCGACTGTGTGACAACGGGAAGTGACTGGCGTGTCCTGAGTGTGGGGTGGGGAGGCTGGGATGGGCAGGGAATCAGAGGCCCATTGCTGAACTTCCGTGCTCAGCCTCTGTGAGTCTAGCACAGAGGAGAGGCCCCATGTTCCAACTGGTGGGAGGAGGCTGCAATGGGTCCAGAAAACCCCGCGGCTGGGTGTCGCTTGGATGTGCTGAGAACCAATGGTGCGACAGACACAGCGTCTCCTGTGGCCGCCCCCAACCCCTGGGGAATTCACACGCTGCCCAGGAAGAACAGGGATGTTGAAGCATGAACAGCGTCTCATGACTGGAAGCCACAGGCGTGGGACCCTCCATACCTATTTGTCCCGGAGTGCCTGGGGGGCCAGGAGGCCCAGGGAAGCCTGGTGGTCCAGGTAATCCAGCATCTCCGGGGAAACCGCGGTCGCCTTTGGGGCCAGGCAGGCCCAGTCCTGGGGGGCCGCTTTCTCCTGGAATGCCCTTGGTGCCGGGTGCTCCTGGGTAGCCTGCATCCCCTGGGGGGCCTTTGATGCCATCACCCTAGGAGAGATTCGGTTTCGCGTGTACCATATACGGAAACTTCACATTCAGCCATATTCCCAGCTCCCCTCCCTGTCCCCCGAATTCTGTGCTATGGATATGGATACAGAGCAGGAAGACGGCAGAGGCGAGCAGGAACCGGCACCCATGGTCTGACCAAGTCCCAGAAACAAAGGACAGACTATAGCAGCCACGAGCAACACACTAGAATGCAGTTCTGGAAGGCGTATGAGTCTGTTTTTCTTTTTCCGAGCCACTAGCGCCCTGCTTGGACCTTCATTCTCAGTGAGAATTCTGCAGGAGGACAGTTAGGCACAGATTTGGAACAACAGGAACAGGAATGCGTTGTTTTACTGTCAAGATTTAGCGTCTGTGACCCATCGGAAACAGAAAGGGAGTCTGGTCTGGACAAGAGAGAGCAGTGTGCTCATTAGAAGTAAGAAGAGATGGTAGGATGGAGGAGCAGGAAGCTGGGCCCCGTCCTGCTCAGGAAGCCACTCAGCAGGTGCGGAAGCCGGGGGTGGGGCCAGAGCGCTCAGAGGGGAGGGGCCGGGAGAGCCAGGGGTTAGGACGGTGCTGAGGGCACCCGGAGGGCAGGGTGGGGTCCGGGAGGGGGGAGGGGGAGTCCGGCCCCAGCGGTGTCCACCCTCCCCCGTCTGGCTCCGCCCTCCTCCGTCTGGCTCCGCCCTCCCCCGTCTGGCTCCGCCCTCCCCCGAGGGCTCTGCAGGTTTTCAGACATCCTCTTTCCACCACCTGCATGTCTATGTCAAAAATGAAGCTTCATATTTTATAACTGATCCTGGGAAACGGCGCTCTACCCTGTGTCCTAGAGCGTCCCGCCTCGTTCTCCGCTGCGCCAGGAGGGATGTTTACGGGCTGTTTCTTGTAAACGTTCCCTCTTGGCTTGGCTTCCAGCCTGACTCACTGTTTCCTGAAAACTACGATCTCTGCTCATTAAAAGAGGACGGTTTGCCAGGGAGGGTTCAGTGCGGAGCCAGCACGTCCAGCTTGGGCGTGCGGGGACATGACCCATCAGCGTGGGGCTGGGCCACCCCACCCCCGCGGTGACTCACAGGAGGGCCTGGGAGGCCTGGGAAGCCATCGAGTCCATCTCGCCCCGGGAAGCCATCGTCCCCTTTCGTCCCTGGCACACCTGGGACACCGGGCTGTCCTCGCTCACCTGGGAAAGGATTGCAGTGTGAGTCTACTCAGGCCGGCAGCCCGGGAAGGGGGACGGTCCACAGATTCCTGGCCACAAAGACTGACCTTTGGTGGTGATTGTTCTGGAATCTCCCTTTACTCCTTTGGGCCCAGGAGGTCCAGTCTCACCAGGGGCTCCCTGTGGACACAAACACAAAGTCTCTTTCTCCTTCCTACTGTTAGGGCACCTGGGAAGACAATGACTTTCCGTTTATACAACTCGAGGGTCTTTATCTGTCATCAAGCCCAGAGCCAGAGACTTCTGTCCCTGGCCGCCTGGCCCAGCACCACCCATCACAAAAGGCTTTGAGTGCTCGAATGTGGCCAGTGTGCCTGAGGCCCTGCATTTTTAATTTTAGTCGAAACTTTTTTTTCCTATGGTGGTAGTGGGGGTTGAACCACTGAGCTATACCCTCCCCACAGTGGTCAAAACTTAATGGAAGTAGCCACACACGGCTGGACAGTGAAAACCAGAACAAAGGATGGTCCCCAGATGGGTAGCCCAGCTTCCCGGGGGCTTGTTAGGAATGCAGAGCCTCGGGCCCCACCCCAGGGCACCTGAACCACAATTTGCATTTCAGCAAAATCCCGGGGGTTCATAAACTCAGTGACTTTGATTTACTATTTTTATTTAGTTTTTATTTTATTGGTGTTTTTGGTTGTTGTTTCTGTTGTTAATGGAGGTTCCGCCCCCAGCGTGAGCTCACTAACTCTGCAGAAGCTATGCGCTCCCACACCAGGCTGCCAGCTCTAACCCCGGCTTTGTGGAGCCCAGGCAAGAAGCAGGCCTCCAAGCACAAAGCAGGGGTACTTGGGGCCGTTTGACACAGAGAACAAGACAGCCTGTCTTCCTAACTGAAGGGAACCAAGGTTTAGAGACAATTCTTCGCAGGAACACACTTCAAGCTGTACACCCTCATTCGGGTCTTTCAGTGAGCAGAAGCTAGCCGCTGAAGACCTCAGGGCGCGTTTTAATGAGCGCGATACGTTAGTTTGGGACAAGTCTTGGTTGCTGTTATTCACAAGAAGATGGGAACTTTTAGTGTTGGTTTCATTAAATGGAATGTTTCAGGTGATTATGAGCTCTTTCCTCCGAAAAAAATTCCACAGGCACTTGATGTATTGATTCAGTTCTTTGCAGGGAAGGGTGACATTCTTTCAGTGTCCAGAACAGCGTCTCACACCCAGGAGGCGCTGGGCGAATGGATGGGCGCGTGGACTCATTCACTGACCGCCTGCTGCGCTCCGAGCCTCCATCAGACCCTACTGGTGTGCATAGAAGGTGACGTCTGGGTACACGCTCAGGCGTTCCTGTGGCGATGTGACCGGCGACACGTAAACGTATAATTAGATGCAAGGTAGACACGATACCTAGGTGTTTGAACACACGTGCTGTGGATGCGCAAACACCCTGGTGAAAGCACGTGCCCTCGGGAGAGTGTAGACACAACACAGGCACAAAACGCGATGCCTCTGACTTCTAGGCAATATTCAGCCATTTTATAAACAGTTGAAGATCCCACAGGTTCTGCCCTGTTTAGTTTGGAGTCTCACCACGGACACTTTTTCTGAACATTTGAACAACATGCTGAGACGGCCATGACTTGGAGACGGTATCATTTTTAAACTAGGAGAAAATGTAGCACCGACTGTTCGGCTGAATACAATGACTTGTCTCCTGAGGAGCCCCGGGCACTGGAGCAGCGAGGTGCTCTGCACCCCGTCTTCTCCGCAAAGCTCCTGCCCACGAAGCCCTCCTGCGCCAGCAGCTCTGAGCAGCCACCATGTCGCTGCGTCTGGACACGGAGTCACAGCATCTTAACCGTCCTTGGCCACGTGCCCTGGGCACTGGTTCCTCTACTGCTGAGAACATCGAACAACAGCTTTTCGCTTCACGCATCTCTTGCAGTTCTCTACTTAAAAATAAATCAGAAATATAATTTCTATGCCTTCACCTGAAATTTGCTTTGAATCGTTGGTGAGTTAAGACCTGCCACAGAGAAAGAGCTGCTCCACGGTCTTTTCGTAAGAAGTAGAATGAAGTCCACTGGGCTGTGGGACGCCCAGGGGTCCGTGGGCAGAGCATCATTCACCCAAAGTAAATGCACGGTTCACTTGGAAGTCTCACTTTTTGTTGAGTTAAGGGAGACTTTATAAAAAGCTAAATCGGTCCTACGCTAAATTTCAAGAGGTGAATGCTCAGTATGTAAGATACTTTACATTCAAATGCTAGCAGGGTTGTTTTTTTTTAAATATAATTCACATATCATAATATTAACCGTTTTAAAGTATACAACTCAGTGTTTTGTTTTGTTTTAGTATTTTCACAAGGTTCTGCCACCATTCCTGTGACCTAATTCCACAGCATTTTCATCACCGACAGAAGAGACCACCACTCGCGTTCCGCCCCCCCAGCTCTCGGCGACCACCAGGCCACCTCTGTCTCTGGGTCCGCCTGTTCTGGACTCTCACTCGGGCACCGTACAGCATCTGTTCTCTCGCATCTGTCTTACGTCACTCGGCACGTCTTTGAGGGGCGCCACCCCGTAGCGTGCGTCAGCTGGCGCTCCTGTGGACGGCTGAATAACCCCCCGTGGGCAGGCAGCCCACGTTTGCTCTGCCCGTTCAGCAGCTGATGGGCATTTGGGTTGTTCTCGCTTTCCGGCTCGGACCGCCAGTGCTGCCGTGCGTGCGCTGCACGTGCGCACGTCGATGCACAGGTTTTGACGTGGACGCGCGTCTGCAGTTCTCCTGGGTCTGCACTAGGAGGGGGCTTTCTGGGTCACATGGCACACCTACGTTGGACTTTCTGAGGAAGCATCACACTGTTTCCCGTAGCGGCTGCCCCATTTCACATCCTTACCAGTAAAAGCTTTAAAATCCCTCCTGGTGTTTCTGAATGGAGCCCCGGGTGCACAAGGGCTGTTGCTCTGAAGTGGGGTTAACTTGACAAATAAAAGCCGGAAACGGGGGAGCAGGCACAGGTGTCAAGGATATCCTTCTGGCCTCGTGGTGAGCGGCTCTCTTACCTTGAAGCCCGGGAATCCGGGGATGCCATGCTGGCCCGGGTCTCCTTGGCCGCCTTTCCTCCCCGGCTCCCCATTGATGCCCGGGAAGCCCTTGGGTCCTGGCAGCCCCGGAAGGCCCCCGACGAACTGGTCGCCCTCTGCACACCTACAGTCCCCGGCATCACCTGTGGGGGGGGTGCGTGTTAGTCATTCAAGAAGCAGGTTTTAAACACTCCTGCTGGCTCTGCGGGGACAGGAGGTCCAGGTGGGCAGGGGCTAAGGACACACCACACTCTGCACACCACCTACTCTGGTCCTCACACTCTCCTTCTTAGATGAGAGGTACGAGTTACTGGTCTCCTCGGGGTGCAGAATTCTCTGACTCAATGTTTAAACATTTGCCAGATTTAGTGAAGACACTTAAAGAGGTGTGGATGGAGTTGGGGAGTCGGCTGTGGGAAGGCTCTGCTGGGCCTCAGGGGTCGGGGGAGGAAGGACCAGGGGGAAGGGGAACTGGAGGGAGGGCAGCCTGGCAGCGGCCATGGGCTTGGAGACCAAGGTCATGGTGGGTGAGGAAGAGATACGTGCCCTCCCTTCTATCTGGCCGCGGCTGGACCCACCCGAGCTTGTGGCTGGCGGTAGGGTGGGCTCCCGGGGCACGGAGGGCGACAGGTGATGGCTCAGGGGGCCGAGCTGCACCGCTGACCCTTGATGCCTGATTCCTGCAGGCGGCCCCATCCCCGATGGGCCTGATGCAGCCCACGCCCCACACTCACCCCAAAGGTCTGGGGGGGTCACACGCCGGGACACCCAGGGCTGGGAGAGCTAATAGGGCCCACCGAGGTCCCCCCGGCTGGCCATTCCCCACAATGATGGTGACATCCGAGTGCAGCGGGAGAGGAGCGCTCATTCCCACTGCCCCTCCGCCCCGCCGGGGAGCGAGGGCCGGGCAGGCACGTTGCTCCGAGTCTCGGCACCTCGCTCAGGGTGTCGGGTCAGGGCCAAACCAGACGATGACCCTACAGCCCTTTGCAGACACTCGTTACAATTTCTAGGAGCCGAGCACTCGGATGAATCATCTGAATTCAGCCTGTGACGTCACTGCACATCTTTTTTCTCCCATGTTGGGCCCTGTGCTCCCTAAAAATTCAGTGATGAGGGTGGCGTACAGAACAGAGACAGGGGAGCCAACTGAGAGCAGGTGCACAGAAAATGCAGAGACTACGTCCCCGTGTGGTGTCCTCGGGGGTGGGGTGTGGGGTGTGGGGAAGGGGCTCCTGCTCATCTCAGAGCCAGGGAAGGGGTGACGTGGCTCCAAAGGGCCAAGGAGCTCCCGCCCCCTTCACTCCCAGCCATCCTCACCTTTCCATCCTTTCTGTCCACGAGCCCCGGGGAAACCCGACGGCCCCGGGTAGCCTATCCTTCCTTTTGATCCTTTAAGGCCGAAAAGGAAACCTGAGGAGAAAACCCACAAGGACGGCAGGTTAGCACAGCCTGGGACCTGCACCGCCGAGCCCCGTGTCGGACTTTTACAGCTGAGTCTCCCGCAGGGGGTGACCCCCACACTCCAGCGCCATCTTGACTCCTCTTCAGAAAGCCATCGCTCCCAGGGTTGCAAAGACATGTGAGCATCTCTGATTTTAGTTTTTCCATTAAAATCTAGAAATAGAAATCTTTACTTTTCAGAAAGACTGAGTCCAAAACAGAGTTGATTTTTTTTAACCACGTATTTTCCTCATGTGCTAAAGACTTGGGTTCTAAGACCACCACAACTTCTGGTTCCCAGAAGGACAAAAACCAGACCAAAACAGAACCATAAAGGATGTTAAATGACTCGCTTCCCCATTCTGTCCTCTCCCCTGGAAAAGGCGCACCCCTGTGCACCTCCCCCCAGCAGCACCGTCTTTCCTGTTGTACTCCGTCGGGTGCACACGTACACACGTGCACACATGAGTTTGTGCAACTGGATAACTTGTGATCCATCCCTCCCACCCCACCCTCACCCCCTCACTAGGATCAGGGCACGTCAGAAGTCCTGCCCCGTCTGCAGGGCTCTGACAGTTCGTCCGGCGAGGAAAGCCCACAAGACTCTCCACGTCCCACCCGAGCGCGGCGCCACCTTGTGGTGAAAGCGGGGCTGCGCATTCGCGGGAAGCACCGCTGCGCCTGTGGACTCCAGGGGTCCAGCTCCGCGGTTTGCAGAGACGGGCGCGCCCTAGAGAGGGCTGTGCTGGCTGGGGGGCTGGGGGAGACCCAGAGCTGAGTCTGGGGCACGCACAGTTGGAGATGCCCGCGAGACACAGAGGGTGACAGCGTGTCAAGTTAACAGCCGGGCTGGGTCTGCAGCTGAGAGTCCAGAGCAGGGCTAGAGACACGGACAGGGAGAGCTGGCTCCTAACCAGCATTTAAATTCCTGGGAACGCAGGAATTGGCTCGGTGGAGAGTGCAGAGACAGGAACGCTGTCGTCTGCTGGATGGTGGAGGAGGAAGAAGGAGGAACTAACAACGGAGTCTCAGGAAGAAAGACCAGAGAGACAAGTGGGAGAAGAGGGCATCATGGAGCCGTGGACGAAAGCGTGCAAAGCGGGGCAGGTACCAGCTGCGTCCTGTGCAGCTGGGAGGATGGAATGGAGCAAACGGCACCCAGGATGTGGCTCCCCGGGTCACAGGTGACCAGGTCAAGGGCATGTCAGTCCAGTGGTGGCCTGATGGCTGTATGTTACGTCTGCAGGCGCTCCTGATACAGGAGGAGAAGCTGGTGTCACAGGCAGTTACTGATCATGGACACTACAGGGACGCCAGCTTTTTAAATCTGAGACAAAGATGTGGTGGGTGCTCCTCGCAGTTAGAAAAGGTGCTTCATGGCCATCTTCAGGTGCCGTCCTGCCTCCTTCCTACACTGTTTTTTCCTTATCTGATCAATTAATGATTTCAAACAAGTCCCACAGAAGAGCATTGTGCCTCTGAGGTGTTTCCAACACGACTTTCCTGGAGAGGCCAGAGGCCACGACAAACCTGGGGGTTGCTGACTTCCGGAGCACAGTGGACCCGCCCCGCAGCCGACTCGGTGAACTGAGCTGCAACTGGGAGCGAGCAAAGTGTTTGGTCAGAAGACAGACCGACTTCACGGTTTGATTTTGCTGGAATGGCAAAAGGCATTCTGGTTTCCATTAGTAAAACTGGGTGAAATGCAGTTAACAAGAGAAGAATCCAACAATTTCATTCCCAGGGAAAAGCTGAACTCTCTGGGGCTCAGGGTCATTGATACTAAATTGTGACTCTACACAGAGCCATTTTAAAAGGCCATTACTGTTGGCTACTTTTTGTAGAAGTGATTGCTTTAAAAAAAGCGATTTGGGAACATTGTGTCTCATAAAGTAAAATAACTATTTCAAGAAGAACGAAGGTATATACTTTAAAAACTTTAAGTTGATAAAATGTATCAGACACTGTTTCATCTACTTTATAAATTCTCCCTTCTCTAACAATATGGACCACAAATTAGTTAATCTGTTTTCAGATGACTTACGTTAAACCTGTGATTTACTAAGCAAGATTTTTAAAGCCAGTTGGTGGGTGTTTGTATCTGTATCAAAACGGAGTTTAGTTACAGGAATGATGGCAAGGGGTGGCCTTCGACCACAGCCTTTAAAGAGGTATATGCTCAGGCTTTTATCTTTGACACGTCACGTTTTGTTGCCAAAAGGGGAAAACTCAACAGATACCATTCACTCCGGAAATGCACTCCTCGTAGAAACTTAGCCATTATCACAAATGACACAGTAGTAAGTATTACTGCCAGGATAATAAAAAGTATCAGAGATAATGCCTCTCAAATTATTCGGCAAATTCCAGGGCAACGTCTGCATCCAAAATCTTTCAAGAGTGTGAGAAGCTGGTTTCTGCAGCTGGAGGAAAACTGGGAACATAGAACCACAGTGACTTAAGTATCGACTGCAGAACACCAACTAGAACCAGAGAGGCAGGAGTGTGTACAGACGTGCTTCCGATGCCTCTGACAGTCCTCCTTCTAAAGAGACAGCAAAGAGAAGTCGTCTTCCGTCAGCAACGAAAGCCCGGTCTCCGAATTTGCCTCTAACCCAGACCGCACGCCATCCGCCAGCACGTGTGACGACAGGAAGCTGCTGGGGTGATTGGGGTGATGTGAGGAACTGCAAGTCATATATTTTCAAAACAAGATGCTGAGTTGTGTCCAGGTCATCTGGAAACAGCAACTTCATCTCTTCTTCGATTTTACGATGTCCAAAGTGTAACTCTAATCTTGGAAGCTGAGAAAATAACGGTTTTTGACAGACAGCACGTCTCCCCACCCCCTGGAGCATTCTCAACAGAAGCATGAGCCCCAGTTGTGCTGGAGCCTGGAAAGGTCCAGACGTCCTGCTGGTCCGGCTTGTAGGCTCTCGGCGTCTTCCGTCTGGGCCGCCCCACCCCGTTACAGGTGGTGCGGCCCCTCCTCCTGGCACCAGGCTTTGTCACCTGCTCAGTGGTAGCTCTGGCTCCACGGGGCCGAGAAGGCAGATTGTCAAGTCGGCTTAACATGTCGGTTCACCGAGGGCAGGGGCTTCACGTCTGGGAGGGAGGCCCCGGCCTGGGGGACTGTGTCTGGAAGTTACTGCGAAGACACCTGCCGGCCTTCAGCTCACAGCTGCTTCCAGACTACACCTCCTGGATGCGTTGCCGAAGGACCGATCTCCCCGGAGCCGCCGGCAGCCAGACGTGCCGTGCAATGCCCGCGGACTGCTGATTCTCAGCGTGGTCACAAGGCTTTGCCCTCTTCCCTCACCAGCTTCTCCTGTCTGCACCCAGGGCGCCTGCTACGCCCTCGTCCATGCCCACCGCCTAGTTCACAGAACTGTTTAGCAGAAAAACCCAAGTGAAGTTTCAGTGGGGCCAGGCATCTTTGTCTGGACACTGGGATGCACCTCCCTGTATTTCCATGCACTTACCGTCTGGTCCAGGTGGTCCAGGAGGGCCAGGGGGCCCTCGGAGCCCTGGCTGTCCATCAGTTCCTGGTGGGCCGGGGTACAGTGCAGGGACACCCGGCTCTCCTGGGAAGCCTTTCGGTCCCATTTCCCCAGGCAAGCCTCTCTTCTCATCTGAAAACCCAACAATCACAGCACTGTGAGACTTGTGGTCTTCCCCCGCTGCACTGGCCCTCCTGCCCACGGGAGACCCCAGCTGGGCTAGCGGTTTACGGCCCAGGCAGTCATTTGAGGGCAGATGCTGCTGGTATATTTCAACACCATCTTTCTGCTCTAAAAAGCCCCCTCCTTGCCCCTGGAGGATGGCCAGAGACTTGCTGGAACGCCTGGCAATGACACTGGATGATTCCTGTGGTCTTCTGGCCACCTGACGGAGTCACACTAGCTGTCATCAGCAGCATGTCTAACCTAGTTAGGGAGCCACCGTCCCAGGTGCAGTGGTCCTGTGACGACATCCAAACACGTGTTTGAGATGCATTAGAGCTGCTGGGCCCAGGGTACAAGACAGAGCACCGGCCGAAGGCTGTGCAGCCAGCGAGGGGCCATGGTCTACGTGAGACCCAAGGGGACACCTTTGTCTTGACACCCCGGATGCAAGTTACCTTCATCTCTGACGGACGTGCCAGGGAGACCTGGCGGGCCGGGGTCTCCTGGCTCGCCCCGGGCTCCCGGGTCCCCGAGGGCTCCTGGGAATCCTGGGTCACCTCTGGCACCTGGAGGGAGACAGTCCCACGGTGAGAACAAGATGTTGCCCAGGACCCGAGGTAGACGCTCACTTCCTCGCTGACCGCGTATTTGCCAACACCCTGTGCATCACAGGCGGCCTGGGGTTCGAATGTTTGACCCACAGTGGCTCCTGCTTTCAAGGAGCTCGTTCCCAGCCAAACAGGGCCGATACAAACATCCTATAGACACTACAGGAAAAGAGAGGCACGGAAGGCCCGGAAGATAGGGATGTTTCAAAGTGGGGGAGGATTATTTGGGGGAAACCTGGTGTCGAGGGACTGTAGGCAATGAAAACAACAGAAGCAGATGACGTTCTGGAGCTCCTGACCGTGCACCAGGCTCAACGTTACAAATGTCACCTGCATTTGGTTCCCATGAAGATGTGTGTCCGGCCAGTGTCACAGCCCTGGCGTCACAGAGGGGCAGGCCAGTGGGGTTCATGGAGAAGGCTGATGGGGACAGATGACACGGCCAAGGGAAGGACACCCAGGGGACCTCAGCCCAGCTGAAGGCACAGAGGAGGGGAGCCCTGAGCGGGACACCGGAGGGTCGGGGTCCAGGGAACGTCGTGGAAAATCAGGCCGGTCAGAGCTGAGGCAGCGGGAAGGAGTGAGACGACCGGGCTCTCGGGCAGCAGGCGCCAAGCGGGGGCTGGGGGCTGACTCTCTGAACCCCCTTCCCCGAGCCCCAGCTCTTGCCCCGACTGACTGTTCATAGCTGTTTGCTGGATAAATAACAGAGGTGACTGCTCTCACAGAGCCTCCCCCTAAACAAACAAACGCCAGGGGCTGCGCTCCCCCCCGTGGCCGTGGGAGCAGCCGCGCTTCGCCGCGGAGCGCGTTGTTCTGCGGGACAACCGGGAACCGGGAACCGGGAAGGGGGCTCGCGAGCCTTCATCTGTGTGGCGGTGCCTGATGGTTAGGGAAGATCTCAGTGATCTTTAATTTTTTAATCTCAAAAGGAAGTCCTTAAGAGAAGGAGAGATTTGCTGGGCCTCCTGCTTGACATGTCCCCAGAAGGGGTGGGAGATGTGACCCTGCATCCTGTGCTGGGCTCGGCCGCTGGGGAAGGGCTGGAGGGCTGGGCTCCGGCAGGGGTCCGGGTCTGAGCCCTGCTCCTCCACTGTTCCCCATGGGGCCTTGGGCAAGTCGCTCAACTTCCCTGCCTCAATTTCCCCATCCGTAAAACGGGGCCAAGGCCCGTCCCCATCTCAAAGGGGCTTTACAAGAAGTAAGTCAATTGACCAGTACAGCGGGGACATCTTGCTTCACTACCTGGCGTGTGCATAGTCAGCCCCACACAAGCGTCAGCCATGGTCGTGACTGGATAAGAAGAGACCACGCAGAACTGAGAACTGCAGATCTCGTGTGTTTGGAAGAAGAGCAAGGTCGGTTTCAATCACCTTGCAATCCTCTTTTGAAATGCCAAGTTCCCCTTCCCCCTGAGCTCTGACAAGCTCCCCCAGTGCTGCCTGCGAGGGGGACCCCTATTCCCCTCTCTTTTGTGTTAGGATCTGGGGCCCCGGAGCTCCGCCCGCCTCCCAGCCCACCCAGGACACAGGAACGCCGCTGCTGCGCCGCTGCCGCCAGAGGTGAGGAGGGCGGCTGCAGACTTTCTAACCCCACGCTTGGGAAGAAGGGGCTTAAACCCCCTGCCAGCCCAGGGTGGTTTCCAGAAACGCAGGGCGGTGAAAGGGAGCTGAATGCATTGTGGGCTCTCAGTCGGTGATGCTTTTGATGAGTGCAAAAGAGACATTGCCCCCGTTAATTTTTAGAACTATGTTCCCAATATCACCTCGCACCTGTCAGAAGAACACAAAAAACAAGTGTTGGAGAGGGTGTGGAGAAACGGGAACCCTCCTACACTGTTGGGAATGTAAACTGGTGCAGCCACTGTGGAAGGCAGTTTGGGAGCTTCTCAGAAAACTAAAAATAGAGTCACCATACGATCCAGCAATCCCTCTCCTGGGCATATATTCAAAAAACCAAAAATACTAATTCAAAAAGATACATGCACCCGAAAGTTCATAGCAGCACTATTTACAAGACATGGAAGCAAGCTAAATGTCCATCGGCATGCCTGGATAAAGAAGCTGTGTGCAAACACAAAGGAATATTACTCAGCCACAAAAAGAATGAGATCTTGCCATTTGCAGCAACATGGACAGCCTTGGAGGGCATTCTGCTAAGTGAAATAAGTCAGAGAAACACAAATACTGCATGATCTCACTTCTACATGGAATCTAAAAAGTACACTAAGCTAGTGAATACACACTAGTGAACGAGCGAGTAAAACAAAAAAGAAGCAGACTTACAGACTGAGAACAAACTAGTGGTTCCCAGTGGGGACAGGGAAGCGGGGAGGAGTAAGATAGAGGTGGGGCAAAGGGTTATCGTGGGACTGTGCGAAGTCATGGGTGTGAAACCTCTGAACTTCGTAAAGCACTATAGAATTTAAAGAACCTTTCACTTAATAAAAACAAAATTATAAAGTGGGTTGCAAAATAAAAAAAATTCAGTTCCCAAAGCCTCAAACACATGACTTTCATTTTAGCAAAATTGCCAACAGTCAGTCAACCTCATGTTCAGCCCCTGGGGTTTCAGCTTGTCAGACGCATTGGGCCCCCCAGAGGAGGAGGGGAAGCTGGCCCCACAGAGGGTGGACTCCGGGTGTAGAGTTTATTCAAAATACACTCGTCGATGGTTTGATGTCGCCCTGGAGAGAAATCTCGAGGGGACCCCGCAGGCCCTGTCTTCGGCCCTGCTCTGTCTATGGTCTCATCAACATTGGATTAAGACACACAAAAGTAGCTACTAAACCAGCAGATGGTTCATACCTGAGCAGGACGGTGAGCCCTTGAGCCCAGACGCATGTAAGGGGGGGGGTGTGCTAGGAGGAAACAGCAGAGCGTCTTTATTCTAAAAAATATCACCCTTTAAAATCCCTATGTGATGTGTGTATTTTAGCAGGTACAGAATTCAGTCCTTCAGGTGGTACTTACTGAGCACGGACCATGTGCCTCGTACTGCTCTAGGAACTGGGGATGCAGCAGTGACTGCATGGCTAAAACCCTTGCCCTCATGGAATGTCCTGTAACATGGAATCAACATCCACAAACAAATATCCATAAGACTATTTGGAGGAGTGCCGAAAACAAGTTTTTTTTTTTTTAACCTGGAAGGATGCACATTCGAAAAGTTCAGAGACCACTGCTGTAAGTGCAGAATTAGAATCCTATGCCAACAGATGGTCCAGATCGGAAGGCTGAGCGACACTAATGGGAAGCGCACAAGCCACAACACCTGCAGAACCCTTCCTTCACTGACACACAGGGGTCCACTGTGACCATGGGAGCGTCTTCCAGTATGAGCTCAGCTGCAAAGCTGGGGCTTTAGTTCTTTGAATTTTAAAAGGATGTGACAATTCCCAGGTTATGGACTGTGGTCAGTTCTGGGCTTCACACCTGAAAGCAGGAGCACCCTGCTCCCCAGGACCAGAACCTGCACAGGGTGTTTTGAAATGAAAGCCTCTCCCGGGGTGGAAGGTCGAGGGTGTGCTCTCAGGCAGAGACAGAGCGAATGCTTCCCTGTGATGTCCCACTGAACCCCCGGGAAGTGGTACCCAAGACTGAGACCCTCTGACGCTTAAGTGCTAAACCCCTTGGCTTTGTTGTTGTTGTTGTTTGTGTTGTTTCATTTAGCTTAGAACATCTTTCTCGCAAGTCCCTGACTCTGTCTGCAACAGACATGAACACACAGGACAAACGCACACCGACCTTTGGCCAGGGACGGGTGAGGGGAGTAGGCCGGCGGGCCGGGGGGCCCTGGGTCTCCCGTTTCTCCCTGGAGAAAGAAAAGAGGGGGACAGCAGGCTGTCTGGAGTTCTGGTCACTGCGTGTTTCCAAAGAGTAAAACCAAACGCGGAGCATGAGCCTGGCAGGGGCTGTTCTGAGTCCCAGCTCCACCGACCGGGCCCAGGCCCCAGGCCCACTGTGCCGCGCTGACGAGCCAGGCACCCCAGCCGCCAGGCAGGCACACCAGCAGAGAGCAGAGCGGGCAGGTGACCACCTCACTCTGAGACCCTCGTCAAACCCTGGAAGTGGCCGGGCAGTCTCCCTCCTCAGGGCAGACTCGTCGGTGTTGATGACCCCACCTGAGCCGCCCGTCGGGGCGAGCTGGGGGCTGGGCTGCACCTGACTTGACACCGTCCAGATTGTGACACCTGAAACTCCACAGGCTGCCCTGACGTCTCCGAGCCTCATGGGGTCCTGAGGGCCCAACCGCGAGTCCCCCATCCTCAATGGCTGTGCCCCAACCTGGTGGGATGCGCACCCCCCAGCCTGGCTAGTTCCCCACCAGCTGGAGCCACTGCGCCCCGCCCCCTCCCCCGTCCTCAACCTCCCTGCCAGCCCCTGGGATTATTCAAACAAGCCATCACGTCTCTCCGGGGAAACAGGGGGCACCCCACCCTCTTGTTACTACAGCATCTGCCTCTCTCAGCCCCCGGGTTTGCTCTGCTCAGGGTGGGGTGCAGTCCCAAGCGCCACCTCCACGCGGCACGCGGCATCCTGAGGCTGGAACACGGGTGACTAACGAGCGAACGTCCGCCTCATCCCAGTGCCGGGTGCTGTGTGTTACATACATCACATGACAGCACACAGGATGGAGGACGCCTGCTTTCCCAGCAGGCGAGGTGGGTGGACCGCAGGTGGCCGGGAGGTGGTCAGAGCGCCACCCAGAAGAAGGAAGTGGAAGCCATCTGGAAGGAAGCCGAGCCCACCTTGGGTCCTGGGTATCCGTCAGGTCCTTGGTAACCGTCTAGTCCTCGGCTTCCCTGCAGGAAAGATGTTTGGTGCTCAGTTTTATCTCTAAAATGCAATTTAAAGATGTGACCGCAGTACCTTATACCTGACAGAATTAACAATAATTCCTTAAAATCACCTACTATCCATCTTTTCAATTTTCTCTGATTTAAGTCTCAAAGATGTCTCTTTAAAGTTACTTTGTTTGAATCAGGATTCAAAAAAAGTTGGAATATGACATTTGGCTGCTATGTCTCTTAATATGCTTGTAATTTCTAACAGTTTTCCTTTCTTCCGTCTTAGTACCTTTTTGTTGTTGCTGTTGAAGAAACTGGGCCACTGGAACGGCAAGCACCCTCCCTGGGGATTTGTCCACTCCGTCCTCACGGGGCTGTGCAGTGTGAGCCCCCCACCCAAGCCCCCTGCCCAGGTTTCCTCTAAACTGCTGGTCAGTCGTCTTTTGAGCGAGACCCGTTGCCGGCAGGTCCCCAGTGCTCCCTGCCACGTCACCCTGGGCACACACGCCGGCTGCCCCCCCCCCCGTGGGGATTTTAACGATTGTCCAGTGGGGGCCGGTGGTGACAACCTGATCCATCTATTAGAACCTTCTTCCAAGATGGGTGTTGAAAAATGTTAGTTCACACCAACTAGAAGCAGTATGCCTCTTACTTCAGAATTTTTTGCTCTTCACTTAAAAAATCTTTAATGCAGATCTCTGCTTTCTAATTCCCTTGAATATGGATTGAAAGACACAGTTTATCCTTATGAGCCACATCGTATCTGGACAGGTATGTAAGGATTTTTTTAAAAAAACCTAGAAATGTATTCGCTCTTGCTAAAGAACAGCTACAGCACGGCCCCCAGGTCAGAGCGCCAGCGGCGCAGAAATGTCCACTATCTGATTATTTTACAGGGAGTTTTGAAACCCAGGACCATGAATGCTGAAAATCATGCTGTTCAGAATGAACTAAGACTGGTTTGTGTTTTTCATCGAGGGGGCCTGGGGGCTATGGTGTGGACTGATCTTCTCTCACACCAGTGGGGCTGAAGATTCCGAAGTGATGGCAAGTTTCTCTGATACTAAGAGTGATCTCCTACTTCGAGTCCACCCCTGCGGTGGGCTAGGACCTCTTCAGGGCTCAGAGTGACTGGGGAGACGGAGCCAGGCATCCCCTCCAAGCGGCGTCCAGCGCCGGCACAACGGAGCAGCTCAAACAACGCTACAGGACCTTCTGCGCCACCCAGCACGGCCCAGCCACGCTGCGACACCAGCAACGAGCCTTAACAAGTGTCCCCAGATACCGAGTGCTGGCCGCCTGCTGGCCACGTCGAGTAAGCCCAAAGAGCACTAACACTTGTAAAATATGTCCGAACAGCTGGGAATTAACTTCTCAGAAGAAAACCAGCTGGAGAAAGGGGAAAAGTAACTGGCAGTCAGGACTCCCCGGAGACCTCTGGCAGCTGGAATCCCAGTCACCGGGAATTCCAAGAGCCGGAACTGTGGTCGCACGCGTCCCTGGGAGTTCTCAGCAGCAGACGAACTGCCGGGGGGGGGGGTCGGCGTGGGCTGAGTATTGTGTGGAAGGTACCACTCAGCAGAGGAAAGGGAAAAATGCACCCCCACGGCTCATCTGAGGCCACCGGCAGCGGGACCCCCAAGAATCAAAACAATGATCTAAACTGTTCCCTTCGCATTTCTTGGAGGCAGATACAACAGTAGAGGTGGGGGGACACTGGGGTTCCCCAGATGTCACACTACCTCCTGTGATGGAGTCGTGAGCAGGACTCAACGGCGCCATGATTCAGAGGCTGAATCGATCTTTAAAAGTATGTTTCTAGGCACCTCCTAGGACTGAATTATGGAAATGCTGGCCCGCAGGCACCAAGATGTGTGCACCCTAATGCTGACTGCACGCGCGTGGAGCAGCCAGCGGCGGGAAAGCACCAGCAGGGGCTCGTTAAGCAAATGCGGTGCAACGTGTTTACTTGGGTCCGAGCGGCCGGTTGGCAGAACCGTGCAGGGGGTGCGTGCTGCTGTGGGAAAGCCTCCAAGCACGTCGGGCGAGAAACACAGGCAGCAGAACAGCACAGACACATTCACTTTCGGGGCTTAAACTGCGTGTGTGTAATAACACACGCCCCCACCCGTGCGAGCACGCAGCTGAACCCCACGCGGCTGAACCCACGCGGCCGTCTCGGGGGGCCTGCAGGGGGTCTGCGGCGGGCGGGGGGCTGCACATCCTACGCCCGAGCTGGTGAAGACAGCGAGTAGTGAAAATAAATGAGTCATTACTTGAGAAAGCAATTTCTATGTGTGCTTGCTCATGTGACCCAGCGTTCAAGCAGCTCGAAGTATGATCCAGATTCGTGAGACATTTCTCACGTGACATTTTCTTCCAACCAAATGGCCAAAAATCTGTCCACCAAACATATGATAAAAATAACGAATCATCACTGAAGATAAAAGCAAGTGTCAAACGTGAGAGATCAATGCATAAAAAACGTGGGCGGACCCGTGGCCACCACATGACAACCTTCCTGAGGGGGGCTCGGGGGGACACAGAGGAGGGGGCCGACTCGCGGGGGCGGGGCGATGGGCGGCCTGGAGGGAGGGGCCCCGAGGGCTGGCTTGCAAGACAAGGGAAAAGGGAAATGAGTTCACTTACGCGTCTTGTATGATTGGCTAGGAAGGGTTATTACTGCTATTGTGAATGTGGGGAAGGTATAGACGTTTTTTCTGGGGGCACTTTTTCCAGGGGCTACCACAGTCTTCATATTTGACTTTTGTAAGCTGTTTCAGGCCCAGAGCAGACTGCGTGTCAGGCATCCAACTTACTTTCTCTCCCAGCGAACCTTTCTCACCGTCGAAGCCAGGGGCACCCTGGGTGGAACAGAAAACAGAAGAGACAAGAGCTCAGAATACGCAGTGAACATTCCTGGAGGCTGCGTGACGCACCTGACGTGGACCAAAGTAAACACTTCGCTGTGAAGGCACAGGGCCCTCGGGAGCCTCCTTGAATTTTCTGGAGGAGGGGGTCACCCTAGCGTCACCCTCCTGTAGTGCACCACGTCCACCGCCTGCAGAAACGGTGCAGAAACGGGCGTGCACCCAGGCTCCCGGAGTCTCTGCTCCTGTTTTGGAGACTGCAACATGTCCTCTGAGCGGCAGTGGCCCCCAGAGAGTCACCATGAGGCCATTCTCTCTCTTCCTGGCGCCTGGCTCTCGCCCAGTTTCCAGCTCACCTGGGCTGGGTTTGGCGGCTGACCGAGTTCTGGCCGAGGGAGGGAGGCCTGCCCTCGGGCCCGGGAGTGACAGGTGGCCACGCCTCCGCAGGAGGAGGCACCCCCGCCGCTCGCCCCACCAGGCACATTTTTGTTGGACTTTTAGGGCAACAAGAAGTCAGCTTCTTGGAGACAGCCTGTGCTTTTGCTTCCACTGGGTAGTTCAGCTTAGCTGATACGGCAGAAGCGCTTTGAGATCTGTGCCGGCCCGCCAGGTGGAGGTGCGGTCCCGAGCACCCGGCCGCTGGCTGACAGTTGCGTGTCAGTCAGCGCAGGCTCTCGGGCACAGCCAGCGGATCCCTGGAGTGCGGGACCCCAGCAGTGGGGGAAGCTGTGTGTGGGCGAGGAGGCGGGTGGGTGGAAAATCTAGGTGCAAACTCTCACGTATAAAATAAGCCACAAGGAGATACTGCCCAACACAGGGAATTGAGCCACAATTTTATAATGACTGTAAGTGGAGGGCAGCCTTTAAACTCCGTGAATCTCTATGTTGTACACCTGTAGCATATATTATTGTACATCAACTATACTTCCATACAAAAAATTTTTTAAAATGTCTAAAAAACCAAAGCAATACAGAGCGAACAGCAGGCACTGCGGGCTGGCTCACCCGTGCTCCTGAGAAGCCCACGACGCCTTCTTCCCCCTTCAAGGAGATGCCCTAGGAGAGAACAGGGAGACCTGAGGATGCCCATGCCTCACGCTCCACCCACTCGGGGCTCTAGCCTCGGCGCCCTGGCCGCGGCCAGCCTGCCCCTGCATCTTTGGTCCACCTCCGCGCACGGCGGGTTGTGGCTGGGACCTCGGCGGTCCATCCACCCAGCACATCGCCTGTCGTCGTCACCGAGTGAGTGACTGGGGGAAGTGGGGCCACGCGGGCAGGCCCGACCCAGGTCAGGGAGGGCAGAGCAACCGCACGGCCGGAACCCGCATGGACACCGCCATCCCTCCTGCCCACCCCCCCAGCGCACATCTTCCTTAGGGTCATTTATGAACGACACAAGGTGTTGATTAGCTGGTGTCGACTCTGCAGAAAGAAGACATTCTAAAACTGCCTTCTGAAAAATAGCGTAAGAAATAATAGTGCTTTCCTGCTGTAGACAAATGGGCTGGAAACTGAGGGTCCGTGGGTCGGTACCATCTGGGCCCATTCCCACTGTGACAGGAGCACTCAGACACTGGGAGCCACCCAGAGAGAGCGGCATCTTCATCCTGACTTACCTTTCCTCCTGGCTCCCCCTCGCTTCCTTTTTCGCCCTGTAAAGAACATAAACAAGGAATGCTCGTTAATTAAGAACAGTAACACTTAAAGGGCATCAGAGTTTGAATTGTCTTCCTTAAACCCTGGAAACGATGGTTAGAAATGAGCTGTAGCACGACTCCCGAACTTCGCAGCTTCAACATTCAAGGGGAACAAGGGGCTACTTCTGCTGGATTTTCCCACATAAATGAAATCACGTGTTAGTCGGTCTCTCTCCCATCTGTGCAGTTTCCTTCTGCACCCACAGCGGCAGGCAGCAAGGCCAGGGAGACCCCCAGTGACGGTGTCCGTTTGAGGGAGAGCTCTTATCAGGAGGGTCCTCGGAGGAAGCAGCTCCTTTGGGATGTGTTAAAACCCTGAGCAGAAGTGGCCTTAGAAAGCAAGGTCAGTCCTACACGGTCGATGTCTCCCTCTCCTTTTGGTCTAAAACGAGGAAAGAAATAGTGCCGGGCAGGGTCCTTCCCCCCATCAGTCCTAGGCCAGCACCTGGACACGTAACCGCCTCCTCTGGCCCCACCCAGCCACCTCCCAGGTCACTTTTGTGAGTGGCCGCGTTGCTCGTAACAGCCGAACAGCCGCAGCTGCCGGGCTGACTTCCCCGTGGCCGTGGTCCCGCCTGCCCTGCCTGCTCCCATGCGCGACCCGGCTTCCTGACAGACGCCCGAGAGATGGGAACCACCTTCCACGTTCGGGGCTTTCACTTGGGTTCCCACGACCTCGCAGGAGCGTTCCGCCCCGGTGTCCGCTCCGCCGCTCCGCGAGGTCAGTGCAACCCGAGGTCAGGGCTGCAACCTTCGTTCATCACAAGCAGACTCAGGCTCAGGAAGGGCAAGTGGGCTGTGTGAGCCAGTGAGCGGTAGAGCAGGGTGTTAATTTTTGTGGACTCCAAGAAGATGCTTTTAATCAAACAAAACATTAATAGAAATGGTAAGAATCAGAAAGCTGACTTCAATCCAAAAAGCCCACCACAGTGGTCCGCGTCAGCGAAGAGTGAAAAGTAGGTTTTATTTTGCCGAATACATTTGGTTCCCACAGTCCACATCGCGGTGTTGACCTGCGCCCCGACCGCCAACCTAGGTCTACGCTAGAGACTTTGGATGGTTCGAGATTTTTTTATACTCAGTTTAGTTTTTGGAGCAGTGTTTTCAAAAAGTTTTGTTTCATGTTTAATGGGAGTATTGGGGAATGAACCTAGGACCTTGTCCACGCTGAGCACGTGCTCTGCCCTTGAGCTATACCCTGATCTCCTGGATTTGAAATTTCTTAAAATGGATTCTTGTGTCGTTTCAAATTCATCACAATTATTTACAACGACGGACGGATACACCTATGGGACCGTGAGCAGTGTTTTCATGTGTACTCTGCCAATTTGTCAGCGAGGGCTTTCCCACTTTGAACGTGATTGTTTCTGTAAGATCAAAGAATGTTACCGTTTTTCCTTCTTCTTTTTTTTTTTTTTTCTATTTCAACTGGGAATAAGCCATTTTGCTGAAGCCCCTTTACCTTATACTGATCTAGGTGGATCGTCTCCTTCGTGGGCCCAATGATGGCACGTTGGTTGTCTGACGGAATCCCGTTGGGTCCCGGCTGTCCCATGTCACCCTGTGAATGGTTTAGCAAAGCAGCCTCGTCTTTAAATTGAGGAGACGCGATCGAGGTTGAAAACAAGCATGCTCCACCACAAATTGCTGGCTTCATCCTTGCATGTTACTTATTACACGGAAACCAATTTCACGGCATTATAGTCACAATGTAGTGTAAAAATCACTTATAAAATAAAACGGTCATAATGCAAAATTGATTCCTACTTGCATTAATAATCACTTAGAATGTATGCATACAAGCTGCTTAGGCGGTTCACAGTTTGGGAATGCGCTGGCTTCCGCGGAATTACCACCTCACCGTGAATTTCTACACAAGGAAATTCTTAGGCCTGGAGGCTACATGTCCTGGTGGTTTCTGCTGTGGACTCACTGATTTAAGATTGGTCCTGAGACACAAGAAACGCCTAAGAAATGGAAGACCACTCCATTCCACCACTACTCTACCAGATACGTTTTTTTTAAATCTATAATAAAGAGCAGCAGCTTTCATAAACAGCATCTCAGGGGCGCTTTCATTTGCATTGTTATCAGCACAGAGAGATGCTTTTTCACACGGTAAACAGGTGGGAAGCCCCTGATCTGCAGGAGTGTCCGTGACCCTGACCGCTGCTCCTCAGTCACCGCTGGATACCAGATGTCAGAGGACGCCACGGAGAAACGCCTCGGCTTCCCGGGCGCTGAGGACGCCGACGCCGCGTCTCCGTCTGGGGTCGGGGCCTTTGACCGTCCTGCTGACCACAGCCTTCTGACTGCACAGCGGCTGTTCCTAGGGAGGTGGTCTGCAGAGCGCCCCAGGTGACGGCACAGAACGCAGCCGTTGAAACGGTCTGCTTCCTAATCCAGCCCGCGAAGCTTCCCTTACCTTTTCACCTTTTTCTCCGTAGAAACCAAGTCCCCTGTTGCCCTGCAAGACAGACGGTTTCTGTAAGGTTTAAAAAGTCCACAATCACAGTGAAATAGAAGTAGTGATTTTTTTTTTAGAAAAAGGCAACTAAGACCTATGTGTTTGCAACATTTCTGGACAACGGTCCTTGCACCGTATTCCGGCTTCAGCTCCCGGGAAGTAAGCGACACAGAAAGAAAATGACTGGCCTTTCTTTGGCTATTTCCACACACAGACTCAAACAAACGTGTGAGCCCGCGTTGCACACGGTACGAACAGGAGCAAGCTGCGATGCCGCGCCAGCTGCAGAACGTGGCCCTTCCTGCTGCATTCTGAGCGTTCACTGAGACTCAGCCTTAAAGGATGGACAACTCTGGGGTTCAAAAAGCGATATAACTCGTCTTTTAACACAGTTGTGCCTTGAAGAAATTTGTATTTTATTTTTCCTTTTTTGGGGGGGAGCAATCAAGTTATTTATTTATTTTTAACAGAGGTACTGGGGATTGAACCCAGGACCTCGTGCGTGCCAAGCACCACTGAGCTATCCCCTCCCCCAAAATCTGTATTTTAAACTCAAAACAAAACCTCAAAAATAGTGGGCTGAGAGCAGATATTCTGTCTCCCCGGGGAACACTCTGTCATTTGCTTTTTGGAAACTATTTTATCGCTCAACCCTCCTGATGACCAGGAAGTTGACACTGCTGGTTCTACACTGGCAGGCTGGGCTGCGAGAACCCAGAGCCCGGCCAACGGCTGGGCTCCCTCTTCATCCTGGCACCACACGGCGGGTCTGGGCACCGCAGACAGTGCAGGTGTCCACCCCTGGACCGAAGCCCCTTAACTCAGAAGCGGTGGAGACCAGGTCTGACCCAGGTCTCCCGGAGCCTTCGTCGCTCTTACGTCAGCTCTAGACAGCAAAGGCTCAGAGCATTTCCTTGGGTTCCGGCCCCTTTGGACTCAGAAAGCAGCCTTTTCCCGCCTTGGGTCCCATCTTTAAAGACCATGATTCATTCTCTCCTCTGCCTCAGACCTTCTCAGTTTGGTGAGATAACCCTACTTCCACAGAAACATATCCCATCCTCTCAGTGATTTGGATTTACCCAGATTTTCATCTTTTTTGCTGAAGAGTTTGCAAAGCGAGGTTGGCGACCCAGCAAGTATTTGATCGTTTCACGAGGGGAGCTGCCACGTGCAGGAGGGTTGCACGAGGACACAGCGTCTGAAGTCCACGCAGACGGCCATGCAACAGACCCACGCGCATCACAGGAAGCCCTCCGCTCTCTGACTTCCCGATGGCTCTGCTCCCTTCCCAGGGACCTTACATTTCCGTCGTGACAAAGGCTCCTGCAAGGCCCTGTCTGATCTCTCTCTGCCCCATGCTGTACACCCCCCTCCAATGCCCAGAGTTTCTGAAGATGAAAACCAAGCCTTTAATTAATTTTGGCTTTTGCTTTGTTTCTTTCCCACCTGGCTGGGAGCAGGAATCAAAGCACAGAAACACAGCCAGGCTCGAGGAGAATGCCATTGGCCTGGGCCCCCGCGGTCCCCCTGCCTCGTGAGCTGATGTCCGAGTCTCCAGGAAGTGACACAGTGGAGGGTGAGGGCTGTTTGTGCTGCAGCCAAGCGGGGATCTGAGGTGACCTTGGGGCTCGGCTGCCCCGTCCGACATCCGCTCCTCTTGGCTCAGGGCTGTTCCCAGCCTGCTCCAGGCTGCTAGACAGTGGGGAGCCAGGCAGGGGGGTGGGGTGGGGGTGGGCAGCATCCTTAATGAGCTCCAGCCGCAGCCGGAAGCCAGGTCAGAGGTGGTGGGAGCTGGGGCCTGGGGTGGTGACAGCTGAGGTCCCCAGGGGGTCAAAGAGATGGGGTTTCCACGGGGCAGGCATGGGAATGGCAGGCTAGGAGTTGTCCTGGGCCACATGCGGGCCATGGAATGTCTTAAACATTCATAATGGTGGCCCCGTATTTCTGACTCATGTTGAGTTTTGACCAAATACTTCCCTCGCCAACCTCCTACTGTTTGTCCTGGACACTTACCCAACTTCCCTGGGTCACATTAAACCCTAATTCCGCCTCCATGCTCCTAACAAGCCGCCCCTTTTGCTGTGCTTCAGCCAGCTGAGTCATCTTTCTCTGATGAAAACAGTACAGCTCGGGCCCCAGACTGGCTTGAAGCTCACTGACTCCATCCCGAGAGGCGGACATCACACTCTGGCAGGCTCTCCCTGCACCCAGGCACAAAGGCCATCGGCTGCCCCACACCTGCAGCGACGCCTTGTCCGTTCCGTAAACCAGCACCTGCGGGTCGTGAGCACGCGCTGCCCCGAGCTCGGCCTGGCCTACGTGTCTAGTCAAACCCTCATCAGCTGGCTCTTCACGGAGCTGCAGGAACGCTACGCAACGTGCGAACAAGTCACTCCACATACCCGCCCACTAGTGGCCGTCCAGGGGCACTGCTGGAGTTGTCCTTGGCATTTATAACATGAAGCCTTAAAACCTACAGAACGGTCCTCATCATGAGATAAACGACACACAGTTGTCAGCCAAGCAGCCCCACGGCCAAGGAGGGCGCTCACAAGCACGCGGCCCTCTTCCCTCCCCTCCCCCAACAACCGACTTACTGGCTGTCCTTTCGGTCCAGGGGGTCCAGGCGGGCCCTGCGCAAATACAAAGAAGTGTGTAAACTGTTTCCTTTATCCCAGGACCCAGATACCATCTGCTAGAACGCTCTGGGGAAGCCAGCCGCTGTACACTGAGAACACCGGGCAGTCACTATAGGGGTTTCTGATGCATTTGTCTCGGCGGGGAGGAGAGGCTGGTGGGGCGAGGACTGGGGTCAGGCCCAGCTCTCAGGCCTCACCGGCGGTCCACGCACAGCTGTTTCTGCTTTGCTTTTCTGAGCTGAGACTTCTGATTTGACCCGTGTCCTATTGTGTTTGCTTTGCAAGTTCCCAGGACCCATTGCTGCAACGACTGCTGCTCCTGGCCTCCTCTGTGGTCCCCCATGGGGCACCTTCTGACACTTTTTACTGGTGGGTCGGCAAACATTCATGGACAGAAATCGGTCTACAGGCCAATACGCAGGGCTGAATGTCCACCTGCAAATATCAGCCCATGTCTTTCTGCTAAGCATTCAGCGTCAACACCATACATAGGATAGAAGTGTTAAAAATGCTTTAGAAGAGCAATCTGTGTTGACTTACAAATGAGTGGACAGGGCAGGGGCTGTGGGAGGTCTCCTGGTTCATATGAAGACCCTGAAGCTGTCACATCAGCTGAGGACCCTGAGGGTACAATCTGCTGTTCCGTATTTCCCTAAATTGTGTACTTAAAGTGCAACGTCCCCATCCCTGTAGCGTGTGAGCTGTGAGTGGGCTGGCGGCCACGTGGTGCAGGAGCGCAAGGAGCACGCCATCACACGGGCCTCCCTTCACGGCGTTTGGCCAGATCTCTCACAGCCAGAGGGCCGCTGGGAAGAATGACTTCCACGGGCCCAGGGACAAATGCTTTGTAGAAACACGGTCAGTTACGATTGTTATATAGTTACTGACAGTGCGAAGGAAGCGCGTGAGCCTCCCGCCCCAGCTGCTGGTGTGACTGCGCCTCCCCAGACACGCTGCCCCCCCCCCCCCGCTTCTCAGTTTCTGTGGAGAAGCCGGCAGCGCAGCCTCCGTCGAGAGCCGCCTCAACCGTGAGCAGTGGTTTTCTCGGGGGAGGGCTCCTCCCCCGGAGCCAAAAGCTCCCATCGAGTAATTCAAGGCCAGTTTGCCTTGCTAATAAAAACTGACGGCAATGAGAGAGTCAGAGTTTGGGGAAGTCAATTCATCTTCGGTCCCTTGTGTTGGGGGGCGGGGGCCCATGGCTGCCCGGGTCCTGGCGGCTCTGTTCCTCCCCTCCCCTCCCTGCAGCAAGTCCTCCTTCATCTAAGCATTTGACCTGTCCCACTTCACTCTATTATTTGATTTGCAGGAGGAGGGAACACCTGTGGATGGCCACTCAGGTGGGGCACTAGGGCCACTTTGTTTATTGCTGACCAATATCTCGCCGATGATGGCCATGTCCAGGTGCAGGGTACTTGCTCTAATGGCCGTGCCGGGTGTGGTGCACCTGCTTGAATGGCCATGTCCAGCAGAGTCATTTCCTCCGTATCAATCTGTTGGACTCGGTCTGCTTTGCCAGGAATGAGCCCTTGTCAGCTGGTTAGGTGTGGGGCTGGGAGAGCCTGTGCATGACTAGGAGGGCACCCAGCCAACCCCAGGTCAGATCTGACCTAGTTGGCAATGATCTGGCGACCACACGTTCTGGGTCCTCACTCTTCCGCCTCGATGGCAGCAATGTGTGCAAAGGGCAAAGAGCGTGCCGTACGTTTTCTCTGGTGACCGCCAGCGTCAGAGTTGCATCGTGAGGTGGTCACCAGCACCTGCAGCTAAAGGAGCTGCCTCTCTGGAGAATGTCTTGACAACGTCAAGGACGAACACATGAGCCCCGTACTTACTGGTCTTCCTGGAGCTCCAACCGGACCCATCTGCCCCACAGGCCCAGGGCGGCCAGGGGGCCCCTAGGACAGGCAACCAGAGACGGCTGTTAGCAGAGGCAGGCGGTGCTTGGGGTCCTGATTCTTACAGTTCCGCTTGGACTCTTCTCTGATGAAAACAACGCTTACCTGGAAACCGACCAGTCCGGGCTCTCCAGGTTCCCCCTAATTGAGAAGAAATAATCTTAAGAGTTCTAGCTTTTAAGCATCATCAGATTTAGTTACATTTTATTCCAGTGTTGGAAATAAGTGTGTAAAGTGCATCCGCCTTCCCAGGACTCGGCCGTGTAATCCCCCAGGTGTCTGGAGTGTCGGGGATGTGGGAAAAGCCGCACCCACAGTGAGTGTAAGATCGAAATCAGCCTGAAGGGCACCGTCGTGATTTTATTCCACCGCCCTCTGCCCCCCCACCCCGAGTTCACCTGCAAGTTAACCTCGATGATGGGGAATTGACACTGGGATGCGCGGCCACGCCCCCACCCCTCCCGGCGTAAGACTTACCCTGTATTTGTCACGGTCCTCCCTGGACAGGGCGTAGGGTTCGCCTTTCTGACCTTTGGGTCCTTGGGGCCCCTAGATTAGCACAAAAATCATAGGAAGAAGAAATGAAAAAAGATCCGTTAGCGTTCAGAGCAGCGATGGTAATTTGAAGGGTTACTTGTTCCTTTTACAAGCAAGGTCTGGCTGTTCTCATGGCTTTGCTGGGTCACTCTGATCATCAGTGTGCCTTCAACCGCCAAGGTCGGGCTTTCGTGCTCACCCAGCCGCATCTTTCTTTGAGGTTAAAATGGAAATACAGGGTTTACGTTACTTTCAAAACCCAAGTGAACGTTCAGTAAACAAATCCTTTCCTCTGCCAGCCTGTTCCTTCTCTTTGTAATAATACCACTCTGTGTTTCCTTTGGCATTTGTGGACTGAAGATGTCAACACATTCACTCTGAGCACCATTCGTAGGAGAGGTCCTGCATCACCCTTTAAAAGTGGAATTGGGGTGGGAAGGGATAAATTTGGGAGTCTAGATTTGCAAATGTTAACCACTATATATAAAAACATAAAAAACAAAGTATCTTCTGTATAGCACAGGGAGCTCTATTCGATATCTTGTAGTAACTTTAAATGGAAAAGAATATGAAAACAAATATACGTATATACATGCATGGCTGGGACATTACACTGTGCACCAGAAACTGACACGTTGTAACTGACAGTACTTCCATTAAAAAAAAGTGTAATTTTGTTAAATACACACAAAGCGTGTGTACAAACATCTTTTAATACTTACATATGAAACCAAATTTTAAGGTGGTAGATGTATTTACTGATAGCGAAACCTATGGTATTAGAATAGTCTAGAACACACTGTAGCTCACTGAGAAGTTGAATCACATGAAAAAGAAACGTCCAGTAAAGGAGCTAGAAGACAGAGGTGTGAGTGCGACTGGAAGTCCTCCAGCTTCCGGGAAACGCAGTGAAGGGTGTTAGGGCTGCTCTTCCTCCACCTCAAAATGTTTTTTTTTTAATAAAAAGTTTTGCCAAAAAATGTTAGTTTAGCCCTGAATTTGCAATATATTGGTGGTAAGAGGGCAGCAATATAGTACTGAAAAGTATTTCAAGGCTTTTTGCTAAGTCCCTAAAAATGGAATGAGGCCACGAAATAGATCATTATATGAAAGCTCTTCCATTAAGAAAAATAAAGTCAGCATCGTATGTCCTGGGGAACCTCACTGTTTCTTCACATCACAGAGGATTTTAGAATCTACTAAAGATGGCGATTAATAGAGAATTTTGTCACGGTTTAAGCTTTTTAAACTTTTAGTTCCACTATCACACTATTATTCACTTAAAAAATTATTCATTTTAATGGAGGGACCGAGGATTAAACCCAGGACCTCGTGCATGCTGAGCATGTGCTTAGCCACTGAGCTGCACCCTCCTCATTCTCTAGGAATGTGAATCAGAGCCTGGGAGGAAATGAAGGCACACCTGGGAGACCGCAGGAGTAAGCCATGGAAACCAAACCCACTATTTCCTACCAAAGAACGCGTCGGAAAGTGGGGCTGCCTGAATCCAGGGAAAGCACGCCTGGTGTCCGCAAGGAGCGCCAGCAGGGACGTGCGCTCCCCCCGGCCACGACCCAAGGGGAGCGGGCCACGGCTTCGCAGGTGCCTGCCCCACTGCTGTCCTGAGAACAGGACGCAGCCCCCGCCCCAGCGCGTCTCTAAGACAGCTTCTCCAGAGGGTCCCCGTGGGGGCCTCCTGAAAGCGAGCTCAGGGGACCTTCCAGCATGTCTGCCATCCGGATCCTAGAGCCGAGCAGCGGGCCAGCGGCGCTCCTACTTACGGGGGCCCCGGGGAAGCCGTCCGGGCCCACGGGTCCCGCGTAGCCTGCGTCGCCCACGGTCCCGTTGCAGCCGTCGTAGCCGGGTCGTCCTCTGGGCCCGCCTTGCCCCGGGTGCCCCTGGACACAGGAAAGGGAGTCAGCCTGCAGCCCTCAGGTGCTTAGTTTGCACGAAACTGATGAAACAGTTTCTAGTCGTCTCATGAGAGACACCCCTGGTGTGAGCCCAAGGGCAGAGACCACTTAAAATGAACCAGTGAATGAACGAAAAACTGAGTACCCAAAGGCACACGAGTGTTGTGCTAAGCCAGGGAGGGGCTTTGGGACCAAGTTCTGTTTCCCCCAGGGTGTGGTAAACCCGTCTCGGGGTTTCTCCTGCCTGGCCTCGCCGGGCAGTGGGGAGGGCTGTTTCAGCTGGAGCAGGAGAGTGTAGATTTAAAAATTCTAGAAAAACGTTCTGGAAGCCACTGCTGCTGCTGTGGACAACAAGGTTAGCTGTGCCCAACCGAACTCCGGATGAAGAAGGAGAAATCTGGGTCCAAATGCGCGTGCCACCCGCAGGGGGACTTCCTTCGCGCCGTGGCAGGAGGGCTGCTTTCCTCGTTTGCCTTTTTGGGGACATGACCTTTCAGCTTTTAGACATGAACAGACGGCAAGTCAGGTGCTCTGAGGCGGGAGGTGGGGGAGGGAAGGCCACATGATCACGTGCCTTTGGAATTACTGAGGGCCAGGCTAAGTCGGGGCCCCTCGACCGCATCCGTCTGGTTCTGGAGACGTGGAGGCTTGGGTTAATAATCTGCAGTTTATGCACTGCAAGACCACAGCCGGTTTGCTGTTTCTCTACACAATAAATGTTTAGATATAAGCTTTCTTGTGTGCAATTCCTTTAAAGCTTTGGTTTTCTTGATCATAGACCAAATCCACATCCCAGAGTGATCTCTGAGGCCAGCAGCCTGTCTTTTGGATGTACCATGAGAAATCCGGAAAGTTGCAAGGTAGACAAACAAGCCCCCCACGTCGTGGCTGTACCTGGAATGATACTAAGAAATACGGGAAGAATAGGAGACTCTTTCTTTCGTTTGCACATCTCTTTGCTCCAGATGTTCAGAGGCATTGCCTGAACTGGTGCCACCGGGTAGGAGATACAACAGGACTTCCAGCTGACCCTCTGGTGGACCAGAGAGGCTCTGACCGTCTCAGGACTGTCATAGAGCACAGGTTCCCTGGCTGTTAGAGGGCCAGCTGCTTTTTGGGCTTCGAAGTAAAGTCATCCTTTTCAGGGGCCTCTAAAAGCTGACCTTCGGATTCAGCCACAGGAATCGAGGCCTGCGGGCGTTCTGCTCAGGAGCCTCGGGATTCGTGGTGCTTCCCTCAGAACCCGCCGCCGAGCTCCTTCGCCTTCTCCGGAATTACCGTCTGCTTGCTGCTGGTCATTCTGACCTAAGTCAGAGAATTGCATGCCAACGGATCTTAGTTGGAAATTGTCCTTCAGAGAAAAATTTCACTTCTGTTGAGCAGAGCGTCCGTCTCTTGTTCACCATCTGATTAGGCCCATTTCTGTATGAAGCGGTGCTGAGGTTGTACCGCACATCACTTTCTGTACACGATTCTGAACAGCTAAACCTGCGTCGGTCCCTCAACCTCTGCTTCCATTAACGTCTCAGGAGCGGCAGGTGGGTTTCAGTTAATTCAGTGTAGGATCTACTGGATTTCTGCAGTTCAAGGATTTTCTTTAGCAGAACTCAGATTCTGTAGAAAACCACCAGGCATCTGTTTACCATGATCGTGTCTCCAGATGACAGATGGCGACTTCCTCCCTCATTTGTGAAGTATTTGCTCCTGACACTAAATGTGGATGAAGTGGAAAAACGAAGTCAACTATGACAAAGATCCGTTAGAGTGTTTTTCCATGAGGTCAACTCCATTTAAAACTCACACTTCGACTTCCAGAAGACAGCCCCGAGGAATGGTCCCAAGTGTCCAAAAAAGTAATTTAAAAATGGGTGATTTCATTTGAGGCAGTGGGTAGGGAAATACTTTCATTATTTGTTTAACCCTTGAGATCTGCGGATTCTTCAGCTCTGCCAATTTGCCAAGATGCTAACTAATGTGAGAGTTGTTTCCATGTGTGTTCACAGCCGTGTGTTGTAACTGAGCCCCCAGCTGGGCAACACTCAGGATCACCAGCCATGTAGGCCTCACGTCTTGGTAAGTGTGGCTTCCTTTCTTCGCCTCCGATTACTTCCTTCTGGGGCAGAGGTCTCCTTGAATGTGGGGCTGGAGATCCGAAGAAAAAGCACGAATTCCCCGGGGCTGCTGTCCACTCGGCCCGTCCTCTCTTCTCCTGCCAGGGGCAGCCCCGCTCCTGCCACCTGGGGGTGAGGATGTGCGTGTGCGCACGTGCGTGTGACCCGCGACAAACCATGTGTGTCGGGTAAGGGCCCAGACAGCCGTCTGTGTCTGACGTTCCTGAAGCAGATGGCCTCCAACTTCAGTGGTAGGCGGGTGGGGTGGGTCTGAATGTGCGATAAACACATTCATGCCGGAGGCGGGGGCCTGGAGGGGGCCCTGGGAAATCTCAAGGACCCCGTGAAGGAGGCTGTGAGTCAGCTGCCCTGTTTATTTTCTTCTGCCACAAGAAGTAAAGTAAACTAGGTTAGAAAAACACATTTTATTGCATCTTGAGATTTTCTCATGGACCGAGCATGTCTCTGTCTTCTCATTTATGTGTGGCCACGATGAAGACAGGCGCCACACCAGCGCCAAGGCGTCCAGGCTCCCGGCTGGACCAAGACGTCAGGTGGCTCTGGGGGTCGAGCCAGATTTTAAGATTTTAAGGCTATTTGTAGAGCACGCCCGAGCGGCGCGGCAGCTCTTTGATACAAAGCAACGTCCAGTCGTGGCGAAGCGGCCTCAGCTCTGAAGCCAAGTGCAGAGGAACGTTTAAAAAAGAAACGATCTGTCCAGTACTTGACTGGATTCCAGGAGGAAAAAACATGCACCCAGAGCCCATGACACGACATGTCCAGCTAGACACGTTTCTGCACATCAGAAGCGCATGGCTTCGCCTGTGCACAATTTTTTTCCGCCAATGTTTTAAAATTCTTATCTTAACGAAAAACTTACGGGAATTCCGTCGGCACCAGGGAATCCAGAAACGCCTCTTGCTCCCTATGAAGAAGGCAAACAAACTGAATGAGGGCGAGGCGCCCCGCCCTTCATACAACGAGAGAAGCAGCCACGGCTCCCATACGTACCACGTCTCCCTTTGGTCCTGTGATGCCGGGAGCCCCCCTTTCGCCCTTGTCACCTTTGCGGCCCTGCAGTCCTGGGAATCCTTGCAAGCCAGGGGGCCCGTTGTATCCCTGGGGGCCCACTGGCCCTGGCTGGCCCTGTAGAAACAGCACACGTTCAGTTCCCATAGTCGGCAACAACGACAAGCACCTGCAGCAGCCTTGCTTCCGAACCACGGGCTCCCTCCTTAACCGCTAGCATCTTCGGAGCACGTCGTACGTAAGCCCCACCTGCTGCCACGGTGGCCACAGGGTGAGCTCCGGCTAAGAAAGGGAAACCGAGGTTAAAGGGAAAAATACTAAATGCGAGGCAGGATTATCCCAAATTACAACCGAGGCTTTTTGCGAAATGCTCCCATTGGATTGGGATGAGAGACTCAACTTACCTGGCAGTTTAGAAACAGCCCTTTCAGTGTGAAAGAAGGTGAGTTTCAAACAAATTTCTACGATTTTATTTCTGTCTCAGTATAGTGCATGCAACAGGTATGGGGACATAAATTGTGTCCAGATATCAAAGTGATCCCCAGATGCTTCGGTAATTAGATAATCTGTCCTCCTGTTCACCCCCCCCCCACACACACGTGTGCGTGCATGCACGGAGAAAAAGATAAAAGTTTTCTGAAATACATAAAACGTTAGTCATATCCATTAGGATGGTTATTATTTAAAAAAAGAGGACAAAATCACATGTCGGCGCAGAAGTGGAGAAGTTGGAACCCTTGTGCTCTGTTGGTGGGAGTGTGCATGGTGCAGTCACTGCGGGCGGAAGACAGTATGGTGGCTCTGCAGGACGCTAAGCAGAGAATCGCCATGTGACCCACAGTCGCACCTCTGGGACAGCACTCAAAAGGAACGACAGCAGAAACTTTCCACACCCACGCTCGCTGCAGCATTTCCACAACTGCCAAAAGGTGGAAGCAAAGTGTCGCTGACAGATGATGGATAAACACGGTGTGGTCCATCCAGACAAGGCACCATTATTCACCTTAAAAAGCACGGAAATTCTGACACACGCTACAACGTGCGTGAACTGTGAGGACATGATACTGAGTGACAGAAGCCATCCCCAAAGGACAAATACTGTCTGAGTCCACGAATACGAGGCCCCTAGAGTCGTCACGTTCACGGAAACAGAGTGGGACACAGGTTCCTAGGGTGGGGAGGGGCATGGGCGCTTAATGGGGACAGAGTTCCAGCTCGGGGAGACGCATGGTGATAATGGTTGTACAAAATGCGAATGTGCTTAACGCCACTGAACTGTACACACATGGGTAAGACGGCACCTTTTGTGTTGTGTGTGTTGTACCACAAAAACATACATTCTTTCTACAGCAAAAAAAAATTCCTCATAAAAACAAAAAGATTAAAAAGGGGGTTCTTGAATGTCTTTGAAGAATGTGGGAAAAGGTGGTTGAGGAGGGCTGTGATGAAGGACAGACACCCCTGACCGTGGGCCTGTGACACGCGGGCTCAGCCCTGGCTAACACTCAGGGGGCTCGGGAGGCTGCACTGGCTGTAAGTCTGGGGACAAAACATGCTTTGATCCAGACTTCTACGGCTGTTCCTCGGCTGTGCTCATTTGTGTTGTGTTTGTGGCTCTTCACATAGAGTCTTCCCTGATCATTTACCATGACCCCCAGCCTCCAAGTTCCCCGACCATCGGAGCCGCGGGGTGTGCCAGTGTTTGCGGGGAGCAGGCTTTGGGGGATGACGCGTTCCTTGCCAGCACGGTCATTTCTATTGTCCATAAACTACATCCTCCTCTGGGGAAGGGTGGCTCCACAGGGCTGACGGGGAGGGACCGTGTGCCACTAACCTAGAGGGAACACATGCCCGGCACTGAGGAAACCCTCATCTGCCCGGCAAGCGTCAGCCTCTCCTCAGGCCCCTCCCCTGGGGAGGCCGCCTGCTGACATCACGTCCTCGCTCTCCTCCTATTGTCACTGCACTTCTTTTTAACTTCTGTTTCTGGGATGGGAAGTGTGACCTTGGGAGTAAGATCCCAGCCTTGCCTTTTCTGGAATGTGCTGTCACGTTTTTCTCTCGTACGGCATGAGGTGAATTCCCACACCGTGAAACCAGCCGTTCCACAGCGGCCTCGGGCACCGTCACAGTGTCCTCTCGCCACCACATCTAGCCAGTTCCAAACATCTCCAGCTCCCCGAGAGGAGACCCCCAGCCCGCCGGGCCGTCGTTTCTGACCCCTACACGCCAGTGCCCACCGGCCCGCGCTCGGCATCCGTGGGATTTTCCCATTCTGGGCGTTTCCTATAAATGGAATCAGGTGTGGGCTGTGCAACCCTTCCTGTCCAGCTTCTTTCACTGAACCTAATGTCCTCGAGGCTCGTCCACACTGCTGCACGTATCCATCTTTCACCCATTTTCATGGCTGAACCGTATTCCACGGCCTGGATAAACCGGTCTGCCGTGGGCAGAGCTGCTCTGGACGCACACACGCTGCTCCGCTTGAGTCCCTGTTTTCAGCTGTTTTGGGTCTGAACTCAGGAGGGGCACTGCTGTACCGCGTGGAAACGCCATCCCTGCTGGAGGCCCTGCCGTGCTGCCTCCCACCATGGCCGCCCCCCTGTATGTCCCCGCCGCCAAGGCGTGAGGGCTCCTGGTTTCTCCACGTTCCCACCAGAATTCGTTGTTTTCCATCTTTAAAAAATTATAGCCATCCTAAGAGGGTGGGGAAATGGTGTCCCCCTCATCTCAGGCTTCTGACAGATGGAACATTTCACAAAGCTCCCTCCAGCTACCGCCCCAGGGAAGAGCCAGGACCGTGGAGGGATCTGAATCCACCCTCAACCCCCAGGACTGGACCCTCGGTCCCGCCCTCGGTGCAAACCCTGCATTGCTGGGACTTATGTCAAGGTCCAAGGCCCTTGGTGTGCCTGCTGTGGTCATCAGGGATGAGGTTCCCCTGGGACGCCCTGCCCACCAGCACACCTTGGGTGTTTGCAAAGGGCAGCTGGAGTGCTCGGTAATGGAAGGCGTTCCCTCTGTCCTAACGACCTTCACCAACTCCCAGCCTCAGCTGAAAAGTCCCGACTGGAAAAGTTATTTCCGTCTCTTCCTTTCTTTTTGTACTAAGTGATGTTAAAAATAAAAATTACCCCAGACAGAGTGGGACTCTAGCTTAAAAGTCTTTGCATAAATTTCTAAAGCCCCTAAAAGTCTCGCAATATACATGATAAAAATATTTCTGCAAAATACTTCTCAGAAGCCAGCAGACGTCGTAGAAAGGAGCTGGAAGCCCAGGAGCGGGGCCCCTGCCCCGCAGGGAGCTGACTCGTGTGGATGCATCGCTGCCCAGGAAGCAGGACGCTGGCAGGGTCTTGCAGTCCCGCACCCCCCGGGATAAAGCACTGTGAAAGGTTTAAAGAAGTGGTTTGTCTCATTTTGTCCCCAGGACCACCGTGACGCTGGCGTCACCCCCATTTGAAAGGAGAGACAACGGGGGTCTGGAGCGCTTGGTGTGAAGAGGTGACTGATGCGTTTAAGTCTGGGGAGGGGGGGGGATTCCATCTTCTATGACACCCTTGCTGCTGGAAGTGAGGTCCCCAAGCTGCGTCAGCACCACCGGGGAACTTTCAAGAAATGCAGATTCTCAGGCCCAGGCCGGCCCTCCAGGGGCTGCACTGAACACGGTCCCGGAGGGTTCACTGCACAGCTGGAGAATCCTGGCACGACCCCACCCGCCTCCGCCTGCTGACGTTCTCCTCCGGAGGGCGGAGGCAGGTCTCTCTTAATAAGAAAAATCTCTTAAGCATGAAGTTGGATCTCAGAAGAAAGGTCGGGCTTCCTGAGTTGGGCAGAGGGAAACCTAACATTTATGCTCGCTGAAGACTATTCCTGGCTAGATTTTCTTGGTCTTTAGTTTCAGCGACACCTGCAAATAGGGAGGGACTTTGAGCTGCAGGGACGGAGGGAGGGGCACACACCGCCTCTCCCTCTTTGAAACCGCCCTTGGAGTCTGTGTGGGACGCCCAGGGCTCAGCCTTGGGAGCTGAAGTCTGGGAGGGGCAGGGAATGCGTCCAGCCTGAGCACACATTGCTTAAATGCCACGACCGCCGAGGGAATGCGCTCGGAGTCCTGAGACACTTGCGAAGCTTTGGAATTTTCACTTCTGAGAAAAGCGGCAAAATACAATCAGATCGAGAAAGAACTCCACCACCTCAGCCTCTAACCTAAGGGCAGAAGACCGGTGGGGAGTCAAAGCCCCGAGAAACTGGGCCTTGCATTCAAGCGCCCCCAAGGGGGTGCCCGTTTCCATTCAGAGCTCCTTACCCACAGCGTTGGCCTTGGGTAAGCGAGCAGTACTGGGAGGACAAAGAGATGTTCCCAAGGATAAAGCCTGCTTCCCTGCACAGCAGGACTTTGAATCCACGGGACTGCATGTTCCTGGTGGAGCAGGCTTTCCACGCCCAGCTGGCCGGCACCTGAATAGAAGGAAGCCCTCCTCCTTCCCGCGTGTGCTCTTCCTGTGTCGCCTTCTATGGGCACCGGGCACTCCTCCAGACACCCCGCATCCTCTCCAGGCCCAGGCGCCCCTCCCTTCCTCGGCTCCGCGCCCTCCCGGCCTTCCACTGCTGCGGCTCTCGGTGACCTCCGGGGATTCCGGCCCAGGTCCCAGCTCACTCTGTGAGCTGTTCACACACGGTCAAGAAAAGGTCAAATGGCCCAAACGGACTATTTTTTTAGGAATCAGGAAAATAATTTGTTTGGCTGAATTTTAGAATCCGTCAGCCTTCCTAGGGATGGCCGTTAGCATCTGTGAGCAGCTCTGACCACCTGGCAGAGTGAGTTAACACCTCATTCCCAGCTGATGGTTGTATGGGGGTCAGTACCCCCCCACACACATACACACAGCGTGTCATGCACACAACCACCACCTGTCAGTGGCGGCCAACTGCCTCTGCCAGGCAAGACGGAACTTCTCCCTTAGCTTCCTACTAACATAATGAAGCCTTAGTCCTGCCCTGGGTACCAGTCCTACAGAAGGTTCCACTTACTCCTCAGTAAGAATTACATGGCCTCCTGGAACTCCTGCTGTCCTCTCCCCAAAATTGGCCCAGACTGGAGGGCATGTGGGGGAAAAGGAAATCACTACCACAGGGAAAGGAAGAACCCTGGACCCTCACCCGGTTCTGCACACAAACCCGCAGTCAAAACGGAGCACAGACCTGCACACAAGGGCTAACACGCTGCCACTTCCAGAAGCAAACACAGGGTGTGACCTGGGCTGAGGCAAAGGCTGCTCAGACAAGACGCAAAAATCACAAACCATCAGAGGAAAAATGTTGATGAGATTTAAAAGAATTGATGCTCAAAAGATACTGTTTAACAGAAACAGACTCACCCACACAGAAAACAAACTTCTGGTTACCGGGGGTGGGGGCAGGGATAAGTCAGGAGCCTGGGATTAGCAGACACACACTGCTGTGTGTGACACAGAGAACCAGCAAGGCCTGCTGTGCAGCACAGGGAGCTGCCTTCAGCAGCTTGTAACCGCCTGTAATGAGAAAGACTGTGGAAAGGAACACTGTACACACGTATGGTGGAAGCATGATGCCGCACACCAGAAAGCGACACAACATTGTACACTACTACACTTCAATAAAAAGGATATCGTTTAAAATGAAAAGCAGATGGGGAGAAATACTCACAAGACACATATGTGACAAATGACTTTCGTCCCTTCTGCAGAAAGAACTCCCAGAAACCAATAGTAGGGCCACAAACAACCTGATCGGAAAAGCTGGAAAATGATCTGAACAGACCCTGCATCACAGAAGAGGTGCAGACGGAAAACAGGGGCATGAAAGGGGCCAGCAGTGCCGGCCAGGAGGGAAAGGAAATTAGATCAGAATAAGGTGCACCTGCGGCTGCTGGAATGGCTGACACGCCCGGAGAGAACTGGCCACGCCGAGCGCTGGAGAGGGCGCGGAGCGGCCGGGAGCCTCAGTCACTGCAGGCGGGCACGCAGAACGGGTGGCTAAAGCCAAGACCTGCAGGTCAGGGTTCACAGTGGCTCAATTTATTTTAGCTCAAAACTGGAAGCCACCTGGGTGACCCTCAGCTGTGTGGATAAACAAACTGTGGTCCAGGCACAGACTGGAATACTACTTAGCAACAAAAAGGAACAAGCTATCTGATTATCTGATGTGTGCACCAGTGAGGAAGTGAAGGCAGCCAGACACAAGGCTGCATCCTGCCCGTCCTGTTTGTACCATGCCACCTATTACCCTGCTCAGGAGACGTTCTAGAGAGAAGCGAGTGCCAGGGCTGCAGGAGGAGGGAGGGGGCCACCTACAAAGGGCACAAGGAAACTTCGGACACAGACCCGTTTTATACCATGACCTTGGTGGCTGTTACACGGCTGGACACATTTGCCGATATTCACGGAACTGTATGTGAACTACACCTCAATACACTTGACCGTGAAGGCAGCCGCGAGTAAGAAGACAGTCTCTCAAGTTCACAGGCACAGTGCATGTGGCCAAGTCCTTCTGGCACATTCTTACCAGTGAATTTACAAGACAGATGACATTTAGAAATGGAAGGAGAGAGGACGCTGGTAAAATGATATACTGAAAACGTCTAGCCAAATGCTTTTTAAAAGTGTCTGCCAGAGAAGTGAAAAGGTCTGAAGAAACCAAGACCCTGCTTTCCTTGTCTGGAAGCTGGTCTGTCCAAGTGTGGTCCTGAGAGGAACCAGGACCACCCAGCCCACAGCCCACAGGACAGCGGGAGGGAAGTGGGGCAGGACCAGGCTAGCCTCAGGCGCAGAAGATACCCTTCGGCTGTCATCGGTTTCCCTTATACACGATTTTCAAAAAAAACAAAAAGAGGGTGGCCCCTATAACTGTCAGATGCTCTGTGTCATTCTATCTGAAATTATTTGACTTGGGCAAGTTCACACTTTAAAGCAAAGAAAAAGAATGGGTTCTCTCTGGTTCTCCACCTATACGACCAAGACGTCTGAAAACTGCTCCTTATTCTAAAAATAGGCAGCTCAGGGCAGTCGAACTCAGCGGCTTTAGCCGTGCGAGGCGGAGCTTCTCACAGTCCAGATGTGGATTCGCTTGGCACAGTCTGGAAAAGCTGATTTTCTGGGAGAGCCTTTTATTGCCTCTGTGCTTGTAGCAATAAGCACATTTCATTTGCCTAAACATGGGCCCTGGCCCACAGACAGACGTGATTTCCAAGGAGGCAGGGAGGTGCAGCTGGGTGAGCTGAGGGCCGCGGGGAGCAGGGGATGGGCTGGAAGAAGCTGGCGCTGGGGCTCTGGTTGTCAGGCTCCCCCCCTTTCTCATCCAGCAGCTGGCAGCACGGAACAGCATCAACAGCAGGTCCTCAGGCAGCCTTTCCGTCATCATGGGGTGTCATACAGGGTGGCCCCGGGCCGTGCTGCCCCGATGGGACAGCAACAGTTAGGCGGGAGGCGACCTGAGTCACCGAAATCATAAAACGGCTGGTAATGAGAGCAGCTGCCTGTGTGCACGGCCCCCACGCAGACTACTGACTTTCACGGGCCAGCTGCGTGTGCCAGCCTCTCACCTCAGCCTCTTAGGTCATCATCTTAGGTCACTTCACGGAGCAGTGCAGACTGTGCTCTGACACCCGCCTCTGTCACTGCCCTGTGGGGAGCCGGCCAGCAGCCCCGGGGAGGCACCCTCCAGAGGGAGGAGGAAGAGGAGACACCGTGTGCCCGGCCTTCGGTCAGCGGCTCCCTGCTGGGCTGATCAGCCAGGCCGGCAGCCTCGGAGACTTTTTAGTATCTGTGTGCAGACCAGGAATGGAACCAGCCGTTATACCTCCTTCACATTTAGACTAAACACAGTCCCACGCAAGGATACTATTCCCCAGGCTGGCATTAGCCTAAGTGGGTCTGTTACGGAAAAAAAAATTGGCCAACAAAGTGAAAAAGATGAAGTGCGAGCGAGGGTTCCGCCTTGGCTGTGGCACTCAGCTTTGTCCCGTTCTTCTGCATCTGAAACGTTCCCGGGCAGGACGCGTGCTTGGCCGAGCTCCGTGCGCGCTGTCCGGAGACAGGCGTGAGCTCCCTCCACCTTCCTCCTTGCTTTCACCTGCTTGTGTGTTCTTCTATGTTCCTTAAAGTTATTTGGGATTTTCACTTCCTTTTTAAGATTTCAAACTTTATTTTTAAATGAACACACAATGATACTCGTTTTCCTTGGGTCCAGTTTGGCGAGTTGGGACACGTCCTCAGAGCTGCGTCAGCCCGAGTCCCCGAGCTGCGCCCTGGCCATGGAGCCCCCTCCCCCAGCTCTGTGGATCACGGCGGTCCTCCCGCCGCGTGGCTGTGCCTCTCCCAGGCTGTCCCTCACCGGGAGGCACTCCGCGTCTCGCCGCCGGGGGCCGTGAGCCTCGCCGCCCTGCCGTGTGTGACGGTTTTGCCGTATGCGTCACGGCTCCACGGCCGTCCGTCCAGTCACTCCCCGGAGGGCGGCTGAACTGCTTCCAGTTTTCGGCGAATGTGGATCGGGCTGCTATGGTCGTTCATGTGCGAGGTGTTTTTTTGGACAGCTTTTTTAAGCATCCAAGAATGAGAGCCCCAGGACACATGGTAAGCTCACATTCAACTTTATGAAAAAGTTGCAGAACTGTTTTCCAGACTGGCTGCTCTGTGCTGTGTTCCCGCCAGCCATGCATCAGAGTTCCAGGGCCTTGTCAGCACTTGGTGTCGTCAGCTCTGTCCCCCGAGCTGTCCTGCGAGCTCCGCGCAGCTCGGGCACTGTGGCTTTAACCTCACTCCTCCCACGTCTCTGCTGATCCTGGGTCCGGCGCAGGTCCGGCATCCACCTGCAGCAGCGTCCTCACTGTGGCCGGGACGCACTTCTGCAGCGAGAACTGATGGCCAGCCCCCTCCAGCCCCTCCCGCACGATGGCTGGACTGCGGGGTTTGCTCAGAGTCACCAGGGTGGTGGCCCCAGTTCTCCATAAAGACAACCCCCCGCAGTCGGCTTCCTTGCAAATGTGAGGCAGAAAAGCCTGGTGGTGGTGGGGTGAACCAGCAGGAACCCGACATCAGGCCTGAAAATGATGTCAGAGCAAAGGACGTCAAAGGCGGGGAGGGAAGGGGTGCTGGGCGGTGGGGCCAGCACACAGCGGCAGGGGACAAGGTAATTAACAGAGCTCTTCTGCACGGAAACTAGACAGAAACTCAGCCCCAAGTTTCTAGCCTTGTACGGCCCCATTCTGTTTCGGTCAAAGAATATTCTCTTCTCACACTTCACCGCACAAACTGCACACGTCTGTCTGTCTCGTACAGGAACACCAGCCGTGCCCTCCAGCAGGAGTCTTACAGGGAAACTGCAGCCATTTAAGATTAGACCAACATTACACCGCTTTTCAAATTCACATCTCTGCCCTTCACCACTGACAGCCTAGGAGTGTTCCAAAGGCCTCACAAAATGTCAGATTTCGAAGGGGCTTCAGGGAGCGTCGGGGCCACGGGAAGCCCCTGGAGCTCATGAGATCATCCCTGCCCACTGAATCCACCTGCATCTTAGGGTGATCGTGCGCGGCTCAGAGCTCGAGAAAATCACTCAGGAATGGTTCCTGTCCCAGGACTGGTCCTGGCTGGCCGTCAGAGCATCAGCTGAGAAGTCCGGGGCCTCAGGACTTTCTGGTCTACACCTCACACGGTCAGAACGGCCACCATTAAAAAGCCTACACACAACAAATGCGGGAGAGGCTGTGGAGAGAAGGGAGCCCTCCTATACTGTTGGTGGGAATGCGGTTTGGTGCGGCCACTACAGAGGACAGCGTGCAGTTTCCTTAAAAACTAAAAGCAGAGTCACCATAGGATCCAACAATCCCACTCTTGGGCATAAAACCTGGAGGGAAGCATAACTCAGACACATGCAGCTCAAAGTTCACAGCAGCATGTTTTACGACAACCAGGACGCGGAAGCAGCCTAGATGTCCATCGACAGAGGGCTGGGTAGAGAAGCTGTGGTGTACATAGGCAACAGGATACTTCTCAGCCATAAAAAAGAATACAGTAATGCCATCTGCAGCCACGTGGATGGACCTGGGGATCTTCATGCTAAATGAAGTAAGTCAGAAAGAGAAAGACAAACACCATATCATTATATGTGGAATCTGAACTATGACACACATGAACTTATTTCTGAAACAGAAACAGACACACAGACATAGAAAACAAACTGATGGTCACCAAAGGGGAAAAGGTGGGGGAGGATAAGTTAGGAGTTTGGGATTTGCAGATATAAACTATTATATATAAAATGGATAAACAACAAGGTCCTTCTGTGCAGCACAGGGGCCTGTACTCAATATTCTATAATAAATCACAATGGAAAAGAATAGGAAAAAGAATATGCATATCTATGTATAAACTGAATCACTTTGCTATACACCAGAAACTAACACAACTTTGTAAATCAACTTCAATAAAAAAAAGAACTTCTGTCTAGCAGTTTTGGGGTGGGAAGGGGAGGGGCCTGGGAGCCAGCTCCCCCAGCCGCTTCCATGCACAGCCAGGTCTCTCACGCGGGACAGGTGAGGGAGCCGCTCGGGGAGGTGCAGCCCCTTCTGCGGCTCTGCCGGCCCTCCTCCTGGAAGCCCTCACAGCTTCACCTCCGCCCTCGCTCCGGGGGCTCCCTGCTGTCTCTCTGCTCCAGGCTGACCAGGCTCCAGGCACTGGGCCAGGTCTCTCGTACCTCAGGGCCTTTGCACATGCCTGTCCTCACGGCCTGCTGACTCTCAGGGCTCCCGAGGCTGTGGTTCAAGCCTCCGTAAGGACATTTTCCTGACCCCAACTTACACCAGGGGCTCGCCAAGCTTGCTCCTCCCACAGCTCTCCCTGTGCTCACAACCATCTGTTTTGTGAGTGACTCGGGGCTCTGCAACCCCCAGCTCTGTCTGACAACAAAATGCAGGTTCCTCCCACAATGGAGCCAAAGACCGGGGTCTTCTATGTTCAGACCATTTTTCGGACCATAGGAATGAATCCATGACTTCTGAAGCCCGTCCAAAGCAGAGCTGTGCTGGGCAATACTGTGGAGGGACCATTGCCCTCTTGTTCTGCCCACCCCCACCCCCAATTCCTTAAGTCACCTTCACATGTCACAGTATGTCCCCACAACCTCAGCTCCTGTCCGCTCTCTGCACAAGATCTGTGGGATGTCTGAGTGTCGGTGCTCCCGGACGGTCTGGCTGTACCCGCCTGCACTGTCGGGGGAGCGCCTTCCAGGCCTCTGCAATGGGGCCGTAGAGGGGGACCACCCAGACTGTGGCAGCCTTGGAAAAAGCGCTCAGGGTTAGACAGATAAATGAGACATCCCCAGCCGAGCTGGAGACAGGAAGCGAGGCCAGGGGTTTGGAATGCAGGACTCCCTCCTTGGGGGCCGGGTCCTGATAATATTTGAACCCCACTCCTCTGAGGACCACGGTCAGTGCACCTGCTGTGACTCAGGAGGGTTAAAGGTTATGGAGAAAAAGTGAGTTTGCCCACGTGGGTCTTTGCCAGGCCGTAAAAGGAAGGTTTTCCACACTTAGAAGACCTTCAGTAAGCGTGGAAAGCCTTCCTTTAAAATCAAATTTTAACTTCACATCAAGAGACGCCTCCTTAGTACCTTGGATGCCCCCGGGGCGGAGGACTGCCTGCAGTTCTGGTGGCCAACACTAGGTGGCAGCCAGTCGCACTCTTTGGGAAGAGGACCCACCCCACTCGGCCTCAGACAGTTTTGCAAAGTGCAAGATTTTGGGATTGTTTTGGGTTAGAATGACACCCCCCGCAACCCCTGGAATGGACCAGAGGACATTTTCTGCATTTGTCATGGAGGCTAACCGCCCATGGGGGAAATTCTGATGACAATTTTGACTGCAGAATTCCAAGGGTGTCTAAGAGCTTGTCAAGTCCTGGTTTTCTTTTCACAGGGCGGTGAGCTAATCAGCAACGAACTGTCTTGCAGTTCCCTTCCTTTCTGACTTGCTCAAAGGACCGTGTATCTAAATGTCTACGTTACAGACAGCTATTCGAGGGCCTGTAGGAGCCAGACCCAGTGCAGAGGGCCAAGAAACAGGGTTTGGACCCTGCGTGTGACTCGGTTAGAGCACCCCCAGACCAGAGCACTTACTGTGGGGAGCACCTGCCAGCGGGTAACTGATTCAGCCCCCACAACACCTCGGTGAGGGCGGCGCTGTTCTCATGTCGGTTTTGCCAGTGGGGGAGCAGAGGCTCAGGGTGGCGGGGGTCCCTCAGCTGGCTTGGAGGGGAGGGGCTTCCTACCCAGCTTTTCAGAACATTCCAGGAGTTGTTGTCACCGCACACCTGAACCTTCCTCGAGTCATGGATATGGGTGTGGCCCCTGAGTGTATCTTTTTTACTGATCTTCATGAAGCTATAACCAAGCTCAAAGCAGACGGACAAGATGACCACAAAATAAACAGGTGTGTGCCCGGGGTTAATGGGAACCTACGCAAAACTGAGCCCACCGCAGCCCCACAGTGATCATCTAAAATTCTGCTTCTCTGCTTCAACCCCACGCAGCTCAACTGGGGCCATTTCATGGCTCATTAATCCCCCCTCCTGCTCGAGTGACCGGGGCCAGAAACAGAAGGTGAAACTCAAACAAGGCAATTCTGTTACTTTTTAGCAACTCTGGCCAAAAGGTATGCCAGGAAGGTGCGGGGGCTGCAGGCTGCAACTCCCAGCTCTCAAAACTCTCCGGGGACAATGAGACGCATCTCCAACCTTTGTCGCTCTGGCTTCATGAAGACTCGTGTCGAACGGAGACTGTTGGAAAGATCTGACCATTCCTGAACGGTAAAAAGACCGAATCCTTAAGCATGTCCTGAACAAAGGGTTTAGCTGGCAGTTTTGAGAGAATAAGCTTCCAGATACAGGGACACCGTTAGAAAATCAAGGGTACACCATCTGGGAAAACAGGTTCAGGGCAGGCGGGGCCGTCGTGGCTCAGAGGCTCTCGCCTCCAACAGGACCTGAGACAGGAGACTGGGGGCAGTGCAAGCCGCCCGCCCCCTCTGATGGTGCCCGGACCCCCGGGTGGGGGGACGGGGGAAATGTCCAAACCAGCGGCTATCGGGCTGTGAACAAAGTAGACGGGTACAGAAGGGACTTCTAACTTGATGTCGGGAGAGACGTCACGAGGCAGAGGATGTTAGCGTTTCCTAGAATAAGTGTAAGAAGACAGGGTTCTCTGAGAGGTGCCAAAGGAAACGGCTGAGGACGCGGAGATGGGGCTCAGGGGTGGAAGGGTGTGAGAGGGCTGGCTGAGGTGTTAGCACTGGGGCCAGAAGCCCGTAAGTCACACGGTGATGGGGACACCCATGCCCCTTAGCCACGTGGGGCTGTCAGGGTCTGGCGGTCCACACGTGACAGGGGTTGCATTCGTGTGGAGGCGAGACGTGCTCTCAGGAGGCCAGACCACCTGAAGGTACCTCACACATATCTGATCATGGACACATTAAATCACAATGTTGGGAACAACTCAGCTCTAGAGAAAGATCCAGCCTCGCTTTGAACTCGAGGACTATAAGCCCTGAGCAGCCCGGACAAAGCCACGCGCCCAGTCAGCGGGGGAGCAGCCGGCGTGCAAGGTCGCTCACTCCTCACAGTCTGCGCTGCCCTGAAGTTTCACTTTGGGGAAGGTTACACGGCAGACAGGAAGGCCAGATAAAAATTCAGCCTTCCTTACTTACATCTTTAAAAGTAACTAACACTTTGGAAATTGATCCACAAAGCAGTTTTGCAAAGACATTATAGGAACAATAATACCCAGGGCACTGGGGGACATTCTGGAGATACTGGCCAGTCAGAGCCGCGTGACGGCCACTTCCCTGCGCCACGCAGGGTGCGGGGGCTGGCGGGTCCGGCCCCCGCGAGCGCTGCATCCCGACGGCAGGCACGGTGCCCCTCCGTGGGTGACTCTGCAGATGGCTATCGGGACATCCCAGACTTCCCTCCCAAGGCGCCCCGGTTTACAGTGATTATTCGGACGGACACTGAACACACATCCGCAGTTAAAAACAGAACAACAACCCCGAGAAACTGATCTCTTTTCAGTCTGGTGGGAAGATAATGGATGGCTCATTTGTCCAGACATGAGACCCGGGGTCCTGGGCGAGAGGAAACCAGATGACATTAACAGCCATTCCAGAGAAGTGACTCAGCCGCTGCACTGCTCTCATGGCCGGGGCCAGCACAGCCTCCAGAACGTTCGGTCTTCTCAGCGGCATTTGTTGAAGGAAAAGAAAAGGGTGGTTTCACCACCAAGTGGAAGGAAGTGCTGAAGACATGGCCTTTCCAGGGTGTGAGCTCGTCCCCGATACGCCTCCTGTGCAGAGAGGTCCCACTGAGAGCACCGTGTGGGGCGGGCAAAGGGGCCTGGGGCCCACGTCACAGACGGGGCACCAGCGGAGAGCGAGCGAGCGCAGGCCGAGCGTAGATGTGATCGCCCTGGGCGTTCCTGCCTCCCCTGGGTGCTGGAACAGCCCAGCGTGGGTGCGCCGTCTCGGACGAGGAGGTCAGCCTCTCAGTGGGGTGCAGCCCCAGAAAGCCCCTCCCTGGACGCCTCTGCAAGGTGTGTGTGTGTGTGTGTGTGTGTGTACTTTGCTCTCCATCACCACTGTGGCCCTCTGGGCTCGTCCTATTTGAACTCCGGGTACACAGGTGGGAGCTGGGCCATTTCTCTCTGCACAGGTGCCCGGCCACTGAGAGGGCCTTCTGCGTCCAGACAGTCCTCTCCCTCCATCCTGCAGGGCCCGTGGTCCCAGCAGGGCCAGATGGGCACCTTGCAGGCTGGTGTCTGCACTGATGGTGTCCCCGCACCTGCAGGCCCCTCACGTAGCTCTGATTTCAGACACACGCTGGTCACGAAGGACAAGGTACTGACTGGTTTACACCTGGGATTCATGGTTAATGCGGTCATGGATTTACTAGCTGCTCAGTGTGGCAGTGAATTGTTTTCCCCAAATGCCCCTCTTTGTCATGCAGAGCAGGAGCACTTTCCTGGAAGCTTGGCTCTGATGTGCCAGGAGACGCGGGAACAGAGGCCTGAGCCCTGCACTTGGCGTGGCTTCCCCTCGTACTGATGGTTCGTGAGAAAGTGACTCCCAGCGACCAGCAGCTGCCGCTCCTGTAGCTGCCTTCAGCTCCCCCCGAGCCCCACCCCAGCCATCAAGGTGCCGGCGACCCCGGCTTGCTTCTGGGAAGTTCTCTGCCAACACGCTGATTGGCGTGGACACCAAAGGCCCCCAGCTCTCTCCCCTTTAAAAAAACTCCAGAAATAAAAAACCAGGGGGAAAAACGAGTTGACTTCAAATGGTCTATAAATGACTCAGCTGGGACTTGAGAACTCCACAGCCACAGGGGCCACCTGCACCCAACAGGGCGCCCGGCGGCCGGCGGGGAGAGAAGCAGGCGTGAGGCTGGACGGCGGCCCCTCTCTGAGCGCCTGCCCGGCCTCGGGGCCTCCCGCCCGCAGTCTCGTCCAAGTGGAAGGTCCCCGGTGAAGTCCCGTGCCCTCCTAGGACGGGGGCCGGCCCCGTCTGGCACTGTCCAGCGGGCATTTCTGGGACACAGACGTGAAACCCCAGGCGTCCACAGGGCCCGGCCCTCGAGAGAGTCCGCACCACCAGCCACCCTCCCCCAGGACCGCTAGGGCGTCGGCCGGGGCTCATTTCCTGCTGGTCCTCAGAGCGAAGACCATTTTCCAACCACAATCCACTTGTTTGAGCTCAGAGATAATCTGCTGTGTTTGGATTTTACAGGGATTTTATAATTCCTCCAGCCCACATCTCTCGCCAGCTCCGACCCAGTCCCCCTTTCTCTTCTCAACCCGTGGCCTTAAAAAGTGGTCTGGACTTCACCCTTCCTCCCGGGACGTCTGATGCCGCAGACACCCCTGGGAGTGATGGGTCCCCGCCCCTCTGCTGGGGCTCCCCGTCCTCTTTTCTGGGCTTCTTCCTTGTCTCCTTAAACGGTGCTGCCTCAGACGCCCACCCCGCGCCCTGACCTTACTGCACACACCTGCCCAGGTGAGCCCGCCCCAAGGGCCTGCCCTGTGAGGCAGCTGCCCCCCCAGACGTCAGCGCTCCAGGGCGTCTCCGGGAGACGGGCTTTCGGCCTCTGCTGGGCAGTGCCTGCTGGCAGGGTGGCCGCCATGCCACATTCAGACCTGCACCTCCAACCCAAACCACGGTCTCCCGAACACTGTGGGTGGCAGCGTGTTTGTTGAATAAAGGAATGATCAAAATATACAGATTTTTACAAGTTCCACATTTTCCAGGAAGAGCAGAACCTTCCAATGTATGCTGGGATCCAATGAGCTGCAATGACCCAGAAAGTTTACCTTAAAAAGGCAAAAAACTTAAATAAGAGAAATTGAAACACACCATTATTATATGTTTACCTGATACTTTTTCACCTTGAACAGTAACTAATCCAGAGACACAGCTGAAGACCTTTTAGACCAAGAGAATCCTTCAGCATACAAACGGGTATGAAACCGAGTGAAGTGCCTCGGTCTGTCCGAGCTGAGCCTGACCAAGTCCAGTTTAGGAAGTAACAGAGCTGAACAGTTTCCTACAACAAAACACGAACTTTGAAGAAGCTTTTGAAAACCAAGCCTCATTGGTTTTAGTTCCCACGGGCAGGCAAACAAACAAAACCCCATTGTCTCCTCTAAACACATCACGCTGGGTCCCCGAGGTTCCGCGGCAAACACCTCCGTGAGATTTGTGCGACGCACACTGTACCTTGCGTGACCACAGCGACTGCACGATTCCCTGAGAAGCGCACGGACCACGCTGCAGTGAGGCGCTTCTGCTCCCTTGAGCAAAGTCAAGGGATTCGAGTACAGACTAGGTTTTCGTTTAAATAAGGTTTCTGCCCGTAAACATCTTCTCTGTCTTCCCCTCACCCACTCCCCCAGCCTGACATCCGGCCATCAGTACCTATGGAGTATCCGTGGGATAAACAAATGGTAACGGATTTTATAAACAAAGTGGCAAAACTGAGCAACTGTCGGATACAGAGCCCTGCTAAGCCAACTGGACGGTCAGGAGACAAGCAGGCAGCGCGTGGGTGTGTCCTCGGGGCCTCAGCGGAACTCAGGGAGCTCGGCAGACGTGCTCTGCTCAGAGGCGCTGCAAGCCCGAGAGTTGCAGCTGCTTTTTGTTTCAAATGTAAGTTTATTTGTGAGACTGTTTTTTTCTTTTCCCCTCTTGAATAGTTCTCCGCCGAAACTTACAAAACGGAATGCTGGCCGAAGCGCTGAATTCCTGAAGCTTCAATGAGTACCTCCAAATATGTGCATCTGAATGTGCATCCCTGCAGGGCGGTGGCAACCTGGGCCCATCACCTCAAACGCTTTGTTTGCTGAATAAGTCGTTCTTTTCTCCTGTTCACTAAAGCAGAATTGGGACTTCCTCTTTAATCTATTCGATTATGAATAGTATAATGAAGGTTTCAATTGCTGCCATTTTTCTCCCCTTGCAAAACAATAGTCAAAATGATAATCATCCTGTTTTTTTCTTCTGTGTGTGTGTGTGTTTTATATAAACAATGATAAATGAGGGTCACACTCAAGGACCCAGACACCAGGTTAGTGCAGGATATTTAAAACACTGGGATTTCCCGTGGTCTCACGATGATCCCGGTGCACGTCTGAATACCTATGGAATGGTACTTTTCCTACTGTGATTTGTTTTCAGTGGCAGTGCTGGGGATTGAACCCAGGACCTCGTGCATGCTAAGCACGCGCTCCACCACTGAGCTCTACCCTCCCCCCAGTAGTTGTTGTTTTAACCAACTTTTGAGTTAATGAAAGTTGGCCTTTGACTCCTGATTCCAGCTTATATGATATTGGGGGGGGGGAAGGAACAAAAGGTTCCATCCAACCAAAGTTTCAAGAGCCGGGAAGTGAATTAATGCTCAGAAAACACCAAAAATCTTCCTCAGTTTCTCATCTGCTATGAACTTTCCCAACTTTATTACTTCTATGAACTGGTCTCCAAAGGTTTTAGAAAAGATTAGGTTGACATCACAAACACACCCTACAGGAATGGATGAGTGGAGGTTACTACCCCAGCCGGCTGGTCACGGCGGCTGCAGGACTGGCCAGCACACAGACTTTATGACAGTTTAGAAATGCAGCTGGCTGTGTGTTTTGGAGAATCTGTCTGATTACTGCACATGGTGACTGTTCACACTGAGAGTACAGAACAGATCCAAGAACATGAGCTTCTCTTAGCCTTGCGACGATTACTAAAGTCATCAAAAATTTTAATCAAGCGTCTTACAGAAGGAGCTTGTGCAATTACCAAGCTGCAGAAGCCGTGACCGCAGCGAGCCCCGCTCAGAGCCCGCCTCCTCTCGGCCTTGAGGCCGCATGTTTTCCCCCTGAGAGGAGCAGGTGGTCTCTCAGATCCCTGCCAGGAGAACCGTGGCTTGCAAACCGGGCCAGATTAAAATAAACCAGAGTAGCTGTGTGGGAATTTACATTTTAAAACATTTTCACAGCAAACCTTCCCACATTTAAATCATTTTTGAAGAGTTTCCACATTTTCATCGATTTCACAAAAGTGGATTGCGTCACCTGGGGAATGATACGCACTTGGGGAACGAGAGGTTTTGCAAGACCTGGGCTGCCTCCCACACGCTTGTTATTTGTCAATTTGTGGGAAGGAAAAGAGGTAAAATGGGTCAGATTTGCACGACTTGAGGTCAGGGGCGGACTGCATGCAAGGAGCCCCTCTGAAACCCACTGTGGGCAAGGCCGGCCTCATCCTTCTTCCTGGACCAAGTCAAGACAAGACGGTTCAATCCTGCCCCAAACAGCAAGATTATTAAAAGATACCAGCTAGTGGGTTCTCTGGTTATTTGATGAGTGTGTTTCTCAACCGCGTTCTCCACCACGCAGGTTGGAGGGTGTGTGGGGAGGACACCTGTCTGATTCTGCCGTGTCCTCGCTGCGTGACTCTGGGCAGGTGGGGAGCCTCAGCTCCCGTGTCTGACGTGAGGGGTTCCGGGACGGCTCCGGAGCCCAGCGGCCACACCGAGGCTGCGGTGGTCACTGCTCCCCTCTCCCTGCCCTCCCCTTCCTTCTGCTGTTTCTCAAACGTCCTCCACAAACCCCACCAGTACCCCGGGTGCACGACGCGCACCCTCCCTGGGCTTTCCTGCCAGCGAAGAAGGTCCTTGCAGCTGACACCTGGCACGTGTGCTGGGTCCCTTTTGATAAAATGGGCTCACTGAACCAAAACGGATACAGTTAGACACTCAAGGAAAAGAATCTGTTTTTAAAAAATGAATTTGGCCCCCAAAGGGAAGTTTAAAAAAATCAGTCTAAATTACTTTGGTTAGAGGTCTCACAGCTACTCACAAGGTGATGGTTGCCGACCCTGGTCGGCCCCTGGGTGGACAGCGCGGGTCCCCCGCCTAGCCCATGTGCACTTCCCTGTTAATTTCAAAGGCAAGGATGAGCCCAAACTTGTATCTCTGATCTGCCGCTGATTGTATTCCCTGCTGTGAAGTCACGAGGCCGTTGGATATGCGTTTCATTATTTTTAGTTGCATGTAAATAAACATAGTTCACACTGTGCCCCACTCTCTCCCAAGCAGTATGTAAAAATAGCAAAAAAAAAAAAAAAGGAAAAAAAACCCCCACAAAAAACAAAAAACAAAAACCAGCCATGGAAACAATCAAGAAGGAGAGGGGATGAGAAAAGGAAGAGGAAGCAGAGGCAAAAAAAAAAAAGAAACTGAGTTTTGATTCAGATTTTTGCATTTTTCTAAAAATAACATCAAAGCCCTCAAAATACTTGAGGTCCTCTTTGCAGGAAACTGCAGTGACTTGTGAATTTTCCCAGGTAGACAGCTTCTTCCCTGGGTCTGACATGCCTGGTTTCAGCCAGAAGTAGCCCGTCTTTTCAAATTAGAGCGCCGATAAAATGCAACTTTAGAGAATCTTTTCACAGGATTTCAAATAACACAAAGACACAGAGGAATGCAAATACCCGGGGTGGAAGCGGTGTTCTAAGTGTCTTCTCGCAGCCCCCGGCCCGGAGCTGATTCCTACTCTTGCCCCAGACCCACCCACTCAGTCTCCTTCACGGCCACAAAGGGCCATTCATCCACTTGGAGTTGGTGTAATTATTTCTATCGCTTTTGGCCACAGCTCATGTGATCCGTCATTCCCGCGGCCATGGGACTCTGTAAGTGGCAGTCCTGTTCAGAGCCAACACTTCTGGCCTCCAGTTTTGATGGACTCCCCGAACATCCGCTTTTCCGAGGTTATGAAATATGCCACCCACAGTGCTCTTAAACAAATTTCCTAATAGAAAAATCTGTATCCATCACTGAGTGGGGATGAGAAACTAGAAATTCATTTGTAAGTTTTTCTGGAATGCTCGTCTTTTCCCCATCAAACCCAGAAACACTAACGACCTGACGCCCCCTTCAGACGACAAGGACACAGGCCCTGGAGACAGAGGGGCGGCTTGTGATGTCGGGAGTGGGTGGGGGGCTCCTCGGTCCCGGGGCTACACAAACCACTTCCCCGTTCAAGCTGCATTTGGCAGAAGCTCCTTTAAGTAGGAGCCCAAGGCTCCTGTGACGCACTTACAAGTAAACCGGCTGCAGAATTATCTTCAGACAAACATCAATGGGGGCGTGTAAGCAGTGCGCCAGAGGAGGCTTCCAAAAAGTCTCTGACTGTCATGTAATATTAACAGGACCGTGCTGCGGTCCTGGCAGCCCCGCTCGGGCCCCGAGCTGCATTATGACCAAGGATGGTAGGGCTGCGAACAAGCCCAGATTAGTCACGTCCTTGGAACCTGGGCTCGCAGGAAGAGGTCCAGGCTCAAGGCTTCAGGGGATTCAACGCTCTGGTTTGAAACACAAAATAAAGTCACAGAACATCTGTGTGGTTACCAGACCTTCCCGCTAAATGCTCTCCACGATACAAGTTGACATCTTCAGCAGTTTAAAAATATTTGCGACTCTTTAAATATTGACATGGTTCTATTTCAGTCTTAGGGGTTGGAAGCTACCTTTCATTCTTTCCTTATAGGATAAAAAAGGGTCAACCTAGTCACTTCTAATAAAATCCTGGATGGCTTCATTTTAGACTGTCACGGAATTTAATTACAAGATGTTCTGTCCTTATCTTTTGGAGATCATGAGTAATTTGAAAAATGGGTAATCAGTGTGTCTGACATTTTGCTAAAAGCCAGCCAAGGAGTCGTGGAGGCATGTTCTCCGGAAAATAAAATGATTCGATTCCACAGAACTTCTTGCTGGACGTTCCTGTCCAAGCACAGGGTTCCCCCAGGGAAGCCGAGGGCGAGTCCACCCTGACTCTGGGAGCATGTGCTTGTGTGGGAACCAGCCGGACCCTTTAGTTAGAGTGAGAGAGACCAGCCTGCTCTCACAAGCACCCAGCTGGTTGTCCAAAATCCCTCTCCAGCTCATTATTCAGTCGCACAAATCCCAGACGACAGGTTCCCATTTGAAAAAACAACGGGCAGTCAATATTGGTTCACGAGTTGTAAGAAATGCACCACGTTAATGAAAGATGTTAACGAGGAGCAGCTGGGGTGGGAGGTGGGCGAGGGGGTACAGGAACGCTCCGTACTTTCCGCATAATTTTTCTGTAAATCTAAGGCTGCTCTAAAGAGAGAAAGTCGATTTAAAATTATAGGGGGGGCAGAGTGCGTTTCACTCATGTGAGTCTCATTTTCATCAGGGCTTTTCAGTCCACGTCCCTCAAGTGCAATGCAAGATTAGGGTCAAACGCATCAACAGTGACAGATTTTGTTGGGGGGAAAAGGAAACTTTTAATTATAAAGTAAGTGTTCTGGTCAGTTGATGGTGACCATGTCTAATAAGGAAAAGTAAAAAATTTCAGGAGAAATGTGTCATGTTCTTATTCACTTTGCAAAGTGAAGGTCGGGGGTGCAGAGAAGACATGGGTGGTGGGGAGATCACCGAGTGCCACTCGTGTGGCACTGTCCCTGCCACTCCGTCTACACCTAAACACGGCACGTGCCTTTCACACAGCGACCGTCTGTCCACAGTGAAGGGAACCGTGGCTGTAAGGCTGCTCTCTTCCGTGCAGCGTGGCAGCTGCGATGATGTCACTGAAAAAGCTCAGAGGAAGGTGTGGGCTCTGCCAACCCTTGAGTGACAGCTGGTTCGGTCGGACAGTCACTGGGCTCCTGGGGGCTTTGAAGGGGGATATGGGCTACGTCTAACTGTCATCCGAGGGGGTCACTGATCGCCTGGCTCCCTCGTCCGCACAGGGCCATCTGTCCGTGTGTTTCCGGCAACAAGCTGGGGGCCACGGGACATGTGTCTGCGAATTCCACGAGCTCTCTCTTACTTGTCTGAGGATCAGTTATGAATTGAAAACCAAATCTGTGTCGATAAGTTGTGGTTGTGGAGAGAGGCTGGGGCTGCCCGCTGTGGAACGCGCATCCGCCGGACGGGCGGGAGGCTGGTGGGGGACGCTTCCTCGTATCCGGTGATGGCTGCATCTTGCGCGGGCCAGGCAGTGATGAGTGATTCACCGTCTGACCCGCAAAGGAGAGCGCCTGTCCCCAGCAGTCCTGGAGGAAGGGGCCGAGGGTGGCGAGCAGGGAGGAGAGGGTGGCGGATTGGACTCTGGCCAGAGAACTCAGTTGCCCATCAGAGAATGTTCTTGTGTTGGTGTGTTAAGAGCGGACATGTCAGCACAACTGGGATGTGGGTCACTGGGTCTGGGATGAATGCCCGTGAACACTCGCCGCGCAGGACACAGAGCATCACCAGGTGTGCGCGAGCACGCCGGCCCGCCACACGCTGGCCAGCCCGCTCAGCTCTCGCTGCCGAGGCGACCCTCTTAGAGGCCCATCCGGCCCTGGAGCCCTTGCACCTGAAGTACGCAGTGGCCGCCTTCACTCCTCAGAGGAGGCCAAGCCTGACGTGATCCCCTCGCCCCTCGGGCTCAGGCCTGCCCGCCATCCGCTCCTCAGAGGGGCCTCTGCCTGGAAAGTCCCCTCTTCCACCCCCGCTGCCCCGACAGATCTCTCACCCCACCCCCTTTGCGTCATCACCGCTCCCTCTCGGCACAACCGCGGTCTTAGCAGTTTACAACACGTCCACTGGTTCCTGGCTCCCTGGAGATCGCAGGCTCCCAGAGGCCCGGCCACGCCTGTCTGCCTGTGGGCACACCCCAAGGTCCCCATGAGCACCTATGAAGGAAGAGCTAGGCCCCCGGCCGTGCGGTGGAGGCTGGTCTCTCCCACGCCCGCCCTGGGCGTCCTCCCCGAGGCTCCAGGCGTCCCTGCCCTCCCTGCCTGCTCCTTGTCCAGAGCTCAAACCAGCCCGTTTCCAACTGGGTCATCAGCTCCTCTAGTCAGATTTCTGTGCGTCAGAACCTTCCTCCTGCCTCCCTGACTCCCCGACTCGACCCGACCAGCAATCTTGGCTCCTTGTAAGCTGCCTCCTCCCCGTCTCCCTCTCCATCCAGGTCCCAGCTCCCCAGGCCTGGACCGCTCTTCTGTGTGTGCCTGACTTCACCCTTCATTGCCGGCCACCCAACCTCGCCTCAACCCTGAACACCAGCTTCCTTCAAACTCCGTTTCCACCATGCTGGTAAATGCTCAGGCACCTGCTGCCCCACATGGAGCCTGACCATGAATTTAAACCCCTCCTTTCAAAGCCAGCTCCTCTCTCTCCCGCCACGGTCCCTCTGCTCGTGACACAGCCCCCCTGGGCGTGCACTCGGGTCACCCCGGGCCCAGCCCCACCGCCCTGCGATGATCAGCCCGGACTTTCAGAAAGACATTTCTACTGTTCTTCGGGCCTGTGTTCCCTGTTTCACAGTGAACTGCGCTCTAATTCATTTACGATGTGTTAATTTTGTCTCTTCTTTCTTTTTAAACTTTGTTTTTATTACAGTAAAATAAATAAAACATAAAGTTTACCTTTGGACCATTTTAGTATTGTTTTCTGGATCACTGTGAAGTGCACCTTCGGGTGGCACTAAGTATATTCATGTCGTACAGCTGTCACCGCCACGTCTATTTTCAAAATCTTTCATGACCCCAAACTGAAGTCTGTGCTCACTAAGCAGAAACCCTCCGCTCCCCCTCCTCTGGCCCCTGGAAACCTCTAACCTACCTCTGCCTCTAGGATTTGCCTGTTCTAGACGTTTTCTCTCAGCGGAATCATATACTCTATGTCTGTCTGTGTCTGGTTGACCTCACATACCCCGGACGCAGGTGTGGAGGGAAGGTTTTGGGAAAAGGTACCTGACGCTCACTGTGTCTCAGCCACACAATACAGGTCGACCTGACATGTTCTTTACAGTGAGAGTCTCTTGAAATTGTCTAGAATGACAGCACAAAGTAGAGCTGAACGCCGAGTCATTAAAACCCAGAGAACGGAGATGCCTTTCAACAGGAAGAGCGTTCATCTTTATGTAGGGCTCACGTCGTGCTGCACTGTAGTCATGAAGCAGCGACCATCATGTCCACGTCCTAGTACTGCCATTCTAAGCCTCCGTGCTCTTGAAATTATTCTTGGACGGGAGAGTCGTTATCAAGAAGCCAAGCCGGCGAAAGGGTCCGTTTGCTGGTTTAACTTTCCTTTTCTCTTGGGTGGTGGTTTTACCTCGCTCTTTACAACGAGCTTGTTAGAGAGATTTAAGAAGCTCAGTTTTACAGCATGGAAGAGCATCTCACAAGATAAACCTTATTCACCGTTCGTCATGAACTCGTGCGGCTCGAGGAGGTTTGGAAGCTGTGGCCCCGCCGTGGGTGCGTCTTCCCAGATGGGTCAGCCCAGGGCGGGCATCCCCAGCGTCCCCCAGATGCCCACGCCTGGGGAGCTCCTCCTCCTGGCCAGGAGGAGTCCTCAGTGCCTTCGTTCTGTCTTTCCCCCTCACTCTGCACGAGGGGGTGGGGTGGGGGTGAGACGCCACGGCGCGTTCCCCGTCTGCCCACCCCTCCTGGACGTCCAGACGGCACAGCTCTTCCCCTGCGCCATTTTCTGGGAACTAAACTGTCGTCCCCTCCTTCTTTGCTCTAGGACTTAATTTATAGTGAAAGAAAGAGGAAGGATAGAGGATACCACAGAAGGCCAGATGGATTCCAGGGCAGGAAGTATCCAATTATTACTCTTGCCCACAACTAGATAAGAGGGGGAGAGGAGAGGAGAAGGCTCCAGCGGGAGGTTCTCAGGCATCCCACGAGGAAGCAGGAAGGAGACGGCCTTGTGCTAATATGGTCTTTTTCGGCACGGGGTAGGGCCATCTGCTGCTCCACGCTTGCCTCGGTGGAGGTTCACAAGCATTTTTTGCATGCTGAGCACACGCACTTGGGGAAGGTCTCAAGAGCCCTGCAGCCCCACGGCTGCCCCGTGACCTCTTCTCTCCCGTTCCCTCGGTTTCATCCGAACTTTGTGTCCTGTCCTTGTCCTGGTTTACTCCTTTCAGAAACCTTCCTTCCCCCGACACCAGGGAGATGAACAGCCAGCTCAGACGCATTTGTCTTCCAATGACAGTGCGGTTCTTTGAATTTACTCACATTCCTTTGGCATTTGGGGTGGGGGTGGGGATGAATCTAGTAACTGCAGGAGCTCTTCCAACTGGCTTCAATGCTCTTCCTCTGACAGCTGCCTTGTCTTCTTGCTGATTCTGTTTTTCACTCTTAAACTCTCACAATGCTCGACCCTGACTCTCAGTATTGATTTTAACCTCTTCTTGTGTTTCTAGAACCTCAAACCTAGAGTTCCTCACCTCCTGTCATTCACTGTTGAAAACTGAGGCGTCTGTTTCTCCTCCCTCCACAATCACCCTGGGCGGGACTGGAATGTGTGGGGGCACGGAGAGAGAAGGGTCCAGAAGAAACGCACACAAGGACGCTCTCAACATGAGATGCCCAAGGGGGACTAAGAAGTTCAAGGAGAACATTGAGAAGTAGCGAAGGCGACTTCCAGAGCAAGCCGGAGAGAGCCAGCGAGCCTGAGACCGGCACAATGCTGAAAGTCCTCTGTACGCCAACGCAAAACCCCTTTTGTTGGTCTACTAGCTGCTTCACGTGTTTCTGATGGTGAATCTCTCTTGACAAGCTGTTCGGCCTCTCTCTCAGCATAGTTTTATTAACATGCTTTTCAGATCTAGATTTTTTATGGCCATAAAACCAACCCACCCCAAATCACTATTTTATCATTTTATTTTTATGAAAAAATTTTAAATAATTATTATTTAATGTCTATTTTCTCTGTTCTTATCCTCCCCCTTTTGCGGGGGTGGGTAATTTATTTTATTTGTTTATTTTTAGAGGTGGTACCGGAATTGAACCCAGGGCCTTGTTCATGCTAAGCACACGCTCTACTACTTGAGCTACACCCTCCCCACCCCCCAAATCACTACTTTATTATATTCAAAAAGAACACCCCACACCTGCAAACACAGGGCTGAGCGGAGCGGGCTGCGGTGGATGCGGTGAGACCGACCACTGCGGGAGCGCTGCGCACAGTGGAGGCTGCTGCATGTCTCTCAAACACTCATGCCAGTGTCACCACTGCAGTGGCAGAACTGAAGCCTGGGCTGGCAGGAGCAAGGGACTTGCTCCAGGCCACCGAGCTGGCCAGTGGTAGCGCCAGTTCCTTCCTCATAAGTACTTCAGTGCTCTGGACATCCTTTTAACCCAACGGCCCGTTTGCATTGCTGCACATCGTGCTGTGACAGCTGCAGGTCACCCCAAGAACGACCAGTCTGGGGACTCCTACTGGTCAGGCTTTCTGATTGTCCCCATTTTGCTGATTTGGAAACAGAGGCTTCTGGTCCTTCTGTTGCCCGAAGTCGCAGCCTTGCGCGGCGGGAGAAGGGGCGCTCGGCAGCCCTGCCGGCACTACAGCTATTTCCTTAATGCCCAAGTCTGACGCTCATGGAGCTCGGGGCAGCCAAGCCAGCGTCCTGGAAGCCAGGCTCCAGCGAGCTTCTCAGAACAAAAATAACAAAACTCCCAAAGCACTAATGAAAAAGAATACTATTTTTTTTTTTGTGAATGAGGAAGTACCATAAAAAGAAGTCTTGACCCCACAGTTTCTTACTTAAGTTGGTGAGTTCGTAATTCACTTCTGACCCAAATAACTGAACAAACAGTTTGAAAAGATACTGCTGGATACAAACGAAGTAGCTTCCGCTTAAGAAAACAGACTTCAGTATTAAAAAATGAGAGTGTAATTCAAATTTGGTAATAACTCCAAATGTTCAGGGTCACATGGGAACAGGGACTCTTCGACCACAGTCCTTCGGCAAGGGGGATTACTCACTCAAGTCGAACAGCAGTCTGCCCCCTGTTTCTCAGGCCCAGCCCTGAGAATATATCCCATATAGGCTGCCTCTGGCAGAAGCATCCTGAGAATGTGTCATTTGGAATTAACATCAAGGAGTCAAAGGGCATGAGAATGGACTTTCCAGTCCCTAAAGCCTGGTTTCCAACTGCCCTATGGAATAAATGCTGCTGGGTTTAACCACGAATTTAAAAAGTGGCAAAGGGGAAACCCTGACACAAAAGTAGTGAAATGTGACTTAACCGAGCGTCAGTCTGTGAATGTGAGTCTGGGCCGGGCTCTGCCTGTCACCTGCGCTGGGAGGGTGAGTGTAACATGTCCCCTCTGTGGTCTCACCCACAGGGTCCGAGTGTGGGCTCACAGGTGCCGGGCCATCAGGGAAACTTGGGGAGCCTGTGGAGCTGAGGGGTGCTGCCCACCTCCATGGACATCGTCCTGGGACTCCCCCTGAGTTCAAGGTCACCACGAATGCCAGTGGGGAGGCTGTGTCTTACAATGCTGGCGGCCTTGCACTGGGGCATGTGGAGCTTAGCATACACTCAGTGCGCACTTTGTGAATAAACGAACGAGACTGTAGAACAAAGCCTTCCATTTATTTTTTCTCCAAATTGCCCCAGAGCTAGTTAGGTGGGCATTTAATGAAACTGAGTTGGTTTGGCCAAGTATATGGTATAGTTGACTAACATGTATTTATTAAACATTGATTTTTAAGAGTCAAATAAGAAGTGAGGAATTTAAAGTTTTTTGCTTTAGAAATGTTTGGGAAAAGGCACCATACTAAACAAGGGTGGCTGTGTAACCCAGGGTGGCTAGCCCCATTTCCCTCCGTCAGCCAGAATGGAAGGTTCTGGACCATGGAGGAGAACCCAGGGCAGAAGCCTGTGCCCGGGTCGGGTTTCGCTTTGGGAACTCTAATCTCAGAGAATTGCCCCCGATGCCCTGTGAGATGTCCACACTCCGAGAAGAAGGGTCTGTAGTCCTCGCTACTTCCATCATCTTCCCTGAGACAGGGGTCCGGGGGACACTAGTGGGACACACGCCCTGAGGGATCCGGCTCGCAGGCAGGTGGTGCTCACATCAGTGGCCCGTGATGTGGCTCTGATGGTCACGGCCCACTTCTCTGCGATTCCAACTAAGCCTCGAAGGACAAACTCACTCCCAACTGTGTACGTGCGAATCTGTATGAGTGTGTGAGTGTGTGTTTGTACAAGAGATACGGCAGGACTCAGGCTAAAGATTCACAGTGTTTTCAGGATGCTGCATGTCCCCCAAAGGGTGACCTGCTGCACAGAAAGCAGAAGTGACAGGATCTTCTATACTGAACCTTCCGCGGTGATGGCGGCCGGCCCCACTACCCCGTCTACAGCCTGCTTTCTGCTCTGTGCCCCCTGCCCCAGCCTCTGCTGGTGCCTCTCCTCTCAGGCATGGCCTGGACCAGGCCTCAAGAAGAAGCTGGTTGCCAGGGATGCTGTGACCATGCTGGGAGAATCACACTGCCTGTGCCAGCTCAGCACTGACGGCTGACACACACGGGGAGGGTGGGCCCAGGGCGCTGCCGCTCAAGGACGGAGAGAGGAGAAATCCTGGCAGGAGCCCTGCGATCTCCCTGTTACAAGGCCAGCACGGGGTGGGGGGCACCTGTGAGGGTGAGGCCGAGAACAGGCAGGACACAGGGGTCGGGGGAGGGTAGTTTCAGAGCTGCCGCCCCTCAGACGCACAGGGACCCATGGGGGAGGCCCCAGAAGCCACGGACAGCAGCCCTTTGAAGCCGGAGCCGCGCCCTTACCACACACACGTTCTGACGTCAGAGCAGTCTGTGCCTCTCACTAGAAAAACTACAATACATGAGCCAATCAAACCCTCATTTCCATGAGGGGCAATTTTTTTTTTGGCTGACTCACCGTACAGCAGCCTTATGCCATGTTTAAAGTCAAAAAGCCCGGTTCTCCGGTGGTGAAAGCTGCCTCTTCCATAAACACATTCCTTCCGACAGCATTCATCTTGCTCCCGGTCTAAAAATGCGGCACCCGCGAGGCGCGGGCGGAGCACAGGGCTCCTGCTCGTTCTCATTCAATGAGTAAAAATAAACGCTGGATTTTGGGCAGAGGACAGGCCACAGCGCCAGGAGTCCCAGAAACCTTCCCTTTTCAAGTAGTGTCTGGGGCGCCGGCCACGCCCGGCGCGCGGGACGCCTGGAAAGCTCGCCAGCACCGCCCCCCCTCCGTCTGGGCGGGGGCCCCAGGCTCCCGCTTTGTTCCAGGAGGTTCCCTGGTGACACACCTGTTGCTCAGTCCTACTCTGGGTTTCACGTTGCATGTAAATCTTTCCTCACAGCGTCTGCTTGGCCTCCTTGGGTCCCTCTGAGGAATTCTACTCAAGTCAGACTTAAAGAGGACCTGCCTCCGAGGCTCCCCCCAACTGTTCTTGGTGTTTCGCTCTAAGGGCTGTGCCGTGAGGCCTTCTTCACAGGGTCACCACCCAGAGACACCCCAAAGGCTACTCTTGGTCACGCAATCAACACGGAAACTCCAACAGCACCCCCGAGGCTCACGTGCTTGAACTGCGGGAAAACACGCTGTCAGCACTAGAAAGCACTGCTCAGTGATCACCACCAGCCAGTCCCGAATCGGGTCCGGCCCGAGCAGGGGGCAGGTCCGGGGCTGCAGACACCAGCGTGGCGGCCCCGCCTGCACAGCCGCGCGCTCTGCTTTCAAAGGCCCGGCTGGGGAGGGGAAGTGGCAGAACCGAGCCTTAAAAGAGCAGATGGTGACATCAGCGCCACGAGCTCACTTATTTGGCTCCGCTCCTTGCCTCTGAGTCTCGGGGGCTGAGATGCTCAGAAAAAACAGAATCGAAATCCCGGAAGCCTTCTATTCTTAGAAACAGGTGCCGGGCTCTATCTGGGCCGTTGGCCCCAAGTCCCTTTCCAGCTCAGTGGCACCCCTGAGGCCAGGGTGGGACTGCCGGGGGACAGGTGGCAAGTTTGGCCAGCACCCGGCTTCCCTGGAAGGGTTCGGGTTCCCACACGTTTCAGGAGCTTCCAGATCGAGGAACAGCCAGGCCGAGCGCGCCGAAGCTGCCAGCGCATGGCAGTTTCTCTCGGTAGACGGACTCACCATCCAGTTCTCAAGACCTACAGCAGTTTTTGACCATCAAGGAGGTTGACTTCTGATGTTTTAAAAATCCTGTCTATGCTGAGGCACCTGCTATGCGCTGGTATTGAGATGGTCCATTTAAGTGAGTTTTCTGGATAAAGATTTACTCACTTCACGTCCAACTTTGGGCCGCTTTCAATACATGCCTATCTAAAAGCTCCTGATGCGGGAGGCCCGTGTGGGTGGCATTTATCGCATCCTTTTATAACCATTTAGGTGCATCTGCTGGCTGCTCTGTTCTCCATCTGCCCCGGGGCGGGGTCTCCTGGGGTGGAAGAAGCTCACTCAGCCTTTTTACTGGAGGGCCCTTTGCTCTGTTTGGGTTTGTAGGCTGGATAAAGGGGTGAAGAAATACTATAACACTTAGCCACCCCACACGACTGTCAGTTGCCTCGAGAATTTCATTTCTAACCTCCACTTCAAATCCATGAGGTAAGCATCTTAATTTCCATGTTTACAGATGAAGAAGGGCTCCGAGATAGTCAGGAATGTGCCCAGATCACACGGCGGGAAATGATGAAGCTTGCATCTGAGCTCAGTTTACCTCCAGGACCCACCTGTTCCACGGCACCATGCTTTATACCGGGAAACACGCAGCACTTTTCTTCTTACAAAGTGACTGTTACCCTGTTCTCACCTGCACACGTACGTCAGTCCCTCGGGGGGTGGGGGTGGGGCTTGTCCACTGTAGAGTGAGGCCTGAGCTGCCCGCCTGCGAGCGAGGAGGAGGAGGCTGTCTGGGGTTGCAGTTGCTGGTTAAATTCCCCCAGGACAAGGGAGGGGCCGGTACACACAGAGCCAGAGAATCGGGGACCCCAGGAGGGTCTTAGAGCTCACCCCCACCTTTCCCCGGTCTTAGTGCGGTGTCCAAATCCCCTAAGGCATTAAGAGCAGGTGAGCTGCCAAGGTCCGGTGTCTCTGGAGACGGCCCCCGTCCTCTGTCCTCTCTGGGCCTCTGTAATCCGGGTCATCTGCCCCTAACGTCTGCTTGCAGGGCACCTCTGCCCCTTGTACGTGGTTTCCTTCTCACCAGAGTGGGCCGCCAGTGCCAACACACTGCCACTCCTGGGATCACAGCGAAAGGCGTGGATTCCCCGTCTTTGAAGTCTGGGGCAGGTGTGACTCACTGCCTCCCCCCGGGGTCCTGTCCCATCCTACTGGCTCCCCTGTCTTGGGGACCACGTGCATGAGTCTGAATGTGGTTTGGCTTGACAAGTGCTGAAATAAAATTATCCCTGATAAGTTTCCCCTTTAACTTCCAGGTTTATGTCTATAAAGCCTTGTACAATCTGAGAAGTCAAAAGGAAAAATATCTATTTTCTAAATTGAAGTATAGTTGATTTACAATGTTTCAAATGTACAGAAAAGTGATTCAGTTACACACGTGTATATGTATGTGTGCGTGTGTGTTCTTTTTCAGATTCTTTCCCATGACAGGTTATTACAAGATATTGCATATAGTTCCCTGTGCTCTACAGCAGGCCCTCGTTATCTGTTTTATATATAGCATCATGTATATGTTAATCTGAAATTCCAAATTTATCCCTCTCCCCCCTTTCCCCTTTGGGAACCGTAAGTTTGTTTTCTATCTATGAGTCTATTTCTGTTTTGTAAATAAGTTCGCTTGTATCATTTTTTAAAAGATTCTACATGTAAGTGATGTGTTATGATATTTGTCGTTCTCTGTCTGGCTTACTTCACTTTGTGTGATAATCTGTAGGTCTATTCATGTTGCTGCAAATGGCATTATTTCATTCTTTTTTACAGCTGAGTAATATTCCATTGTATATATACACCACATCGTCTTTATCCAGTCATCTGTTCATGGACACTTAGGTTGCTTCCATATCTGGGCTATTGTGCTGCTGTGAACATTGGGAAGCATGTATCTTTTTGAATTAGAGTTTTCATATTTTCTGGATATATGCCCAGGAATGGGATTGCTGGATCATAGGGTAGCTCTAGTTTTAGTTTTTAAGGAACCTCCATATTGTTCTCCATAGTAGCTGCACTAATTTGTATTTCCACCAAAAAAAAAAAATCTGTTCTTGACCTGACATAAACCTATAAATGCAGTCCTCAAAAGCCATAATTACACTGCAGCATATGAACATTTATCAAATGAAAATATAATTGACTTCTGACCCCTACACTCTTAGAGGGTAAGCCTGGTCCAATACTAGTTTCCAAAACTCAGACACAGCAGTCCTCTTCCTGCGGTCCCCCTGAGTACTGTAAACAGTGTGTATAGCTAATAACATCAAGCAGCAAGACAATAGTGAGTTTCACATTTGTTTTTTCTGGATCTTGTTCTGACAGTGTCTTCCATGGCGGGAGAAGGCCAGCAGCCTAGCGTGGACCCTGGGAGTACAGGACGATTCCCCCAAGTTGGAGCAAATATTAAAAAAAATAAACAAAGGTCTTTCTTTTCTTTTCCTTTTCCTTTTTTTTTTTTTTTAAATGTGATGCATCAAGAGTGATGTTTTCAAGACCTAGTTGATTCAGTTCTCTGCCAGAATCTTCTGGTCAAAATTAGATAAAGCCTTTGGTGGAATTTTAAGTACCTATTTAAAACAATGATATCCGTAACTCTCCATGAAACAGCCACTCAATCGCATTCCGAACCCTGTTTTTTGAGGTTAATATAAACAGAAATCTATTATCACTGACTGAGAATGAATCTTTAAGAAAATTATCTACAGGTCATGTGTTTTTCTGCTATTCAAAGGACACATTTAAATAGGGACAGTGGGCAACTATTTTTGACCCCCTTCAGAAAAATTGCTTGGGAAATATAATAAATTATTCGCCCGTTAAAATAAGCAGCTGCGGCTCCTGAAGGCAGGACTGCAAGGGGGATGTTTCATTGTTGCGGCTGATTCCTTCTCCTCATACTCCTTCTCCTATAATTGTATCAATTCAAGGAACTCATTTATTTTTAAAAATGCTATTTAAGAGTTACATTGTTAAAGTTTAATGTGAAAACATTAACCTGTTAAGGTGATGTTTAGTAGATTCCTTGATTTTGCTTACTCTGTGTAACACAGTATTTACTTTGGATGGCATCATAGATGGGGTGCACCCACAGTTACCATAAGCAAATGCTGCTGTATTTGTCCGGTATCTAAGGAAAAAGATGATTCACGCTCTTCACTGTGTAGCACCTGTTTTCTTACTTGACTCGTTTGCAGTGCTGTGATTCACATATTTCTCTCTGGGGACGCGGAAGGAAGACGGGTGCACATTGTTCTATGAAGACTCCAAGTCTCGTTTTTTTCCCCCTTAAGTCTTTTAAAATGTGCTGTGGAAAGAATCAATTCCATTTGGCTAATCAGCAAGGATGCTTCAGCGCCGTGCAGCTGTTTTTGAGAACAATGGCCCTCAAATATGCTATTGTACCAAAATTGCTTTGTTTGAGGACATTTGCAGTACAGAGAGGCTTTAGTGATGGGTAGAAGGGTCTTCTCCCTCTGCACGTGATTTGATGCCTGCAAACCCTTTCAGACCAGCTACCCCGCTTCTGCTTCCTGAGCTTAGCAGCACAGGTGTCCAGCATCAGGACACAGATGCACAAGTGAGACGGGTATTATATAAGGCAGCCAAGAAGAATTCAGCAGGAACAAACACTGTGGTTCTGGTGCAAATCTGTCCCTCTGAAATAGCTAATAATCAAGGAATGGCATCAGGTCCCTAGGGAAAAACCTAGATTAGCAGAAGAAGTGATATTATCAAACTTCAGGCTGGAAATAAAAATAATAATAATAACCAGTCACTGATGGTGAGGAGCTAGGCCCTGGGCTACGTGCACCACACGCCTCATCTCCTTTCTTCCTCCGCTTCGTCAACGTGCTCTCATCATCTCCGATTCACGAATGAGCACTCAGAGGCTGTCTGCGTGTCGACACCACACAGCTGATGAGGGGTGAGGCAGATTCCAGGTTCCAGCCCTGGCTGGGTCCAGGGACTGACCTTTGGACAAATAGGAGGATTCCTAGATGCAAATCCCCAGTGGATTAAGAAGCTGCCGATGATCTGAGACACATTTTCTGAGCTGCCCTGGAAGCGGAGTCCTGTCAGGTGTTCAGGGGTGGGTGGGACTTGTTGGCAGGAAGACAACACAGGGGTTGACAGCTCGTGGCCCTTGATGAACTGACTTCACAATTGCTTATTTCCCCATAGAAATGACTGTTTAATTTTGAAAAGTACCCAATTTTGCTAAAGAATCCATGGTTACTCAGGTGTTTACATGAGTCAGGCAGGGGTTGGCTTCCTTCTTCGGGGGTGGGGGCTTCGAGGAGAAGGGGATGTTAAGAGTGCTGGGTCTGAGATAAGACACGTGGACCAGAGGCTGTGGGCTCTTCCACAAGCCCCAAGGTCTCTCTTTTCTTGTCTGAATATTGATGGTAAAAATCCTAATATTTAAAGATTAACAGTATGTATGTGCACATGTGTGTAAGTGTCTTACTTCTAAGGTAAGGTGAAAATCCAGTGAGTTAGCACATGTACAAACAGGGACACATTTAAAATATTAACATTAAACACTTAATATTTGATTAAAATATCTAAACTGCATAGGAAAATGGAAAATGACTCTAATCTCTTTGGATTAGGCAAAGGCACAGAAAAAGTTCCCTTTAAAAAGGATCTCCTCAAAAAGGGAACCCTCCTACACTGTTGGTAGGAATGTAAATTGGTGCAGCCATTATGGAGGATAGTATGGAGGTTCCTTAAGCTGAAAACAGAATTACCACATGATCCAGCAGTACTGCTCCTGGGCAAATATTCTGAGAAAACTCTAATTTGAAAAGATATCTGCACCCCAGTGTTCATAGCAGCACTATTTACAATAGCCAAGACATGGAAGCAGCCTAAGTGCCCATCAATGGATAAATGGATAAAGATGTGGTGTGGGTACACACACACACACACACACACACACACACACACACACACACACAAATGGAGTATTACTCAGTCATAAAAAGAATGAAATAATGCTATTTGCAGCAGCATGGATGGACTTAGAGATTTTCATACTAACTGAAGTAAGTCAGACAAAGACAAATATATCACTTATATGTGGAATCTAAAAAATGATACAATTGAACTTATTTACAAAACAGAAAGAGCCTCACAGACACAGAAAACAAACTTATGATTATTACCAAAGGGGAAAGGTGGGGGAGGATGAATTAGGAATTTAGGATTAGCAGATATAAATGACTATATATTATAAAATAGATAAACAACAAGGTCCTACTGTACAGGGCAGGGAACTATATTCAATACCTTATAATAAACTATACTGGAAAAGAATATGAAAAAGAATAAATACATATGTATAACTGAATCACGATGCTGTACAGCAGAAACTAACACAACATTGTAAATCAACTATAGTTCAAAAAAAAAAAGTACAAAGGATCTCCTCTATAAAATCAGAAAGAATGCTAACACATGATGCCCGTGCTGTTGGAAAAACAAAAGACCTAAATAGTAAAAAATGATCTGTTCTACCCAATCCTCAAAGCAAAAGCACCCGGAAATATTTCTTTCAAAATCTATGTTTAAAGAGGCTCGTTTGGGTTAATGAGCATTTTTTGAATGTGAGTCTCGGCCGACAGGGTTCGGACGTGAATGATTTTCTCTGTAGTGAGATCTCGCTTCACTTCGCACAAACACTGGTGTGGGAAGGCGCGATGTGCAGCTGGATGGGCCGGGAAGACCGACAGGTGGACCGGCAGGCCCCTGAGAAGGGCAGGCTGGCCGGCGAGGGGAAGGCCTGGAGACGCCGGAGGACGAGCGCACAGGTGGCCGCGAGCTGCCGCCGGGCAGGTGAGGCGACTGCGCAGCGCGCACGGGAGCGGGGCCACGGCCCCTGGGCGCGCATCCCCGGCCGCCCTCCGCGCGCAGCGTCCTCCCCCCGAGACGCGCCCCGCGGCACCGCGGAGCTGAGAGCCACGTGCCGGATGTCAGGCGAGGAGCCAGAGGCGCCGGCGTCCTCCGAACCAAGGCCCTGGCTCCTGAGTCCGTGCGCCGCGCGGCTGCCGCTCCTGCAGACTTGGATTTGGGAGCGCCCCGGGAGGGAGGAGGAGGAGGAGGCACTTTCTGGGGCTTCCAGAGCGGGGCTCCTCTCGAAGGCCTGTGACAGTTCGGCCGGGTAGTTCTGTGCTGCGCGGCTGCCCTCCGCGTCGCGGGCCGTTTAGAAGCATCCCTGGTCTCCATCCACCAGATGCCAGGAACACCTCTCCCGAGTTTTGACAACCGAAAACGGCTCCAGACACCGCCCAGTGTCCCCCGTGAGAAGCCCTGCCGTGGCCGCACGAGACTGCGAACTGCCCTCTGCGCGGACCCACTCACGTGGGTCCCCTCGGACGGGTCGCGCCGGGACGGCTACAAGCGGGGCCAGGCGCCGTCCAGTGCGTTATCCCGTTCACAAGCGCGGGGGAGCCAGCGGGGGAGGTCCCCCGGCGGCTTTGATGGGCCGTCTCCGCCGCCGCAGCCGCGGGCAAGATTCTGTCCACCGACATCAAGGTGGGCCTTGCCGCCGCGATCCCGTGAGACGGGTATCCCATTGCTGCGCTGTGCTTAAGGCACCGCACCGCGGGATGGGACTTCTGGCCCAAGGGCAGTCTACATCAGGCTGGGGATATGCCTGTATCTCCTAAACGTCATCAAATGCTGTGCGTAGAGAACGCTGCACACAGGAGGCTCCCACTGCGGCAAATTTTAACACGAATTTTGACACAGATGGAACGCCCGCGCTTCAGCCTCTCCCTGGCAAAACAGATCTTACGCATCGTGGTTGTTTCTCGGAATCGAGTAGCCCCAGTTACCATTCTTTCCTTTCAGCTCTTTAAGGCGACTCTAAAAGGCTTGTTGTAATTCTGTAACCTTGTCCTCCTGGGGAATCTCCTGGGGTGGGGGACCCACAGAGAGGAAGTCTCTTCGGCCCAGGAGGCTGTGGACCAATCCCTAGACCAGGACGGGCCTCAGTTTCCTCTCTGCACAATGAAATGTGCGAGTGGTACTATGTCCTTCCTAGATCTAAAATTCTCTGAATGTGTCCCACATCTTTTGTTTTTCGGACAGAACGTCTCCCCCTGCCTTGTCCGCACTTCCCTACATCTGTGTTTCATTTACCAACTACATGACAGGCAAATCCCTGCTATTTAACCTTACGAAAACAGAGGCCTTGTGTGAATGAAGATACAGTTAGAAACGCACACATCTCATTTTTAGCAGAGAAGCAGAAAACACTGCTCAGGAAGAACAAAGGCCTGGTGAAGCCTGCTGAAATTCGTTTCACATTATAGTTTGATTCAAGACACCTGGGTTACTCCCTGTGCCGAAGTCACGTAACATGTGAAGGTGATTTTGACGTTCTCAAAAAATGTGCTTTTGACCTTGTTAAGATCTCACCTGCCCCGTCTGTCCCTTTCTAGCACAAACCACTCTCTTTTCCAAACTGGGTTTTCATTGCTCACAAGAGAAACATTTTGACAATATGCATTTTTTTCCAACCAGAAAAGTTCTGTGAAGAAGAAAAGCTTTGTTGAAATACATTTGTAATGCATTCAAATCATGTCTGAACAAAACCGTTAAATATACATTAAGCTCATTCTTACAACGCAGGCATCCGAGTGCTTTTACCTTCTTTGGCATGATTTTCTGTTATCTCAGTTTTAGTGCTGTTTCACCACGTTTACTTCCACTTCGTGGTCAAAGCGAAAAAGGAGGTGAAGCAGGGAGAGGTGGTTCTCTGAAGAGCTGGCCCTTGGGGGTAATTTTTTCAATATCATTTTTCAGTTTTATCAGGTGAATTGTTACAGTTGGCTCATATACAATATATTGCATGTAAACACACATACACAATATGCTGCATGTATTTACACATATGTACTGTTCATTGTTTCTAAGAAGGTTGAGAGCTTTAGGTTTTTAAACTTACATAGTTATCAAAGGAATTAAGCCAACCGAAAAACAAGAATTAATTCAAGAAGATATATACACTCTGCTATTAACAGCAACATTCTTTAGAATTGCCAAGGTATGGAAGCACCCTAAGTGCACATCAATAAATGGATAAAGAAGATGCAGCACATCTGTGTAATGGAACACAACTCACCCACAGAAAGGACATTGCCATTTGTGGCCCTTCATTCACTTTTTATCTTTTCACTACAAAAACTAGAATTTTATAAGTGGCACACACGTTTCCATTGCATCAAAAGCAACAAAATACCCAGAAGTACACTTAACCAGGGAGGTTACCTATACTCTGAAAACTGTAAAACACCGAAGAAGGAAATTGAAGATGATACAAAGAAATGGAAACGTATCTTGTGCTCTTGGATTGGAAGAATCGACATTATCAAAATGGCTGTACTACCCAAAGCAATCCACAGACCCAGTGCAACCCTTGGGGGTTATTTTGAAGAGCTTTCTCTATGGTCAAACAACCTCCATGGCCCAGCCATTCCCACTGCTCCTGACAACAGTCAGTTCAGGGTCCAAGATGTGGGATGAGGATGGACTCTGGGTGACTTTTGTACCTGCTGACACATGGCCTTTACTGGCGCCCCTCCAGGTGAGCAAACAAGCTGGAGGGAAGGGGGCGTCCGTGCACCCTAGGGGGCAGGAACTTCTGGAGGAGAAGAACGGAACATCTGGGGAGGAGCTGGTAACAGATGTAATCCATGCCCTGCCCGGATGAGTGCAACGTGACGCCAAGCAGGGTGCTGGCGGCGTTCCCTGCACACGAAACAGAGCTGTCCCACCACGAGATGCCACGTGACAGTCTGCTCTGCTGAATGTAGCCAGAACCCCCAAGGGCACCCTGGTGGTGAGAACGAGTGCTGCCTGCCCCGCCCCCTGGAGCTCTTTTTGGGGTGCAGACCACCCTGCCCGGGCCTCGGCTGGTGGGAGGGCCCATCCGTGATAAACGTCGGCACTGAACCTGACAGATAAAAGGAAAGTTCCCCTTCGCAGGACAAGCCACACCGGTCCTTCTAGAGATCGACGACCGCTGATACAGGAAGCTCGCCTGTGGAGCACATTTTCTGTGTGCACAGTGAACACCTGCTCAGTAACATGGCTGGACGCAGGTGTCAGGAGAGCTCCTGTGTGCCATCCACCCAGGAGGGCCTCCAGGTGGGGCGCCTGGGCCAGCAGCAGTGGCCTCACCTGGGACCTGGGAGACATGCAGACTCTCGGGCCCCACCCTGACCCACTTAATTCACATCTGCATTTTAACAAGACGCCTGGGCTCCCTGTATGCACCGGGGAGTTTGAGTGCGCGGCTCTGGGCAGTTGGCAGGGTGGAGTCAATTGGTGATGCAAAAAAAAAAAAAAAAAAACCCAAACCCCCCCAAATCAAACTCACATGATTTTTAAAGAAATATACAATTTCCAGGATTCATTTGATTTTTTGCTAAAACTGTCTCAAAAACAATCAGAAAAATAGACCTTATTAGTACAGAAACACACACACAATTACATCATGTTGTAGGATGAATTGCAACCCGTGTGCCAAACGGACAAACTGAGGTAGCGGTTGAGATGTGCGGAAGGAGGACACTAACGCAGCACCAAGTAGTGACGGGAAAGTCACAGCTGTCTGTACAGTCACAGCCGCAGAGACAGCTCTAATCCTCCACACACCTGCTTCAGACTCTCAGCTCTGCCAGCGCAGTGTAGACACCAGAACTATATATTCATTTATACGATACCTCATTCTAACGCAGACTGAAGCAGGTGGATAGGGGGCTGAGAAGCACACCTGCCCCCTCATGAGCAAAAAGGACTGCTCTGGACAGCGAGCATCCTTAGGTACCACAAATTCCTAAGCCAGTGAATATGAAATACGTTTTCTTTCAGAAAAAAAAAAAAGGAAGAAAGAAAGAAAAAGAAAAAAATGTAACCAAAATAAACAGTGTTGCAATGGACACTCTAGGAAGGCAGGGCAAAATATGTTCTTGAAAATGTACTAGCGACCGAATCAAATTAAACATCAACACAGCGCCGGCGTCAAGAAGGCTGCCATTTGTAGACCATCTTCCCGCCGACGGGATGCCTCTGAAGCACAGCTGGCATCTCTAGGGCGGCACGTGTGAGAGAAATCCTGAAGTTTGGGATTCTAAACCAATACGGCTGTTCTGCAGCCCCACAGTGGAACCGACACCCAAACACGGAGGAGCGTCAGCCGGAAGAACTTACAGTTCAATTTTTGTGATTCTCTATTAACGGCAAAAACAGGCAGTGCACATCCCCACACTGAGGGGTGCTCTGTGTGTAGCCGTAAACAGTTCAGTCACCAAACCACACAGCTGTTAAAGAACAGGGCAGACAGCTCCATGGTGGCTAAGTCCCAGCAGCGTCCATGCTGAATTTTGGAAGCAAGACCATGTGAACCAGAACAATGGCCTTCCACGACGGGCACGGGGCCTGCTCCGGACAAGGGGAAATTGAGAGGCACAAACAAAAGACAAACAGCAGAATCTGCCAAAAAGGCAAAGGAAACACCTGCTAGTTTTTTCAGATGGAACAAGATACTAATGATCATTTCATATGAAGTTTTTAAAATAATATATGTTTCCCCGTAGTGACCACAAAAATGAGATTTAAAGCACTGCAGAAAAACATCAGTGTGTCAGTGTCTGCAGGTAATAGGAAACTCTGTCTCTTCAGGCCGTCTGTATCGGCAATAGGAGAAAACATGTTTACAGCCCAAAAAAGTTCCTTGTTTTTCAGAAATAACGTGTAAAAATGGATTGCAATATATGCACATATATCACAATAAAATGTCTCTAAATTGAAAATAATAGCACAACACTGATTATTTTGATTAAAACATAACATAAGACACGTTCCAGAGAAGTCAGGCCACTCGGATGACGTTTAACATTTCCAGACTCCCGACTTGTCGGAAGGAGACTCCCGAGATTCCGAAATAGCTCGCAAATCACACGAAGGAAAAATGGGTCAATTTGGTGTGGTCTTCAGAGACAGAAACTGTCCTTTTAAAAAAATAAACAAAAGTGTGTAGATACTGACAGGCATACGTAGAGTAGATAAACAAGATTACGACATACAGCCCAGGGAAATACGGACAAGATCTGGTGGGGGTCACAGCGAGAGAGAACGTGACAATGAATACATGTGTGTTCATGTGTGACTGAAAAATGTGCTCCACACTGGAATTTGACACAACATTGTAAACTGACTGTAACTCAATAAAAAAAAGCAGCATATTAAAAAAACTAACAAGATGGACAGATTAAAAAAAAAACACCTATTGAGAGGTTTTGGGGAAGTTTTTCTCTTTGTGCCTGACTCCACGCCCACGGGAGGTCCTTCCGAAGATCCAGTCGACATGGCCCGCGGGCCCCCGGGGCCTGACTCTGGGAAATCAATGCCGCGATTGTCAATAACGTCTCAAAATAGCCAATTGTACATGTTTCTTTTATGTTTTAAGTTTCCGTGAAATACAGTAAGGACACACTTGGAAACTCCCAGGGCCAGGATACAGCATTCTTATCTTAAAAAAAGCCAAAGGTGCGGGACTTCCCCCACCACCCAGGGTGGGAGCGGCATCCTGGCTGTGCCCGCAGGCTCCCGCCTCTTCTCCCATCTGTGAGCCAACTCCCAGTCGGTTTATTCCAGGAATTCCTGTTGACGCAAAGCCAACAGTATATAGAGATCGATGGGGCCATAAATGGTGGAAATGGGAATAACAGTGAATTCCTGGAACAGCCAAGGTCAGATCCGAGGCAGACAAGTTTAGATCTGGAGTTATCTCCTCCGGCAGAGATAACACCGGATGGTGCTTCCCGCAGGACGGGAAACATCCACGCCACAGGAGAGGGATGTCTAGAAGACGTGGCGTTCCCTAAGATGGTTATTCATTCTTGTTCAGAGTGCCGAAGAGGATCTGCGCTAGGTTTGACATAACAGCCTGACGATTGCAGAAAGGCAGTAAGGTATTCTAATGAAGTTTCAGGGCATGAAAAATACACACGGGACCTTCAGTCCTCAGATAAGACTAGCTGCTATAAATAACTAAAATCCCATGCTGAACATGTGAATAAAGGGTTTTCTGTGAGAGTAAATTGCTAGTCTCCCAGAAACACATGCATAAAAGATACAATAATCAATATAAAACATGTAAAGTCAAAGCACATGACTATACATACGTATGTGTGTGTATGCACACACACGTGACGTATACATTTCAAAATTCTGAGGCGGCTTACTGTGCCATGCACATCTTAATTCTAAGGAGGATCGTCTTGCTCCGGGAGCCCTGACGACAGCGGTGACTTCAGCCAGGACAGTGCAGAGTCCCTCATCCTCCCCACATGCCAGTTTCAAAGCACCAGTCTATTCATTCTCTGATCAACATGCGATTTCCATTACTCATCCTTCCTTCCAAGATAAATGACATTTTCGAAGGGCACCCTTTTTGTTGAATTTTATTTTCTTCTACTAAAGAAGTCTTTTTAATCTTCTGGAATTAAGGAGTTCATTTTCATCCACAGAGTTCTTTTTGTTGACTGTTTCCTCGGTCTGATTCTCCTACTGGAGGGGATGCAGATGGCTACACATCCCTGTTCAGCTGTGCTACTCACAAAATGAAGTCCTAAAAATACCAGCAGCAATTAACATTTAGACATCTCCCTTTTGGTGCGCAGCCATCTTCATGGAATGTCTGTGTTTGAATTAGATCAGTATCACACACGTAAAGACGGACTTAAAAAAATACAGGGCAGGAGAGCACCCTCATTTCCTTCACCTCTAGGACAGAAATGTGAGCTACACCTTTCAACGACTGCACAGGAATCAAAGTAAAATCTGGATCAAGGTTCAGAAATTACTTGCACAAGTGGAAGACTGATAGTCAGAAAGCAAAACCCCAAAGGAACACCAGAAACTCACTCAAAGGAAAAAAGTGTAGTTTGGGTAGAAAGACATCACCTGTAAGCCAATGCAATGTGTCCGGTGAGAAAGGGGTGCGTGGCTTCACAACAGTCTCAGAAGCACAGCGTCCAGACCAGGGGAACGTTCCCCTTCAGTCCACCCTGGCCAGGCAGCTGCTCGAAAGCTAAGTTCAGATCTGCAGGCCAGGACCCTGAGGTGGGAAGCTGAGGAAGGCGAGCAGAACGAAGGTATGGTTTCCACAGGAGCAACTGGTCGGAAAGTCAGGGATGCAGGCACAGCCTCAATCGATACTCTAATACAGAAAAGGTTAAGGGATCGCGTTCTGTCCTAAGTGCCACTGAGGTCGGTGTTGGAGGACACGGAGGTGTAGCTGGGAGCCAGAAGAGGGATGGTGGGAGAGAGAGCCCACTGGAGAGCAGGCAGCTCTGCGGTTGGAGCGGAGCTGCCCACGGACGGGCATCACCGGGTCCCCGAGCTCGTGGTGCTGGCGGGGAGGGGTGGGGAGGGGCGGGGTGGGGAAGATGGGTTTCCCATACAGGTAGGGGGCACGTGTGAAAGCTAAACATTTCTGATGTTGCAGTTTTCTCAAGAGCTTGGGCGACAGCACCCACAGCACATGCTGCCTCCCGTGCGCCATGACGGTCCTTCTGGCCCCACGAACCATTCGCCAATAGCGTAGGGCAGTGCTCTTCTCCACAGCATTGCGTTTTAGTGGTCTAAAAATGACTGAATCTCATCTGAAGCTATTAATATAGCCAGAGTGTAACCAAACGCGTTGTTTCAGCCTTCCTGCAGGTCAAATTAAACATCCTAATGTTACTATTCAGTTCAATCCCCATCTCCCTGCCTCTAGTTGACCAGGAGTTAAAGAAAATGACTGTTTAGATATAATACAGTTATGACACTGGCATCACTTTGTCCTGTAACCTGCAGAGATTAATTCTGTAGAGACTAACTCAGGGTGCTCTCTAGTTCTCCTGCTGCACAGCTCTTTAAGAGAAGCAGGCTGATGTCACACCCCTGGCATCTCCTGATTTCAAAATATACTCTTTAAAGGCAAGAAAAACACTGGCCAGAGGAGAAAGCATTTCGAAGAAAGATGTGGAGCTGACAAGGGAACAAAAAGAAATATCCCAGGGGCTCAGATATGCTTCCTTTATTTCTCGTCTATGGTGTGTCTTACACCGACTTCCTTTCAAGTGAACTTGAAGTCAGTCTTATGTCTGGGAAGTTTAAGTGGGCCTCAGTGTTAAGTGAAAGTCCCAAAGGAAAATTCTGTTTTTGAAGAAGAGCTGAGCTTTTTTTGCCCAACTTCTAGGAGTTACACGATTTTCTTTTGCAGCAGACTATGCTTTCCATGTAACACACTGTACTTCTCATCAACTGAGTGCTTCTAGTGAAATGCACGCTGGATACATATGAGTTTTGTTTTTTTCATTAAATAATCAGGAAAGCCTGTCCTCATTCCTGCCCTGGGGCCCTCTAAGAACAGAACAAACGCTCATCAGTCTCAGTGGTGCGAGATTTCCTGGGTGAGACGCTAGGGGAGTTGCCAAGGTGCCACGCCAACAATTCTGTCATCCTGTGACGAGAAGTACAAGTGACAGTGAAACAGCAGGTGTTAAGTGATGAGGACCTGCCCCCAAGGCCTTCGGCGGAGGAAGCGCCTTCCTGTTTCAGGGTTTTGCTTGAATTATCTGGGCTCCTATCCTGCCCCCTCTTTACTTCAGGATTCGATGGTGGGGCTTGGGGCCGCGGGCGCACACAGTGAAATCTGTTGAAGATGCGTGAATCCTGCCCTCAGCGGCTGCTGTGCCCCAGCTGCCCAGGTAGAAGCTTGTATCTCCTCTAAGTTGAGTTGAAAGGAGTAGAATATTCAATTCCACACAAACAAAAGAAAACTGCTTCCTAGACAGTCACAGGATTCTGTTAATTTTGTTCCGAACAACTGCAAACTCATTTGTCCTCAAAGCCATGGCAACGTGTCTTTTACCAAACCTAAGACAGGCTGGTCTATTGACAGATGCTGAACACAGGTGCAGTGCATACAGCTGACTCTGACATGAGGGTTCTTTAGAAATATATCTACTACCTTTACAAGGCTTAAAAAATGCCATTATCACCACTTAGAGTGCATTTTCTCAAAAAAAGTGCAGATAGATAAACAACAAGGACCTACTGTATAGCACAGAGAACTATATTCAATTTCTTGTAATGAGCTGTAATGGAAAAGAAACTGAAAAAAAAAATGTATGTATATGTGTAAGTGAATCACTTTGCTGTACACCTGAAACTAACATTGTAAATTGACTATGCTTCAATAAAAAATACAAACAAAAATAAAACATCAAAAGAAAAGTAAATTATATGGAAGTAACCTTACATAATTTATAAGATGCAAAAATCTTAAAATATTATTAAATGGACCAGCATTGTGACAAGTGAATAATAATACATTACATCAAGGCAGGTTTATTCCAGACAAATGAGGATGGTTAAATATTTTAAAAATCAATTTAGTCCATTCACCTCATGGATAGAATGAACAAGAAAAACTATGTGTTTACCTAAATTGATTGGAGAAGTATTTTATAAAATTTTTAACCCATTTAGGTTAAAAATGTAAACTAGAGTTAAAGATGTTATCACTCAGGCTCCATTCAGGAGGCAGAAACCACACAGTAATCTGAACAAGGAAAGTTTCACATAAAGAATTACTGACTATAGAAGAGGATTAGAGTAATGAAGGACTGGCTAGTAAGAAGTAGAGAGAAGTCTAAAGAAAAACTCCAAAGAATTCAGGATACTAGTTACAGGAGCAGCCAGTGCCCCTTGGACTGAGATAAAGCACCTAGGAAGGAACTCCCCAACCCCGCACCCAGCACGCCAGGACTGAGATCCAGACCTTGCTGGAGGAGGCACAAAAAACCCAAAAAGCCCCCCAGTAAACAAACAAACAAGTCCCACAAAGAGCTAAAACACGCCAGCACTTTAATTCTTTATTGCAGAGAGACCAGCTTCACCATAGAATTCACTGGTCCTTTATTTAAAACAGACTTTAAGTCTGAAGAACAGTTAAGTGCCTCACAAAGACACTTTAATCAAAAACGTTGATGCTGACAATGCAGCTGAGAACCTGTTAGGCCAAAGATGTTATTCACCCAGAAGAAATTGCTTCCATTTCATTTCGTTTTGCTTGCTTTTGTTTTGTTTTCCTTTCTGGTTCCACATCTTGAGGAATTATCCATCCTAACAGTGTTTCTAATGCAAAAAACTTCTGTTCCGATGGCGGGTGTTAAGTCCTCTCAGCGGCTTAGGAGCAAACCGCTGTCAGCCCAGGGCTCGTGCTGGGTGCCTGGAAGGTCTGTTCCTGCTTCCATTCTTCTAGAATTTAAACTTCCAGGCTGGACACAGAGAGGAAAGGGACAGGAATATTTTGATCTTTCTAATCAGTGGGGACATATGCCCTTTTGAAGGCTTGCTTTGTACTTTTCACATGAGTCAGACATCTGAGGGCTTGAATGATTCGGTTGTCTACACCACAATGGGCTGGTTTGGGTGGGATGCCAGAGGGCTCAGAATCGCAGGCTGTTCAGCCTCTCAGGTTGGACAATTTCTTAAGAAAATTTTTAAATGCCTAAAGCGTTTAAAAATAAATTAGGATTCACCTCAATGCCAGTGATGTCCTGGCATCTTTGCCTTTGGCCACTGAAGACACAGATAGTTCCATTGATTAAAGAAGGAGAAAATGACATAGCAAAAGGATGCCCCCACTCCCACCCCAGAGTGAGAAAACTGTGCACATGTCACTTGGTTTGGGCATTTCTGTCATTTCCCCCTTCTGGTTATTATTTACTATCGCCAGAAGAAAACAAGAGTAATCTCAGAAATGTGCTGAACAATCTACTGCTTTTCTCTGTGCTGCGGGAGCAGTCTGGTGCAAGAGCACGTACACCCGAGTGTGCGGCGGCTGGCACAGCCGGCCAGACCAACTGGACCTGACATTTTTTCCAAATGAAGACTCAACCATTTTAGACCATCTCTTCCTACTGTGTGAATTTCTTACACATTCAGAGAAGACATTTCCATTTTCAGAGTGGCTTTTAGAAAGCATGTCATGTTTGGTAAGAATTTTGCTCTGGTCTTTTTAGAAATCCTGCAATTGTTTACTAAGAATGGGTTGGAAGTGACTAACACAAAGCAAAGGGCTTTGAAGACTGGCATTCCTCCTCCAGCAGGAGGGGAAGCGCTTCGATGCTGTCCTTGTCAAAACATTCCAGCGGCGGAAGGGAGACAAGGGATTTCCAAAAGCAGAACTTCTGCTGGCTCAGAAGACAGCAGAAGTGTTCCCTTCTCCCCCACACAGTATATCAGCTGCCTCTTGGAGTCTGTGTGAGGTTTTCCATCGAGACACGGAATAGTAGTTTTATCATTTTCCTGGCTCCGAACCCACAGATGTGTTTTTCTTGAGGCCATGAAAGGAAGGCCATTTCCTCAGAACTGTCAGCTTCAGAATGGAACCTGGTTAATCATTTTATCACCATTCCTGATGCTGCTGGTGGCCGGTGTGGAAGGCGGGGCTCCCGGAGGCTCGCCGGCTCAGCCAGCGCCCAGAACGCACAGGAGCCCACACTGCTCCCCGCACCTGCACCAACCAGCCAGCCGGCCTCAAGGGCTCATTTCTGTGCTTCTGCAAAAACCATTCTTTCCACCAGTGTTTTTCATAAAAACATCTGATTATCAGTTTACGGTCAAACTGGGTTTATGGATTGGAGCAACAGGGCCCTGCCTAGGTTAAAAAAAAGTTATTTTCTCTCTCAACTTCATCTCCTCTTCCGCTTGACCTCTGAAAATGTCTACCCTGTGCTTCTTTTGCTTGGATGGAAATTCAGAAGGGAACAAACGGTTGAGTGGGTCTCTCAGAAAGAAAGAGCGGGCTTGCCTGGTATTTCTGGGGTAACAGACACTTTGCTTGAGGCTCTAGGTGAGCAACTTCATTAGCAACAGCTGGATGGAGTCGAGAAGCAGCGTGATTTTTTCATGATGAAGGAATGCGGTGCAGGCTGCCAGAGCATCGCACGTGTGGGAGCATGTGCGCACACGCAGTGTTCATCAGAAGAGGGAGAAATGCCCAAATAAAACATGAGAACATTTAGAATTGTCCCCTGCAGCCAGGTGCATCAGGTGTGGGCCACTCAGTGCGCTCCCACCGCACGCGCGCTCTCTGCTCACTGCCTGTCTGAGTGAGCATCCACTTTGCTCCCCCAGGCAGCTGTGTCACAAGCCTTTCCTGCTAAGGTGGATAAACGCTCGGCCACAAGCCCTATGATTAATTTTTACCAATGATTTTCCTGATCCCTATCATTTAATGATGTATTTGACTGGTAGGAAACACTGGAATCCAGGGCCAAGTTTGTCATGCTTCGGATAACTAACGTGATGGTTTCAATGGTCACAGAAATACATTTTTTCTTTAAGTGCTGACTTTTAATCATCAGATTCTGTCTGTAACGAGGTTCTTCGAGTCCATTCAGGGAGGTAGTATGAAAATCTCAGCTTCCCGGGATTTTAATGATGTTTCTTCCTTTCGGATGGTCTCCAAACTGGCCCGTTTTCTCCCAAACTGTGAATAGTGTTACAGTGGCCCTTTGAAATTAAACACGTATCGTACCGGGCTGGGGTGGGGAGTAACCCAGAGCTTCCGCCATTGTTCCCCTCTTCTGCAGCTGCACAATTAAATCATTTCTACAACCCTTTATTGAAAGTCCTACTTTAAGAAAATGTTTACTAATCTTGCCGGAAAGAAGGCAAGAGTGACGTCATGGTCTGAAGTTGGGCGTCATGATCTGAGCCTGGCGCTCCGGCACCGGGTCAACCAGGCAAGCAGTGCTCAGGAGGGGAGGGTCTCGACTAGAGCTCAGGCTGGCTAAGCAGCTTCTCCTAAGAGGACGGGGGTTAAGGTGGAGGATGAGGAGACAGATCAGTTAAGAAATGGTTCTTCACTGACTGACACATTTTGCGCACACACCTTTCCCGAAGTGCTGAACTCATAGGTTTTTTTTTTTGAGACAGCGTCCTTGTTGTTCAGCTGGGCACCCAGCATGCCTTGCCTCACTGTCACGAACCCGTGCCTTTACACTGTGTTTTATTTTTACCTTGGATTTAACAGCTGGAATGGTCTCTAGCTCATACTTTGTTGTATGTTTCTTCTGCCCTCCATCCTGACGCTCACAGCAGTTGTGATCACGTGTGAAGGTACGAGCCACTGGTCGTGGGGGACTATGGAACTTGAATTTGAATTAACTACAGTTAGATAAAATCTAAAATTTGGTCTGTCCACATCACTAACCACATTTCAAATGCTCAAACAGCCATGGTGGACGGTGCAGAGGGAACATTTCCATCCTGCAGGAAATCCTTCTGGAGAGCCCAGGTGGGAATATCAGCTGCAAAAGACTCAGGGTATTAACTGCTTTGTTTACTTCTGTATCCCTGGTGCCTGGATGGGGCCTGACACACGATGTCTGTGCAAACAGTATCCACTGAATGAATACGTTTGTTTTTAAATTTTTATAGCCAACTACAGCTATGCGTATGTAGCCTACTGCCTGTGTTAGGGGCCACGTCCAGGCATCTTTTTAGACCAGAACTAGACCCCACTGGATTCACTGGATCACCAAAGTACAAACCCACAGGAGATCTGTGACTTGAGCAACTTGTAAGTCATACAGCTTCTCTGAAGAGCTCTTCCAGACAGGAGGGTACGGCTCAGTGCTTAGCATGCATGAGGTCCTGGGTTCAATCCTACCACCTCCATTAGAAAAAACCCAAATACAATGGAATTCTACTCAGCCATAAAAATGACAACATAATGTTATTTGCAGCAACATGGATGTCCATGGAGAATGCCATTCTAAGTGAAGTAAGCCAGAAAGAGAAAGAAAAATACCACATGAGATCACTCCTATATGGAATCTAAAATTAAAACAAAACAAAACAAAACAAAAACCAGAAACAGACTCACAGACATAGAATACAGACTTGTGGTTGCCGGGGGGCGGGGGGTGGGAAGGGACGGACTGGGAGTTGGAGATCTGTAGATACTGACAGGTAGATATAGAATGGATAAACAAGAGTGTTCTGTACAGCACAGGGAAATATATACAAGATCTTGTGGTAGCTCACGGTGAAAAGAGTATGTGACAATGAATGTATGTATGTTCACGTAGAACTGAAAAGTTGTGCTCTACACTGGAAACTGACACAACATTGTAAACTGACTGTAACTCAATTAAAAAAACCCCAAATAAATACATAAAATAAAATCTAATTACCTCCCCCCCAAAAACGAAACCAAAAAAAAAAAAAAAAAGGAAAAAAAAAGTTTTCCGAATGGCTTCTCGCCTTACCAGTCAAATGTTCTCTAAGACTCACACAACCTTTCTCCTCTCTTGGACCTCACCTCCCACGGGTCTCGCCTCCTTGCTCTACTAGGGTCACAGTGGCTCCCTCGCTGTCCCTCCAGCACCCCAGGTGCACCTTTACCTCTGGGTCACTGCCCCTGCCAATCAGGGCATCCTCTGACTGTTCACCGATACACAACCTTCTCTTAGACAAGTGGCTTGCATGCAGATGATACAAAATACAGATTTGAGTGCTGAAGGAATGTAAAACTCCATGGTTAAAGGAGGAGGGGGTCTTCCTACCATGGCTGACATAAAAGAAAATGTCACTTTCAAACCACATCACTATGCACGACGTACAGGTTGGGTGGGCGTTGTCTGAATGGGCCGCGACACTGCCTTCCCTGCAGCCGGTAACCAAGTGAGAGAGCTGGCGGTGGCGCCGGGGCGCAGGCTAGTGAAGCCACGGCCGTGCCAGAGGCACACTAAAAATAACCACGCGATTCTGAAAGTAGGTGAGAGCTATGTGTAGACAAAGGTTATAAAAGCCCAGGGGCCAGGCGGCGTTCCTGCTATTTCTGAATCATTCTTTGCCCTTTCTGGGCTGTGACAGTGCATAACATGCTGGAGGTGACTTCCACGAAGTCTGCCGAGCTCACCACTGAGAAGCCTCTGCCTGGAGAAACGGCAGCTCGTTTGAAAAGCGGTCTGCCTCCGCGGCAGCAGCGATGCTTTCATTCTGCACTTGCCAGGGGCTTCAAAGAGCTGAGACAGACGGCCGTGTGGCCTGGGGAGAGCCGCACACAGCACGCGCACGCCGGCAAGACCTGCGGGCTGAGGGTCTCCCACGGCACCGCGGTGGTCCCCCAGCCTTCAGATTTAGACTGAGCCATTTCAGAGAAAAAATTCAGTTTTATTCTGACATCCCGATTAAGCGTGACATCTAAGCGTGAGGCTGACGACTAGCAGCACATGACAGAAGATACTGAGGCTGCTGAGACTGCAGCCCAGCTAAGAGATCTTGCCGGTCGCTGTGGGTCGCAGCTGCCCAGGGCCCCTCTGCCCCTCCCTGAGGCTCGGGGTCTGCGCCTCCTCCATTTCTTGGCTGCTACCCACCTGGGCTGACAGTGAGTGCTGGAGACCGTGGATCCCCTCCCCACCCCCATCCATCCGTCACCACCACCTCCCAGAGCTTTCTGTTCACACTTTCCTTTGCTCCTTCCCTCACTCAGTTTCTCTTACTTTGATTTATATTGCTGAATTTAAGGAATCTTGTGAGGTTAAGAATTATTCACTCATACTTTGACCCAAGTCCAGGGACCCACAGACTGTGGGAAACTATTAGCTCTGTGAAAAAATGCAATAACCGAACACAGCTTGTCCCGGTTCTCAGCTATTGCTTAAGTGACTTGTGACTTGCTTCCCACACGCTTCCCGGCGCTGAGGTTCCCGCCCTGCGGCTCATGCTGCCAGGCCCCCGGAGGGCGCAGGTGGGATGAGGACCGTGGGGTGATGGGGAGATGCTGGCTCACTGGCTCGGGGCTGATGGGAGAGCTCTGGGACCAGTCACGGGGTGCGTCTTCCTTTTCCCACTGCAGTTAGACAGGGCCATTTAACCACCTCGGTAATTCCCAGCATTTGGGATTTTATCTGTCTTTGTATTTGCCAAATTCTGAAATACTTGATCGCCTAGGAAAACAGGTGCCCCGTGAAGGCTGGTGTCATTAAAAAGTTGAAATAACCTATCTGATCTGAGTTCAATGGTCAAAAACCACAGGGTTGGGGAAAAGGAACCTGGCAAAGTAATTGAAATAATGAATTAAAATAGACCTCAGTTGGAAAAACCTGAGACTTCCCCAACCTTTTTGGGGAGGGGGCGGTGAATGTGCAAAGACGGCTCTGCTTGTCGAGTCAGATGCCTCACCCACTCTCTCTCCTTTTTTCTTGGCTGTGAATCTTTGCATCACAGGGTGCTGTCACTCTGCCTCGATGGACATTCTGACAGAAATTCACTCTGCAGCTGCAGCTCAACCACCTCCGATCCCCACCATTTACAGAGAAAGAAAGAAGGAAAAGGATAGAAAGCACCCGACGGCTGGCCAGCTTCGTCCAGGGTGACCAGTGTGTGACCGTCGGTGGTGACAAAGGCTGAGAGGCTGGCGACTTAGCTGACTTTCTTTGTGCATGGCGTCCATAGAGTGTGGGTGAATGAGGACTTGGACCTTCTCATCACTCCAACATCCTTAATAGGGATTGTTTGAGATACCAGCCCCCAACAGCAAAGTCTCACCTCACTCCTTAGTTATGTTTTTGATTCACTAAGCAACTGAAGAGGTGGCCAGGGCATCGGCCAGGCGCCTGACTTCTTCTGTTGTTGTTGAAGTGGAGTTGATCTACAAGGCTGTGTTCGTTTCAGGTGTACAGCATAGTGGCTCAGTTGTTCACACACACACATATATATTCTTCTTCATTACAGGCTATTATAAGCTGTTGAATGTAGTTCCCAGGGGAATCTCACCTCTTGAGTAAGAAGAGAGAAACCTCTTTTCACCCCTCCCTGCATCCTTTCCCTCCACCCTGGAGACTCTCCTCGGCACAGGTCACAGGAGCTTACAGACTACTGGATTGGACAAGGACTCATCGAGAAGTCTGAGAGCTTGAGTTCTGGTCTGGACCGAGATTGGAGCAGGTCCCTTAGCCACGATGTCGCCATCCTGTCCGCCCGTGTGAGCTGGAGGACGTAGCTAGGTCACCCCTCTGCACCGCCCAGGTCTGACCAAGGAGGGAGGTGGGCACAGACAGCTGGGCCACGGCTCCTGCCCTTCATGCCCCGGCTACCGGCGGCTGGAACGATCCACGGGGAGGGTGGTGCTGTCTGCGAGAAACAGTTCTCTCCCTGGGACCACCCACCGCCCACCACTCCAGGGCGGGGGACCTGGCTCACTTCCCACTGAGCTTACTCATTCAGTAACACGAGAACTCCTTTGGAACTGGAATCCGTTGGGCATCTGTGATTTCTGCTTAAAGTCCAAAAGTTATCCAGTAACAGGCATTTCTGAGGTTGGCTGTCACCATGGTGAGGAACACACTGACTCGACCCCGTGCCCATATAAGGCAGAGCCAGCCCAGCGCTCGGGGAGGCCAGCTCGCACCAGGCACTGCCCCGGCTGCTACCGCAGCACCGCGGGGAAAACAGACAGCCGGGACCCCAGGGGAAGCTGTGGGAAAGGGCAGACTATGTGCCCAGCTCTCCGAAGGCTATTTTTGTGTATTACATTACTTCTGAAAAATACTATCTGTCCAGAAGTAGGGCAGAAATAACTCTGCTCTCGACAGGAAAGCATCTGGGTAGACTTGTTAATTAACAAATACTTATTGACTTATTTATTTTATTTTTTACTTTTTTTTTTTTGGCTAATGGAGGTACTGGAGATTGGACCTGGGACCTCGTGCAGGCTAAGCATGTGCTCTGCCCCAGAGCTGTCCGCTCCCCACTTAAAACACATACACCAGGTTTGTAGAACAGAAACTCCATCTTCATAAGTGATTTCACAAAGAACCCACAGTTGTCCTAGCAATAAATAAATTCAGAAAGAGACGGGGCTCGCCCCGTAGAAGATGACATGGTGTGACTGATCTCTGCGCACTCGGGTTTCTTTCTTACCTCTTACTGCCAGCCACTTCTACCTTCTTACTGGTCACTATTCAGTGTCACACCCAGACCAACTGGGCAGCCCTGGGTGCTGATGGTTGGAACCAGCCAGTTTGGATCTGTGTGGCCCAGTCACAGTGGGGCTCCAGGTCCCCCTTCACGACAGTGGCAGAGCAGGGCAGCCCCAGCAGCCCCTCGGGCCATGCCACCCTCCAGAGACTGGCTCCCGCAGGCCGGCGGGCCTCAGGGGCAGCACCGCTGGCTTTGGCTCCTGGCCACGCTGCACTGACCGCTGCCCAGGCGCCGCTTCACCTGGGCAGCCTGGTCATGCGTCTGCAGACGTGAAGCCACACCGCACGCGGGCTCGGACGCTCACGGCAACCACGTGAACCAGAAGGGGTCATTGTCTGCTTTTTGGCCAGGTGTAGAAACAGACCCCAGGCGTTTTGTTCATCAGGGATGGCAGGATAAGAGGCCTGTGCTGTAAACATACTGAACTGGAAAGATCTGGGGACCTGGAGAAATTCTCGTCTGAAGACCTCTTTGAGAGACCCTCGGTGTTGCCTGCATGCTCGGCGTTGTGTTTTGAGATAATCAGAAGGAACCATTTTTACGAAGAAAACCGCTCTTGTAAGAGCATTGTGGAAGCTGCTAACACACTGATTCCATGTTCAGTGAATCGACCTGGCACCCTTCTCCTCAGCCTGTCTGGGCTCTGCTCGGCGGGTCCCAGGGAGAGCACGGGGTCCGTCGGGAGCCACGCCCCCCGACCAGTGGGTCTCACAGGTGCCTGTCCGTCGCTGGCCTGTCTTCCCCGTCCCCGCGGGGGGCTGAGCCAGCAAGCGCGGCGGAGGGGAGAGCTCCCCCAGTCTGCACACCACCCCTGCTCCAGAAACGTGGCTGGGAAAATCCATAGCCAGGGCCCCAGGGGGGTTTAAAATCTTATGGAATGGCTTCCATAGGCTTAAAAAATGCTTCTCCTTGTTAAATGCTGATAAACCAGCTCCAATGAGCAATTCCTTAAGCATGAAGTCTCCGCTCCAGGCAGAGGAACCCTTCCTGAAGCAACAACAAAAACTGTCACGATGAACAGCACATGGAGACGGAAGCTTTGATCTCGTGGCAGAAATCACTCCCCAGATGTGATGTTTGCCACCGAAACATGACCAGTTGCCTGTGAGCGGGTAAGACACCACACTTACAAAGGGGCCGCCTCTCGCACCTTTCACCCACTGGGCTTTCGGCGGGGACTCAGCTATGGGGGGCTGAAGGGTACAGCACCCCGCCCCGGAGGCCGAGCTCCAGCCCCACGCCTCTGCCCGCCGGCAGTGGAAATGGCGTGCGGCTTCTTTAAAAAGTGCCTTCAGGATTCAGGTTGGTGAAGCTCATTTGGAACGCCTGAGGACGGCTCTAATTTCTGATTCCAACAAGGGCAGGGCAACGCAAGTGAAAATCCTGGCGGCCTCTCACCACCTGGTGCCGGATGAGCACGGATCCTGGAGGGAAACGTGTGGTTCCACAGCGTAACGACTCAGAGACTTTGTGTCATAAAAGGAGATGCTCCCCATGCAGCCGCACACCAAGATGGGCTCAAACGTATAAACAGAAACAAGACTTTCAAAAATCAGCAATGCCGAGACTCAGACATCAGCTTTGAAGGCAACAGAGTGAGAGATCACCTTGGTTGAACACATCAAGCTCAGTATCCGGGCCATACTTCAAACGCTTCCAGGTGTTACGGCGGTAATTCAGAGGCGCCGTTTTTCTCTCACTTACCTGTGAGGTGGGCCTTACATAAAGGGCGCCCAGGGAATGAGGGGGATAATTTTAAAAGCCAGAGTGATTCTCAGCGGTCTGGTGCCAGGACCCTCTAGTTGAAATAGATACATACTGCTGTGTAAATGCGACCATATCTTCTTTACACAATATTTTTACAAAGTCTATATTTATACGTATGCCATAAGTATAAAACATCGCTGCTTTATATATACATTTATGCACACACATGTATTTATAGCAACAAACAAGAGAAAAGATGCCTGAGAAAGTTAACACTGGTCTCAATTTATGAAGAAAGTGGTATAAATTGACCCAATTCTGCGTCATTTGATTGTTCACTTCGTGGAAAAGCACACATCTGTACTGAATTTCTTAGGAAAGGATGCAACTGACTTAGTCAGTATATGGCACTCTGTTTCTCCCGGTGTGTGAGGAAGGTGACTTTAACTGCAGTGTCACGACTTACCCGTCCTCCTTTCTCAGGGTAGCACTGGCAGCCCCCGCTGCAGTCCCTCCCTCCGCAGGGCACGTCGGACTTCTTCACACCCTGCAAAGTGGGACACAAAGCAAAGAAGACGTCACCCAAAACGCCACAACGCCAGTGCGAGTCGTCATGCCACTTGGTGAGAGTCCTTGTAATTTTAACAACCATTCATTCAAGGCATTCGATGTCTTTACAAATTAGAATTTAACTTTTAGAGCAGTCTTAGGTCCACAGCAAACAGTACAGAGATTTCATGCACAGCTTCCCCCCGACCACCCCCACTATCAACGTCTCCCACGGAGTGAGACGTGAGACGTCTGCTACCACGGACGGACCTCCACTGGCACATCGTCACCCAAAGCCCATAGTTCACATCAGGGTCACTCTTGGTGCCACAATTCTATGGTCAATAAGCCTTTTCTCAGTGCCTACTAAGTGCCAGATGCCAAGCTGGGTCCTGGGGTTCGAAAGTCAAGGGGCACATTCCCGGGGCCCAGGGAGCCCGGGTGCAGTGAGCCATGAGGACACGGTGTTAAGCGAGGAACTCCAGGCACGCAGGAAGCAGCCCTTCATTCTGCCTGGAGAGGTGGGGGAGGGGCTCGGGGAGGAGGGGTCCAAGGGGGCAGGACCGGGTTAAGGTGAACGTGCAGGGAAACTCCGGGCCCCATCCCACTGCACAGAGCCCACTGCGTTCCAGGAGAGGGGTTCCGAAGCGGGGGCGGAGCTTTCAAACACACGTGATAGGGTGACAAGCCTCGGCCGGCATCACAGAGTCACGCCCTCCACGGAGACGCCCCCACCCTGCCCTTCCCTGAGACACGCACATTTGGGGTGAAGGGGAGGGTCGGGGAAGAGGCTTCCCAAGTATTTATTCAGTCGAATTTTTCGTCAGACCTTGAGATAGAACCCTCTGGTGAGTTCAGTGGGTGACTTGGGGGGTCTCTGGCTGGGCAGCTCCAACAAAGGGAAAAGGCATCTCTTGCCCTTGGTCTCAGGATTTCGGGCAAAAGATGGACTTGGAGATCGGACTGAGCTCTTCCTTTCAGACTGCGTCCACAGCATGAAGTATTCTGAGTATTTATTTGCTGGCCCTCTTCTCTCCTGTCTCTGACCAGCCAAGGGTCGGCCCTGCCCACCCTCTCACCTGCCTGACAGGTGAGTAAGCACAGCTGCTCAGCAGGGAGCCTTCATCTGGCTCCTCCCCTTGGCCAGTCGGGCGCCCCCACGGAGCCCATCCAGTGGCGCTTAAACTGCAGCGGCCCTGCACGCGGTTAGCTCTGGTGAGCACCAAGTCAAACCTCACTGCGCAAGCAGCACCCCCATTCCAGCTTCGAGGAGGATGGCTTCACACCACAGCGACTCCATTCTCTTCTGAGTTAAGTCCCAACCACTGAACCGGACGGTCACTTGGGGACTCCCTCTGAAGCTTCTCTATCAGGTTTTGTGTGTGTGTGCGTGCTCGCGCACTAGCACATCTTCCAGAACCTTCCCTGTTCCCAGCACAGCTCCGAACGTTCACGAGGAGATGCAGGCGGCACTGCCCGGCCACCTCGGCAGCTCCTGCTGACTCAGGCTTCCTGGACGGTCAGCCGTGGGGGGCGCACGAGTAAACGCCGACTCCGGACCACCTGGCCAGCGCCTGCCTTGGACCCCGCGTGCTGCTCAGTGTCCTTTCCGCAGAGAGGGCCCCTCTCCCTTGCTGCTTTCTGCAGAGAGGTCTCACTTGGGAGTTTCATGTTTTTTCCTATTCTTATTGTAATTCTTCACCTATTCTCATATTGGATGCATCAGTCACTACTTTGAAGAATTAAAAAAATAACTCAAACCCTTGAACGAAACCGACACTCTAAAGCCTTGGACTTTCTGGGTTAACTTTCTGTCCTGAGTGAGGCAAGGAGACAGCCTGAGCTCCGGAACGTAAAAGTCAACACACGCAAAATCCTTTCACGCCCTCAAAATACGATTCTAGGCATTTCCCAATGTTTGTTGGTGTCAGGGTTTCACTACAGTGGGGCTCATTTTCAAATCCCACGATTCTGAGTGTCTGGTTTTGACACATCCCACTTGGTGCCAAGCCAGTGGCTTTACCGGTGCCCCCGAGAACCAGAACGCGAAGCCAGGCTGGCTGGTGCACCTGCACCTTGTACAGCGTGGGACCGTGGCCTCAGTAGGTCCCTGGTTCACACGAGAGTTTACTTGCCAGTTGTTTGGGAAGGGGTAGGGGGACTCCTGGGGCTCCAGGGTGAAGCACAAACTCACATTCCCCATCTGGTGTTTTACATGCTATTTGAAATTTTGTTTTTAAAGCCACTCGCCAAATCCCTGTATATAAATCAATGGCTGAAGTGATTTTAATGGTTTCAAATGGATCTTACAGACTTTCTCTTCCAGGTTTAGGATACACACTGGATGTAGTCACAGAAATGAGTTCTTCATAACCTGCTCAAAATTCAATAGTGCTTTTCTGCTTTTGGAATTAGGACTCATAGGTCTGATAACTCCTGGCCTCAACGCCTTTCAACGCTGTGCCAGTGGCTCAGATACCCCTTTCATGGGGAGAGGGAGACACCACTGAGAGGCAGCCTCCGCCTTACAAGCCAGTTTCTGTCATGGGAATTCCAGACCTCTGTGTGTTTCTGTGTGTGTTTTTTCCCATCAGCATCTTACATATCCTGCAGAGGGGCTCTTAGGAATTCCAGCTTTGACAAGAGCCCTAGGTACCACCTCCGGGAATGCTGGATCTCCGGGACCAACAGAAGTATTCACTTCACTAGGGCAGGGCACGTGCTCCAGACGTCTCAAGTCTCAGTCTGAGCCTTGGCATTCCCCGGACGGGACCAGGGCTCTGGAACAATCTCAAGATACAAATGCCCTCTGGAGGACCTCGGGCGAGGAGTGTGTGAAGTGCTACGTCGGGTCCTGTGTCTGTTCCCGCCCCACCCCGCCCGCCAACCAGCCACTGCCCCATCCCAGCCCTTGAGGCTGCCCCTGATTTTACTGCTGGACGCCTTAATAACGATAATGTGCTTCCTCCCACTCACAGCCACCTTGGGAGCCTGCCCACCTCCCTCGAAGATGACTGGCTGGCTCTGGTCCAGATCTCCAACTTCAGAGTCTCTGGGAGGCGTGCGTTCATCCCTAAGGTCCAGGCTCTCCCAGAAGCATCAGTTCAATCCTCCGTTCGTTTTTCACTTCAAGCCCAAATTCCCATCCGCCACATGGTCAGAGCACCCTTCCCAGCTCCCCCCGAGGCAGGTCGAGGCCGCCGCCAAGCCTCTCAGGGGGGCGTGCTGTTCCCAGGGCCAGGCGGCCCCTGGGGACCCGCTGGCACGGGCCAGCTGCCTCTGCTCACCTGAGCTGGCCAGACGCTCGCTCGGGCTGCACGTCCTTCATCCCAGGGCAGCGAAGCGCTCATGGCCTGAAGGAACCAATGACGCTGAAGAGCCCAGACAACGCTAAGGACTCCCACCCCCGGGGACCCTCGAATCCAACGTGCACAAGTTCTTGCTGCCTCAGAGTCACACAGAAACGGCTCCCACCTGGGCTCTGGGACCCGGAGGGGCCTGCACCCTGCTCCCCGGCCCAGGGTGTTCACCTGCCTCAGCGAGGGGACCCCCAGCTTCCCCAATTCCAGACCACTGTGACAGCTGGAAGGGGTCTTGAAGATAATTTATCCACCTTTCCACTTTGCAAATTCATTCATTCATTCATTCATTCATTCATTCATTCATTCATTCTTTACCCAGTGTTTACTCTAAGCGATTCACTGTACTGGACATGGGTTTAAAGTAGGGAAAAATCACATAAACAAATAGACAAGAAAATTAAGTAAACAAACAACGAAACCTACAAAATTTAAATTATGGCAGGTACCATAAAAAGAGGGTGGACGAGAGTGAGTAAGAAAGAAGGCCCTACAATTAAATCACAGCTGGTAACAGAGAGGACTCACTGAGCCCTTCTCCCGGGCTATACTGTGTCCCGTTACTCTGACACGCCCACCCACGAGGGCTGACCCCTTGCTCCAGGCTGAGGGGACAGACGAGAACCACCAGCCCACAGGCCTAGGAAAGCAAGGCCTTGGATCATTATCGCCAGGGATTCAGCGCATCCTGGATCGGAGTGAATCTGAACCCATTCCTCTCCTGACCCTCAGGATGCCCCCATGTTGCTTCCAGCTCAGGACTCAATTTCAATCAATCACAGTTTACAGTCCAGGGCAGGCAGTCTGCCGGCTGGGCACCCTCAGTCCTACTTCTTCCTCAACTGAGAACCATCTCAGTTGCTACCAAGGTGTGCGATCATTTCAAACCGTGGATCTATCTTCCAGACTGTGGAAGGGGCTGGACCAAGGGGGTTAATTCCTACTTCCTTCCGCAGATGAACGAACATCACTGAGGACCTGCGGGAGCTCCCCTCCTGGTAGGACCTTGTCCTCTGCCGGCCTAGAGACCAGCCCCACTGGCCTCATCTGCTTCTCCCAGAGAAGGCAGAGGAATTTAGGCGGCTGGGAGAGGCACTGCAGACACAGGAAAGGGACATGAATTTTGTCATCACTGTAAGCTCTTGACATCTCAAAAAGTGCTGTGGAAATGACAGGAAGAGTTTTGAGAAATCGATGTGAATGTAAGTTTTGGGAAGTAAGAGAGGAGCAGCTTAAACGTGAGATGCTCAGTAGAGTAGGGACGTCTCTGAGCTGCACCTGGAAGAGACGGAGGGTGAATAATCCTCGCAAGAATTAACAGGAACAAAACCCACGTAGGAAAGAAGGAGAGAGGGAGGGAGCTGGTGTAGACAGAGAGCAAAGAGTCTGAGGGAGATTTACCTGGAAACAGAGTTGCACATGGAACGGGAGGTGGGGGGGGCGAGGAGAGGATGGGGCTGACCGCAGGCAGGGCTCAGACACAGCGTCAGAGATGATGCATGTGTGCTTAAAATGCCGCTGCTTTGTCTAGAGCCTCCCTGCTCCCAGCTGGTGTGTGGATGCAGCGTTGGCGTGGCCTGGGCACTGGTTAGGAGAACAGACCCCCCTTCTCCAGTCTACTGGGTCAGAACCCACTGTCTAACAGGCTTTCCAGGTAAGCACACGAAGCCTGGAGCCCTGCACTGGACTGCGGGGCTGGCTGTGAAGGAGGCTTTGCTTAGGGACAGTGAGACAACTGCAAACCACCGGGGCATCTCCTTAGAGGGGCAGAAGGTACTGCCTCCTGCAGGGTCAGCATGCGGCCCTTCTAGATGAGCGCCCACCCTTAGCCTGCGGCCCCTGCCACTTGGGGCAGGTTTAGGGTGCTCTGAGCACCCTGGACTCAGTGTCGAGCTTCTAAGCAATCACAGTGCCCAACATTATTTTTAGTTCTCTTTTCTTTATTCAAAACATCATTTTAAGACTCCTTTTTTTTTTCCCTGCTGAATCTTATCCCGTCTTGAATTGGTAGCCAGCATTGCTGTGCTAATTAGAAATTCTAGGAATTGGAAATGACTTGGATCGCTTAAGGGCCAACTGGCAACGTAAAGGCATAGGATACATTTTCTAGAAACTCTAGGTCGTATTCCATCCAAATGGAATGCAATAGACACGGTTTCCAGGGGCAACGTGCAGAGCTCTGAACAGCAGATTTCTCAGTTAGCTTTTTATATAGGAATTCTCTTCTTTGGAGCCTTGTCTGCATCTTGGCATCGGGACACTCAGAATGATTTAAAAACGCATCTATTTGCACGGGCTTCAGTTCCTCCTAGAGACATCCAAATCACACCAGATGCGTGGTCTAGAGTCCCTGGTGAGTCTTTCATCTCTGGGAGAACAGAAGCCAGGGGATGCTCTAAGCAAAGCCAGGTGCTAGCTTCCTGAACCAGGCATCCATCAGGTTCAAGTAGAGACTTTCTTGCCTTGAGCCACCAGCCCTCTGGCCGCCAGCAGAGTCTGCTTTGCCATTTGTAAATGGAATTCAGTGAAGAGTCGGATGGAGATCACCAGTAGCAGCTGCAGGATTAAGAGAACACCCAGTCCCACTTGTTGCCGCCCTGCCTCCTCTTTGAGCAGTCTGCTGGCATCAAGAGAAGCCAGTATCACACCGCTTCCTCAGGGATCACGCACCATCAGGCAGAGAGGAAAAGCATTTCCTCGGCAGCTCAGTGAAAAGTGGGTCCTCCTGTGCGGGGGAGCAGCCCCAGCTCAACACGTAGACCAGAATGCTCAGTGCCACTTCTCCCAACGGCAGATACTCTGGGCATTTAAAAATAGGCTTAAACAACAACTTGAATGCCAGAAAAGGAAAAGACACAAAAGACTTAGCCTCTTGAAGACTAGCTATTTTTTAACTACCAGTGTGAACCATTCGTGTCCATAAGAGAGCAAATCCACGGACGTGTCCCCGGCTTTCAGCGGATGTGGGTCTCTTGAAAGTTGCTACAATGTATAGAGATGAAAGAAAAAAACGCTCACCACTGTTTTCCACTTGCACATGAGAAATGAGCATTACTCAAATTTATGTGAGGGTGCAAGAACAAAACTCATTTGTCCCCAAAACAAAGAATAGTTTGTCCTCCACATGTTCCAAGAAACTTCTTGTCCAAGAAAGCCTTTTTAAGCCAACATACCTCCAGCCAAAAAGAGCGAATCTGGAGGGAATTTACCGATATTTTGCCGTTGGCTTGCCCCCAGCACCCAGCCCAAGCTCCCTGCATGGAGGGCTGTGGAATAACCATTCTAACTCACATAGAAGGCAAATGTTCCCTTTTGTAAAAAAGTAATCATCTTTCATATTTCAGGTAAAAAAATTTATACAAGTCTGTCACAAGTCCAGTCAAGCTGGATTTTCTAAAATTACCCTTTTAATCCAAAAAGAGGCCAACAAAGAGAAAGCCAACTTGGGAACAAGGTTCCCAGTAAAGTTCTACTAGTTTATCAAAACAGGAAATATAAGCCATTTCCGCACATGCAGCTTTAGAAATTAAGGAAATAATTCCAACATAGTATTAGCAAGACAGGGTATACGGCAGAGGAAGTGCGGATCATGGCCACCCCACACAGAACAGAACCCTTGTCCCCAGTACACTGTGCGGGAAACCCAGCCAACTCAGTTTCCTTTGTTTAACATTTCAAGGGCACCCAAAATAAATTCGTTCACTCTAGAATGGTCCCGAAATTGTCATCAGCTAGAGGCAGTGGAATAACTGACGGACAAAAGCTGATTTCCACTGCGGACCAGCTAGCACGGCGGGACCTGGCCTCCCGGGGCGGGGGGTCTGCCGAGGGAGGTGGGGAGGGGGCTGTGACGAGGACAGGGAACCAGGCAGGACGAGGGGAGTCCAAGGGGAGGGGACGAGCCACAGGCCCTTTAGGATGCAGTCCTCACGTCCTACAGGAGGTCACTCACTCTCGCCAGGTGAGGAGTCCCTGAGGGGCGGCGCAGCTCCTCCCAGCAGATGGGGGGGCGTCACATTCCGTGCCTCCCCGGAGTCATCAGTAACAAGCATGTGCTTCTCACCTCCTCCTTGCAGACTTACATGTTTTTATGGGCAACAACTCGCCAGCCTCTCCATCTCCTCTTTCTTCTCGGGCAGCTCAAAGGCTGAACTTGCAATGGACAGGACATCAGAGGCAGCTGTGCTTCAATGCTGGGGCTCGGATGGGGACAAGCAGGGCTAACAAAGCCCCCAGCATCTCAGGAGTAGGACAAGACGGGCAGGGCTGCTGGCAGGCCGAAGCCAGGCCACCCTCCCCAGGGGCACCGCTCACGCTCATGGCGTTAAGGCAGGCCGAGGACAGCCTGCGCTGGAGCGGCCGCGCTCCAGGGTGAGCACGCACCTGGCTGGGCTGCCTGGTGTGTGTGAAGCTGGAAAGTAGGCATGTGGGGACCAGGAGCATCAGAAGACAGCCAAGGGCAGAGTGGGCGGAGGACTGACCTAACCCCTCGGAACCACACTGCCCTCTGCACAAACTGAGGATAACAGTGACCCCTCCCAGGCCTGCAGTGGGGATTCAGGGACGCACATCCTGGAGCCTCCGGGATGTCCACATCTAAGAGTCCTGAGGATGAGGTGCAGGCCTGGTTCGCTGGCCGGGAGCCCCAGACGTAGGAATGAGAGCTGAAACCCAGCCAAGGTTGTATGAGCCAAAGCTTCCTTAGAAATACCTCTCCCAGGCCTAGAATGATCTCAGAGTGTGGGTGGGCCTGGCCTGTGGCGAAGGCGGGTGGGCCGACCTGGCTGCATTAGGGCAGGGGCGCGGTGTCTCCTGCCACACCCTCTGCCAGGGGCGCTTCCTCACTGGCCTCTCCCTGCCTGTCTCTGGAGGCAGAAAGCAGAACCCCAGTGTGTCTGAGGCAGGGAGGCCTCCTGGACGCTCCAGCACAGGTGGGAGGCAGGACAGGTGCTGACGCTTGATCACAAGCCCCTCTGAGCACGGGTGACACGCGCTCCGTCCAGGAGCCTCCCTCCCGCCTCCTTCACCGTGTCCTTCCCGCGAAGCCACGGGCCTTCCCCAGAGAGAAGTCTAGGTCTCACGGCTGTTCCTTCACTAGGAGCTGGTGGAGACCTGGGATCACCTCATCTTGTCCAGAAACTTGAGCCATAGACTGTGAAGACTCAGGGACACAGGCGTGCGGCTGTCAGGGACGGTAGACTACATGGGTTGGGGTCAGCTGGGCAGTAAGCTCGCCCGGCAGCCGTATGAGTAGGTACAGAGCCGGGGAGGACCCTGGAGAGGCGGGTAATTCCATCTTGAGGCACAAAGGATGCCCCTTGCGAAGAACGGAGTGCCTCCACTTCAAGGTGTTTCTCCCGGCCACCTGGTGTGTTCTGGCCTCCATTCGCTTCTGATTCCTGTCCGCTGTCTGCAATCTGCTTGCCGCCCCCACGATTCCTGCTGCCTCTCGTAATACCCAGGGCAGGCAGTCTCAGCCCCTCCAGACGTCTGCTCTGCTGTCCTTGAATTTAGATTTGTTTGTGGATCTTTGGCTGAATTCTGTGTTGATTCAGGGCTTCTTCCCTTGATTCCAAAAGCTGATCTTGAGCCCCGTCCTGTCTGCAGTTCCCTCGATGCTGCCTTACGAATGAAACGGTTTCAAAGTCTCACATGGAGCCAGTTCTGTGTCTTGTCCAGTATTGAGATGGCTCCTTCAGGACCCCAGGAAGCCCCTCATGACCAGTCCCACTCCTGGCTTCCTTTAACCGCCCCTCTCGGCCACCAGCACTGTAGTTGTGATGGCCGGGGCGCTGTGGTCTGACCAGTGACCAAGGCTGCAGGGTGTGCCTCAGCGTCTGGTCACCCATCGACAAAGCCCCCTTCCTGAGGCCTCCGTGAAGCTGCCACAAGTGTGTTGTATTTGAAAGCCAGTATGCACGCAGCCACCTGTGCGCACACGCACACATACATACAGCCCAGGGAGCAGGAGATCAGACACCCGCTGCTCGTATTTGAAATGGTCTGACTGCTGTCGTGGGCAGCTTCGGTGGGTCTGTCAATAGATCGATTTCTGGAAGTCACCCTCCCTCTGTCCCCTCAGCCTCCCCATCCTTAATAGAGACTGTCACCATTCACGCTTTTATTAGTCACTCACGCCCAGCGTCTCAGCCCATTCAGGCCGCTATAACAAAACACCACAGACCGGGTGGCTGACAGGCAGCAGGGATTTGTGGCTGACAGTTCTGGAGGCTGCAAGTCCAAGGTCAGAGTGCTGGCAGATTCAGCGTCTGCTCGGGGCCTGCTTCCTGCTTTACCCACAGCGTCTTCCCTGTAGGTCCTCAGTAGCAGTGAGGGGCCGGGGAGCTCTGTGGGCGCCTATTACAGGGGCACTAATCTCCATCACAGGGGCTCCACTCTCACGACCTCATCACCTCCCAAAGGCCCCACCTCCTAATACCATCACCTTGGGGCTAGAATTTCAACATGAATTTTTGGGGGACACAGACACTCGGCCCATAGCAGCAGGCTAGGTGGGTCCTTATGTCCTTCGGGGGTCAGCCCTTTGGTCTGGAGCCCACATCGTGCTTTGTTCACAAGATGTAACACAGTATGTGTTGTTACAGCCTCTGGCCCCTACACTCGCGCTGCTTCCCTTGACCAGCACACGTTGCTTCTCCCGAGACCTGCCAACATGAGTTCTGTTCCTTCTTATCCACGGTTCCCTCCACTTTCAACCCCAACCGAGTGCTTAATAAAACATTTTCACTCAGTGGTGGATGTTAGGGTTCTGAACGCACGAGCATTAACACCTCCAGGCCTCTCTCTTCCCCAAAGAACACGCCTCTGTACCAGCTGTGCCTTCGGCCCGGAACGCTCCCCTGCCACTGTCATCTTCCCGTCTGTGCAGCCGAGACCCACTCACACAGCCACACAAGCACACCAGCCACTCGCCCCCGGGAGCAAGGAAGTCACACTTGCATTGATCTTAGATCTCGGTCCTGCTCCCTCTTCTTAAGTACCGGCGTTTTTGCGACAATTTAACATGTGATGATTTCTGAAAAAGCCTCACATTCTGCAAAAGGACACACCAAACTGACAGGGCACACAGGGAAGAAGGTTTTAGAGGCAGACCCGTGCAGGGCACTGATAAAACTCGTCATAACCCCGGGGAAAGGAAGAGCATGGTTGGAGAGACACGTGAAGTTCCCACCAGGAAACAGCACAGCAAACGCAGGGCTTCATCTTCAAGAGCAGGGAAGGTGGTGGCTGGATGGAAGGGGATGGAAAGAGGGGCGAGACTGCTCAGCAGAGGGAACTGGGGCCCCGTGGCCTCCGCCTGGGAAGAGCCAGGCACTCCCGCGCCTGGGGCGGGGCTCAGTTCTGTGGCAGCTCTCTGTGTTTCCTGCGCTTCCGAGTCGCCTCCAGCTACTCTGTCACCCGGAGGCGCGGAACTCGCTGCGCATGACCTGCACGCGCAGACGCGACTCCACCGGAGAGTGACATCATTCTCCTGTTGATCAGCCTCCGCCCGCCCGCAGGTGTGACTTAGAGAAAACACAGGCAACAGAACAGACAAGACCGCGAGGTTCTCTTTCTCGCCACTCATCCAAGTGTCACTGTTCTCACCCGACCCACAATCACAATATCAGCCACATTCAGAGACTAGGTTTTGGACGAAGGCTATTGCCACCCAGTCATTTTCTCACAGCCTTGGGGATGGTGCTCCGTCTCAGAGAAGAGGAAACAGCTCATCACGCACTTTCAAGGGGCCATGCATGTAATTACACGAGGATTCCGTCCCCCAGCGCACACGGTAGTGTCAGATGCTATATTTAGAACAAATGCCCTCAGGTACTTATGAACAATTCTGTTTAGCTCTCTTCAGCGAGGAGACAGGCTACCAAAACATCATTTAGTGCAGGCATTACCTCACCCATTACCTGCACTAAATTTTATTTATTTATACGGCATGTCCGTTCTTGGTCTTCTCTGGCAACAAATAAAAGTGCGTGTATTGTGAGAGCTGGTGTCTGAGGCTGAACAGTTAACATTGTTCTGAAGAGATGGAGTGGATACATCTCCCGAAGCTCTTTCTTCCGGGGAAGTATGCCCAGTTTAAGAGCTCTGTCCAAAACCCCTCCCTCCTTGCTCAATTTGAGGGGAAATTCCAAGAAGAATGGGAAAAAAAGAGACTGAGCCATGCTTTTTGAGAATACAATAAGATTTCTGTTCTGGCTGGAGAGGACTGGTCCAGGCAAGGCAGGTGTGGGTTTGTGCTGGCGTGCGAGGAATACCAGGCGTCTGCCCGGGCAGGCTCACGTCTGCATCCGAGCGGCTTCATCTCTGCGACCTGGACGGTCATCTGGGTCAGAGGCAGGGGCCACGCAGAGTCCGCAGTAAACACTCTGCGTGCCTGCTGGCCGGCTTCTGGGGTCAGATTTCTGAGTTTCTGCCTCACTCTTTCTCCGATTCGTGCCCAGCCCAGGTAGTCACACCTGGCAGCCTTCAGACGTAATCCACACACGCCTTGGCCTATCAGCAACCAGCTGGGATTCCTTTGCTGTGAGCCGAGCGGGCTTCTCTTTGCAGAAGGTCTTTGAACCAGATCTCTCCTGAGTTACAGCAGAACCACATTTCTGGGGTGAGCAGCCCCGTCTCCGCGTCCAGCTCAGCGCAGGCGGCACTGTCACTTGTGTGCGGATCGTCTGCTTGGGTATTCCCACTGTGGATTTTCCACCCCACGCTTCTCTTTGCTTCCCGGGGGCTGCTGGGCTTCTTGTCCTCGAGCTCTGTGCTGTGCTCAGGGACCACGCACATGGTGGCCGCGGCATCGACCCACCAGACGGTAAATTTGCCGGACTTGGTTCAGACTAGCGGCCCTCCACGGGGAGGGCTGATTCAGAATTAGCATGCACACACTTTTAAGACTAGGCGCCGGTTCCATCAGTCTCTCACACTGATGCATGAAACAGCTAAGTTAGCCTTTTAACCCTGAATCTGGGCGTCTGCGAGGGAGTGGGGTCCTCTGGGCCTCAGAGCCCATGACTCTGTTTCCTGGGCTGCCGGCGAGTGTGCCGTCTCCACGGCGACGTAGGTCTGTGGATGTGCCATTGACCGCGCCAGGTCTGGAGGGAGGTGCTGTGGCCTTAACCCACATGTGCTTCAGCCCCCTCGTCTCAAAATGGGGGGAGTCTCGCACCCCCACCTCGTGGGGGTCTTGTCGGGAGCGAGTGAGAAGCAGCCAGCATGAGGTCTGGCATGTGTCAGGGAGGCGGTGCCACCCATGCTCTCGAGCTTGGGCTGCGGGGAAGATGCCAGCCCATCTCCACACGCAGTTCAGATCCAGCGACACAGCAAGTGGCAAGATGTTCACTGCTTGGGGGGACTGTTGTTTACAGAGACATCTGAATGTTTGAAGATTTTCATTCTAAAAGCACGCACAGAAAGCTGGGTCTCCAGACCTCGGAAACGAGGTATTAATTTTACGTTCTACGTCCTATCAATTTCTCCGAGTTAGTTTCTGAGGGAACATGCACTGTGCTAGTTCATCTTTAATAATGGAATTTTTTTTTAATTCAGTGAATAGCTGGCATAGGCACAATTTAAGCAGCTCAACTAGGCTGAAAGTTGTACCCAAGGTCACCCCATGAGTCAAGGTCATCTGGGACTCAAGCCAAGGCCTCCTATTCTCTTTCCGGCACTCTGAGCCTAAGATAAAAATTCATGAATACTGTCTGAGCAGCGAGGCCTGTAGCCCCCACCACGTATCAAAAGTACCCTTATCATATTACAAACAACTAACATGCTGCGATGGTAAACATCCCCAAGAGTGGACTTCCTCCAGTATTCGCAGTGATGTCAGCTGGCCCTTCTTTCATATCCGTTTTCATTATGCTCCTGTCCTTTCAAAACAGTGTGGGCCACAGCACAACAAAAGCCAGGAGACGTGGTTCTGGGGCAACGAGACGGACCTGGAAACAAGGAGAGACTGGGAAGTACCAGCCCCTCCAGGCGGGGAAGAAAAATAGCCATGCTGACTCAGCAGCGGGTCTGGCCACCTGGACCCGGGATCTAGCGGCTCGACCCTAAAATTCTCTCTGCTGCTCGGACAGTGAAGCATCGTGCCGTCTTCAGCCCCAGACGGACACTGCCCCAGACGTCCTCCAGAAACACCTCTGAGAGCCCACAGCCTGTCACACGGGCTGAGTCCCAAGGGTCCGGAGGGGAACAGGCAGGTCCCCTGCCGTCAGTGGACTCCGAGTTCTACAGCCCTGAACGAGGAACACTTAACCACACAACACCTGCTATAGAAGGATTATGTGTGAGGGGGTGCGTGGGCTCAGACGGGCAAAATTCTCACCGAATAACCATTTTACCTTCACTTTTCGTTGCTTCTCTGCATTGTTTGAATCAACCTGCCTTCCTAGTCGAAGCAGGCTTCCAGTCCTTTCTAAATGCCCGTGTGGACTGCCCATCCAGCAACCTGGTGTTCTTTGGAGTCAGCCCCACGCTCACCACCTCGGGATGGGATTCCCAGCAGGCAGATCTCCTGATGGATGTACAGAGGGACAGGCTTACGGATAGAGGCGGGAGGCGGCACAGGACAGGGCTCCGGGGCGAGCGTGCAGAGGCACTGGGCGGACATTCTAAGGCTGAGTGGCGTCTGACTGCGGCCGCACCATGAAGAGGTGGCTTAGACGCACTGGTAAGTGGGAGTCCGGCTCTAGGGCAATGCTGGCCACTGTTTCCCTGACAAACACACGAGACGTGGGACAGTCGTGCTTCTTTCCTGACCTCATCATGGTTCAGAGCTTCCTTTCACCCAAAGCACCACCCTCGGGAGGAAACTCCTGCCAGGAGCCGCAGCGCCCTGAGCAGCGCCCTGAGCAGCGCCCTGACACACTGTAAACAGTCAGGCCCGACCTGAGGCCAGTGACGCCTCTTCCCACCGGTTCGCTGAAGTCTTTGCCCTTAATAGACAGTGCTTCTCCTCTCCTTGGTTGCAACCCACAAACACTCTAATAGATTCAGGAAGGGAGGCAGTCCTTTGAAGTCCCAGCCAGTGGGGCCCCTGAGGTCACTCAGCAGAAAACAGCAGGAGGAAGGCCTGAGGACCATCCAGGGCTGTGGGTCTACCAGCCAGACGAGCGGCAGAAGCTGGACTGTGCTTTGAGATCACAGAAGAGTCAAGGACGGAATGGCCTTGGGATGTTTTAAATAGTCTTTGTCCATTGACAATTCTTCATACCTCAGATTCTCTTCATGAATGACAGGAGTGCTCTGCTTTCTCTGGAATCGGCTTGTAGAACTGGACTGTGGGTCCCCGGGGTAGGAGGGCCGCCCGTCAGAAGACGCTGCCCGGGTCAGCGTCACATACGGTGCCAAGAGGAGGGCTGGTGGGAGGAGCCAAGCCCAAATCTCTCGAGAAGAGCTGGCGCGTCTTCTCCTTGTGTCACCGCCATCCCCGTCTTTGGATCCTCCCCCTTCGTCCTTTCTCTTCCTTTTACATTTTTAGAATGAAAGGTCTTCGGAAAGGGTCGACTTGCTGGATCCAGAAGTCAGCTGACAGGACAACTGCTGGTGGCCGTACGGGACTGTGTCCTTCGGTGGGGCTCCCTCTTCGGGTGAGCACTGGCGCGCTGGGCCTCGGGTTCTCAGACTTCAACCCACCGGCTCATGTATCACTTGCACTCCCCTTCACCCACCTCAAGGACCCAGGCCTGGCTGAGGGTACCATGAACAGCCAAGATGGCCCTTTGTCCAACCAGAGTAAACAGTGTTACTGTTCCGTGCCGGGTCAGGGGAGTTCCCACCAAAGCAAAGAAATCTCATGTGCTATTAGCTCCTCTGGCTTCCGGTGTCCTTGTTCAAGTTCTGCAATGCTTCTGAGCTGCTTCAGGCAATCATTGCTTTGGGTGTCTAGCAGAGGAGCACGGGGCATCCCCACGCCAGCTCCTTCAGGGATGTTTCCGTCCACCAAGTCCACTGGCTGCCTGATGCGGTGCCAGGACTGTGCGGGCACCAGGCGTGCCATGCTCAGATATCAGATTTTCAGAACTGGGGATGACTGACCAGAAAATTCATTCTGGGGGGTTCCAGCCTTTTCTGAGTGAAGACCTAGTTTTGACTGCCTCTTTTTAAGTCTTAGTTTTACAGAGGAGGAGGATGCGGTGCCGATCAAGACTGCGGGTAGACGAGCACCCCACGGCCGGGGTTTGGAAGTAGCTGAGGGTTAAGACGGGCCCAGCCAGGCGTCAACAGTAGGAGAACCCTTGCTCTAACCCCACTTCTCCCGAGGAAACTGGGTGCTACAGGGATTCTAGGTGACTCCCCCCAGATTAAGTACCAACGTGCTGAACCCCAGAGCACGTGCAGGCACTGGGGACTCTCCCTGGCATCTGGGAATCTCATCTGCTCGTGGTTGTGATAACGTGCCACCCCCTCCCGCATCCTGTCTCAGTGATTGGATTTGGTTTTCTTTTCCAAAAACAATGATTTTTCTGCCTAAAAGTAGGAAAAAAATAAATCCCAATTCTCTGGCTCACTTAAAAAAGAGGAAATGAACTTTCCTTGGAGCTTCAGCTATGCTCTTACAAGAGAGTGACAGGAAAAACATCTGAAGTAAGTGGCCCCTTCACCCCCACACACGGTCTCGGGGAAGGACCGGCCCGCAGTCCTCCGGGCAGGTCAGACGCGCGGCTGCCAGCCTTGGGTCATGGGGGAGCATCCAAGAGCACCATTTGCTTCCTTTTATGGGCCCTACGCGCGTCCAAACAGCGCCCTGCAGATGCTTCAGAAAACAAAACCAAGCCCCAAACACACAAAAAACCACCCAGCTTCTTGTTCAACACGGGACACGATCTTCCAGCTAGAGCTGCAGCCAGGAGCTGGGGGCTGGGGGGGACCAAGCCTGGGGGGGCCTGTCTTTCAGGGACAGCGACCTCAAGGCCTTCTTTCTCGCGCACAGGCCACGCTAGCGGTTCAGGGAGGCAGCTCGCCGCGCCAGGCTGGAGAGGTGCACGGGCTTCCTCGCCTACTCGGTGTTTCCCCCTCACCGTTTGGACGGGTGATCCCTTGGGCCCTGCTTTCAGCTTCTTAGCAGAGGCCTGTCAGTCCTACGGGCCGGGCAGCTCCCTCCCTGCTCTGGGAGGGGCTCCGAGGCCGGGCTTTAGTGCTCTTCAGGGAACGTTCTCCAACCCACACGTCGTTTCTATGTCTCCCCCCTTAGGTTCGGAATGTTAGCACCCTGTGTCAGTTATCGTGCGCTTATGAATACATTCTCTAACTCTCTCTCCCCCCCACCCCCCACGCTTGTCTTCCGCTTCAGTTCTGCCCTCTTGACCAGCTCGTGGTGGCAGATCCCCATCGGCGCCTTCCTTAGAGTCTCAGCTGGGTTTCCTCCTGCAGACCGACTGTCCAGCCTTCACTGAACATTCTTTTCTCTCCGACATTACAGAAAATTCTTTTCCTCTAATTGTAGAATCAACTAATGAAATGTTTACAGATTATGAAACACACGTACAGCTGATTCACTAAGTATTCACGTAAAAAAATCTGACTTAAAAATCAGCTTAGGATGTAACCTGGCAGTAAGCAGCCCCAGCAGGGGTAGACAGCCCACTTGGAACGTTTTCGCGCGTGGTTCCAGACTGCTATGAAATCACGCCGCCGGCCCCGGGAAGCGGCAGAACAAGAAGCGTGGTACCTTCGAGCTGCTGGTATCATGGCGTTTACTTTCAGAGCGGTAAGTGGGCAACAAGTGCCAGTGCTGTGTTTTTAACAGTTAAAGTGTTTGCTTTATCCTAAGCTGTCCTGAAAAATGCCTTGGGAACAGAAGCACACACAGCAAAGTACACCGCAGGAACTTTCTAGAACACGAGTGCTTCCAATTCTTACAAGCACCCGTGCTGGTATGGAGGGCCGCTGTGGTCAGGCACACGGAGTGGAAGTTTTACGATCACTGGGGTGAGGCCAAATGCAGGATGTCCACGCCCAAGCCTTCAAAAGCACAGGCTCTGACTCAGGGCCAGGCCAAGAGAGTTCCAAGGTACCCCCCCCAACCTGCCCTATGCGGGCTTCCCCTCTGACCATCCAACTCCACTTCCGCTCCTCGGCCTGGAAGCCCCCCACTGGCCTCTCCGCTTGGGCTTGGTACCCGCTCCCTCCTGGCAGGGCAGATGCGGCCGGACCCCTGTCCGGGCCTTCCGGGCGTGCTGGGCTGCACTGCCCGTGAGCTGCGGGCCCTCACCAGGTATTTTCCGTTGGGGTAACTATCTTAAATCTCGTTTTTATGATTCCAAATTGCAAAGCACAGCGCCTTTTCCACTAGACCTGTGGTTTCTGATTATTTGCATCTGCTTGGGTGTTTCTAGAAGCACCAGTGCCCACAGCCCCTCCAGAAGACGGCAGAGTCATTACACAGGGCTGCGCCACCTCGCAGTAGACACCTAGGGACGCAAGAGCAGTGGGCGTGTTATATGTCTTTTATGTGCAAAACATTCTAAGCATGGAGTGTATGTCATACAAACACAGATACAAGTGTAACTTCTCATTCTTTCCCCCTTCTTCTCACTGGCCCAGTGAAACGTCCCTGTGGACCAGCGCCAGGGCTCAGAGCAGCATCTCGGGCCAGTGCGGGCACCCCTGGAGCACAGGGGGCAGGGCCGGGGCTCCCGGGGGGCAGTGCTTGCTCGTCAGCGCTCAGAGGGAGCAGGACATGCACCGCCTTCTCGGGAGGCTTCCAGGCGGCCAGGCGCGGAGACACGCTGATGTCTCAGAAAGACGGTGCTTGGGGTCGAGGCTCTGTGTATAAGATGTTCAATACACCATACACAAAAATAAACTCAAAATGGATCAAAGACTTAAACATAAGACAAGATACAATAAACCTCCTAGGGGAAAATATAGGCAAAACATTTTCTGACATACATCTCAAAAATGTTCTCCTAGAACAGTCTACTCAAGCAAAAGAAATAAAAGCAAGAATAAACAAATGGGACCTAATGAAATTTACAAGCTTCTGCACAGCAAAGGAAACCATAAGTAAAACAAAATGACAACCTACGGAATGGGAGAAAATTTTTACAAATGAAACCGACAAAGGCTTGATCTCCAGAATATATAAGCAGCTCATACGACTTAATAAGAAACAACCAAACAACCCAATCCAAAAATGAGCAGAAGACCTAAACAAGCAACTCTCCAAGGAAGAAATACAAATGACCAATAGGCACATGAAAAAATGCTCAACATCACTAATTATCAGAGAAATGCAAATCAGAACTACAATGAGGTATCTATCACCTCACACCAGTCAGAATGGCCATCACTCAAAAATCCACAAATGACAAATGCTGGAAAGGCTGTGGAGAAAGGGGAACCCTCCTGCACTGCTGGTGGGAATGCAGTTTGGTGCAGCCACTGTGGAAAACAGTATGGAGATTCCTCAAAAGACTAGGAATAGACCTACCGTATGACCCAGGAATCCCGCTCCTGGGCATATGCCCAGAAGGAACCCTACTTCAGGATGATACCTGCACCCCATGTTCATAGCAGCACTATTTACAATAGCCAAGACATGGAAACAGCCTAAATGTTCGCCAACAGATGACTGGATAAAGAAGAGGTGGTATATTTATACAATGGAATACTATTCAGCCATAAAAATCGATTACATAATGCCTTTTGCAGCAACATGGATGTCCCTGGAGAATGTCATTCTAAGTGAAGTAAGCCAGAAAGAGAAAGAAAAATACCATATGAGATTGCTCATATGTGGACTCTAAAAGAAAACAAAACCAAAAACAAACAAACAAAGCATAAATACAAAACAGAAACAGACTCATAGACATAGAATACAAACTTGTGGTTACCAAGGGGGCGGAGGGAGGGAAGGGATAGACTGGGATTTCAGAATTGTAGAATAGATAAACAAGATTATACTGTATAGCACAGGGAAATATACACAAGATCTTATGGTAGCTCACAGAGAAAAAAATGTGACAATGAATATATGTATGTTCAAGTATAACTGAAAAATTGTGCTCTACACTGGAATTTGACACAACATTGTAAAATGATTATAAATCAATAAAAAAAAATGTTAAAAAAAAAAGATGTTCAAGCATCCTCGGGAAGGAAGTTCCCAACAAGCCGTCTGTAGACGTGATGGAGCCTGGCTCCTCCCGTGTTCCTCCAGCAAAACTTGACACACACATAAAGGGACCCGTCCTCCCCAGTTGAGGGGCCCCTTTCTCCACAACACAGCTGTCTGCAGATCAAGGACCCTTGGGAGGCTGGCTGCAGGACCCCGACCGGCGGCGGCTCCGCACAGCCCAGCTTCCTCTGTGTCCTCCACCAAGCATCCTGCTCTCAGGAGTCTGCGAAAAACTCCTGTTTCACTTCATTTTGATATTCACTCCCCATTTTCTCTGAATTCATCTCTTGCCATGAATAGCACCATTATAGTCACTTTGCAAGTGAAGCCCCGTCGTAATTCCCCACGTGTTCATGAAAGGTTGGTTATGCCTGAGACACACAATCGGACGTATTATCACAGAGCGTCATTAGAATATTTTCCAGGAAAAGAGGAAATGGTCAACTTTTCATTCTGAATGTCCCAGAGCAGTGGAGAAAATAATTTGAAATAGCTGAGAATCCAAAAAAAAAAAAAGAAAGATGTTTTGGTTTTGTTTTTGAACTCGGGGAATACACACAGATGTGAACTGTTTCAGTTTCCATTCTCATGTATATCCGCTCTAGGTGGAAAGGTAGTTTAAAAGTAACTGAGTAAGGTGAGGGGAGGGAAATAGCTCACGGCAGAGTCCATGCTTACTGTGCATGAGGTCCTGGGTTCAACCCCTGGAAACTCCATTAGAAAATAAAAAAGCAAAAAAAAAAAAAAACCACCCCAAAAAGAGAATGCAATTCTGAAACATGCTGAAACACGGATGAACCTTGAAGACGTTATGCTAAGTGAAATAAGCCAGTCCAAAAAGAAAAAGAAAACCCACCGCTAACAACAACTAAAACAGAAGTAACTGAGTACAGCAGAAGTCACACTGCACGACTGCAGGAGTTAGTCATGTTCTCACTTTCGCCAAGCACAATGTCAGTGAGCACAAGGTACAAGGCCAGGGACAGACAGACGGACAGTCCAGGTTCCCGCGTCCCAGGCCTGTCCCTTTGGGGGCCAAAGAGGCCCCGTTCTGGGCAGAAGACACTTCGGCATCTTTCCTCTGGACTCTCCACTTGGACTTCTTTCTATATAGTTGAGATGAAGCTTTATCTAAAATTTTGCACCCTAATTTTTCTTACCATTAAACATTTCTTCATGCTCCTAAAAGCCATTCAGAAACAAAACATGTATAATTTGCGTATTTGCATGACATTTGCTCTTCAGAGGTGCACTGTAACCTTCTTAACCACCGCCACAAATCCTGCACGGTTCCCCCGGGTGTTCAGGTTATACATCTGTGCTGAAGGGACACATCTGTTGAGCTAATGAACATCTCGAAAGAGCGTGTGGTGACCGTGATGGGTACCGAGAAGGGGGACACCCCTCAGCCTGGGAGTGGAAGCCGGCTCCCGAGTGTGGAAGCTGGATGTCACTCACACTGAAAACGTGTGTGAACCCCGCCCCAGGACGTGGTCGTGGGCCTCCTTGCTCATGCAGGTCATTACTCCGTGGTCTAAAGGAAATCATCGGAAGAGAACCCATGGGGACATGATGCAGGGACGCACGGACACTCACGTGGCAACGACTGTTCCCAAGGGCTTAAATGCAGGCCGCACATTTGAGGACTCGGCACTCTGGGGACACCCGCTCTAAGTGCCACATTCCCTTCACTCCAAAGGCTGACACGGCCACTGTGGGTCAGACCCGCAGGGGCGGCGAGGCAGAGTGAGCCTGTGTCAGGCCCCACCACCTGCTCAGCTTTCCCAACCTCGGTCTCCTCATCTGTGAAAGGAGGATGACAGCTCCCACTTCACAGAGTGACCGTGGAGGTGACGTGAGGTCACGTGCACTCAGCCCAGGGTCTAGTCCGGATACGATGGCGTGATCTCTTATTGACTATTTGTAACTATAACTAGAGGGCCAGACGTGACTGTGCAAGGGCCTTAATAAAAGTGCAGGAAACTGGCTTTAATTCAGACGTGGGAGCGACCAGGTTCCGATGGGAGAACTCAGCATCGTGCTTGGGCACCATATGCGTGAGGCTTCCACAGGCAGGCGCCAGTCCTCCAGGCAGGGGGTGGGCTGTGGGGAGGGCCACATTCGGGCACAGAAGGACTCACCGACAGCTGTCAGGAGCTGGGAAAGGCCCAGGGGCTGGGGAGAAGCCCACCCCCATTTGCTGGCTGTCAGGGAGTAGGCTTGCCCCGATGGCTAAGTGGGCAGAGACCAACACGCCAAGAAGCTGTATTTCATGTGCTAAGCAGTCCAGCCTCAGAATGGTTACGATGGGTTTTCCTTTGAGGAGCCTGACCGAAACAGTGAGAAGAGCTGGGCCAACAACCACACAGGAGCAGGGGTTGTTGAGGCAGGGAAGAGGCCTGGCTGCTCCCAGCTTCACTGCGGGCCCGTCAGGAGGACGGACATGGGATGGGCATCAGGGCTGTGCTGGGGGCTGGAGAATCTCGTTTTCCAAGTGCAGAGAGGGTTTCATTAACAAAAAGTAAGTAGTCGTCTCTGTGATGGCGTGAGGTACCCTTCCACCTACAGACGGGGCCAAGGCAGGAGGACCTTGATGGCTGCCATAGAGACATATTTCCAAATTATAGTATCAGGCACCATCCGGTGGCAGCCACAGCTCTGGAGAGGTCTTAACTCAGAGCTGAGTGTGGGCACAGCTGGGCAGATTGAGGGTCTTCTCTGACCCTCAGGAGTACTTCTTAAGGAGATGAGCAGACCACAGGCACTGCTACACTCTCCTCCATCCTCCGCCTCTTTCAGTGGGTGGAACACACCCTCACCAGAAGCAAGCCCTTTTTGGCTCCTGCAAGGACAGTGGCCTGCCTCACACCTCCCTTCTTGCTGGCTCAGACATAGGGCTTACATAACCACCGCTGGATTCTAGGCTTCTGGAAATATCACCGGTTTTAGGTGGTGATGAACTTGAACTGAGCCCAGCAACAGACTTTACCATCACTGGGAGTAAGTGTCCATTTGAGACTTGGTGGGCTTGGAAAACTGCTGACGTGAGAAATATGTTGCAGGCCAGTCACACAGGAAACCAGGTGATGCCGGAAGGAGTCACTGGTCACCTTTTACAATAACACTCTGAATTCAGGATGCCAAAATATGGTACAAACAGAGACGCTGACTCTTCTGTTAAGAGTGAACTTGGTAGAGGACTGATGGAACCACATGTCCATGAGCCCAGCCCAGTGTTTCTCGCTTTCCACCTGCCACTGCTTGTTGTCTCAGGGATGTTACCAGCGTTTAACATTTCACAGTCAACGTTCAAACCAGGAGGGCAGAGGAGAGGAGGGAACTCGGGCGACAGGAGAAAGCACCGGGCAGAGAGAGCTGCCATGTTGCTTTCACAACAGCCGTGAAAGCAGCAGCCTGTGCTGTTGTCACCATGCTCTTGTCTAGTTCAGTTCTCTCTGCATTTGAATCTCTGACCTAAACCCGGTTAAAGACGTGGTGGGCTTGGAAAACAGTTTCCTATGGTACTTTCTATTGGATGACAGTCCAGTAAGCTCTTTTGGGGATCACACCATTGGGAAGGTGAGCTTGGGCTCCGAAAATAGCTGTGCAAGTGCTAACATCCACCTGAACGCCTACCGGCAAAGTGTGCATCATACGTAGGGGTTATGTGTGCGTTTTCTGTGCGATATTGCTAATGTACTCTAGCCCACACAATAAAGCAAGAAAAAAGAAAGGAAAGGTACAAGGACTAAAAAGGAAGATGTGAAACCACCATTTGCAGATACCAAGATTGCACAGAGAGTAAACTTTTAGAATTACTGAGTGAGTTTGGGAAAGCACTGACCATAGAAAGATTGAGAAATTGGATTGCATTCAAATATGAGGTGTTATCTCATCCAGGGATTTCATTAAGAGAGAGAAAAAGCAAGCCAAAGAGTGGAACCAGGTATTTTTAACTGTAAACAAACAGGGGCTTGTATTTAGAATAAAGAGGCCCCAAGCCAACAGGAACACAGATGCTCAGTAGGAAACAGGAACAAGTCTCGAACCTGTGATCACAGGGGAGAGTGTCCAACTGGCCAAAGAACACACACCAACGTGCCTAACCTCAGCAGTGACCAGGGAAACACAATTTTGCGAGAGATAAGGACACTGAACTCTTCTGTTGGCTGTTTCGAATTAGTTTTTGGAATATTGCCTCATCCTACCACTGCCCCTGTCTCAGAAGTTGGGCTCTGTGTTTGTAAAGAAGTTGGATCTGAGCGGAGTCGGGGTCTGTGGGCACGTCTCCCCGCTCACCCTCTCATTGCCGCAGCAGTCAGGGTCTGACGGATGAGGGTCAGGCGTGAAGTCTTGTGAACTGCCTGGCAGCTCCGGCTCTGCAGTGGTCTGGACCACTCTTGACAAGCGGGAAAACTATGACTTGCCCTTCTTTTCAACAACATAGAAAGCTCTGATGAGCAAGATGGAAAATTGTTGCAGAAAACAATATGGAGATTTGGGGTAGGTGTGCTACCTCTCAAGTAGTCTTATTCTTGTCACCACTTTGAGGATAAGTATCAAAATATTGGGAACTATGTGGTCCAAATGTCCTAAGCCAGCAACTTCTCTGTTGCTAAGCCTGACATCATCACGTGGTTTTACTGGTCCAGTGTACAGTGTTGAGCTGATCTTTGGAGGATGGTTTAGGGGCTGTGGGATCTTTCCAGAAGGAAAGAGTATCAGTACATTTCCTTTTGTAAAAATCTACATGGAAAGAAAAAAATATTGCTGATCCCGAGAGGATCTGAAGGCCCAGGGACTATTTAAACAGCATCTGATGAGTAGGTATTTTATGGAGAAGTGGAGGAGGTGTAAGACATCGTGGAGGGATGGAGGCAGCCAAGACTCCAAAACAGCCCAACAGCCTGATTACCAAACTATGTTGGGAGGAATCAGTCAGTCAAAGTAGGTCAAGACGGGCCACCCCCTGCCAGTTACTGGTAGAAACCTCTTCTTAATTGCTGTTTTGGAAACTAATTGCTCTCAGGAAAAGCATCTAACGTGAGGTCTTTAATTCAAAGGAATGGGGCCAAGGCATCTTGTTCCATGGCACCTACACGGTACAGCCTGGACACATTTATAAGCGATCAAACAGGACCACGCGGCTCAGACAGGCGCTTCAGGAGGGAGGTGGACGGCCAGTGCTGAACACTTAGGAAAACAAAGATAAGCACTTTGCTTTGAACCATAAGAGAATCCAGAAATACTGGCCTGAGGAGGCTTCGGGCAGTTTGCAGAGTTGCTTAGATGAATGGTGAACAAGCAGATGTGGGGGGGTCTCAATAGACTTCAGGGGATTTGCCCCAATCAGGCTGACACCGTGGCTGGGAAGGGCTCTGTGTGGTATTGTTCCCTCCCCCGCAGCGACACCGCCCAGCTTCATTCCAACCCGCCACCCACCTACACAATGAAGCCACCCAAGTAAAACATGGTGTTACAGCAGGTAGCTTTCCACCCTCGCCCTGAGACACATCCCCCTCTAAACGCTGACACGTCAGTTGTCTGCTTAGTGACCGTTATAATACTGAAAATTCCTTTACTTAGCTTGCTTGAGATGAAGTCATGCAGCTGTAAGAATGACTTGCAAAACAAAATCAAGTTCCATTCTCAGTTAAAGGGGCCGTGGAAAGCCGTGACATCTTTCACGGTAAAAGAGAGAAAACGGTTCCAGGGATCTCGCATTTGAAAAACGGTCATTCGCATTCACAGAAAAACAAACACGCCAGTGTTGGTTTGGCAACTTGCGGCAATATACTGACTGCATCTTCCACGCTTGGTTTTGCCATTAAGAGAGATGAAAAGCTGGCTTCCTAGCTACGTTTTGATGCATTTTATAGACTCCTCCCTGCTCCCAATGGAATCATGCGCTTCACCAGGTGTATGTGGGGGAAGCACTGAGTGTCCCTCTCGTATGAAGGACCACGGGAAACACAGAGTATCAGGAACAAGGGCGAGAGGACAGGGGTCCACAGCGCATCCAGGCACACAGGTAGCCGACCCTCCAAATACCACATTTTATGCCTCTGGCTGATTATCTCCTCCATATTCTCCGTGTTCTGCGCCTCCCATCCTTGCCTTGCCCTTTCTAACGGTTCTCACAACTGTCTAGGGCTTTTAAGAAAGTGTTTGGTATGACCAGAGTCTCATCTCAGCTTCCAGGATTCTCTAAGCGAGGCGCTGTCAGGAATTTAGGCTTCCTAAGTTCAAAACTCAGCCTGAGGGGGAGGATACAGCTCGAGTAGCAGAGTGCGTGCTTATTAGCGCTGGGTTCAAGCCTCAGTGCCTCCTCTAAGAACAAATAAATCAGCAAACCCAGCCGCCTCCCCTGCAGAAAGAGAAAAAGAAAAACCTCAGGTTGATTGGAGGTGAGGTCAGTGACGGGGGATTGTTCTCGAAGGTGTTCAGAGTGATGAAACAGTGAATGTGGTGCCTCACACTATTTTAAATTTAGTACAGCTTTTAAAACACCAGCATTAGCAACCGAATACCCCGGGACTAAAGTAATAAGCGACTTCTCTCAAGGTCTGCCCTCCTGTTCATTTACTTCTGCCCTTTGTTCAGATTAGCATCTTTCTTACCTCTCTACCTGGTTAAAGACTTTAAACACATGGTGCTAAAAGAGAAGCATTTATTTTTGCTGTAGTTGGGGATCCCAACGATGTCTGAGCTTTGTTCAGTGATACAGTTCTATGAAGATCAATGGGTTTGACTTGGTAGAATGTCCTGTTCACCACTTTCCAAACAGGCCTTTAAAAACAGTGAATCATGTAATGTACTCAAACGGTCTAATGTGTAAAATGACTTAATTCGTGGAATTAGATGACAGCATTGGTTTATCAAGACTGACACCAGACTAGGACTTGAGTTCTCAAGTCTACCGGGAGCCAGCTCTGTGGCTACAGGCCGGTGTCCGTACGTCTCTGAGCCCCAGGCTGATCTTTAGGGGAAGTCTGGACAAGTTGATCCCCCAAGGTCTTACCTGCCTCTGAGCTTCGACACCTAAGATGACCCTTTTGCAAGGAATAGTTCCTTAAACGCCATCTTTCACATGGTAGAATCATTGAATTGAACATGCCGTTAGCCCGTTGAGCTAAACATATCTGCACCTTCTATTTCTTCTGAAAGTGCAGTGTTTTATTTTCATATTTCATGAAAGAAGAGAATGAAGTAGAGAAAGACAGTAAAATGCTTAACTGGCAAATCTCCACTTAGACCACATTTGTTTCACCGAACTTGATCAGCCGGGTCTGGTTCTTCAATCTCAAACTAGAGTGAGCATTTTGACTAATTTTATTTAATGTGGAAGACCTAGACTGAACAGGGAAAGATATCCGAATTGGGGGATTTTGAAAAGAGAAACAAAACTTTACTGATTTTTAAACAAGTCAACAAACCAGCTAAGAAGTCATGGCCCTCAGACAGGAGTTCTTCAGGACGGTTTGAACAAATTGGTAACACGCATCAGGAACAAAGCATCCTGTACAGGTAAATGGGTGCTGCAGAATTGCCTGAAGATTTGTCTTCTTAAGTAGATTAAGTATCTTTCTGATTAACCTTTTCAGACGATTCATATTAACTGGAAACCCCTTCTCACCGATGGTTTCCTGAAGACAAAGTCATCGTTGCTGGTCTAGACTAATGAGGTTTATGGTACACGATTTACGGGTTATAGTTCTGTATCACCTGATAATCAGTTAAAATACTGACTCTGTTTCTAAGAAAAATTTCAGGAAAATGTTATAAAAAGTCTATTTAGACTTTGTCAAGTCTATGGGAAAATAATCGTTTTGGGTACGTGACCAAGAAAAGCTGTTTATGTTCACCATTTTGTTTGAAAGGGTAAATTTTTAAAAGATGAGGCCAAGTGGTAAGACTGCCCTTGGAACCAGCGCTTTAACTAATGATGAAAACAGAATTAGCTGGGTGTGGGTCACAGCAGGGGAATGGTTTCCCTGGGACTGCGGCGGGGGCGGGGGGGGGGGTTAACGCTTCAGTGACACCCACAGAATGAATTCCTCTCTTGAAACAACAAGAGCCAAGTACTTCAAGCTGATTTCTTTGTTTTTCATTCCAACACCCCCATCTCCAGCTCTTCCCTAGAAAAAGACATGCACTTAAAAAACCCTGGGGCCAATGAAGAGGACCACTCTAAGGCACTCTCAACTACTTCTCTTTTAATGACAAAAATCGAATGTCAAACGTGGGCTCCTTCTGACCCCGAGATGGCCAGGCTGGGCTGGCTGGCCGGCTGGCAGAGGTGATGTAACAGAGCTGCTTTCTGGGTGTGAGCCAACGTGGTCAGTGGTGTGGGGAGAAGATGTCCGCACCACGCAGCGTGGTGACTGAGTGCTGAGCCCTGAGGGCGTGGAAGGAAGCCAGCGCAGGCAGGGAGCGAGCTACCCCCCGCAGCCGGCGAAGCTGCGGTGTGCGTGGCTGGGGGCATCCCTGACGGCAACCCACACAGGGAGCTGAAAGAGGGGCTCCGGGGAGAGGCCCACCGAGGCCAGGAGACAGCAGACGTGGGTGAGGCGAGCACGTGCGCGCTGGGCTGAGGCACAGGTGCCCGAGGCTGAGGCTCCAAGAGCGACTAAGCGGACGGCGCTTCACGCTCCGGGGGCGCCGCGGGCGCACAACGAGCAAGGCTCTTCGTTGAGTCTAAGCCCGTGACACGCCCGCGGTCAGGGCGTTGGGGACACATGCTGGTCACGTTTCTCAGCTGGCTTATGAGATGCCACCCGAGACTGTGAATGTGACTGAGTTTTAAGCAATACCTCGCCCCGAACTTCATTCTAACTCACTTGCTTAGAGGGCGTCAACGCGAGGGTAAAGCGGTCTTAGCTTGAGTCGAGTCGTATGTTTGTCCTACATGGAATTTTCCGAAGGACTCTGTCTGACAGACGCTCTAAGTAAATACAGGCAGCCGTGTGACTGGCCGTCACTGGGGAAATCCAGTGTCATTCCAGGGGGTCTAGAGCTCCTCTAACGACTCCGAGAGACAACGGGGCGGAAGCGGGCACTTCCAGCCTCACTTCAACAGGAAGCAGGCCTCAAGGACACTCTCCACGACGCAGGAGAGCTGGCTCTAAACACTTATTCTGAAATGTGTTGATCTCTGATCACTGTGTACTCTTGGGTTTAAACTCTGTTCAAATGACGACAAGCCAAGGCTGGTGGCGTTCAGACCACTGTTACGGGGATAAGTGAGTTTTCGTGAACTAGGCCACGACAGCCCTTCTCCCGCGCCCTTCCCGCCTGGAATGGGCTGCTTTTGCAGTGCTCAGGGTCAGACTTGCTCTCAGGCAGGATGTGACCCCAGAGGCCTCAGCCAGCCCTACACGTCAAAAGATAAAACACGTTGCAAAGAGAGAAATTCCTTAACACTGTCAGAGAACAGTAGATGAAAATGATCTTTCTTTCACCCGTGGCTTTCCAAAACTTGCCTGCGCAAGCCGGTGCGTGGAGCACATCTCTGCAGCATTTCCAGAAGACTGGCAGGGCCTGTCGGGGTGGAAGCCGAGCCACACGCTCTGTTGACGGAGAGGAAGTCACTACGCAAAGGCAAAGCAGGATCACGAGGTCCTGGAGACGCCATCTAAGTCTTGCCACTCAAACTGTGGTCCCCAGACCAGCAGAAGCTCCTCACTGGGGAGTGGATTAGAATGCAGAGTCCCAGGCCCTGCCCAGAACCGCTGAGCTGAATCTGTGGCATGAAAGCGGGGTCTGCCCAGCACCCTCTGGCCCAGCTCTTCCGACTCTGGCCAGGACCTCAAGGCAGAGTCCAGTGTGACTTCCTGTGCTCCCAGGTGAGGAGACACGGTTTCCTGTGGACTCCTTGTCAGGGACTGGCGCTTACAGAGGAGACTGACTGAGTCCTAGGCCCGGTCGAGAGGGAGCTGGGGGGGCAGGCTCAGTTATCACTTTGACTGATACGTGGGGATTTGAGTGATCCTCTCCACCCCCCACCCCATCGGACTGTATGGCTTGGTCACTGGTCCACTTTCCACATTCTTACCCTCAACAGAGTTTCCAGAAGCACAAAGGAGGCCACTGGCCAACCTCCACTGTCCCGAAGAAAAAGCTCAGCTCAGCCGGCAGCCCTCACTGGCCAGACGCGCGCCAGGAGACAGCTGGCACTCTGTCTTGCAGAGGAAGCATATTTTGCATTAGTTTGACTTTGCAGATAAGCCGACGTCTGTCTACCCCAGTAGTTTTTTACACAGCGGCTCAAATCGAGTGGAGCCAGTGAGAGAGGAGGGCTGGTCATTGGCCGCAGGTGCATATTTCTGAGGGATGTGTCTTTGGCGCCGAGCAAGAGGACTGTGTTGTGATTCTGAACAAAAAGTCCCCCAAACAGTGTCTGTTCTGGCCAGGATGCCTGTCTTCCTCGCTTTCCTCCCTCCTGCCAGCGTCTGTCTGTGCTGTGAGTCACATTCCAGCCACCACGTTCAACCCGTACTGGGTACTGGAGAGCTGGCGTGCCCACGACCTGGTCCCCGCCCGCCTGGAGCTGACGGGCCATGGTCAGGTTCGGCAGCAGGAGCGAGCACGCGCCTGGGGAGTTTCCTCGCGGTGCCTCTGCCTGCGCTCCCGCCGTGAGCACCTCTGCCGACTTCCTGTGTCTGGGAGATGGACCCTCTGGCTGGCCCCCGCTTCCCTGACGCTCACTCATTGAAAGCCTGGGCTTCACAATTGCAGAGGAATGAGTATTCGTTAAAGAGACACATTCAGCACTACTGACTTGAAAGAGAAAAAAGCACACAGCAAAATGGGTGCCAGGCATCCCAGGAGGCACGCATCCCAACACCTGATGGCGCCCCGGGCAGGTGGCCGCATCTGGGACGTCCTCCTCGCCTGGGCTTCGGGTCACAGCCCCCTGACAGCTCCCACCCAGAGTGCGCAGAGGAGAAACTCCTTGTTGCTAGGGAGCCTCCAACAATTCCGTCTTCGGGATCCAAGCTACTGATGGGCACAGGCCCTCAAACACTGAGAAATGTGGTCCCCACTCCCACCAACACACTCCAGGGGACTGGCCGCCGGTTTTCCCTGGGCCCATAACTTTGTCTGCGTGCTGCTCTCAGATTGACAGACAGCTGAGCAGTGGGGGGACTGGTGCAGGATGAGGGCTTGGGCTCGGCGTGTCAGGCCCAGACACTGAAAGTGGGACGGAGCCCGCCCTTGGGTCTCCTCCCTCCCGCCGTAGCTGACCTTGCCCGGGCAGCCCAGCGGCCTCTCATCATGCCACTGGTCTCCTTTGTTGAGAAACCTTAAGAATCATACGTCTTCCTGCAGGATGGCTAAATAACACATTTATTAATGGAAATCTTTCAGCGCCTCTGTGCAGGTCCCTATGCTGAGGGAGGGCACAGGTTCTGAGCCTGCGGGGAGCCTGGGGTCCGGTGGGGGATGGAGGGAGAGCGGTGATCACAGGCAGACACTGAGAAGAGGGATTTAGATCCACTTCACCAACTCCTGGGGGCCTCTGTGACCCACAGAGTCTGTGACTCCAGCATTGCATGAAGAAAGGGCCTGGGGACCTCCAGTTTGGTAAATCTACAGGCAAGACCTTGGTGGCATCTGATGGCCTGCTCACACCTCCTGGAAACAGCCTCCTCTGCAGGCTTCTGAGTCGCAGCTTCTCCAGGGCCTCTTCCTGGCTCCCTGCCCACCTTCTGCCCCATCTAGATGCTTCCACGTTCTACCTTCTTCCTGGGAAAGCTCGTGCAGCCCCGGGAGCTGCACCAGGTCTGTGACGCCCTCATCTGTATCTCCTGCCCAGGCCTCATGCACAAGCCTCACAGCTGCACATCAGGCTTGTCCCAAAGGAAACAGCGAGCCCTGGGGACCCACTCTATCAGGGAGTGGTCAGCAATGGCCAGAAAGCAAGATGCCAGTCAAGAGGAGACAGGCTACCAGTGAGTGAGCCATGCAGAAGCGGGAAGACCCACCTGAGACCCCCAAGTGCAGGAGCCCAGGCCAGCGGGCCCACTGGCTCCTTCTAAACCAGACACTAACCACCAATGCTATCAGCCAAGAAAACAAAACTGAGCTTTACAAGAACTTTGAAAAGTATAGGAATATTATTCAGCCTCAAAAAGGAAGGAAATTCTGACACAAACATGTCAGAACCTTCAAGACACTGTGCTGAGCGAGGTAAGTCTGTCACAAAGCCTGTATGCTTCCACATACAGAGGGTCCCTAAAATAAACAAACTCACAGAAACAGAAAGTAACCTGGAGGTGACCAGGGGCTGGGGAGGAGGGGAAAGAGGGAGTTATTGTTTAATGAGGACAGAGCTTCACTTCACGGGGATGAAGAAAGTTCTGGGGATGGACGGAGATTGCACAGCCATGTGAATGTCCTCAGTGCTGCTGAACTACACACCGAAAAACGGTCAAGATGGTAAATCTCATGCCATGTACATTTTATCACGGTTTAAAAAACAAACAAACAAACAAACAAAAGTATGAGAGAATCAACACAGGTTTGTACTAGATATGCAAGGGGACCTGCAGTGACATTAATAAGATCCTTTCCGAGTGATTAGTTCACAAACACTGACGTATATGTGACATAGGAATCCTGTGTCAAGATTTTATTTTTTAATTTCAGGAAATTTATCTAATTTTTAACATGTGAAATGCTTAGCAAGAATAAAGAGCTGAGATAAATTTTTATTATGAGGAATTAAGGAAGACCTCAAGAAGCCTGCTTTTTGTCTGTTTATTCTTAGAGACTGTAGTTAATTAAAGCCAATGGGGAAGAAAAACCAACATGATGTCAAAAATGTTGGCAGAATAAAGAGCCTTAGTCTTTTGTCCTCACTCAAGAACTAGAGGGATAAAGATTTTGTTAAAGGTACTGTACAAAGGAGAAAGACAAGTCTAAAAATGGATGAAATATACCCTTTAGACAAGTTTATTTTTCTTCCGGGACACTGCTCTGGCTGTGCTCTCCCGTTTTAGAGCGCACAGGGGTGGGTGATCCGGGTTTGACTGTGTCCCGGGGAACCAGTCTTCCCAAAGCTTTGAAGCATCCTATGCTGCAACCATTCCCTGTTCTGGAACTTCCAGGCAGGAGTCAACACTGTTCTCAACCGCTCCTACTTCTTTATTAAGGAATTTCTGAACTAAAAAAAAAAAAATCCTTAGCATGACTAATCTTCCTTCCTTCCCCGTCTGGAGTAAAGTCATTTGTTTCTAGAAGGTGAAATTCCAATCAGGTGAGAAGCGGATCACAAACTGCTCCCGTTGAACGCAAAGAAACCACCCACTAATCACAGCGCAGGCGCTCAGGTCGCCCACCAATCACCGTGCGGGAGCTCAGGCTCACCGGCCAATCACAGCACGGGGGTTCAGATGCATCGCCAATCCACTCACGTGGCGCAGCCCGGGTCTGAGGACTGCGTCCCCGATGGCTGGAGGGGCCCGGGGCCGCGTGCCGCAGCTCCCCAGGGCCTGGCGCTGCGTTTGGCGGGCGGAGGACCCAAGACTGGAGAACCCGGAGAACGCAGCAAATCGCTCTCCTGATCTGAAGGGCGAGTCCTTCTCTGCGCGGCTTTGACTTTCCCTTACAGTCACCTGAGGGTGTCCCTAGGGGTGGGCCCTGCACCAGCATTCTGGAACACCCCCCAGGTGACAGCCGCGGCAGCCAGGGTGACAGATGCCCGGCCCCGCCCGGAGCACGTCACTCACAGTCTCACAGAGCTCCCCAGGTGATCCTCACTTCCTGCCAGGCCAAGGTTCACAGGTTTCCTGGGAAACCAGAGGCAAATTCTGCATGCACGTTATTGACATCAGACCCACTTTTGAGCAGAGTTTTAGATCTAGAACAGCTCAGGGCCTCAGTGAAGAAATTTTGGAGCATAGGTGAAAAAGAAAAAATTAGAATCTGTAGAGAGATATAATCTGTTTTCTCCCCAACATCCTTGATAGGACATGAATTGGGTGAGGATGGATCCTGTCCTCCATCTCCTGGCAGGAGCAGTACAACGGGAAAAGTAGAGTGCTGCGCTGAACCGGGTACTGCTGCTAGGAGGGGAGGGCGGGAGACCCAGAGGGAGGGGAGAGAGGGGTCCTGAAGGGCTCTCTTCATGGGGTTGGGTCCGGGACACACCTTCCCCCTGCACAGGCAGTCAGAGCTGAGTGACTTGGCTGAGTTTCCATTTTAATCAAGAGCAGACCTGACGACTACATGCATTGTTCCCGTAACTGAGCTGCTCTGGTTCCTCGGAGAATCACTGGGGAGAAGATGAGGACGACATTCTCCTTCAAAACCCCAGGAAATGTGTTAATCATGCCTCGAAGGCCTGTTCTTTTATGATGGTGGGAACCAGACCCGTTACCAGCCAGAAATGTTCCTGGACTGTCCCTTCATTCTATTAGCCTTCATTTTCAACGTGAATGATTTTTGCTAAAATTGTCATTTTTTTTTGTTTTAACTTTGCAGCTTTTCAGAGATGCAGCAAAAATGAACGTGTTTGCTCTTCTGCGATTTCACAAAAGCCAAGGCAGACAGCTGAAAACTCTCTGTAGCGTGCCACTTCACAAGGAGAAACGCATTTATTTTTCCAGCCTCTGGCATCTTGATGTTGATAAGCACACACAAAAACTGATGTCTACACGCACGGGCATAAGGTTTACAAATCATTCCAGACTGTTTGCTGCTAATATTCCTTGTTTTGCAACGGGAAAGGGAGACTGGACTATAAAAGCTGATGACTAAGACGAAGGAAATCCTGTCTGAGCTAAGATTGTCTTGGAGGGGCGGGGTGGGGAGCTGCCAGACCCGGTGGGAGCTGGTGGGAAAGGAAGGTGGTTTTCAGATACGAAGGGAGAGCATCTCAGGCCCATATTTGGTCCTGCCTTGCGGCTTGGGCAGTTGTGACCATCGGGACCAAGACCAAGCAAGGAAGGAAGGGAAGGGGTGGTCTTCCTCCTGGAGTTTCCAGCTGGACTCTCCTGGGCGCTCCGGAGGAAACAGGTTGGGACCCTCAGCAGAGAGCAGCACTGCTGATGCCGGGGGTGGGGGAGGGGTCTCTCTGCTCCTTCAAGAAAGCAGTCCTGTCCTAAGGTCCCGTCGTGTGTTTTCTGGACCATGTGGCCAAACCAGAGTGTCTAGAGTTTTCCTGCTCTGTTAAGTGATACTTGGATCTCAGAGTCCTTCGAACAAAATGTTCTCTGTTTGTACATCTTTCCATTTGTTCTGGAAATAATTTAATTACACCTTGAGCTAACTTTGATTAAAATTTTTCCTGTTACGGGTATTTTTCAGACTTAAGAAACTAAAAACAACCATCCAAAGGCTTTGGACCCAACTCACCATGTGAACTCGGGAGCCCCAGCGAGTGTGTCCCCAGCTCAGCCTCCTGGTACCATGGCTACGCCCCAGCAGGCAGGGTCTCCGTGTGGGCACCCAAAATCCTGAAGACCAGAACCTTCCTCCCTGCAGCTCCTCCCACATCCCTCAGGCCTGCTGGCCTGCTGTGCCTGCCCCACGTCCGCTTCAGCCTGCGTCCCGGCCTGGGAACAGAACCTTCTCTCCCCTGCCCTGAAGGCCACATGCAGGGAGCGGCTGTTGCTACATCGAGCCTGAAGTGGCTGCCTTCTCATCACCAGTGCTCCAGATGGCACATTTAGCTTACATGCTCCATCAGAAACTCTAATTAGAAAAGATACATGTACCCAAGTGTCCACAGCAGCACTATTTACAACAGCTAAGCTCTGGAAGCAACCTAAATATCCATCGATGGATGGATAAAGACGATGTGGTATATTTATACAATGGAATATTACTCATCCATAAAAAAGAATGAAATAATGCCATTTGCAGCAACATGGATGGACCTGGAGATGATCACACTGAATGAAGTAAGTCAGAGAAAGATGAGTATTGTATGATATCACTTATACATGGAATCTAAAAAATGAACTTACTTACAAAACAGAAACAGACTCACTGACACACACCCACGTGCAGTCGCTCAGAACACTCCCCCTGCTGCTTCCAGCCTGGCCTTGTCCTGGGACCTGGACCTGAGTCCACGGGAGGGCTGACGAATGAAACTAGTGAGTGAACACTATTCCTAGTTCAATGGGACACGCTTACTTGGCGAATGAATTTCACGTAAAAGATCTCACCGTGAACTTGTGACACAGATACTGGTGTTCCTGTTTTACGCATGAAGAAAAGGAGATTCAGAAAGGAAAGTGATTATTGGATTTTCCCTGATCATTGGACTCCAAGCCAGATGCTCCAACTCTTTTTAACAGACCACGCCTGTCTATCTGCTGGCACGTGGGAACACCAATGAAAAACATTAGATCAGAAAACAAAGCAGAAAAAGCAGACCCCGAAATAGGGAAGCTGGCATTGGTCCAGGAAAAATGGGTTCTGTTATCACTCCATTGCTATCCACGGGGGCCCCCTGCACAGCTAAGATAATTCTAGGGAGGTCCCTTACTCCCCAGGGGGTTTCAGTAAATCTTTCTCCAATTCAAGGCAATTTTCCAACAGCCTCTCATATGCTCTGAGATGATGCTGTCTGTCCCCCACCCCTTTATGTGGCGGTGGTACCTTTACTTCCATGACCTGGATTTTGCACAGGACCTGGAGAAGGAGGGTTCTGGGACTCTGTCCTGCTGATCAGGTTCCCAGGCCCATTCGCATGCCCTCTTTGGTCGTCCTCTGGGGGCCACGCCTCCTGCAGCCTTTCCAGTCTTTGTTCTCAGAGTCCATGAGCAACTACCATCCACATGAGTGGGCCAGCCTCTCTGAAGAGGCCCCCCAGAAGAGCAAGGGATTTGATGGCTCAGCACGGTGGGTAAGAGCAGAGGTTCTGGAATCGGCAAGTCCTGGGTTTCTCTCGCATCTCTCTGCGCTACTGACCTTAACAAGTGCCCTTGCCTGTGTGCCTCAGTCTGCACGCCTGGAAAGCGGGATACTCACAGGCTTGTGGGCATTTAGCGGGTCATGCGTGTCAGTGGCTGGGGCCAGTTCCTGGCGCCAGTTGCTGTGTTTTTCCTGGGGAGACTTTAGCCATTCCTGGGGTTCTGGAACTCTAGCAGCACCTCTAGGGGCTAGTCTTTCTGATGTTGACCCCAAGGACCCCACAAAGCCCCTCCAAGAAGACCCTGTCCTTTTCTCCCACCTGGAGCCAGCTTCGGGGGTGCGGGCAGAGGGCGGGGGAAGATGCTGGTCTGTTTCCTGTGTCCTGCTGTCCAGACATCAGTTTGCAGTTATCTCCCAGCCATTGCTACTCGGCCTCCCCTTTCTCTAACGGACAAACCAGAGCCCGGGAGGCACCCCGGAGAGCACGTGCCTTTGATCGTGTCCCCAGGCAGAAGCCCTTTTCACTGCTCTCTGGGGCCCACACCACTCCACAACGACAGTCACATTTCCAAAAGTGCTCGACACACAGAAAAGCACACGGTTATGTAACTCCTACCAGGTACCAAAAAATCAGTCCGTGGAATCCAATAACACAAACTCCTCTGTAATTCCCACATGGGCGATCACCGAACTGGACAACGCAGCAAAATAGGAATTTTGTGGGTGGGGCTGAAACAATCCCCAGGAAAAATGCAGATCGTTCACAGACAGAGCAACGTTTCCTTTATCATCACAGACTGCTTGCTTTAGCCAGTGGGGGGAGCATCTAACTGGGGCGGGGGAACCACACTGAGAAAAACTACATTTTAGCTAATCTTTTCTAGTTCTTCCATGGCTGAATTCCTCATCCGGAAGATTTGTTCAATACTTTCAGCTCAGGACACCTTCAGTTACCTATGGACTCTTTACTGGGTGCCTCTTGGGTTTCAGACCCTGGGTTGTACGATGGACCAGTGAACGAATCCTGGAGGCGATGTGATACACCCTAAACTTTGGGTTGTGGTGGCAGTAATTACAGTGGCGATAATCACATGAGTAAAGAGAAATGCTTAAGGTGGGGGGCAACAAACTGGGAGTTTGGGATTAGCAGATACACACTACTATATACAGAAGAGATAAACAACAAGGTCCTGCTGCACAGCACAGGGAACTACGCTGAGTAACTTGTAAGGGCCTATAATGGAAAAGAGTCTGAAAAGAATGTGTATATACACACATGTAACTCAATCACTATGCTGTACACCAGAAACTAACACAACACTGTACATCAACTAGACTTTAAATAAAAATCTTTTTAAAGATCTTTTTAAAGATCTTTTTAAAGATTTTTATTTAACGCTGTATCTCTACAGGAGTTACAAATGATGACTTAAAATCATGGCTCTCTAAGGATAATTTTGAGAGGGCACTTTAATTAGACTCTGAAATGGGTTGCTTGCAAGGGACAGGGATTCAAGCCAGGTGTGGGATTCTGACCTCTGCCACATGGGGACTCTGACGGGCAAGGGGCAGGGTGTCCTTCACATCACCGGGGCGCCAGGCTACTGTGAGGGGACAGATCAGGTGTGTAGGAAGCTGCAAAATGGAATTAGAAATGCCTGCAGTGTGGTGACGGGGGCAAACGTGCCAGATGACAGTCTTTGGCCACTGGGCATCCTTATTGCTGGCCCTTGTCTCCCACCCATCTCTGGAGTAGAAGTTGTGGCCACTTGGAGATCGCCACCTCCCGATTCCACAGGGGCCCGTAGCGATGGGGACCATGGACAAGCCAGGCAGGGCCACTTTCTCATCCTTGCTGTCCACTGGGGTTCCCACCATCCTGCACACTGGCTGGGCCACCCCGAGCTCTGGAAACCACCAAGCAACCGTTTTCCCTTCCCGATCAGTCGGTCAAGAAGAGGGAGGCTGTTGTGGCTCAGCCCTGGAGCCCCTCGGAGATGCTGAGCTCTGGAAACTCCTCCAGGACGCCTTTCCTTCCCTTTCTCCATAAAGCACCCCACCCAAGTTAGGAGGACAAAAGCCCTTTCCCCAGGCGGGACCACTTCTGCCGTATTTCCAAGGACACAGAAGTGCCTTTTGTTTGCTTGTGCGATCAGAGGAAAGCCTGGGAACACTGCTTCCCCCTTGCTGATTGCTGGCGGACGACCGGCTGCTTCTCCGCGCTGTCCAGGTTATGCATGCCAGATGTGACTGGCTCGCGGCTTCTAAGAGCAGGGTTTTCTTTTGAAACAAGCTATATTTGCAGGAAAGTTGCAAAGACAGCGCAGAGTGCCCGTACAACCCTGCGCCCAGAGGTGACGTCCAAGTCTTACAACGATATTGGCACATTTTGTCAAAACGAGAAATTAACAGGAGAACATCAGCTAACCCACAGACTCTATCAGAATCTCACCAGTCTTCCCACCCACGTTCTCTCTGCCGTCCAGGATCCAAGCCAGGACACCCCTCTGCACCGAGGCGAGCGCTTTTTTTGTTTTTTAAACAAAAGAACTTATTGCTTCAAAATGCCTCATTCAAGGTGGCAGGACATATCCTGACAGGAGCCTCAGGCGAGGGGAGATCCCAACACAGGAGACCAAGTCCAGGCGCCGAGGGGCCTCAGTGAGGTAGACATCACCTTCTTTTTTCAATGGAGGCGCTGGGGGTTGAACCCAGGACCCCGTGCACGCTGAGTCCGTGCTCTTCCCCTGAGCTGTACCCTCCCTGAGAGACACTGCCTTCCTTCCTGAATTATCAAGTCACATAACCCCAGGGAGGCTGAGGAAGTTGGTTAGTGAGTCATTCAGGCCTTCAGCTGTCCTGCAGGGGGTCGGGGGGAGCAGCTCCCAGGGGCGTGGCAGGAGGTAACCACCAGATACCTGCCTCCTGACGGCCCACCAGGTATCACTCACTGGTTTACCGAAACTCCCCACACCCTGAAGATAAGAAGCCTTGCGTGATGTCATATCCTGGAGCAGCTCAAAGGCTCACCTGGACCAGCGTCCCCTCTCCAGTGTTACCACTGGGAAGGGGTCTCAGCCCAGGGACACGCCTGCGGTGGCAGCGGGGGTGGGGGGTGCCCGTCCTCAGTTCTGACTCCCCAGCTCCCCAGGGTGCACTGACCGCCTGGGGCAGCCCAGCACTGACACCAACCTTCCCTTAAAACGCTGGATGACTTGCTCCCGGGTCACACAGCAGTCAGCAGAGAGGCCCCCCCAGAGCTGCTGTGCAGTCCCTGGCCCCAGAGCCACCAGCTCCTGAACGGAATGCCCGGTTTGCAACCACATCAGCCAAGGCCGGGTTCCCCGACCTCCCCACCACCTTCCAGGGTGGCGATGACGCCAGTGACATCACCAGGGGCAGCGGGAGGCTGATTTCAGAGCTCCCCCTAAAGTCCTCTAATCAAAGGTAAGATTCCGCTGCAGAGTGGGAGTCTGACATGCTGAAGCAGCCTCTGCGCAGGCACGTTTTCATTACATCACCGTCACCCACGCTGTCCTTCCGTCTCTCCTCGCATTTCTGTCATTTCACTGAAGCTAGCCACCCTTTTTTCACCCTCTCCTCAGGAAGACAACCCTTTGTTTTCTAAGTGAACATTTTTGCTTGAATTTCACTTTTCTCTCTGATTCTAAACACACCCACCGACAGTGGGAGAGCTGCGGCCCCTCTGTCCCGCTTTGTACCCGAGTCTGGCCCTGGGCTCCTGTGACAGATCCCTGGTGTGCTTCCCCGCAGCCACGTCAGAAGGCCAGGCAGGGGGGTTACTTCAGCAGCCTCCAGAGAGCTGGAGGTTTGCTTGTTTTTCCATGAACAGAGGAGGAACCTTGGGATGTTTCCCCCATTCTAAGGGGCGCATATTTTGCACACCAGGGCTAAAGCGCTAGCGAATTCGGGGAAAGAGCTGTTTTCCCCGAGGCTCAGGTCCGGCATGGGCAGCACCTCAGCGCCGTACGTTTCCCAAACTCATCAATAACCTGACTGGAAGGAGACAGAGAAGCTTGAGAACAGACTCCTTCTCCTGTTTCCTGTCTTTCCTTGGAGGGGGCGGGGAGGCGTGGAAGCTGCAGGAGCAGCCAGCGAACTTTCCAGGGCCTGGAGCCCTGGAGGCACCTGGCAAAGGAGCCGGGGTGCAGACAGTGTGGAGCCCGGCGTTTCCCGGGGCGCACGGCACCCTGCCACCTTGAGACTCTGAGGGCCCCCCAGCCGAGGTCAGGAGGTCGGCCCAGCCCCAGGATATCTGATCTCCAGGGCTGTCTCTGTTCTCTGGAATTCTCTTCCCCCCAGAATCGCACAGGGCTGGTTCCTTAGACATTCAGGCTGCTGCCCCATCTCAAGATAAGTGGTAATGCTTCCGGGCAGCAGCTCCCTGGCCCCAGGCAGCCTGCCTTCAGGGTCTGGGGCGGTGGCCATCTAGGATGAGCCGTCTCACCTGCGCTCACACCCTGGCACCACCCTGGGGCCGGGCAGCTTCAGGAAGGCAGCCTGCCCCCGGTGAGTGTGGTACACCCAGGGCGCACGTGCGCACACTGGGTCTGCACCCAGGCTGCTCAGGGGACCTCTGCTTCCCTCTTCCCCTCTGGACACCAGATCAGCTTGCTTCTCCCTCCCTCTGGCCTCCTGCTCTTCAGAGCAAAGCAGCAGAGAAGGCGGAGGGCCATCCCCCTTCCTGGAAACCAGTGTGGGGGCTTTATTCTGCTGCTCGCCTGTGGAGCCAGGGGACGGCACAACCAGGAGACTCAGGAGCTCCCCCTCTGCTGGCTCACAGTCTGATCCTGGGATGCCATACAGTGGGGAGGTGGCTGGGTTCAAATCTGCTGCTTACAAAGAGAGACACCTTGGGCAAGCTGTCTAAAGTCTTTGTGCCTCTGCTTTCTTACCTGCAAAAGGGGGGTAATGATAGTTACCTACTCAGGGAGGCGTATCTTCCTCTGAGGCTCAGATGGATTAAGGTACAAGGTGGCACCCAGTGAATATTTATTAAATCATCATTGACCCTCTCTGCTAACCGTTTTCAGCTGCTTCTGCTACAAAGCTCTGCGATCAACACTGAGCAGCCCTTCTCACTGACCCGCCCCTCCCCGCCCCTGGGAGACGTCTCGGCACAGACAGGCACCGAGACAGGACTCTCCAGCATGGCGGACACACAGGGCAGGAGCCAGACTTGCCACAATGAGGACAGATTCTTAAATCAACACAGTTAAGGCTCAAGGAATCACTTCATGAGTAACAGCTATTAAAGGCCGTGGTCAGTAAGCAGTGAGTCAGGCGAAGGGCCGCTGTTGAACACCTTACTTCCCCATGCCTGGTGAATGGTATGTATCAGTGTGTCTCTAGCAAAATGGCTCAAGAGTATTTATCTGTTTGTATTTGTAGATTTAGAATCTAAAGCCAAGGGAAATGAAATAAACTGGCAAGGGGCTACAATTCCTTCCAACCCAATACTCCAACTCAATGGTTCCCAAACTTTGGCATCAAATGGGGATGCAGACTCCCAGGCTCCACCCCACAAAGACTGACCAGAAGATTCGAGATGTGGACCAGACGCCTGGATTTCCAACCAGCCTTTGCAGGTGAGTGTCGAGGTCTGAGAACTGCGCTCTGAGAAGCCCTGCAGGGAATAGCTGCTCTCGGTCCCATCCAAGGCTCAGAGAGCAGAGACTCGGGGGTCTGCAGCGTCTAGGGGGTTTTGGAGGAAGGCCCCGAGGAGGGCTACACGTAACGAGCTGGGGGACATTCTCTTCCTGTTTGAAGTGCAGAAAACAGGGCTGAGGATTTGTGAGAGCAGGGCAGAGCTGCGTTTAGTACCCAGGGCTTCTGACACGAAGCCCTTTCCACTAATTTTAGGATCTGTCCCGGAGAAGATTCCTGGGCTCTCACTGAACTCAGGAAGGAAAACACCGATATTACAGAAGTGGTTCCAGGGGACGAAGGGGCGGGAGAGTGAGCACAACCAGTGCACACTCTCCCAGGATTCAGGCCTTTTCTTTGCAAGGCCTCCTCCCTCTCTGAGTGTGTGTGTGTGTGTGGTTCTGGCTCCTAACTCTGAGCCAAGTCCTGTATGTCATGTGTGTATAAAGACCCATAAGGATCAGTGGGTTGGTTCAAATATCGAGGCTCTGATCTTAAATCAGGGTATCAGGAAAGGGAGGAGAGACAGACCTGAGCTTTAAGAAAACTTTGGCCTGGCAGGTCAAAGTCTACAGACTCCTCTTCTGACTCCCATCTGGGCCCCGAACTGGAGCAGAAGTCAGCGGAAAATGAAGGCTAAAGGTTCTTTCCCAAGCTTTCCCATGGCCTTCAAAACCCTTGTCTGTTTTACATGAGGATGGAACCATGTGAAAACCATAGACATTAAATCACGCCCACGAACACAGCTTCCCACTGGGCACTCTGTCCAGAGTAGGGGCCGGGGGTGGGGGCTCCCAGCGGAGCCACCCGGGAGGCAAGTACTGCCATAGGCCATCAGAGTAGGAGAGGGTGGGGTCCAGGATGCCTGGTCAGGCCCTCTGATTGTCAGTCCCAGCGTAAACACTTAGGTGCCCAGCTAACGGGACCCAGCAAAGCTGTGATAGCTCAGCCACGCCACATGACGCTCAGCCAAAGTGGCTCCTACTTCAACACGATGCACAAAATCCCACAGTGTGATCACCACGCAAAGACAATGCTGGCTGAGTCACCTTGAATGGGGGGGCTGGGGTGGGGGCCATGGGTCAGCAGGGTCCCAGGTGGGGCCGTTAGCAGCTCCACCCTGGCTCTTCCTGGGGAGAGCTATCTTGCCAGAAAACACCGTATTCCTCCATGGTTCTCTCCCAGCATTGAGGAGTACAAAGGTGTCCTGTCCCGCGCCCCGCCCATTCCCCCAGAGCCTCTCATTCAAAAGAACAAGGAAACTCTGCCAAGGGCAGGACCTAGAGGACAGCTTCTGATGCTCCACAAACCATTCTCGCCTGAAGCCTGGCGCCTCAGGGCCACGTAGCTGGCCCGCTTCCCTCGCTTCTAAGGCCCGGTTTTGCTTCTAATACCCGGCTTTGCTCAGACGAGGGAAAAGGATGCCTCGAGCCACGTTTTTAATTATTGGTTCCCATGGAAGAGCTGACGCCTGTAACGCGCAGGATTGAAGGGGGACCCAAGGGAGGGCAAACCCGGTGTTTTGGGAAAGGCGAGCCTTCTCAGAGCGTGGGCTCTGGGTAGGGGCTGCCGAGGACACAGAGGAACACACGGGCGCACACACACACACGCAGGCTCAGGTGAGCACGCACGAGTTGCCTTCTGGCAAGGCCGCTCGGTGTTCCAAACACTCTTTCCCTGGCGCGCGAATCACAGCCTGAAATAGGAGCCAGGACTTACCGCCAGGACGCTCTGGGCCAGGAGCCCCACTGTCACGGCCCCCAGCAGCAGCCACCTGGATGGGAGAGGGAGGAAGAGCGCCGTTAAGCCAGCGGCCCGGGCTGAGCTTGGCAATTCCTAAAAGTACACGCGCGCGGGACCCACGGGGACGGGCAGAAAGCCGCTTACCGCCGCAGGGCAGGGCCCGCCGCCACACGCTGGTTCCTGTCCATCTCCCAGTTCGGCCCCTCTGGGCTGCGATCGCTCCCTCCTAGCCTGGAAGGCGAGACAAAGCGGGCTTAGCCGGGTCTGGGGAGGGAGAGCCTTCGCCGCCCGCTCCGTCTGTGAGACGGGGACAAGTGAGGTGCGCCCCCGCCTCGGACTGCGGTGACCGAGAGCCGCCCCACGACGAGTCCGGGGAGAGGGGAGCCCTGGTGGGGGCCGCTCGGCCGCGGCCGCCCCGTCCCCTCCCCCTTCCCACTCGCAGAGCGGGGCGCGCGGCCCCAGCTCACGGGGCGCCCGGGGCGCTGCCCCCCGCCCGGGTCTCTGCGTCCCGCGGCCGCTCTCACCTCGGGCCCGGCTTCAGGGGCTGCGGCCCGCGCGCATCCGCCCTCCAGAAGCGCCGGCGGCGGCACGAGCGGCGCGGCCGCCCTCCCGGGCTTCCCGGGCCGGCCTCGGGCCCGCGCGTTCCCCCCTCAGAGCTCCGCCGGGTCGGCGAGCGCGGGGCGCGGGGCGGGCAGCGGCCGCGGCGGGTGCTGAGCGCGGAGCCCTGCGTCCAGGCGCGCGGCAGCCACAATCCCCGGGCCGCGCGCTCCCGCCGCCTCTTACCCGCGCCGCAGGGTCCTCCCCCTTTGAGACGCCGCCCGCCCGCGCCGAGGGGAGGGGGCAGCGCCGCCAACAAATTGGGGAGCTCGCCTGGCCGCGCTCAGGACTCCGCTGCGAGCCGCCGCGCCCGGGTCGGTGCGCAGCGCTCGAGCCCCGGCCCTGCGAGAGTGAGCCGCCCGCCGCGGCCCGCGAGCGCCCGGCCGCCGGCCCCCGCCGTCCCCACGCCGGTCCCCGCCGCCCCGGGCGCGCCACCATGGGGCCCCGGCTCGGCGTCTGGCTGCTGCTGCTGCTCGCCGCCCTCCTGCTCCACGAGGAGAGCAGCCGGGCCGCTGCGAAGGTGAGTCCGGGCCGGCTCCGCTCTCGGGTGCCGCCCTGCGCCCCGGCGCCCCCCGCGACCCCTTTGTCCCCGGCCGGGGCCGCCCTCCGGGGTCGCGCGTGGCCCAGCCAGGTGCGCTCCCCGGCCGCTCCCTGCCGGGGACCCCTGTGGGCTGCGGTCGCGCATCCATTAGGGAGTCTCCTTTGTTGTGGGCTGGGCAGGGGCGAGTTAGGGGACTCCTCGGGGCTGGGAACAAGCGAGCAGAAAACTTGGTGTGCCCCGCGCGACGTGAGGGTGCCCGGAGTCAGCGGGATTTGAACTCGCACCTCGGGGGCGCCTGGCCGCTGGGCGCCTTCACCTGCCCCCGTGCCCGAGTGGGTCCGGGCGCGGAGGGGTGGACACGCGCGCCCCATGCTGTTCGGAGCCCCGCACATGTGCCCGGGAGTCGCTCTGGGCGTGTTTCTCTGGTGCTTTGGAGACTGCTGGTTGATGCTGAGCAGTTCTGGGCCGTTTGCCTGGAAACAGCTGTATCTTTGCTTTCCCACGACTTTGCTGTTGCTAAAGCACGCTCAGGAGCAGAAGTGGGGCTTTTCTTTAGTGCAGCTTCCGAACGTTTCCATACTCGATGACTTTTATTAATATATTTAAAAAATTATGACTGCACTGTATTTGAGTGTGAAACCAAAATGAAACTCCATCTTATTGTTCTGTGCACAAATTGTTTTCCTGGTTTTCATTTCCTCCAGCCCTGTGCTTGCCCGGAAAGGATCTGGAGTTCAATTTGCAGAAGTAAAGGCGTCCTACCGTGGACGGTCCTCGATGTACTGTTGTTCTTTCCTTTTTTCCATCCCTTCAGATGGAATAAAGACCTCAGTTGTTCCCCTGTGTCACAGATGTAGACAAAACCCTGGGAAGGTGTGGCTTTTAAACACAGTTTGCTTTTGGGTCCCCTCCAAATATTTAAGAATGATTTTACTACTTGCTGCATTTCCCACTTACTCTTTTGCTGTTTCAAATCCTAATTTTGCTCTTAGTTTTTTTTTTTTTCCTTGGGGGCGGATCTCTCCTCTCCAGAACTCTGACTCCACCTCACTGTATACCAGTTATTAACTGTTATTTGCCTTGTAGAACATGCACAAATGACTTGTAGTTGAGAATTTGGCTCTTTGCTGGCAGCTCTGTCATTGGGCCTGGAAGGGCCGGCCTGGTGATGACACCAGCAGTTAACTTCACATCTTGTCTCCCAGCCCGGAGTCTAGCCAAGCACCCTCATCAGTTATTTAAACCCTCTCAGGCCATGATGACAAAATACTTTCAAAAAGAGGCAGCTCTAGAACACTTTATTTGGGTCTAGAAATACTGTCCGAAAGGTTTAACACTTCCAAGGAGGGATTGCTAACCAGATGGCAAGGAAATGTGAGCAAGTTCTCTGTCTGGAACTAAGCAGCTCTGTTTGGGCTTAGATTTTCTGATTGATGATATTAGCAAAGCAAAGCTAATTTGTAAGAGCCAGCCTTTCAGGTAGCCAGGGCTTTAAAGAATGGGCCACTCGGTGAGTGGAAAATCAAACTCATTACTGTTGAGTTTGGGATCATTTTACTTCCCTTTAATTGTTCTCACAAGCGCAAGTGCATTCCTGCCTTGCCTCTGCTCCATCCCTCAAGTCTCAGACAGTCTTAAGAAGTCTGGTGTGTGGACACCCTCTGATCACCAACCGACTTCACAGTTATTATCAAGAGCGACAGTTTAGAAGTATGCACATGACTTATGGCTGTACAAGAAAATCCATTTAAAAGTAGTATCTGGCTAATTTAATAATTTGTCTCACTTTTCATGCCATCAATAACACTTTTTTTCCTGCTTCCCTCCTTTCAAAATCAGCTGTTAGGTATAAGAAAAAGTTGAAATAATTTCAATATTGATCCAAGCAAAATATTAAAAAAATACATTTTGGATGATAAGATGCTGTAAATCAATCAAATCCTAATTCAGAAGCCAGTGAAATGGTTCTAGGATTATCTGCTTTTTCTGGAGTATGTGCAACTGTGTTACTTGCATTTGTACACCCAAATGTCACCTACTATGTGCTGGGCACAAACTGCACTTTTAAAAATTATTATTATCATTATTCACATGAAAGGCTGTTTGATTTGATTTTGTTTGTTTGATTTTATATTTAACCATATCTGCTATGGTCATACTATTCATTTACTAGCAGATGGATTTTTCAAGTCGGAGATTTTTTTCCCCCACCCCTAACAGCCCTCTCCAACTTTTCTTTCTTAGATAAGAAAGGAGGAATAGGGTGCAGACCTGAGACAAAAATCTGCCCATAGTGTCATGATTGAGTACTCTCTCTTCTCAGTCATGCAGTCATACTGAGCTGAATGAATGCTTCCTTCCATAGCCTCCAAATTACCCCCTCCAGCTGGTCTGTGTGATGCTTCTTGACAAATGATTCCTCAGGATCAGAAGTGTGAGCTTTCCCCAAAACATGGTGCTGCCTGCCCAGGATATTGGCATCTCCAGACCATCAGTCACTATTCTGGGACTGAAGGACCTAGAACTCAAATGAAGTGAGGAAATGTTCTGCTGGAAATGCCATTTAAGTGAGAAGGCTAATTTTGGATTTAGTCCCCGTGACAGCAGCATGAACCCAGCATCTCAGGAGTCAGATTGGTGAAGGTGTTACCCAGATCATCATGCTTTCTGTATATGGGACTGGATCAGAATGAGGGGAGGCACCTCTAGTACCGACCAGAGGAAACAGTGTGCATAACCTGTGTGTGTGTAAGAGTGCACACTCAGAGAATTATCAGTGTTTGAATGAATGCTGTAGTCACTCACACACAGAACACGTGCGGCTCAGGGGCCAGAGGACCCTAAATGTTGTGCCTGCTTTTATTAAGCAGGTGATTTTGGAGGGCTTAGTAACCCTCTGCCTCAGTTTCCCTGGCAGGTCTGCCCCCCTTTCCTGGGATCCAGCCTGCCTTCCTTCCGCACATGCACCCTGAGCATTTCTTCACGCCACGCCCTTCCCCTCTTGCCCCACACCAGTGAGTAGGACCCACCCCATGTCCCCCAGGAAGGTTGCAGTCTCCTGAGAAAGACTGGGAAAGAAACAGGAAGGGCGCCTCAGGCTGGTAAATGCTACAGTCAAGGCAAACCACGGGCCACAGGAGCACCTAGCCCAGGTGTGGGGACCTCAGGAAACTTCCGGGAGGACATACCACCTCTGAGTCTGAGGAAGGAAGAGGAACCAGAAACGCAGTGTATTGTTTTTATATTCATTGCCGTGTGCATCATCCTCAGGAGGTTTGATAATTCTTCCTTGGTCCTTTCACAAATCAAACTGCCTTTGCATTTAAAGATGACCTTAAGTTTCCCTCCTCTGAGATCCTGTTATTAACAGTGGTGACAGCTGACCATTCCGCCCGGAGGGGAGGGGTGTGGAGGCGGGGGGGGGCACAGTCTAGGGGCGCAGTGGGGAGGGCAGCCCGTCCTGCCAGAGCCCCTCTCCTGAGGCTGTGGGCGGACTGGGCTGTCTGCAGAGTCGCAGCACGGATGACTGCCTCCAGGCCCGAGCGCCTTTCGGAGCTGGCCCAGAAACCTACCCTCACTTGGGCAAGGACATGAGGGAAGTCACAAAACCCTGCATTATTCATTAACAAGGCTGTCTGCAGATTTCTCGGAACCTGGGGGGACGGCTATAACTTAACAAGGAGTTATCTAGTGAAGAGCTGGTAAAGATTTTGCAGACAGGTTGGACCCACCAGTGACGCTCTGAAATAAATCCTTTCAGAAATGGAGAGGACATCAGCAAGTGAATAATTTACAGCACTTGTTTTGGTAAAGTCTGCGATGTTTGCTGAACAATTGTTCCAGAAGCTGGGAAAGGATTAGCCTCATTAAGGGGTCTCTCAGGCAGATTGGGTATTTGAGTTCTTGGGCGGGTGTGAGCGAGAGCCACGATCGAAAGCCTAAAACAATGTCATCAGGGTATTGTTCTTCCTGCTGTTATTACACAACCACTAAAAAATGTCAGCTCTAGAACAATACAGAAGACATATTCCTACCATTCATGTGCACACAATGGGAGGGGATGTAAACCAGAGCGCGTTTCCATTGTCAGTTCCTTCTGAGGAGTTCAGCACTCCGCCAGAGAGCCTGGGTTCGTGTTTTATAGCCTGACACACAGGGAGCTGGTTCCATCCTGTGTTTCCCTCCATTGCTCGCCCGGTCTTAGTCCTGTGACATCCATCTACCCAGGTCATTTCTGTTTCTCTGCTTCTCAGTTCTTCCCCTTCCAGGCCCTCTGTGGGTGCGTCATGGGAGTGGGCTCCTGCTGGCTTCTCTTTCCTCTCTACCCTCTCCACTCCCAGGATCTGTTATCGTTCCATGAAAGTGACTGCAAACCTTTCTGTCGAACCTCAGTCTGACATCCTCACGTTCCCGGGGAATATCTCACCTTGGCTGTGCTGCTTTGATCGCAAACACGCCCAGTGCCTCCTGGCTCCTGCCCGTCCGTTCAGCCCCGTCTTCTCTCCGGCCGGTTCCTCTCATTAACCTGAGGCTTTCCGTCTTCAGTGATGCCACTGAGGACCACGTGATCCCTCTGCTCAGGATCTGACAATGGCTAACTAGTATCTGACCAAAGGTCCCCATCTCCTTGGCTGGGTGGTTTCTGTCTCTTTGTTTTGAATAAAGACTTTATTTTTTGGAGCAGTTTTAGGTTCAAAGAAAAACTGAGTGGAAGGTACAGAGATTTCCCACATACCCCCTCCGTCCGCACAAGCACGCCTCCCCCACTGTCAGCATTCCCCCAGATGGTACATTTGTCACGGCTGATGGACCTGCTCTGATGCATCGTCACCACCCAAAGTCCCCCGTTCACCTTTGGGCTCACTCTCAGTGCTGTGCATTCTGTGTGTCTGGGCCACTGTGTGGTGACACAGTATACCCAGTATTCTCACTGCCCTGAAGGTCCTCTGTGCTCCACCTACTCACCCCCTTCTCTCCCCAAACCCTGGCAACCGCTGATCTTTTTACTGTCTCCAAAGTTTTGCCTTTTCATATAGTTGGAATCATACATTATGCAGATGTTTCAGATTGGCTTCTTTCACTTACTCATATGCATTGAAATTTCCTCCGTGTCTTTTCATGACTTGATAGCTCATTTCTTTTTAGCCCTGAATAATATTCCATTGTCTGGCTGGACCAGTTTGTTTATCTACTCACCTATCAAAAGACATCTTGGTTGCTTCCAAGTTTTGGCAGTTTTGAATAAAGCTTCTGTAAATGTCTGTGTGCAGGTTTTGGTGTGGGACGTAAGTTTTCAGCTCTTTTGGGCAGACACCGCCATGCCCAGCTGCTGGGCCACATGGTAGGATGACGCCTAGTTTTATGAGAAACCACCCAACTCTTCCACAGTGGCTGTGCCATTTTGAATTCCCACCAGCAGTGGAAGAGTTCCTGCCGCTCCACGTCCTGGCCAGCATTTGCTGTTGTCAGCTGGATTTTGGCCACTCCAGTGGGTGTGTCGTGGTGTCTTGCTGTTGCTTTAATTTGACTGGATTTATGTGGTTTTACTGTTTATTGCTCCCAACATGCAGCTTGGATAATTGTCACGAAGGACTTGTCTCTGTGTTCCACGGAGCCGTGTCATTTCTTTGAGCCTTGGGTCCCTGATCCATCAAAGGAGGACACCACAGTGTCCGTGGAATTCTCCACGTTGCTCAGCAAGCTTGTGCACGTGAGGCCAGTAAGATCTCAAGAAATGTTAGTTGTTATCACCACTGCAGGGCCGGGATGCACTGTCTTCTGGATGTTGGTTTGACACCTTTGACAATTTTGAGGTGCTGGGGGGCAGAGCTTCTTTCAAAAGTGCCCGCACCGTTTTGGGGGAGGGCCTGGTGGTGGGTTCCCTGCCGCTGGCCCAGTGTTCCTGGCTGTCTCACTCAGGCCCCGGGAGAGGGGCCGCGGGGCTGAGGGCTGTCTGACGTAAATCATGTTGCCTTCCTGACCCCAGTGGTGGTTTTAGGGACACAAAGGAAAGTAATGCCAAACGAAGGTGTTTCCTCTCAATTTGGAATTTGAAGTAGAAATTCCACCCTAGACTAAACACAACTGGGTAATATACACAGTGCTGAACTCTTTGTGTAAATAGTTTATTCCGTGCTTTAGTAATATTCCTGCTTTGCTAGGTTTGGTGTGTGATCCGCACACTATAGGAACATTATCTGTCACCTGGGCTCTAAAGCTTGCTCGGTGTCTGGTAAAGTCAAAGACAAATGCCGAGCATCCGAATCAGACGCGGAGGGGGGAGCCCCGCGCCTGCTGTCGGTACCTGTGGCCCGTGCAGGAGGGAGATCCAGCCTCCTCGTCTCGTGCTGCTCGTGGCGTCAGGAGTCGGTGCGGAGTTTTGGAGTTACTCTCGCTTGTTCCCGTCTTACAGACGTCTTCCTGAGCTGTGGGCATTTCTTTCTTACGGAGATCACAGCAAGACATGTTGCCTGGGACCTGGAAGAAGCCAGTGTGATGTCAGTGGCACTGCTCCCACTTCTCCAGGTTTCCCGGCAACTGGGGAAACCATTGGTCTAGTCACTCACCCAGAGCTGAGCGGATTCTGTAACCGCTGTCCAGCTCAGCGGAACGTGTGGAGGCAGTATTCCTGTATTTGACACTCAATTGTGAAATTGTTAAAAATTTTTTAATTGAGTTTCTGCTTTAGAGAAAGCATATTCCTTTTTGAAGAACAAAACTCTGGGTTTTCTTGTAACTCAACGTTTCCGAAGCTGTTCGCACAAACTTTTCCCAGCTGCCCACTCAGACACGTAGACGTGAAGGAGGTTCGGAGAGTGGACGGCAGCCTGGGTCTTCAGTGCAGAAGGAGAAGCACCCCTGGCACCCAGCATTTGCCATGCGGGCCATTTTTAGGGTGCTAGGCAGTCAGTGCTGGTCTCCTGCTTCAGAACGTTACCAGCGGGCCCACCGATAACTGTTGTGGTGTTTTTCCTTCATTTCTGTTAAAGAATTAATATTCACGTGTATTATAATCAGCGGCAGGTTTGGCTGCTACGTCTTTTTTTAAAGTAAGCGTATTATTTTTGTAATGTGAGAAAGCAGTCAAAGTTTATTCTAAACTCCACAGTTACCCTTTTATTCAGCCAGTGACTTATTCTTGGGCACAAGAGCATTTATTTCCAAGTCATCCAAGAGCATAAGCTTTAAAATGTCATTTTTAATTTAAATTTTTTAATTTATTTTTTTAAATTGAGGTACAGTCAATTACAACGTGCCCATTTCTGGCGTACAGCGTAATGTCCCAGTCATGCCCATACGTACATATAAAATGCCATTTTTTTAAATACAAGCAACTCCTTTTCCTGATTAGCTTTAATTTTCAAGTTGCATTTTCACAGTTTTTGAAGACTAAAGTGAAATTTTAGTGGAACAGGTATGACCGAGTTGCATGAAGCTTGTCTGCTGGGGCCAGGCTGTTTCTGCACGAGAGCTTGCGCCACGCGGTGCTGGTGCTGTGGCCGTCGTCGCCGATCCGGCGCAGATTTTACTGGGGGGGGAAGGCCACATGGTTACAGTCTGGCCCAGTTTTTGTAGTGTCCGTTTGGAAAATATTTGATCTAACTTTGTATCTTAAACAGATACAAATCATCGTATACAGTGTAAGGGCTCAGCTTAATTCCAAGGACTCTGCAATCAGCCAGGCTAACGAAATGCCCGTTTCTCTAAGCAGCTCGCGTTAGAGGGGCAGGTGAGTTACACACAGCTCCTGGAAGGACAGGGCCGTGTTGCAGGCGCATCCAGAGAGGAGGACGGCCCCGTAGCACACTCGGCCCACCTGGGTGACGCTGGGACCCGGTGCTCGTTTGAATCCCAGCTGTGCCTCTTACAGCTGTGTGGCCGTGCGCTCATTCCCTCTCGCTCTCGGCCCACATTTTGTCATCTGTAACATGGGGACAGCAGTAGCATTCGCTTAGAGGACAAGTGTGAGGATGGATGAAATGAGCTAATGTTTGTAAAGCACTTACACAGTGCTGGCTTCGTGCTTGTGAAATCCCCTAATTCCGAGGAGCAAATCGCTAAGCATCATGGCATCAGGGCGTCGTGGGGCTGGAGAAGTCATGGAAGCCCTAGGTCAGCAAGTCTGGAGCCGCCTGGAGGGCTGGGGGCACGGACGCCCGGCCCCACTCCCGGAGTCTCTGACTGGGGGGCGGGTGCGCCTGAGAATTGCATTTCCAGCAGGTGATGCTTTTGCCATGGGCCCAGAGACCTCAGGTCTGGTCCATTTGGGACACTCTGCAGGGACAGCCCCTTGACGGATGTGAGCTGGATCCATGCTGCTCTGGGGCAGCGCTTCGCCCGGATGAGACAGAAGTGGAACCATTGTGTTTAAGTCATGTCCCAGTTCTGATTTTCTCTCTTCTGTGTTGGCTGTTACTGCCTGCAGTCCCGGCTCTGGCCCAGTGGTGCCACTTGGGGGTTATGGTGGGACGCACGCGTGTCGAGGGTCGGGAAGCTGGTGACTCCATTTGGGGCGGGCGTGGCCGACGGGGATGGGGGGCAGCTGAGCCCAGAGGAGACCCTGTGGTTCTCCTTTCCCCCTCGGGACATGGGACACAGGTTTTCTCATGGGCATCCACTGTATGGCAGAGTTTTTCCATCTTTCTGGCTCCGTTCTCCCCTTCATGTCTTGCTTAGAGGCTGTTGGAGCCAGGCCCACTCCAGGTTGTGGGGCTGGACCCCCATCACGTGACTTCAGCTTCCCGCAGGGCCTGCCCTCAGCCACCGTCCCCGTGCCTTGGCCTCTTGGGCCCCTGAACGAGGACATTCTCTTTTGTATCTTATTGTGGCCAAATCCATTCCCTGGAGGTTAAAGACCACTTGGGGTTAGTGGTTTAAGATAACTCATAATTTTTGGTCAGGAAATGGCCTGTAAAATTATGGTGAACTTGCCAAAGTGGGAAGATGGGTTCGTGTTGGGAAAAAGCACTGTGGGTCTTTCAGCCCCGGGTCGATGTAGTTCAGATCAATGCCCAGACCTGGTCCAGAATGAGTCCCAGTAGCTGATAAGCTGGGGGTGACACACTTTATTACATGAGGCGAGCAGTCTCCTCAGTTCGTCCTTCATTCGCACCTTGCCTCCCACAAACACTGGTGCGCACCGTGACGCGCGCAACAGACGCTTCTGATCAGTTTGCTAAAGCAACTGAACAAATAGCGATTGGCTGCCTCAGCAGTAATTAAAATTTGTTTTCCTAAATACTTGAAGGTAATAAACTTGTATTCTTTTATTCTGGAATTCAGGCTTTTCAAGCTTTTAAAAACTTTCTCTAATTAATCATTTTTATTGTATCTTCTTGACCTTGGATGTTTTCTCTGCTTTCATGGAGGTTACCCTCCGTTCATATGTTACAGAGATACGTGCATCTTTCTCCAGACTCAATCATTCATTTAAAATATACATAACTGTAGGCATTGTTTTAGGCTGGAAGCCACATGTGTAACCAAAATCCCACTTTTCTTTCCCACATCAGTGAAAATGAAGCAAGCAAGGCTAAGAATTCACTTAAGCACAGAGCACAGGGTGATAGATTCTTAGCTGGGCATCTTTCTCCTGGCGGTCAGAACAATTTGAAGTTGCATGCAGTTGGGCAGTTGCTCTGGGTCAGAAAATGTGCAAGCAGTTGCAAGTGTTCTCGGGCTTTGTATTCTGATACATGCCCAAGGGGCAGTCAGAGCAGTTTTATTAATTTCGTAATAGATGTTACACTAAACAAATTAAAGCTTTCACTGTTCTCCTTCTGTCCCCAGGGTTTTTCCTGAGGGTCCGAAACTCTAGGAAGAGCATTACGCAGCCGTAGACTCGAACCCAGCCTCATGGGTTGGAACTCTCTTTTTTTGTTTGTTGTTTCTTTTCACTCTTGTTTTATTCATTGTTTTTTGATTTTATGTTTTATTGACATTAGTTGATTTACAATGTTAGTTTCAGGCGCACAGCAAAGCAGTCAGTTCTACATGTACATACACATGTATCTTTTCCTTTCAGATTCTTTTCCATTATATGTTATTACAAGAAATTACATATAGTTCCCTGTGCTGTGCAGTAAGACCTTGTTTGCATTTGAATTCTTGATTCGCTAGCAACTAGCTGTTTGACCTCAGGCAACCTATTCAGCCTCTCTGTGCCTCAGTTTTCTTATCTGTATAATAGCAGTAATAATACCAATTCTTTACAGGATTGTTGGGAAGATGTTACACGTGATAATACATGTGAAGCACGTACATGAGGGACTGTCACATCAAGAATCTGAGTGAAGGAGGGGAGGGTATAGCTCGAGGGCTCGAGAGTGTGCTTGGCATGCCTGAGGTCCTGGGTTCAATCCCCAGTCCCTCCATTTAAAAAAAAATTAAATAAATAAACCTAGTTACCCCCCAAAAGAATCCAAGAAATGTTAGCTCGTAGCTGATTTCATTACTGTATTATTGATCTTCATCTGTAACCGAAACTACACAGACCGAAAAATATCTTTCTTTTACCTCTACTTCATTCCTTAAAATGAGAGCAAGTTCTTGGATAAGTCCTGCATTTTAGGATTATAATGATATTCACACTCAAATTAGTTCAATGCTTTCATTGCATAATTTTTTTGGGGTATGAGTCTATCCTTAAAGTATTCCTAGACAGAAAACTGGGCTTTGAAGCGTGACAACCATAAAACCCACATAGGCAAGTTGAAATGAAAGCATCGTGCGATTTCCTGTGGGAAGTGGCTGCGTTAGCGCCGCGTCAGGTCTTGTGAGATGCTCTGACTGGGAGACGCTCTGACTGGGAGACGCTCTGACAGTCGGTGTTTTGTAGCTGCGTGGAAGAGGACTGTCTCCCATCAGTTTCTTCCTGCGAGTGACTCACGTGGAAAGAGTATAGCCCAACAGGACTTGTTGCTGCATTTCATTCTCTGCTGGAGGGGCTGCATCTGGACCCATGTCTCCTGGGATGGAAGTCGTCTAAGGGGCCCCAGAGGTGGGGCTCCCAGCCATATAAACGTTTGCTGTGAGAGCCATTTTAGAATTCACCTTAGGGCGAGGTCAGAAAGCCACAGCATGGGACAGAGCAAGAGGAAGTCCAAACCTGTGACTGACAGAGGATGCTTCTCCATTAAGAAGCCCAAGAACAGGACAGCCTAGTACATCTCTGCACGTCTTGAAGAAACGAGGCTCAGTTGCACATTTTTACAAAGTGATCATTGACAGGATGTTAGGGCTTTTGTGTATGAAAGCCTTCATAAGCAGGCATGTGTGAATATACATACACGTACCTGTACACGCACGTGCGCGGGCCTTAGCTCTGTGCACTCCATCCATATGTTGTCTATACCCAAATAAGTAAAGGCGTCCGTTCGTTCATTCATACATTCACTCATGTAGTTAGTGTTTACTGTCCACCCACTGTGTGCCCAGCCGTGGAACAAAGCGGGCCCGTACCGCCACCCTCGGAGGCTGTGTATGGAAGTAGCACAGGCAGCTCTGGCCTTCCACCATGCTGACCTAGAAATTATTTTAAAAGATTTTAGGAATGGCTCAGCCTCAGAAATTCTGCTCAACGAGTTTCTACTGTCCAGAACAGGGAACTATTTTCAATATCTTGTAGTAACCTGTGATGAAAAAGAGCATGAGAAGGAATATATGCCTGTGTATGTGTGACTGAAACCTGGTGCTGTGCACCAGAGATTGACACAACTTTGTAAACTGACTAGACTCCAATTAAAAAAAAAAGAGCTATCAGCATAAGGAAGAGAACTGAATCCTTCTGTAGGAAATGTTGCTTACTTTGTATCTCTGAAGTAAATTCATGAAGCGAGCAGACATTGAGGGTTGTTCCATTTATTTAGAAATTGGAAATTTTGAAATCTCTCTTGGGTAGGGAATGAGTTAGCTGGGCTCTCCTCTCTGCCCTGGGAATTACACAAAGCTGGCTGTGGGAGAACAGCTCAGATTTAGGGTGGACAAAGGCGTCCGATGTGGCAATGCCAGATGTAAGGATGGAGACTTCAGAAAGCAAATGTGCTTCTGCCGGGTTCAGGACTTGCAGGCGTTCTGACGAGGGTATGTGTCCCAGCAGCAGTGACGCAACACGACTGTCCTTTGCCTTCGAATTGCACTGCTTTATGGCCGAGTCAGCCCTGTGTAAAGAGGCTTGAGACCAACGGGCCACACCCCGAGGACCTCCAGTGCCAAAGGACATGGGAGCATGCCACCCCACGGTTGGTGGCAACTCTGATGGGACAGACAGCGTAATGGCCCCAACGAAGGCAGAGGGGGTGTCCTCTGGCCCAGAACTTGCTAGAACCTGGAGGCGTCCTGGTCACATGCTTGAGCCTTTTTCTCTAAGTTATGTGGTTTGGCAAAATTCAAGTCCTGTTCCGAGGACCAAGGTTTTCCAGGTTTCCGGGGAAAAACCCATCTAATTTGTGAGTTAGGGACAAATGAATCAGAAACATGAAGACATTTCTGGGAAAATATTGAGTGGCTTTAAAAAGAAAACATAGGTCAAAGTTCTGGGTGAAATGTGCTGGCCGGCGTCCTCGACGATTGGCCTGTGCTGGCTTGCACCCGCGAAAAGCTGTGAACGTGGGGGAAAGAGAGAATGTAAAAACCCCTAATGAAATGTGTGATGGTGCAGAGTCTTCTGAGGGGAAATAATCCTAGAAATGATCCTTAATAAGCTTAATTCCTGGCCTGGCAATTGGCTTCTTACAGCGTCAGCGAGCCGAGAGGAGGTAAGTTCAGCTGACGTGTCCAGTCTATGCAGACACCACATCTGAGCCGTAGTTGTCATCTCAGAGCAGAATCTCTGACGACCTCAAGTCGGGATGACAGATGAAGGACAACGACTACTAGAAACAACTCCAAACTTGAGTGCAGCTGATCCTCGTCCTGGATGGTGTGCAGCTGTGTAATCTGAGAGACCGCAGTACTGACTTGAAAGCCGAAATGATTCGGTTGAGTTTGTCATTATCAAAAACTTGGCGGGTCGATGCCCTAACCACTAGCTTGTGCGGCGTTTCATCCACTTTTCCCAGAGTCAGAGCCGTGACACGTGAAAGCCGTCAGCCTTGCAGCCCGAGGACGTGCGAGGCAGGTGTTTCTTTAGATGCTGCCCTTTTAATACTCTCGGTCTTATTTCTCTAGAGTCTGGGTCTTGGCCCATTTGCACAGGTGGGCCGGCCCCCACTGTGGGCTGGTGAGGTGAGCGCGACAGAAAGGCAGGGTGTGCTCTGCGTCTGATGGGTTGGCCCAGTGTGTGTGTCCTGAGCTGGATGAAGCCTTCGTGCGAGGCAGCCTTGGGGGAGTCCAGCATTTGTGACCAGTGGAAGCAGAGTGCTGGAAAGTACTCTGAGGAGAAGCTCTGGGGAAGAGGTCTAGTGAGGCTTCTCGTGGCAATCAACAGTGTCTTCTCCCGCAGTTGCAAAGTCTACCGTGAGTGGGCACGTCCTCTTTAGCTACTGAGTGAGTTTACCCAGGGGCCAGCTCACGTGCTGGTAGCATCGCTGCACAGCTGTGTTTCCCCTAACCCTCTGCATGGGGACGTCTGTCTTTGATGGCTTGCTGGTCCTACCTTCCTACCTGCCAGAAATCACCCCTGAGCTCCTGTCTCTCTCCCGTATGCAGAGCCGCGCAGGTGGCTCGGCCGCAGCAGGCCTTGCCTGAGGAAACTGCATGGAGGAGGCCTGCGATCCTCACCCCCAGGTTAGACTGGACTCAAGAAATTACAGTCTGGTAACGTCTACCGGAAACTAGCACAATGTAGTTAACTGGCTATACTTCAATTAAAAAAAATTAAAAAATAAAGAGAAAATCCCAGAGGACAAAGAAGGAAGTTACAAACCGTAAAAGAACAGTAGATCAGGAAGATACAAGGATCGTGAGTGTATGTGTCCTTAGTAATACTGTCTCGAGACTGTAAAGCCAGCGCTGTGAGTGCTTTGGGTGGAAAGAGATGCAGCAAAGCTGCGGGTGGGGAAATGAACATGCTCTTCTCAGCCGCTAGCAGATCGAGAAGCCAAAAACGAGCAGGTAGAGCCGAATCATACAACTGACCATCTTGAACCGAGACACAACGAAGAACTTTACACCCAAAGGGAGAAAAGAAATTATAATGTAGTAATTATTTGTGATGTGTGCTTGTGTCAAACCAACACACTGTATACTTTAAACTTCTACAGTGTTATACATCAGTTATATCTCAATACAGGTGGGAAAATATAATCAAATTAAAAAATAAATTCAACTTTCAAGTACTCTAGGCCACAAACTGGCCCCTTTAACTGGGGGTTGTGGGGCCATGAACACGTTGAAATCATATGCATATTTAAGGAGTCTGTGCATGGTGCGTTTTTAAGGAGGCAATGCCTGGAGTATATTTCAGACCATCGAAGAGATAAATGCCATAGGCTATTGGTCTAGAGGGATTTGCTAGCAGGTTTTTATAGTAAGATCTGTTGAAAAAGATTTATCAAGGAAAAAGGCCTTGAATCTGGCAGTGGATAAGAATAGCACTAAATTTGACAATGTCTCCAAGAGTTGGCTCTTAGAAGCAGGCAGGAAGCAGGCACTTCTAAGGCCAATGGGAACTTCGGTCAAGAAGGACAACTCTGGCAACTTTTAATCATATTGTCCTGATTAGATGTTTGGCATCTGCCTCTTATTTCCTGGCCCCACTAATTGCCTTTGCATGTGTGCAAACCCTGTCTTCTCAGCTGTGTCTCTGTTTCTCTGTGCTGCTTAGGGTCCAGGACAGCAACAGCATCCTTCTGGAGATCGGGTGCCCAGCACATGCCTGTGGATGGGCTAGTTGATTGCCAAGGCCACGGCAGAGCCATTGAAGTGTGCAGATGAACCTAGAATTTGTTCAGGTGTAGAGACTGGCAGTAACACCAAGAACCTGGTTCAGAAGTGGGGAGGACAGAGAACCACTGAAGCCGTCTGGTCCATGGGAGAAAGATTTCTGAGCAAGCACGAAGGAGCATGTGCTCAGGAAGTGGGGTGGTGGGCGCCCTTTGGGACACAGGAAGTACCGCCCTTCCTGAAGACCCTCATCTCTAGGTGCCTGCTTTGGGGGTGGGGGATCCAGAGACCCATGAAGCCTAGCTTTTCCCATCAGCGACCTGAGGCCAAGAATCGGGGGTGGAGAAGTCAATGCTGGTGGCCTCGTGTGATCATTAATTATTAATAGTGTTCCTATTCACTTCCCCGTAAGGCCCTGATCTGGAAGATAAGGTGTCTGGGCAGCCGGGTTACCAGGAGATTACATGGTTAGAGCTCCCCACTTAATCTTGAGCAACAAAGCACATTCTTTGGTGCTGAGAGATGCTGAAGGATTTAAAAGATAAAATAAAAAATGTGGAAGAATGGGATGTAAAATGTGGAGCTAGTCCAAGAGACAAGTGGATTTTAGCTACTGGAACCTGCTTGGAGTCAGTGAAGCTTTTCCTAAAGTTATGCTCAGAGACGTAACTGTAAGGTCTGGAGGGGGACGCCACCAGGACTCTTGGACAGGTCGGGGTTAGCCACTGTCCCAGGAGGAAGGCAAGCAGGGCCACTGACTTCCCCGGGTACGCGCCCTGGGCTGAGATGGCCCCTGAGTCACCCACTTCTGTGTCGTCCGAGAGCCCAGAGACCTGCTCCTGGGGAAGCCTGACTACCAGCAGCTTCTGCCACCACCCGGTGACCCCCGCTGTTGTTCACTGACCTGACCTGATGGAGACCAGAAAAGTCCCTGAGGTCGTGGGCAGCGTGGAGCTGAAGGGATGAAGGAAAAGTGCGGGGTGGGGGTTGGGTGCGGTGGAGCAGGGGAGAGGGGTTTGACGGTGCGGAGGGGTGATGAGCTGGAGGTGATGTTGGGAGAGGAAGCCACAGGGTGGGGAGGGGGGCACGGACCCACAGAAAGGAAACCGCAGGCGGGGCAGCCGCCTCTGCTGCTGTCAGGAAGTGACCCTGCAGGAGGGGGGCGGGCGCAGCTTGGGAGTGCCGCTGGAGTCCCAGGAGCAGAAGGAGCCAGGAGGCCGAGGAGCCCGTGGAGAATGTTATGGGCTGTTTCCTTTTAAGGAAAACTCTGGTGTAATAGAAGCATGTTGTGGGTCATTAGATGTACTGATTCACAGGGTAAAGCATCAAAGCAATTATGTCTTGGATATAAAATTGAAATAGTGCAATGACGTTTTCATGACAGAACTTCAGCCACACGGGTGGGTTCTCTCTGGGGAGCTGGGCAGTTCCTGGGTTTGAGTTTGTGGTGTGCCCACGTGTGCACAAGTGAGGTGTGTCCACCCATCCTGCGTGGCGGAGGAGATGAGCTCTAGCAGGCCTTTAACTGGGCTTTCATTTTCAATATAATGACCTTTAATGAAAAAGAATATGGAAACAAATATATGTATATGTATGCATGACTTGGACATTATGCTGTACACCAGAAACTGACACATTGTAACTGACTGTACTTCAGTTAAAAAGAAGAGAGAGGAAAGAGCTGGTCTGTTGGGAAAGTCTGCCGGTGCAGCGGCTTCTGCCCCGCCAGCCCCTCACTCTGCCCACCTCTGTTCAGGACCAGCCCCTCTCTTAGTGCCTCCTGGGGGCCTGAAAACCGACCTGTCTTCCCTGAGCCTGTGGAAGCAGTGTTGACAGTCACTCTCCTGGCACCTGCCGGCCCTGCCCACTCATGGGTAGAACCAGTTGTTGGAAGATTTGGGAAAGAGGTTGTCTGTGATGAGTCGACCCCGTGGCATTGCGTGAGTGTCCTGCCCCTTTGCTGCTTGAATTTTCCACCGAGAAGGAGCTGCCACGTTAGGATGGCCATGTGTAGTCTCCGTGCAATTATGGATTTAGATCCATCATTATTTTCTTTCAAACTACGTCAGACTTACTCACATTTTTGCTATTTTTAATTTTTGTCTGTGCGGAGGAGACACACACACTGCGTAATACAAACTGACACAGTGAATTGGGAACAGTTTCGTCAGATGCTCTACCTTGTGATTAGATCATCTTTAAACAGATTTTGGTGGCAAGAGATAAAAATTTGCTAATCTCGTAAACCAGGCACTCCTCCCTACATGCTAACAGGCCTCTCTCTTAGACACGTCATCCTGTGTCACCGTCATCACAGCTCACGGGGTGCAGGTCTCTTTGGTTCAGGGCTGCAGCCGGCTCCCTGTGTCCCCCGCAGCTCTTCCCCGCCTCTGGGAACAGTTTGCATTTCCTGCGCTGCAGGTGCTGCAGCTTCTGCATTAGTCCTTAAAGGAAGCTCTTCTCTGAGCAGCAGCTGCGTGGAGCTCTGCCTGCTTTTCCTCCTTGTAAACAGCTTGGAAGCCCCCTGATAGGGAGGTGTGTTTGATTTTCGAGGTCACATCCTTGAACTCCAGCCAGGCGCTCCGGTGCGAGGTCACCTTGATGCCGGCTCCCAAGGACACCCTGACTTCATTCGGGACACAGTGGCAGCGTGAGCTTTCTGTCCCGGTTGCCAGTCGTCTAGCCTCTGGAGAAAAGTTCCAAGAGTTCATCAAGGACCCAAATGTACATTTCATTTGTTCCGGGTTCATTTGGTAAAAACGGAGCCTTGGCTCCAGGGCGCTTTCTCGCTGGGAGGGGAAATCCAGACCTTCACGCAGATAAGGTATTAACAGGACCTTGTAGACGTGGAGCGGGAGCATATTCAGATCTGCAGCTGCACCTGACAGTTTGGACTCGGTACCCAGCGTGCTGGCCGTGGGCTCTGGGGTGGGACCACGTGCTGTCTGGCCCGCAGCTGAGATGTCCGGAAGCCTGGAGGATTCAGTTACTATTGTTGAAAGGTGGGATGAAAACAAATGAGGCCATTCTTTCCCTGTACGTCTAGTCGGAAAAAGAGCACCTCTGTAAGCCCCTTGCCCCGTCCTTGGCCTTGAAACCCCTGCTTACATCGCGGGGGGAGGTGCATGTCCGCCATCCTCTCCCTAGGTGGGCGGCCTCTGGGGGGAGGAAAGAAGCGAGATCAACACCCTTCAGCCTTTCCCCACCCTCAGCCTTGAGTTTTCCAAATGCCACTCCTGGATTTTCTGGAGTTTTGAGTGGTTTCCAAACTTGTTTCGAAGGAGAGCTTTGAACCCTGTAATGTAGAAGTTTAATGGGGAATGCAAAGTGGGGTTCTTCCCGGAAGCCGAGCTCTGTCGAGGCGGGGAGGTCAGGGGCCAGGGGCTGAGGCACAGCAGGAAGCCATACGCACTCTGCACCACGTGGGCCTGGAAAAAGTGAACATTCGAGAGAGGACCGCTGGTCTGGCCCCTGGCCAGGCTGGGCTCCAGCTGTCCCTACTCCGTCCCTAGTCTGCTGCGGCCTGTGTGTCCTCCTGGAACATGGAGAGGCCGGCAGGTCCCGAGGGCCATAGCTGAGGCCAGTTAACGTTCGGGGTCTGGAGGCAGAGCCTCAGCCAGCCTCCGTGCCCTGCCCTAGCCGGGTCGCCAGGCTGCCGGCCTGGCCGTCGGGGGACTGAGACGTCCCTGTCCCTGTGGGCATCTGCTGTCTATCCCAGCCAGCTGGCTGTGACCGCCTTTCTGTCTTGTTGCCACAGCCCTGGGGACTGTCCCTCCCTCCCTCTTGCCTCGCCCAGGATGGATGTCCTGGGATGACCCACTGCTGGCTCCCGCCCCCTACTCCCCTCATTGCCTCGGCCCCAAACTGCCATGTCTACCATCCGCATCCCCAGAGCGGCCCTGCTGTGGGGGCCCGGGACGTAATGCCCCTTGTCTTCAGCCCTTCAGGCGCTGTCTTGTCTTCTTTGCTCTCCGAGACCCCCTAGCCTGCCTGCCGGCTCCTCCCAGCAGCTGTCAGGTGTAAACACCGCCCTCAAGTAAAGCGGACAGTTACCTCCCCCGCGGCCCGAGGTCACCTCACCCTGCGTGTGCCCCTGCGGCCTCCGCGCCAGCGTCAGCCTCGCTGCTCACCCCTCCTGCTCTGTTGGTCATCCCCGTATCCAGCCTTTCCCTCCTCCTGTTGCCTCTCTGTCTACTCGGAGGCAGGCCTCCTTCGTTCCTGGGCCCCTTCACGCCGGTGCAGCGCACAGGCCTGTCACCCTCGCTCGCCCAGCGTTGCAGGCACATGCTCAGTGGGTGCCTCTGTGTGTGACGCGTTGTGAGGGTGGGAGGGTGGTGAGGCTGGGGTGCTGCGTCCCGGGAGACGTAATCCGCTGTACAGCACATGCACGGGGTGCTTTAAGGCATGTCTGTGCCTGGAGGTGAGTGACACCGCCGCGTCCCGGCGGGCGCCCAGGAGTGATCAGGACCACCTTTGGTGTTTGAGTTGGGGGAGGTGCAGGGAGACTGGAGGTGGACAATGTCCTGATTTTCAAGAGAGAAGAATACTGAGCTCCAGAAGCCACGCAGCTGTGAGCTTCACAGCACCGATCACACGCCTGGAGGGAGTTTTCTGCAGAAGGCTTGTCAGGGCCTTGCCAAGGAGCCCGGAAGCCTGCGCGGACGCCCCCGCGCAGCAGACACTGTGCACCCTGCTTTCGGCTGGTGTACACACCTGGCTCCTGAGGTCAGGTGCGCACCCTTAGGGCGTCTGCGCCGCCCGGAGAAACCTTGCCCAGTGCGAGGGGGACCTGCGGTGATGTCACGGCACTTCTTGGGGACCTGGGCCAGGCCTCCGAGTTCTCCCCAACTGATAACCCCCAGCAGCTGCCCCTGACTGGCGGGAACTGACATTCGAGATGGAGCCTACTTGCCATGGTCTGCCTGCTGGCTTTGCACATTGTCTCTTGGAAAAGAGCACGGGGGATGTGGCGGGGTGGGGCGGCTGTGCGGACAGTGTCGAGGACACTCGGGGGAGCAGCTTTGAGGGCGTGGGGAGGAAGGCGCTAACACCTGAAGAGGGAAGAAGGGACCACAGATGCACTGGTGCCTGTATGACGGGGGCGGGGGAGACGGAGGGACTGAAGTCGGCTACCGGCACGTGAGCGGGAAGGGACACTCCTGACTGGCTGGCAAAATGCCGTAACACGAGAAGAGAAGAGAAGTCCGTTACTTTACAAAACGCTTTGGCTGTGAGTGACCAGATGTTCCAGGAAGTCGAGCCTTCGTGTGCAGCGCTTCACTCTCTGATGGAGAACACTGTTTTTTTGGGTTTTCCCAAATCTTGACTTAGCCTTTTCGACTACTTAAGTTACAGATTTTTGATAAAAGTGAATTTCTCTATGAACCAACGTGTCGGACACCTAGGCCTCCTGCTTTTTTGGGGGGAGCTGCACTCTCACCGTCACAGCAGGGAAGCACTTTCTTTCCCGTGATCCCTCAGCGCCATCTCTGAATAATCCAGTTGTTTTCAGCGTAGCGCTAATCTGGTTTTTCCTTTGGTCATTCCCATGGGGAGAAAGGATTAACTAATGTTAATAAAACATTTTGGAGTCACGTCATAAAATGGGCTTCAAGGAGCACAGAGTACTTTTTGGAACATTGAAAAATGCTCACCATGTCTGTTTCTCACGTTTTGTTTTGAAAAATAGCAACTCCAGCTGTAGGACACGGGGTGACCCTCCCCTGAGCCCTGTCATCACGTAGCAGTGTTGCCTCTCCCAGCTGTTGTCCCAGGAGGAGGCTGGAGGGAGCATCTTACAGGGTCGGCGGCCGCACAGGCCTCTTGATGGTGTCAGAGGTGCTGGCGAGGTCCCTAGCTGAAGGATGTTCTGTTTACTGGAAAAGTTTGAAACTGTGGAGTTGTTTTTACATCCAAGTAGCTAAAAAAACGAGACACATGGGTGAGGTGGGAGAAAAAGCCCTTCTTTTTTCACTGATCCAAAAGAACTGGGTCATTCCTAAAGCAAACAAGATTTAATATAGCAGTCTAAATAGATAATTAAATATATTTGGCAGAGAGAGAAAGAAAGAGAGGCTATTAGAGGGAGACCCCTTCAGCCAGGTATTTTGGATACAGTTTATAAAGTATATTTATTAGAAAAAGAATATGAGGAAAGCTTTGCATCTTTTACATTTTTTAAAGTATAGTTTATTTACCATGTTGTGTTGGGTTCAGGTGTGCAGCAAACTGATTCAGTCATACATTTGTATATATCGTTACTTTTCCAGATTCTTTTCCATTAAAGGAATATAAGACATTGAATATAGTTCCCTGTGCTGTACAGTAGGACCATGCAGAAAAGCTTTAAATCTTAAAAAGGAAGGGGATTCACCTCCAGATGTATATTCAAATATTATCGACGTGACTCCGAGTTCCCAGAGCAGGACGGGGATGGGAGAGACTCCCTCGGGTAACTGGAAGGAGCATTTTTAGAGGCAACCTTTTTTTTTTTTTTTTTTTAAAGCCAACACACCAAATTCAGTTCTGCAGATGCAGGGGTGGGACTGGTCTCTGTCTGCAGAGGTGTGAGGTGTAAGGACCATGCCATGTGAAATAATAAGCCAAAGCAAACTCATTATTTGTGAGCAAGAACTTGAAGATTCTTGGTTTTACTATATAATTCATTTTTAGAATATTTTCCCTTGTAATACAAGCACATAATTGTCTTCATTTTCAATAGCATAATGGTGATTCTGTGATGTATTCATGAGAATTATGAAGCTTGGAATGCGACTTTTATTTTAAGATTTTGAGGGACCTCCTAAAGGCATTTCACTTTTGACCTTTAGATGAAATCCGTGGTTGGCCATGGCTGGGTAAGGGGCAGCAAGTGTGCATCTTTGTTGTGTCTGAAAGTTTGGGTGTGTTTCACAGCAAGGCATGGAGTAAACATGCAGCAAACCGAGAACAGACTGTGGCCTCCGTTTGTTCATTGAGCAGATTAATATGCAGTAAATTCAGTTCTTTAAAAAAGCTGCATGTAAAAGACACTGAGCTGCTCACACCTGGCAAGTTTCATCATTTAGCAAGGGATTCATGAATAAAAATGAGGTCCAGGTTACAAGGGAAAGCTGCCAGGAGGAACAGAAAATATTAATAAAGAAGAGAGAGACAAGGAGGGGAGATCAGAGGGGGAGCCCCAGACAGGATCACGCAGCGTGCGGACACTGGGGTTGTGACGCTGCAGCAGGTGCAGGGTGCCTGGAAGGTGGTGGCAGGACTCGGGCGAAGACAGCAGCACAGCCACCAGGGCGTGTCAGCCGTGCGGTGTGGACCACCCACAGGGCTTGGAGCAGAGCCACACGTGGCGACAGGAGAGCCGGGTCTCTGGGCCCTGTGTCTGCTCTGCTCTGCGGGCCTGGGACACCCTCGGGGGGCCAGATGTTTCTGAATGTTATTCTGCCTGTAGTGAGCAGACTTGCGCACCCAATATGGTGACTACTGACGTTGAGAATTGGTGGCTAACCCGTTGCATGTTGTCGTTAGTTATGTAATGGAACATAGTATGACTGTATTAGTTAATTAGGTATTGTCGACGGTATTTGGGGCTGTCTTGTGCTGACCGTCATTCAGACATTTCAGAACCTCCCGAACAGCCTGGATCACGTGCTCAGGGTGAGAGGATGCCTCAGCAGAGCCGTGGAGGGGCCTTTGGCAGGACAGCGAGGACCCGTCTCGAAGGCCAGGATGTGCTCCCGGGGGCCGAGAGAGGGCTTGTCAACATCTGTGGTAATTCACTGAGTGAGGGCTTGGGAAGAGAACAACACAATACTTGGGTCAACAGAAAACAGCCACGCAGATGTTTTGCTAGGCGCTCTTCAGCTGTTTCACAATTCAGGGTCACACGCTGGCAGCGCCCTGCTTCTGCGTCGCTCCGGCCTAAACGCAGAGGGGCCTGAAGGGCAGACAAGCAAAGGCGGTTGGTTCCTCTTGAGATAAGAAGGTTCTTTGTGAAGATGTTTTAGAATTAAAGCAAGGATTGTGGAATATTTTTATTGATGTTCCGCAGCTACACACAGTGTTCAGGACTCAGTGTGCCCTGTTTTCCGTGTTTGTGTTCGTCAGGGCTCTCCAGGGACACAGACGCGAGAGGGTATATGCAGAGACCCGTGTCACGTAAACGTAGGTTGATTTTAGGAAAGAGCTCACACAGCCACGTGACCGGGAGGCCCCAGGATGTGCCGTCTGAAAGCCGGGGAGCAGGAAGGCTGTGACTGGAAGGTGGGAGATTCAGCAGGCGATGCTGTGGGTCCCGGTCTGAGTCCAGGAGCCGGAGAACCATGTATGCAGGAGGGTCCAAGGGCAGGAGAGGACTGCTGTCTTGGCTCAGGCAGAGAGAGTGAGTTTGCCCTTCCTCTACCCTTTTATTCCATTCAGACACTCCACTGATTGGGTGAGGCCCACCTGCATTGGTGGGATAATCTGCGTCCTCAGTTTGCTGATTCAAATGCTTATTTCTTCCGTAGACACCCTCCCAGACGAATCCAGGAATAATGCTGGACCAGCTGTCTGGGCATCCCTTCAGACTGATACACACAGTTACCATCACAGTGTTTTTAACCTGAGATCCCTATAATTTTAGATCATAATAGAGGATTAATAAGCCGGTATCTGTTCTGGCTCTTTCTACATTATTGAGAGAAAGGCAGCAGACCCCAGTCTGTGTCTTTTCCTACAAACATAGAATAGACAAGAAGATCTCATCACAAACCTTTGGCAAAATGAAACTTTGAAAGTGGTGGGGGCACTGCCAGCTTGCTCTGTCCTAGACACCCCCCCACCCCTCGCAGGAGCCAGTTGGAAGTTGCAGAATAAGACGTGGAAACAGCAGAGTTTCACCACGGTCGATCGTCTGTGTGCATGCTGCCAAGGGCTGCTGACATGCCAGGGGAGCTTGCCGTGGGGTGGGAGGGAGGTGGGAACCCAGGGAGGCACAGACCTGCAGCACACGCCACAGCCACAGCCGATCGGAGCAGCCACACATACTCGGCGGGTCCAGGGGTTGCTCCGCAAGTGGCGGCGTTGCTTAGAAAGACGTGTGTGGTGAACGCTCTGAGTTTGGAGAGCGTTTTTGTTTCAGAAACTTCAAGTCCAGTACGTGCTGTGAGAGGCCTTTCCAGAAAAGGCGCCGCTTCCTCTTCCATCAGCTTTCCCCTCGTGCTTAGCAGGATGTGCGTCCCAGGCTCTCGTTCTGCCCCGCCCAGCTCTGCGTCTTCCTGCTGAGAGCTCTGGCTCCCTTGGCGGTGTTTAGAAGCCAGGATGCGGGAGCTGCGTGAGCTCGCTGCTGCTGTGACGGCATCGCTCGTAGGCTTTCCAGTGTTGCGGTCAGCAGCCACGGGTAGAGACCCTGACGAGGGGACTTTTGAGAGGAAAATTGCATTGCTGCCAATTAAAAATGCTTTTAAAGAGTAAAACTTAATGTGCTCTTTGCGAGTGTGGCAGGGTGATCAGAAGTCTGTTCCTGGCAGGTTAAGCCTTCTATTGCTTCTTTATTTGTGCTGTCCTGTGGAGCAGGGGGACCAGTTTCAGCTCCTGGGCCATCTCCTCCACGCCTGTAGCAGGTTCGCGGTCTTTCTCGCCATCCAGGTGAACTGCGGCCACACCTGGTTGACCTGGTCAGGTATTGTAAACCCGCAGCTGCGTGTGGGGCCGGGGGAGAAACGCAGTTATCCTTCAGCAGGTCTGTGTTCACTGGCACCCCCAGAAACAGGCCACGACGTTCTGGCGGCCAGAGCAGTTACGATTTCTGGCTTTGCAATGACAGTCTCCCACTGGTGTTTCACCAAGTGTGCGAGGTGGCCGGGCCCTGCCGCCCAGCCTGGGAACCGCCTCAAGTGGTCCTTTCTTTCTGTTTGCTCTGGACCCTAAAATATGAGCTGTTTGGTACAGTTAGTTCGGGAGCTCCCCCAAAGGCCCCTGGAGGTTGGCATCCCCTGTCAAAGCTGATGGGGACGTGCTGGGACCTCTAGGACTCAGGGCTGCCCTTTGTGCCTCTGTCCCCTTGGATGTCACCATATGACGTGGAGATGTGTCCAGCCCTTGCGAACTCGGTTTGGAGAGACGCAGCCGGGTGTCTGCTGTGCCCCGGAAGCCAGCTTTATTGCCATGCTTTCTGAATTGGCTCTGACGTTGATTGTCGTAAATACATAAAATAATGTAAAAGAAGGCGACTAACTGCTTTTTTCCAAATGTCCTTCATTTCCTAGATTCTGTGTCCGTTGAGGCCTGGGAACTATAGGCCCCAGTCTCTCGGCATCGTTCAAAGTACTGTAATGGCAGGTTCTCCCCTACGCTACAGGAGAAATACAGGTGCTCCGAGGTTTAGAAGGTTTTTAGTTCAGTTATTCTACAGTTTCCTTTATTACTAAATTATCTCATAAGTAAGACTTTTTTTTAGCATTTGCTTTGAGCGCTGGGGGACAGGACAGCCTCATTTTTCTAACGTCAGGGAATGGGTTTTTCCTGGATGTGAGCTCACTTTCTGAAGCTCTTCTTAAAAAAAATTTGAGAATTTTGGCCATCGTTGCCTTTGCAGAAATAGGTCCTGCACTACACTTTCCTAGGAGAACTTCTCTGAGTGGCTCAGGTCGTCTGGCCCCCAGGAGGTGAGCTGCTGAGGTCTGTGAAGGTGTCACCGTGCCCTCGGTGGGCTTGCGCTCCGGGCTGTCGGACTGCCACCCTGCTTCCCCACCTCGAGCTCACTTCGCGTTTCCCGCTGCTTCACGCAGCCCCCCCCCCCCCCCCGTTTAACCCACCCTCCGAGGGACGATCAGGCAAAGGGGGGCTTGCTGAGTCGGCCACGTTCCGGGGTGTCTCCAGCAAGTTGTCTTTTTTAACTGTCACAGCTGTTTTACCAGGAAGCGACCATTCCCACTTCCACCACAAGAGTGCTGGAGTCCGGGAGGTTACGTCACTTGGCCATTTATGCCCAGCCGACATTTAACTGAGTTTGTGAGCCTCAGACCGTTTTCCCCTCTCACGCCACGCTGAAAGCTTCAGGGGAGGTCACGTGCCAGTTACTCCGTATTAAGCGCTCACTTGGCTTGGTGAGGACGGCCGCCTTCTTCCAAGGGGACCTGGTCCTGCCAGTTCTTTCCCTGCACATCCCACACTGCCCCCTTCCCACCCGAACAGTCCCTGTCGTCTTCTGCATCCTGGGTCAAGTCCAGGCTCCTAAGCCTGGACCTTTAGGCTCTCGAAGGCCGTCGCAGGCACTGGAGAGCCATTTGTAATTCTCCTGCCCGTTCTGTGCCGGTGTGGCCGGGCCTGTGCCTGGGCTGAGGGCGCAGCCAGCACCTGCCCTCGCCCTGCCGCGCAGGCATCTCCGTGGTCACCGCGGCCAGCTGCTGTGTCTCACGTGGCCGGCGCTCAGTAGCAGTCTGTTGAACTTTTCTCCTGGCACCAGATGCGTGAGCTTTGTGACAACTGCTTTCTGGGACACTTAGTTGCATTGTTCCGTCTTGTTTTGGCATCTGTCGTCCAGGTGCTGACCGCGTGGCAAGTCTAACGCAGGGTTAATAGATACTGTTTTCTACGGAACATCTTAAAATCCTGCCCTAATGCGTATTGCCCTAACATCTTGCAGGACGAATTGTTTTTCATTAAGTGGCTGTTGTACGTCTTACTGGGAACCAGTTCCAGTGCTGTGACTTGGGGAACTGCTGGCGTCTGGAAGTATGAAATACAGCAAACTTTATGATAGCCATGATCGACTCCTTGCTGAGCTCCATTTGCTTCTGATGCTCCAGCTACAGATCAGTTTTCTTTGTCTAAGCGTTTCATAAATGTGTGTCTCTGCAAACTTGGAGAGCAGGGAGCTGGCTTCCTTTGCTGGTGCCAGGGAGCGCCTAGGGACTGGTAAGGGCCACTCAAGGGAAAGCAGGCTGTAGGCGCAGAGATGCTTTGGAAAGATTCCACATGTGCTTCCATTCTCCTGATGGAAGATGCTCAAGGCATCTCAGCTCGGGGATGCAGTCAGGGGACAGCCGTGCAATTCAGGAAGCGCTGAAGAAAGAAAAAATACCTCCATCTCTGGGCTGCGGGTGCTGCCAGAGCCCCCAGGCAGGGTGACCCTTTTAGGCTGGGACTCCCCAGTGACTTGCCACCCTCTCCCCAAAGTCCCCCCTGTGTCCGCCTTTGAGGTGCTGATGTGCGTGTGGCTCTGCCTCTCCTCTCTCCGCACACCTGGAGCTGGGACACGCGCCTTTCTCCCCCCCTGCCCCGCCCGCCGGGAGGGCTCACTGGACCTCAGCTGGACGTGGTCCTCTACATTGCAGGGGGTGGCAGGGAAGCCAGCGCGCCCGCTGGGTGACCGGAAATCCTTTCTCCCGTGGCCGCATTGTGTCATTTGTGCCCGCGTCAGCAGCCACTGCCCTCGCTGCCAGGTTTTCTTTGTGGCTAATCCCGAGCTGCTCAAAACGGTGAGCTGCGTGGTGCTGCTCCCCGCGGACCGCGCCTCTGCTGCCTTCTATGCCCTTCTCAGAATTCGGGGTTCCTTTCCAATTTTCCTCTGTATCCTACTTAAAAAAGACATTTTATTTTAAAAATTGAAACGTGGAAAAGTTGCAAGAATGTTGAAAATAAACTCCTGAAACTTCACAGCTCGACTCATCCGTTGTCTACGTCTGACACATTAGTGTTGTCTCTCTCTCCTGCTCCGAATTGTTCCTGTTCCTCTCTGCTGAGCCATTTGAGCCAAGTTGCAGAAGTTGCCCCCTCAGCCACTAAACACATCTGCCTTCTCTCCAGGGATAAGGCTGTCCTTCTACTTAAATGTAGTCTATTTATTAAATTCGGGAAATTTAACATGTTGCCATTCTGTAGCCAATATCCTGTCCTTTTTCAAATTTTGTCCATCAGCCATACTGCCCTTTGTTGCCCATCTCCTGTGGCCAGTGTCCCGTACAGGATGACACGTGCACTCAGCCACACTTCAACGTTTTCCTACCCACATCCCACTCAGGGACCATGCTCCCATCAGCGTGACTCCTGGGCTGGCACGGGGACCCTGGGATTGGACCCTTGTCTTGCCTTTTGTGCAGTATGATTCAAAGTGACAGTGATGGGCCTGCGCAGAAGCTGGCTGGGACGTGTCCACCTGACGGCACAGAGAAGGTCATGTCAGCCTCTCTCTGAGTCCTCGGGTGCTGCCTGAAGCTGCTGCTGTGTGGACGCTGTGGCCCATCGGCCCGTCCGTCCATCCCCAGACTCTGCTGCAAAAGAGCTGAAGCGGGGAATAGCTTTCAGCGCTTTATCTGGGTGGCGATCTTTTGCTGTGTAGGATTTCCCCTGTGCTGCTGGTGCGTGACTTCATTTTTTGGGGGATGCAGTGTCCCCCTCGGTCCCTTGCTTGTGTGCACCCCGCTGGGAAGGTCACTCTTGGCGTCTGTCCTTTGAAGGTGGGTGTCTGGGACTGTCTCAGCACCAGTGCTGGCAGGAAGGTGGGCACCCCCAGTGCAGTCCCAGCAGGCATGTCGGTTTCTGGGGTGACTCTCAGGAATCCCTGTGGAGTCTGCCGAACCTGGTGTTCAGTCTAAATCTGCTTCCTGATGATGAAGGATGGTTCTGGCTGAAACTGAATTAAAGCGACTGTTTCCACTCCCAGAACCCAAGATTGCCAGCAGGATGACATGCTGCAGGAGTTCACAAAATACATCTTTTGTTCTTCTCATTTCCTCATAGGATGTGCAGAGAGGTAGGGGCTACACACAACCTTTCCCCGATGCCCCTGAAAGCCGGAGAGGGGGCTGTGTCCCCTCTGGTCGCCTTCGTGAGGACCGTTGGCTGAGCTGTGCCCTGGCTGTCTCAGCGGGCTCTGTGGGCTCCCCGTGAGGCTCTTCCTCACCTGGGTGTGTGTGATCCTTAGGGGTCAGTCACCATGACCTTTGCTGAGAGCCTAGATGTTGTGTGACTTCCATGCCAACGGGTTGGGGGAGGGCGTCGCAGTCTGGCTGGTGGCACTGGCTCTCCTCACCAGGCCTTTGACCCTCTTGGCATTTATGACTTACCCCAGGCCCTCGTGCCCTCGCTGGTGGACTCCGGCTGCCTGGGCTGCAGAAGGGTGGACTCCGCATGGGGAAGGAAGCCAGGTTTTCTCGCGGTCTGCCCCTCCTTCTCACCTTCCCGTGATTCCCCACCTCCCTGCCTTTCATCTCACTGAACGGAAATCAGAGCACGCTTCACTCGCTCCCAGGTGTCTTAACGTGAACTTGAAACGTTTGCAGTGTAGCTGAGAACCGAGACAGAGACGCCAAGCTCTCCAAGTCCTCTGGGGGGATGTCGGTGGGCCGGGGCATCTCCTTACTGCTGGCGTTAGCTCTGCGAGGCGGGGCCGGCGGTCCTGCACGTGCTGGTTCTTTAGGGACTGACTGGGAGGGGAGGAAGACGAGTCTATTAAAACAGAGCAGGGACAACAGGGAGAAGTGTAGAAAGGGTGCTGAGCGCATCTGGTCCAGGGGCCAGCATCATGGTAGCTCTCAGCTCTACAGGACCTCGACCCCCATCAATGCTGGAGAAATGGGGGAGGGGAGGGGGAGGGGAGAGGAGGGGGGAGAGGGGAGAGACAAGGCAGAGAGAGGGAGGGAATTGCATTAATATATTTGAGTCAAATCAGTCTCCTTTAACAAAAATGCATCTTTTTTTAAAATTAAAGTTACAGTTTTTATTGTCAGTTACCATGTGTCAGTTTCTGGTGTGTAGCACAATGTCCCAGGCCTGCATGTACACACATGTGTTCGTTTTCATATTCTAAAAATGCATCATTTTGGATTGAGAGAATCTATGGGACTGGAGTTGCAGTTCCTTGATCTAATCAGAAAAGGGAAGCAAGAGGGTGCATCCACTGATGTGCTTACCCTTTTGCCTCCTCCTCCCCCCGCCCCCGGCCGCTCCTCTGCCCGTCTGAGGGGTTGCTGGGCGCTTGGTCTTGGCGGTGGGCTGCAGAGGGGTGCGGGGACAGCTGTGTTTTCAGCTCTGGGCAGAGACCCGAGCAGCCTAGGGATTTGACCCAGCTTCTCCAGGGGGTGGAACTGATGGTCCTCTGGGAGTGGCAGGCATGTCATTGAGAGCAGGGAACTGACGTCTGTGGTTTGCACCTCCTTGAATGTCTAATCCCCATCTGGCCCTCCCCAGAATGAGGATCAGCTCTGTGGGCCTGCGACCTCAGAAACTAACCCCGACCTGTGGGATGTGCAGGTTGGGCGCCAGCTCCAAGCTCAGGCTGAATCCCTGACCGGGGACAGGGTGGAGGCTGCGTTCGAGAGCTTTCTGTGGGGAAAGTCCTCTGCTCAGCGAGCGCACAGCTGCGTCACCGACGTGACTGCCAGCAGCACCGGGGATGAGGGTTTTCTGAACTTGGTCTTTGGATTCAGCTTTTACAGATGTGCTGGCACCAGAAAAAACTCTGACCTACTTTTATTTTTTTTTAAGAATAATAACCACTTGTGGGGAGGGTATAGCTCAGTGGTAGAGTGCATGCCTAACATGCATGAGGTCCTGGGTTCAATCCCTAGTACCTCCATTAAAAATAAATACATAAACCTAATTACCCCCCCCAAAACCCCCTAAATGAACAAGCAAAAAAAAAAAAAGCAAACAAAAACTTCAAAAAAGAAATTAACCCCTCAACTGTTTAATTTTGGGTTTTCCCAGATCCACTGTTAGGAAGTTATTTTTACTTGCTCCTAACACAGATAGTCCCAACTTTTACACTTCTTTACAGTTTGTAAAATAACCCTACGCAGTCGTGATAAGAAATGATCCGCAAAATAGTGTACCGTTTAGATTATTGCCTTTGCGCTTGCGTGAAGTACACCATTGGTAATACTTCCATTACCCCACACAAGAGGCAGAATTTCATTCTTCATTCATTCCATTCATTTGAGAGAGAACATTGGTTTTCCGTTTTGATGGTGGAATACCGCAGGGCTGCCCGTGCTAATGTGGGCTCCGCAGTCAGCTGGGAGGTGGAGAGCTGGCCCCATTCCTCCTGACTACCCGCTTTGCATTTGAGACGAGAGCGACTGGGTGGGTTTCCCACACAGCGCTGTGTTCTGCCAGCTGAACTCCAGGTCCAGACCTTGAAGAGCCGGGTCACGGATGTTGGCACTCCTGGAGGTTGGAGTCTGCCCCGAATTCCCCGGAGATCTTCCACTTTCTTTGCCCGGGGGGTTTGCTCCCTGGCTTGGGCAGAGAAGAATGGACCATGTCCTCCTTAGCTGCGTGTCCCTCAAGTGCTCTCCACTGAGTAGATGCTTCGCAGGCGGGTTTGAAGACACTCAGGGTTCAACCAGAGAAGGCTATCGGCTGGGGAGAATTTGGGTCATTTGATTAAATTCATATTCACAATTTCAAGTGTAGAGCTCTGGCCCACTCTCTGCGGCGGGAGCTCCCTGACGCTCGTGGGGTTTGGGGGGTTGTCTGTGCTCGGAGTTGGGGGGGGGTTGGTGACTCTTTGCAACACTTAAAATGAAACGTTGAGTTTATAACCCAGTCCCTGACAAGAAAGGCATCATGCAGGAGACAGACTCATCGAGGGAAATCATTAGGACTGAGTGGAAAATTCGGAAGGGCAGTCGATTGGGACCGCTGGAAGTGTAGGCCCTTCACCTGGAAATTCCAGGTAGCTGATAGTGATTTGTGCAGCTCAATCAGGAGACATGTGTTTCCCCTGCAAATGCATTGTTTATGCTTTCCTCCCCATTGTGTACACTCAGACCCTTGGGTCAAGTGCATGGAATTTCCGCTTCTTTGTACAGTAATGTGACTGTGGGCTGAGAAGCATCTCAGAGGTTGTTGATCTCTGCGGAGTTTTGTCCAAATAAAGACTAGAATTCAGATGGGGAAGCAGACATGAATTAGAGCTTGGACTCCCGGGCTTCAGTTGTGCACACATAGGGCTCTCCTGAAAGTGACTTCTGTTTTCTGACTCACTCTAGAGACATCACCGCGCCCACTGGAGAGTTCAGTTAGGGCTACTTGGGAGGCGAGCCTGTTCTCAGGTCCGCCTTCTTGATGTCGTCCATCAGGACGATGGCAGCTTGCTGTGGGAAGAGTGAGGGCCCAGGATGGGGCCGTGGTGTGGCTCTTAGCCCCCAGCCTCCAGCTCTGCTTCGGGCAACTTCAGCACCTCCCAGGGCTTGGTGAGGATTAAATGAGAATCTGTGGCTCTGGTTCTGAAGTGCCCACAGCCCACAGTAGGTGCTCAGAAAGCACTGATCCTCCCCCTTCCTCCTCTGATGCGGGTTCAGTGGTGCACACTCCATTCTGCTGGGCTCTGGGGTACCGCCGGAGAGAAGAGCAGCGGGGTGACGTGGGTGGAGGGGAGTGTGGGCCCCCATGTCCTGGCCTCCCTCCTTTTTGCAGCCCATCTGCCCTGTGAACCAGCCATGTGGAGGGTTTGACGTGAGTGTCCATCACTCCGGAGACAGTCGCAGGTCCCCATGGTGCCTGGGCAGTGGAGAAGGCTCAAAAGCTTTTTGGACCAGCGTGGAGGTCCCTGCTATGTGCTGGGCTCTGGACGAGGCTCTGGGGATGCACATGGGAAGAGATGTGTGTGCGATCAGGAGATAATGTCTGGCCAAGTGCCCAGGTGTCCCTCACGCCATCTTGCTGTGGCCAGTCACACAGGAATGGAACACAGATTTCAAACAGCATGACTCCCAGTGATGACACTCAGGCAAGTGGCCAGGTCACCTCTCCCCCGTGCAGATCCCTGAGGTATGTCCGAGTCCCTGTGCAGTCGGTTCCCTCTGGGTAGCGGAGGCCCTTGGAACCTGGAAGCATCCGCGCTTTACTAGGAGGGATCTAAGTGGAGCAATCCATCTGCATTGTTTGTTTTTTTCAGTCTGCGTTTTGTGTCTTCCCGGTTGGCTCAGGGAATTCAAGTCTTACACAAATTTTGAGGAATTTGAGGAGACACTTGATTTAAAGGCGAGAGTGCCCTTGGGCTGCAGGAGTCACGGAAGGCGCTCTGGGGCTCCCTTCCCCTAAAGGCAAGAAATGGCCGCGCTGCAGAAGAACTAGCCAGAAATAAGCAAGTGGGTCCTCAAATCTGGTGGGTGGAAAGAGAGCAGACACCCACACCTTTTTTCGGGGAATCTGAAACCAGAAGCCGACAGCCGAGAACTTGACTGTCCGCTTCTGGCTGAGGCCATCCTTTCCGTGGGCACGTGGAGGGGTCTCAGTGAGCCAGGGAGGTATGTGGTGGGCACTTTGCCTCTCGTGATGGGCCTCATTCTCAGCTGGGAGCATTGCTGGTAGGACTCCGAGAAGAGATGGAGGAATTTGGGAGGAAGCTTTTTTCCCCACGTTTTTTTCCTCACTGTGGTAAAACACGCCTAGCATGAAATGCACCATCTTAACCATGTGGAGGTGTGCAGTTGAGTGGCGTTAAGCGCATTCACATTGTGCCGCCACCAGTACCACTATTTCACGCTGGAACCCCACGTGCATTAAACAGGGAAAACCTGAGTGGTCTGCGTCAGTAGGAGGCAGCCACGCACACTCCGCACGCGCCTGGGGGAGCTCAGGAAAGACGGTCTTGTCCCCTGTTCTCCTGGTGGTACTTGGTTCGTAGTAAATATGAAGAAGAAGGATGCTGGAGTTGCAGAAGTTAGGGGCCCATCCTTGGTCGGGGGGTGGTTGCTGGCAGTCCCATGGGATGCAGGCTTGGGGGAGGAGGGTGGCTCCTGGCTTCAGAGCTCAGGATGGAGATTTCAGGTTGGGTTGCATGGTGACCTGATCACAAGGGCAGCAGCATTCAGAGTGACTGAACACCACTGTCTGCCTCACACACCTGAAAAAAGTAGCCGCCTGGGAGCGTGACACTTTGGTCGATGGCCCTACCTGCGTGGTGTTTGCCAGTTGACAGTCACGGACCTCTGGTTTCTGGGGCCATGACATTAACTTCATTCAACTCAAATGGCTGATTTGTTTTGCTTTAAAATGAACATGATCAACTTTTGCTTTCACTTTTTTTTATGAACCCAAAAATATGAAAATGGTTCACAGACGGTCACCCCGTGAGCTTTTCCTCTGCTAGGCCCGTTTCCTGTCTAGTCAACAAGAGTAAAACACAGGAGGAAAGATGGACAGATTTGATCCTACAGCTCCGCAGGCTAAAATAAGATTTCCCATCACGTGCTCTGCTCCACCTAGATTTTGTAGACAAGCCTTTAAAAAAAAAAGCATTATTGTTGGTGTAATGCTTTCAAGCGGTTTGTTTAGATTTGCATGAAGTTTAGAGGAAACATGTCATGTCAGACGAGAGAGTGAACCACGCAGTCGGTCGCCAATGGAACCACCTAATTAGGGCCAGCGAGCTGAGGACAGTACAAGCGGTCAAGGCTGGACAGATGCAGGAGGTGGAGGAGAGGATGATTTGTTGAAAGGAAAACAAGATCTGGAGCATATGGCCTTCAAAAGGTACAGCACACAAATGAACAGGATGGAGAGACCCAACTGCATGTGGTTCTGAAAGTGGCGTGAAGTGTGCACGTCTCAGGACAGGCTGCGGAGGCTGCCTGGCTCGCTCCAGGGGTGGAGGGACCCACCAGGGCCCGGGGGAGGCCGGGGTGCCCAGATGCCAGACCGTGGATTTCGACGTGTCGTCGTGCCAGGCTCTGGGTGGCTCAGGGTTGCCGATTACTGTGAACCAATATGTTGGTTGGTAGATCAAGGCTGCGTGTATCCTACGTGCATTTCCCATTTTTCATGCTGTGAAATGCAATTAAAAGCACCTACCTTCAAAACTATCCTGAACGTAACATAATCTTTGCTTTCTCGAAGATATTTGATGCTGTAAGGATTTAAAAAATACGTACTTTGGAAACCACAGTGTATTAGCTTTCTTTGTATGGTACGATAATCAGAAGCTCTGGTTGAACTAAAACTGAAATCTGTGACTGGAAAGCAAGTATTATTTACTAACTTATTGATTAATTTATCACTCACATCAACTGTAATTCCAGACTGGATTTTTCATAGACAGAAGACACGTGGCTGGAGTAAATGGATTGAAGTATATTTCAAGATTCAAAGCATATGTCACCGTCTAAATTAATCTGAGTCTGGGTATTTTGGGATACTAGTAAAAAAGTGTTGAGGTATCCACTCACTGTTACAACAGCCTGTCTTGTGTTTCACATGCTTGATGGTGAATTCATGATGTAGACGAGTAATTGTGCAGACGGGATAAATTTCACCTTGGAAGAGACACAGCCCAAACCGTGATTCACTTGTTCTCAGTCTATTTCAGGACAGGTGATGCAAGGTGGGGAAAGGAATTTTCAGGTTGTAGCATTCTGTCTCTCCAAAGCACACTTTATCCAGGTATTTAGGACTGAACTGTTACAAGGTCACAATGCATCTGGTGCATTTCAATCACACACCTTTTGATTTATGTAATCACTGTGACAAGGGATGTGCTTCTGTGAGTGTCCAGCTGTAAAGGCTTTTTCCCATGAGCTCTGAGACCTCCCTCATCCTCAGTTGTTGTGTCACAGGACCTAACGCATCATAGGCAGGCAATCGATCCTAATTAAGTAGGTGAAAACCCTTACATTTATTCTCTGAGTAGCCTGATCCAAACGATAACTCAGTTTCTTTTAATGGCAGAGACAACTGGACTTGCCTGATTTCAAAACAAGTGTATTTCCAAGTCGAGAGTTCTGTAGAAATACACTGTGAATTAATGTAAAGAAAAGCAAGTCTGGGGTTTAAATAGTTTCGCCATCATGAAGGAATATATCCATGTATATGCGCTCACTGACACAGACACATTGATGCCTACTATCTTTTGTGAAAGTAAGTTCAATGGCAACCCCTGAGTTTATGTCAGAAACGACAACACACTAAAAACACGTGGTTATCTTGGAGCTTGTGATTCACGTATTGACTGGGATGCTGCTGATTCTTAACAAGAGATTAATTTACAGCTCAGAGCCCCCTTGTAAATTCTAGAGAGTGGTGCGCGTGGACCCGCACAAGGAGTTAGCGTTGGAATCCAGCAACTAGAAATAAGTAGAGAAAAAGGCAGCCCAAAAGAATTGAGTCATCACCTGGCATTGTGTCTACAAATCATTAAATGAATTGGAGGAGGAGGTCATTTTGGAGGTCAAATCGGATATCTTGACACAACGAAAAACGTACATTGATGCCACCCACCGTGGTTCTACTTTGTAAAGAGGGGAGGTGACCCCATTGCCAGCTGTCGTGACTTCGGCTGATTCCGTCACTGCGTTTTAATCCCTTAGGGACTTTACGTTTTAGGTCTTGTTGGGCGAGGCTCTCCTTCGAATGGTTTTATCGGCTTTGGACTCATTCCTAGTAGCGTCTTCCCAGAGCTGGCCCGGCCCGTCGCGTCCGGCCCGTCTGCCCCGCGTTCCCCGGGCGCTGCGCCCTCTCTTTCAGTTCATTTGCTTTTGCTCTGGTTAGTTTCCCCTCTTGAAAAATGCCAGCTTTCCTCAAAGGTGGAAATAAGAATGGACTGTTCTGGAAAAGAACCTCTACTTAGAAATTTACAGAGAAATTTGAGCTCTAGAGTTGGCGGTTTAGAGCGAAGACACTAACGTTTTTCAAAGAAAGAGAATCCGCTCCCTTGCAGCACATGCAGATTTTCATCAAAATGTGGAACTGCTCTAAGTAAAAGCACAAGTGTGGTTCTGGTTTCCAGCAGGATGAACCTCACCGGAAGGTAGTCGCTCTGACTTGTGTTCACCGTCCAGTCCACCTGGACTCAACACGGATTCTCCTTTTTAACCGTCACTGTAAGTGGTGGCCAGAGATTTTTCTAGGTGTTTCTAGATGTTAGATGTTTATATAAGCACTTGGCCATTAGGAACCATATTTTAATCTTGTAATAACCTTTAGTGGAAAAAAATATGAAGGCGAATATCTGTATGTGTATGTGTGACTGGGACGTTGTGCTGGACGCCAGAGATTGACACATTGTAACTGGCTGTACTTCAATTAAAAAAAAGGGGGGAAAAAAAGAAGCCGTATTTTTATTTCCACAGATCTCCTAAAAAACTCTCCACACTAGGGAATGGGGAAGTAAGTATTTGATGAATGTAAGTGAAAAATGCAGAAATCAGGGTTATTTGTGTATCATTCAAATTGAAGGGCCAAGAAATGGAATGAGCGATATTTTTCCTATTTTATTTGTTTCATATTTATTTTTATAATAAATCACAGATGGCTTAAGTCTACTAAATTAAAAAAAATTCTCTTGGAAAAGAGAAGATTTTCTGAAGCTGTAACGCATTTTGACGGGTATTTGTCAATGGATTAGACCATTTGGTCTCAGTAGTTCCTGGTAAGCTGAAGGGCTGGTTTCTTAAGTGTTGGGAGCAGGGCCCTGCTCGGGGTAGGATGGGGCCCGTGGTTTGGAAATGATGCCTATGCGCCCACTAACCACGTGCGGCTGACCCCGGAGCCTCACAAGAACCTCAGAGGTGTCTCCTGGCGCCTCTCATGGCCGCAGTGTAAAGACTAGAGTGTGTCATTGAGAAACCACCACTTCCACCAGCCAAAACTCAGCTTCCTTCTGTGGTTTACCCCATTTTTTTCCTCCTTTTTTTTAACTGCAGTATAGTTGATTTACAGTGCTGTGTTAGTTTCCCGTGATTCAGTTGTGCACAGACATTCCTCTTCATATTCTTTTCCATAGCAGGTCATTACGAGATACTGAGTATGGTTCCCTGTGCTGCACAGGAGGACCTTGCTGTCTGCCTCTTCTCTGCATAGCAGTGTGCATCTGCAAATCCCAGACCCCGACTGAGCCCTCCCTACTTCCTTTCTCCCTGGTAACCAAAGGTTTGTTTTCTACGTCTGTGAGTCTGTCTGTGTTTTGTAAATAAGTTCATTTGTCCCATTTTTTTAGATTCCACTTGTAAGTGATACATGTGGTATTTTTCGTCCTCTTTCTGACCTGCTTCACGTGTGCAGCCATCTCCAGGTCCATCCGTATCGCGGCCCCGTTTCCCTTCTTTTACTGTAAGTGTCAGGTGCTCATTATCCCGCGGAGTTCATCACGTGGAATTTCTGTCGACATTCTGTTTGAGTTTTCAGGCCTGACTGTGAAGATACAATTGCAGTAGTGCTACCCTTGGGGAGCGATGCTTCCAGGAGAGCGCCCCCTGGGCCTGGAGGTCTGTGCTGCAGCAGCTGAGAGTCTGTCACTTACAAGGCGTGTGCATCCTCGCGTTTGTTTTTGTTAAGTGGCTTTACGGATGGGTCTGGTACTTGAGACTGAGCAAAGTCACGGAGATGACACTTTGGCTTTGTTCTGGCTGGCTGGGATGAGTCTAGGCATGAGTACTGTTCCTCAGACACGTCCCCTGTGGGACCAGAGAGGTGAGCAGCTCTAATTCAGCAGTGAATTCACTGATGTTATATTCTCTGTGTGACGTGCTGTGTGTTTACACTCCATCCTACAAGAAGGAACATCCATTTTTCTATCCTTGTGCCTGAAGCACAGCTTCCCTGTCCTGGGGTGGGATGTCAGTTGCCTTAGAGGGGCCCTTGGACCTGCTGTGGGGTGGCCGGATCCGTGCTCCCCGCCGCACCAGCCGAGGCTCCTGGGCTCTGCCCTCCGCAGATTTCTCAGCATCCTCTCCCTGCTCTGAGTTTGGCTCCCCCTGCTCCCTCCTTCTGGCATGTCTGCCATCATGGGCTCGGGGGTCGCACCCATGGTTCAGGCTCCTTCCTCCCTGGGTGCCCCTCTTCTTCCTCTGTCTCCCCTTTCTCGGGGTGTTCCAGCCCATCCCAATGACATTTCCTTCTCGGGCGTCTTGTGTTTTCACAGCAGTGGTCACAGCCCTCTTTCCCAAGTCGTTTAGTTTTATGTGCGTTTTCCTCCGTCTAGACTAGAATACACTTGAAGGAAGGAAACCATGCCTCGTTCACCACCTCTGACGTCACCTGGAACAATACGTGAACGTCAGGCAAGTTTATTGTCGTGTCACCAGCTCCAGCAGGCAGTTCCCGGGGGAGGGGTGGGGTGACCGGCTGAAATGAAGCTTGGGGGGGTCTGTATTGCTTCTTGGGAAGGATTTACATTACTTCCTGCATCAGTGAATATGATCATGAGTTATATGAGGTTTGATCAAAAAAGGAGAATCTGAGATGTGCTGTTTGACAAATAAAGATCTTTACATCAGGGTTGTAGGATTCACAGTAGAATTACCAGCTAAGAAAGTGAAAACCTGCTTTTTTCCCACCGAGAAATACAACATGTCGCGTTCTTTCCTTCCCTCCCCTCCCTTCCCTGCCCTCCCTCCCGTTTCCCATTATTATTGATGGAATCACCGACTCTCCCATCACACCTGCCAACCTAAAGGTTGAGAATTAAGTTTTATTCAGGGACCTTACTGAGAACTAGAGCCGGGAGACAGCCTCTCAGGTCGCTCTGCGGGCCTGTCCCAAGGAGGTAAGGGAGGAGCCGGGATCCACAGGAGTTTCTGCTGGGGGGAAAAGACACTTAGTCATCGAGACATCAAAAGAGTACAGCTAATCACAAAAAACAGACACCTCGTGTTAATGATTTTAGTGCTTTTCTGTGTGTGGGAAGATGCAGAGTCTGGGCTCATTGGAATCATTCCTCTGATGTGCATCTTAACTCTCTAGGGCGCACACCCTGTTCTCCATCCTGAATCCTCTCCAGGTGCCCTGTGGGTGGGGGAGATGTTGGCTACAGTGGCTGAAGGTTTCATGGCTGCAGCATCCTTTGTTTACTGAAATGGCAGGCATTTTGTCCACACACCCACTGGAAATCCCTTCCTCTTCTGCACTTAACACAGGTCATCCCTGCTCTGTCTTCTCCATCGCTTGAACCCTGCTGGCTGCTCCTGAGGTTCAGCCCTGTTCCCTCCTGCCACAGCTCCCTGGTGGGTCTCCCAACTCCCACTCCCTCCTCTCTCTGATCTCCTTCACACAGTGGACTCTCATTGCTAAAATGCAGAGAAAGGGACCCGTCTCCCTCATTCAGAACTTCTAAATGCTCCAGATGCTGTCCTGTTGGAAAGAAATCAGTTTGGCTTCCGTTCAAGGTCCGCACGGCCTGCCTTCTCCCAGCCTCTGCAAGGGGACTTTCCCCAGCACCCTCACCTGACTCTCCCGCCTTGGCCCTTCTCCGTGGGCATGAGCTTTCCCCTCTCAGAAGAGGCCCATACCGTGTGCTTGGTCACCTTCCTGCCTTAGGGTTCGTCCTGCAGGGCTCAGGGCTCTTCTGTTAGTGGTGAGCTCCCTGAAGGTACCTGTCACCCTGTTCTCCCAAGGACAGGGACAGTGCCCCACGCAGCGGACGTGCTCATTAAGTCCTTACGGAGAGAGGGAGTCACAGCCCGACAGCCAGTGCGCCCGGCTGCTGCCTGCCCCGCAATTCCATGGAAAAGAAGCGCTTACTGCCCGCTTTCTAGAAGAGGAACATATCCTGTTAGGATGGGAGAGAGAGAACGTGGGGCGGGGGCGGGGGCGGTCCTGGAACCTGGGTCATGTTCCAGACCTAGACTGCGGGAGGCCGGGGACTTCTGTAACCTGGGGAGAAGTCAGCAAGGATTTATTATGTTTAATTGTTTCAGTTGGTAATCCTGTTACCCCTGGTTTAATTAAACTGTTTGAGTCTCCTGTTGGTCATACTTGTAATATTTCCTTCGTTGCTTAAGCTTCCTCTGTTTCCATTTTTAGTGTGTTACAAACTGTAGGGTCCTGAAAGGATCAGGCAGTGGGACACGATAGGATAAACAGAAAATTGACCCCACTTTTGAAAACCCAGGGTAAAGCCATCTTCACACCTGGGGGCTTGTCACCGGTCACTTCCCGAGAGCAAGTGGAGCCTTCGAGGTGTCTTTTTAAAGATAGCCAATATACAGGGAGGGGACAGCTCAGTGGTAGAGTGTGCACTTAGCAGGCACAAGGTCCTGGGTTCAATCCCCAGTACCTCCATTAAAATACATGAACCTAATCACCTCTCTCCCGAAAATAAAATATAGTCAACATCTTACAGTGACCTCTAATGAAAAAGAATATGGAAACGAATCTGCGTGCGTGTATGTGTGACTGAAACATGATGCTGTGCACCAGAAACGGACACAATGTAAATGACTATGCTTCAGTTAAATAAAACACTAAAACACACACACACACATACGTAGTCTGGTCGATGGGAGAGCTCCTCGGCGCACACCCCCGCTGACAGCCGTCCGGGAGAGGTACGCAGTCCAGCCGTGCTCGACCAGACCGCCGCGGTTCCTCACTTGCAGTGCGCTTCCTGGGTCTCAGCGGGAGACGTGTCGGAAGCTCACCAGCTGTCCTTCTGACTCGCCTTGTAGACCTGGCGGGGGGTAGTGGGGTCAGAAGCTCGTAGCCATTCTTCAAGGGCAGGGGCCATCTCTAATTCCTTTCTTGAGTCCTTGCATCTTTGCAACAGTATTTTTAAGATAATGTGTTGACGTGATGTTGCTAAGACCACGAAACAAGTATGTTTAAAGAGACGTGTGAATGTGGGATTCACGTACGGGGTGAGAACCAGAGAGTCTCAGTGAAGGAGGTCAAAGGGGGAGACTCTGATAAGTTTTGCACAAAAACCAGGTGGGTCACGGCCTCGGGGTGCCCTGCCTCCCCCCAACCCTGCCTGGCCCTTTCCTTCCCTCCTGCCCCTTCCTCCCACCCCTCGCTTCCTTCTCTCCCGTCTCAGCCCTTTAAAGCAGTCTGACACAGGGCATGTCTCCTACTCCAAGTGGGTTTAGTCATACCGAAGGGCGTGCAGAAGGTGCATTGGACTGCTGTTTCAAAACGGAACTTAGAGATTCTGTGGGCAATACATGCAGCCTCAAAATTCACCCCCCCATCTGTCTCAGGAACAAGCTCTTACTCCGTCCTCCCACCTGGCACCCGCGCTCGCCTCCCAGCGGCTCCCGCCGGCCCTCCCTCATCCTGCCGCTCTCCTCGAGGGCACACCTCCGTGGCCACTTCCCTTTCTAAGATGCTTCTTGGCTCTGCCCCTGACCACGTGTCCTCCGTCCCCACCCCCACCCCAGCACCCTGTGCCCTCTCACTGGGCTTGGTCTCCTTTGCCTCTCTCCTCACTGCAAAGCCCCCACCCCATGTCCACCTTCTCTGCTGGGCCAGCACCCTCCTCTCTCACTCCAGCAGGGCTGCCTCTTGGCTCCCTGCGTCCCTCAGATGGGGCGTAGGCTCCTCCCCAGGGGGTCTGTGGGGTTCTGCTCACCGTCCCGTGAGATGCCCTGTATCGCCATTTCTCACTTTTCCATCCCGCTGGCCAGCGCGCTCAGCTGTGGGTTCTTAGCATCACGGCGGATGGGGGATGCCAGCCCTGTACCAGGTGTGCGATAGATGCTCAAAGCTTGTCACCTATCAGGTGACAGATGAGCACTTGGGCAGAGGCTCAGTGAGGGTGAGTGCGGGGCCTGGGGCTCCCTGTGGGGCTGGACTTGGAAGTGGAAGTAAGAAGTGAAGGCCAGTGTTGAGGGGCAGTGGCCCGGCCGGGCTGGGGTGTGAGGCCGGATTCGGGGTCACAGAGCCAGACCTGGGGGACAGGGAGTAAAGGCTGGTTTGCGTTTGGGAGCTGCAGGTAGAGGAAGGGCGGACACCAGCTCGCAGGGACCACGCCACGTGCTTCAGTGTGCTGGAGGAGTGGACGGTTTTCCAAAGGTGGGGAAAGAGTCCAACTTATTTTCATGCCCTCCTGGGTAAAGTGGGCCGTCCTTCCAGGGGTGGCTGGAAAGAACAAGTTCATGGCTCTCTAGGGACGAGGCGAGTCGATGTGGGAGGCGGGAGGCGGGGGAGGATGGGGTGTTGGGTGTGCAAGGCAAGATGGGGGGGGTGAAAAAAGCAGTAAGGGAGCCTGCAGCGAGAAGCTCCAGGTGAGACGCTTACTGACGGAGAGCTTCTCCTCTGAGCGTAGGAGCTGCGAGCTCCTGTAGGGCCAGGGGCCTCTCGGGCCTCACACTCTCCCAGTGGTCACTGGCTCTGGGAGAACATTCTGGAAGTGGCTCAGGAGGCTGACCCTGGGCCTGGAAACTTGCCCAGATGGACTCCTCCGTGTTTGTACTTCAGGCCAGTGAGTCAGAAGCCACCAGGGAGCCCCCGTGCTCCCCCAGCTGAGGTCTCCAGGCAGCGTTTCCACCCTCGACCCACCAACTGGTTTCACACGCGGCCATCTGAACCACTGTCACGTGGCCACGAATTATAGTCACATCTGTTTGCAGCAGGACAGCCGATGGCCTGGAGGGGAAGTGCTGGACTTCTGCCTCACTCCCTCTGGTCCAGGTCGGTCCCCTCCCCCACCCCCGACCTGGCCAAGGACATGTGACATCCACCCCCACTGAGTGGGAGAAAGGCAAGAAAAGAAATGAAAATGAGTCAGCCCAAATTGCACAGTGGGGGAAACCTGAGAACAGAACTGCCCTCACATGTCGGTGGGCAGGGGAGCCAAGAAACACCCCCATTTCCTCCCGCTGTTTGCCGGGAGCCCCACCGGCCCCTGCAGATGTGGCCTCGGACGAGAAGCAGCCTAGCAGGCATCTCCCAGGCTCCGTTCTCAGTCAGACCACGAGAGAGGCTGCCCATCACAAGGCCAGCTTGTTTCTCGAATGTTTCATGCTTTTTTTTTTTCACCAAGAACATATCAACACTTGTGGTTGTTTTCACATTAGAGCAGAAGTATTTTGTGAGCCTAAAAAGTCGTGGGGGATATTCTGTTTCCACGTTTTCCGTGAGTGACTGGAACAGAAATAGTATCTTGCTTATTAACTCAGTCTTCCTGTTGAGTTAGTGATGAATGCTTATCTTCGCATCTCTTTTCTCAACGGAGGTGCTGGAGATGGACCCATGGCTTCATGCATGCTAAGCACGCACTCAACCACGGAGCCACACCCTCCCCTCTTTTCACATCTTTTTGATCACATCTGTCTTACATGTATCAGAACAAAATGGTGATGATAGAGTGAGAAGAAAGCAAATGCAGATGAGACCACATGGATGGTGAGCTCCTTGGAGATCCGTCACCCTGAAGTCCACAACACCAAGCATGTTTTTGGAAGTTCGGAAACGCCATCCCAGCGTGTGCTTGGAAGAGATGACTGTTTGCACTGCAGCATTTGGCATATATTTTGCTCTCTGTTTTGTTACTAATTTTTGAATCCTATACACACTTTTTTTGGGGGGTACATTTATGGAAGAAATGCGTGAAATCAGAAAGGCACAGCTCAGTGCCTCTTGTCCAAGGTGAGCGTGCCTGTGGGAAAGAAGCCCCATCAGGAGCCAGGACGATTCCAGAGGTCTGGAAGCCCCTGGGGTCCCCTCGCGGTCCCTGACAGCCCCTGGGGTCTCCAACTTCATTTTGGTTACTTTTGAACTTGGCCTAAACGGCATCCCCTGGTTAGTCCTTATGTGCCTGGCTCTGGTTTGCTCGACGCTAAGCCGGTGAGACGCACCGCCACCGCCGCGGACCTGCCTCGGTGTGGAGCGGTACCGCTAGGGAATACAGACCACTGTGTTTTTATTCCGCTCTTTCAGGTCAGGCTGCTGTGTGCAGTGTTGTAGTAAACATTGTTGAGCATGCATTTCTGGAAAAAATATTTACCGAAGCACAGCCAAGTACAGACATCGTAAGTTCATAGCTCAGTGAAGTTTTACAAGTGTCACCACGTACCCTGGTCAAGCAGAGGATATTCCTGCTCCCAGAACCCTCGCAGGCAGCGCCCCCGCAGGCCGTGCTCTTCTGACCTCCACTGCAGGTGGTTTCGCTCGTTCCCCACCCTACTGCCCTGGGGTGAGACAGGCATGCTCTCCTGCGGGAGAAGTTTTAAGGTGCTGTTCAGGGCAGTCCTCTCGGGGCAGGGGTTCCGCGGAGGTGTAGACAGCCATTGTGCAGAGCCTCACGGCCGTAAACTCACATTTGAAACAAGAATTACCGGGAAGTAGCACATGGTAGTTAAAATCACAACCAGAATGGGAGTCAGGGTGTACATATTAAAATTCCCCACGTGTACTCTGTATTTCTTTATCATGTTTTAATATCCCCAAAGAGTGTGAGCTCATGGTGCTTTTTGGGGGGATCATCTTTTATCTTCCACGCTAACATTTTTTAAGGCAGGGGGATGAAACAGAATGAAAAATGATAGAATTAAGAGGATGGAACGCCAGTGGCATGTGCTGAGGGTGAATGTGAAATGGTTTCCGTAATGATGCTGTATGAGCCTGTCTTGTGATGGACGTCTGCCACATCCCTGTGGGGCAGGTGCCGGGAGAGGAGCTGCGGGAAGGCTGTGTGCTGCTCAGATCCCGGGGGTGCTGTCTGTCCGTGTTCCAGAGGGGAGGTTCTGCTCGGCGGCCGCACCATGGGGAACAGAAACTCCATGCTGGTTTCTGTACGCTTTCAATTTCTGCCCAAGGAGCCCTAAAATGCATTCCTCTGCCTCCGCCTACTTCTTTAGGGGGGTAGATAATTGGTCAAAAGAATCCCTGAAGAAAGGCTACAACTAGGAAGAAAATGGGGATGGTAATATCACCGCAAAACTATTCTGACATTTTGCACAGCGTAGAGAATGTGAGAAGGAATTTGAAAGATAAGCTGTTTAGACTTGGCAGAGCTCCACATGTCCCTATTTGGCAGGATGTGAGACACATAAAAATTGTTAAAGCAGGGATGTGAAAGGTCTATCTCCCAGCAGAGGCAGAAGGAAAAATCAGAAAACTGAGGGCTTCACTCTGTGTAACTCGTTTCACATATGCCTTCCTACATTAGACATGTCACAGTCAGCAAGTTAGCACGAGAGAGCATTCTTACACGCTCGCTCGCTCTCTGTCTTCACACACACACACACACACAGAGCAGTCGACTTCCTTGGTTAAGTAAAAAGGCGCCCTTTAAATGAAATTAGCGAGACTTCACTCCCCCCATCCTCACTGAGAACTCACTTGGATGTTGAGAGGAGCCTTCTGTGGGACTGCAGATCAGAGAAGACCGGAAATAGAGTTTATTTCAAATTAAAATCATTGACCTCCATCACCCCCCTTCCTTCTTTGGCTCTAGGGATGTGTATCATAAATCTTTGGGAATTTTTAGAACATAACATGCTTTATAGCCTTAATTCTGATGTTCAAGTCTCTGGAAACTTCTAATTGGGGCATGAAAGAAAATTTGAATGGTGTGAGTTGGACCATATCGTGGAAAGCATAAAGCGTCGAAGAGATGCTCCATTAGGAATGGCTTTGCCGTGCCTTTTGTGTTCCTTTCAAATTGTATTATTTGTTGGCGTTTAAAGTCGACCCCTGCCGTTGAGGTTGCGTGTTTGCGTGTGTGTCTGGCAGAGCTCACTGAGAACTGATGGGTGCTTTTTTGTTTCAAATATGACGAATTCAGGTCAGTTTCCATTTGGAGGGAACTCGTTATGCCCTCCTGGTCAGTTGTTGGCGGTCTGGATTGAGTTGGTTTTCATTAATTTTTTCCAGGCTTCTAGGGGCATAAACAGTGCTGTTCCCCCCCTGAGTGATTTCTAGGGCTCTCTCACTGGCCTGATTGACCCGTGTGGCTGTTGACCTTGGGGGGGCTCCCCTGTAAGATGGGCCAAGACCCACAACTTTTGACCTTTGAGATCTTCAGCCACATTCCCCATTTCCAAATGGACACTGTCTTCGTGACCGACTTCGTCATGAAGCGGGTGCCTCCCTGGAGGAAAGCACAGGCATTGCTCTGGGGACCTCGAGGTGGTTCACTTGACCGAGCTCTGGGGAGGGTGAGGCAGGAGGAGTGGGTGTGAGGACTTCACAGAATGTACCAGTTCTTCCCGCCCTAGAACCTGAGACAGACGGGATGGGAGCCCTGGACCTTCCAGGTGGCAGGGAAGGTGGCAGCCCTCGTAGACTCCCTCAGATGTGCAGCCAGCAGGGAGCTACTGGGGTCTGTGGGCCTGCATTCTGTCTTTTGATTTAGCTGAGAGGTCCAGATGCAAAATGTAATTCCTTGGGAAATGATGAAATTGGTGACATGACCTTTAACATGTTAGGTCACTGATGAAATTGGGAGTCTGAGTAAGCCATGCAGTTTATTTGCAGGGTTGAGACTTGCACTACTTAAGGCTTTTATTTAATGAGCTCTTTCAAAATCACATCACACCAGATTGAAAGGGACACTCACTGGTGTCCTTGTAGTGAAGCGCCCCGAGTCACAGCTCAGTTGCTTCTGCAGGACAGGTCTTTGTATGACAGCAGCTGTAAAGGACCAGATTAGTGACATTTCAAAGTAGATTTTGTTTAACTAAATGTGCATCACATGATTTTTGTGTGTTATTCCATTTTTTTAAACAGAGCCATTTACATAAAATGCCAGGCCACCCAGAATGTGAAATAAAAATCATAGTCTAAAAATGCCTTTTGTTCTGAACAGTTGACCCTGAGTGAGACATTTGTAGAACGATCATTTCTTGGGAACTGTCTTCTAGGGCCAGAGGGGGAGTCAAACCTCCCACACGAATACAGCAGACAAGGAGGCATGAGTGTCTTTTCCGGGATGGATTTTATTTCTTTCTCTTTTACTTGCTGCTGGCTGGTGGGCAGGTGAGGCCCTTGATCTCTGTTCACAGGACCTAGAGTAAGGCCTTGGTTTCCTTTCTCATCCCAGGCTTCCCCCAGTGGTGGTCATGACCTGAAGTGCTGTCCACAGACTCTGGGTACATATTTCTGTAGCCAAATTTCAAGAAGCAACTTGACCTCAGCCTCCACACCTGGGGCCCCGGGAGCCTTATCTGGGGTCCCCTGCAACTGAGGCATTTACTGATGACTTAAGGGAACGATTCCAGGAAAGTCATGTTTGTAACCTCCCTCTCACTGAGTGAACGTCGGCTTCTGAGATTCTATCAACATTTCAGAGGAGAGGACCTCAGAGTCCCTAGACGGTCCACTCCAGCCATTAGCTTCCCGTGCAGCATGAAGCTCGGAGGAAGCCGTTGGGGAGCTGCAGGCAGAGAAGCCCAGGCTGCCTTGGGGTGCTGTGGGCCCAGCTAAGCCCGGGTGGAGGCTGGACGTCTCCCACGTGGACTGCGCGTATCAGTAAACCTTAGCCTGATTGGTCTTCCTTCTGGTTCCCATAGAAGGGGATGGAAGTTAGCAGAGTTTAAAGAGCAGGAGTGGGTTTCTGAATCTGATTCAGAAGCAAGAAGGTGGTGGGGAGGGGACAGTAAAGAGAGGAGGCCACCTGGAGCCCAGGTGATTGGGGCTTTCTTGGTCTGGGGGCTAACCCAGCAGCTTTGGGCAGCTCCCGGGACCCACACCCCCCCGAGAACCCCCTTCCCCCGCTGGCCTGGGGATCTGGGGTGGTCCCACGATCACTGGCCGGTTCCTTTTTGGGGTATTTCCCACTGTGCTGTGATGGAGTAACGTGTTGTGGGTTGACATGCCAGTGACTTTGGACTGTCATCTAGGGCTGTTATGTAAGGCTGACCACCACCACCACCACCACCACCACCACCGCCAGAGCAACGGCAGTCAGGCGCCTGCTCCTCTGCTGCGTCAGTTCTAAGATGGCCATTCGCTGATGTTTGACCGGCTCTGGCATTGGGGTAGATCCACAGTTGATGAGGTGCCATGGCTCCGTCAGTGATGCTCTTAGTTTCCTAGTGTGGCTTTTACAGCTGATGCTGTTGCAGATGAAGCACAGTCTGTATCAGGCTGGGTACGGGGCTCTGGACTTGCCCCCCAAGTGCTCTCGGGGTGCAGGGGAGACCTGCATGCAAAGGACTGAGAAACATGTGGCGAGTGTCACAACAGAGGCTCACGCTCAACACACCCTGGGCGCCGCGTAGGGGCGGTCAGCCCGCTCCTGGGACCGCACGGACGGTGGTGCTGAGAGCGGCACGTTTCCCCAGCCCCTTGGTTCATTCGTGTTTGTGCATTTGGGATAAACCTGGAGCACAGGTTTAAGACTTTGCCCTCATCCCTTCGGACAACCCTGCGTAGTCACCAAAACCCAGATTCTGAAGCAAACCCCTGCACACGGATTGAGTTGAAGTGTAGGAGGTTATGAAAGTGCGTGCTGAGAGTTGCCTAAAGTCCGAGTCAGGGGAAGAAACAGGCCTGTAATCTCTGGAGTCCGTTTGGACTCCTGTCAGCCGTCCCTGTTTCCAAAATATAAAACTAAGACCAGCTTACTGTGCTGGAGGCTCTTGTTCAGAATCTGTTTTATAAAATAAACGTCTCCAGATGTAGTTGTTCTATGCAGAGGGTTGCCAAGGCGGTGGGGCTCAGACGCGAGTATATTGATTACAAATGGACTCTGCAGACCACGGTGCTGTGAGCAGTGCGATTTTCTTTTCCAGAAGCTCCGTCACCTGAAGCAGAATTTCGGTGTGTGTTCTCTCAGACGTAACAGCCAGCCTCTAAGGAAGCTCAGCAACTCAGTTATTCCCACCCTGGCCCCTTACGTCTGTCCACAGTGTCTCTGTCTGTGGTGGCTTAGAATCTTGGGTTCTTCCACGGAAACTGCAGCATGTTTCAGGCACCGCCGAATGTCGGTCTTTTAGCGTGCTGGCCATCTCACGGGATGGAAGTCGAGTTCACCTCAGCCTCGTCCTGGGGTGTTACGTTAAACCTCCCAGCTCAGCTTCACACCTGTAACACGGGGATAGTGACACCTGTCTCGTTAAGTGAGGTGAGAGTTGACGGTCGCAGCTGGTGGACTTTTGAACACGCTGGTTTCCTCCTTCGGTTCCTGTTACACGCTTGGATTCTCTGTCTTGCGTGTGAACGTTAGTTTAAGAGTAGAAGTGACGTACCAGGAGCGACAGGCTGAGTGCTTTTTCATTGAACATTCAAGTGTTACTTGAATTAAAAATCAGTTCCTTAAGGTCTGGGCAGGTACGGGACAGCCCCGTGCGGGTAAGCCCAGACAGCGCGCAATTTAAGATCACGCTCCTAATAAGAGGGCAGGACGTCCCCCTGAGCAGGCGGGGACGCCACGCTCACTCGGGCCGGACGCCGACCTCCGCCTGCAAGCGCGCCTCCACTCACGGATGTTTTCTCTTGCTTCCAGGGTGGCTGCGCTGGCTCTGGCTGTGGGAAATGCGACTGCCACGGAGTGAAGGGACAAAAGGTGAGTGGCCGCGACTCAGGTGACAACAGGTCCTCTTGAATTGCCGTCCCCATGGAAGTCATTAGAAACATCGTTAAAACAACTGCATACTCTGCAAGCCGCATTCAAGCCTTGTCGCTATTTCAGTGATTTCCCGAGACGAACACGTACGGGGCAAAGCCGGGCTCAGCAGTGCTTTCGAGGACGCTTAATAGCTCTCTCCCAAAGACTGTGACAGTTAGCAGCCTCAGCGGTGAAAAAGAGCCCTGGCTGAGTCTCCCGCTTTGCCTCCGGGGCGGTGGTTACGGGGGAGTCGGCAGGGAACCTGTTCCTCAATAGTGTTCTTTGGAATTAGTGCGTAAGAACTAAACGTCTCTTTTCTCTGAAAAAAGAAAAGGTTTCTATTGAACTTAGGAGCCCTCTGTTTGAATTAGTGTTTTTGAACAATTTTTAATTAATAACATACTTGCCTAGTTTTATTCACAAAATAGGAAATATTTATCATTTCCCAGATGTAAAGTGTGTTCCTCTTAGAAGTGCCCCTGCTGCCTCTCACCTAAGTGTCACAGATCTGGATAAGGACCATTTTCTCTTGAAGGCAGGTGGGATGTGTGTACTTCAGCTATTTTGAGAAAGGCTGAGCGGGGACAGTGTAGCATCCTGTAACTGTCGGGGAGTCACCGTGGAAACCAGGTGTGGCCGTGAGAAAACATGGCCGCTGGGCCAGTCGGTGGGACACGTGGCAGCGGGGCCCAAGTGGATGGGGGGAGGGTGCCCGTGGACCTCTGCCCACCTACAGGGGGCTGGAGGTGCGTCCAGCCGGGCCAGTGTGCGAGTTCTCTTGCGCCTGACCTGCCCAGGGCTTGTGGGATCCCAGACTCACACTTTTGAAATTCAGCCCATTGTTCTTTATGGAAAACTCATTTCTGTTCAGCTATTTGGTCAAGTACCAACACCATTCTTTACAAAGAAATACGCTGGCAGCTGGTGACCCCAGCATCACCTGGATAGGTTTTGAGTAAGTGAAGTTTGTGGAAACGTTTTTATGTGACTCACTGTCAACTTTATCAGCTACAATTCATTTCTGTGTGCTGTTTGTTCACCCACCTGGGACGTTTTCTGGCCACTCCCAGGGGGAATCCTCAAGCACACAGGCAGGGACGTTCATACCACAAAGGTCTTCCGTGTGTGTGTGTCTTCCCTGAATTACACGTGCAGCACACTGAACTCACAAAGAGACCCCTGAAACTAGAAAAGTGGAGCTGTCGGACAGCAGCAACCAGGAACTAGAGGCCTGTCCCGGCACGCCTGGGCTTGCTTTGTAACTCAGGGCGTCAGGGTTTGGAGAGGGGCGCGTGGGCTTGGCGCCTCTCACTCGTGAAGAGAACAGGGCCCCTTCCAGCGGCTTGGCTGGGCTTCCCCTCCCCTCCGGCAGCTGCAGACCCTGGCGGTCCTCCTCCGCAGCTCTGCGCGCGTGTTCCAGCCTGATGCATTGAAACTTCAACCCCAGGTCTACCCATCATATTGGACAAGGTCGACTTAGCCAGGTGTAGCTTTCCGAATGTTTTGGCTGACTTCTTCACGACTGGATGACAGCTGGTCAGGGACGCGTCCTGTGTCACTGCAGAGCCAGTTAAACGTCTTTGGAGAAGGTGGGACATACCTCACTCACAGGGAGCGTCTCCCATCCACCCAAAACAGAAAGTGTCTGGAAGCATTTCTTTTCAAATCTGAAGGCGAGGAGGCCCTTGCTGTGGCCGACACACTCGGCTGGGCCGGGTCTGTGCTGACTGGGGCCCCGGAGCGCACCGTAGGGCCTGCGGGGCTGCCTGCCCGCCCGGCACGGGCGGGTCGGGGGGGCAGAGCGTGGAACGGAAGATGTGCCGTCAGCCTGGCTGCCTTCCAGGAAGGAGCGCTCGGGCCAGCATCCCCCTGCGGCCAACCTAAGCCATGAGGTTGGAGACAGTTCCCGCCGGGACTGGGGCGGACGATGTGGGCTTCTGCTGTCCCTGCCGACCGAGCCTCCGGAAGACTCCCCAGCAGGTCAGCCTGACACCCGGGCTGCAGGACCTCTGTGATGCCTCCTGGCCTGGCCTCCCCGCTCAGCCCTCCGTCTCCTCCACTGCCTGCTTGGGTTTTGTACATGATGGTTCAATAAAGACTATTTAAAATAAAATACCGGCAAGCTATAGGTTAAACCATTTTGAATTTGTGTTTTAAAAGGCCTAAACTATTGAATGGATCCAGAAGCTCCCTTGAAATTTAGAAGAGGAGCTAAATGTTTTGGTATTATGTCTTTTCACAGAAATCGGAGCTGTCTTTCCTCCTTTTGAGTGTAAATATTTCAGGTCCCTGGTTCACAAAGCAGGAGCAAGGAAGAGGTCCTTCCTCCCACTGCAAGAGGAAACTTTAAACTTCCACTAATTGTCTTGGATGTGATGTTAGAAGAACCAGTTTAGTGGCGGGAAACACCCAGAGCTCGACTGGGCCGGGCCGGCAGCTCTGGTTCCCTGTCTCTCGTCTCAAGGTCAGATAGTAAAGGAGTGATTCTTGGCCACATGTCAGCAAGAGAGGTGGGTCCTCCTCTGCCACCACCGTTCTCGAAGCAGGTCTCAGACATGCTAATTGGTGCAAATGCACGGAGAATAAAGGGTTGACCGTCACAGAATTTAAATCAAGTGGTTCAAACCACAGGCCCACTTTTGAGCCACTAATGAATGCTTTCAACTCTCATGGAAGTTATTTTGCTGTTTGCAGATGCCTGCAAGTTAAATGAATTTTGACTTGCTTTTAGAGACAGGATAAGAGAAGCCACATAACTCAGAGAGAGTTAGTTACCTGCCCAGGACAGCATCAAACACCTGCGGAATTTGGTCATCGCTGTTTCGGAGACATTCCTCCTTGAGGAACACGTTGACCTGCTGGCTATTCAGAATTCACCAACGGAAGCTGGGATGTCTCTGGCATAAACTGCCGGATCTTGTCTGGCTGAGGCCTGCTTTCCGTGGAGACGTGACTGACAGACAGGACGTCTTCTATTCTCCAGATTATGCTCATGTCGCAGTTCACTGGCTGTTTTATAATCTGATAGTTATCGACGTAACACTGAGGCTCTTGCTCTGAGTCCAGCACTTAAATTCACCAGCCCTTCCCTGGATCTCAGTCTTTGCTGGGTTGTTTATTTTCCCACTTCCCTGGCTGACCACTCAGACCTTCATATGTCTTCTCTAGGTAACGGATTTGGGTTTGTACACAAGGGCTTCATGTCTTTCCAGAGGCCTCAGCAGCGTGGGAATATTATCTGCTTAAACTGATTAGGGTTTGAATGCTTGCCTAGGCAGAAAGGGCCCAAAGTCAAGCTCTCCTTTTGCTCGATAACCTGATTTTCTCAGCCATCTGAGGCAGCAGGAGAGGCAGCCCTTGCCGGGAGTCACTGCTGTGTGCCTGGGGGTGCACCGTTTACACTTTGCCAGCAGAGGGGCTGCACAAGAAGCCCCTCCCTCACATGTTTAACCAGGGGAGCCCATGCTCGTGTAGAGCTGTCGTTCTGTCCTGCGACCCCGCAGTGTGCAAAGGGAAAGCTTCATGTACCTGGAGAGGTGAGAGGCACGTGACATGACATAGTTAAGGGCAACTGATCAAATTGCAGGGGGAGCAGCTGAGAAGAGAGCGGTCCCAGGGCCTGGGGCCGTATATGAAGGGCCAGCTTCCTGCATGGGGTAGGACCCAGGGGTCTCACGTGCTCACGGATTCGCCAGACCCGCTCGGATGTCGAATGTCATGCCACCCATCTGCATGAAGGCACGAGCTGAGTTGGAGCACGCTAATCAAGACAACGGCGCCTGTGGGCTGTTGAAGGATGCTGTCCTAGATGAGGCCCGTTGAAGGATGCTGTCCTAGATGAGGCCCGTTGAAGGATGCTGTCCTAGATGAGGCCCGTTGAAGGATGCTGTCCTAGATGAGGCCCGTTGAAGGATGCTGTCCTAGATGAGGCCCGTTGAAGGATGCTGTCCTAGATGAGGCCCGTTGAAGGATGCTGTCCTAGATGAGGCCCGTTGAAGGATGCTGTCCTAGATGAGGCCCGTTGAAGGATGCTGTCCTAGATGAGGCCCGTTGAAGGATGCTGTCCTAGATGAGGCCCGATGGTCCCGACGCAGTGACTTCCCCAAGCCGCAGTTCTGAGCGCACAGAGCGTCTTCATTAAGCAGAACTGTAGTATTTCTAAGGGATAATGAGGGCTGCGTGGGTATCTCGTAACTTCTCAGAACACTTTGACCTGCTGGTACGCAGGTCCTTGCCAAGGACGTGGGGAAGAAGCACATTACCCCGTAATTCGCTCATTAGACCGTCTGTAAATCATAGCCCCTGTCCGCACACCGGGTCATCAGATAGTCCCGTCCTAGACTGCATTCGAAGCGGACAGCTTTGCAGTTGGAATTTCTGTCTTTTTGTCTAAAGCACGCGGCTCCACTGATGTGAAAGGGTTGGGAAAGTCTGGCCGACCTGGAAGGGACTCTGTTTCCAGCCCTGGACATCTGGGGAGAAGCCAGTGTCGCTTCTCTCTCGTTGCCGCGGCAGCCGGTCTGGGGCTTTACCAGCCGCCCCCCTCCCGTGTGTGCTGGACAGTCAGTAGCTGTCCCGCGTCAGCCTCCGTGTAAACCTGCCTGTCTGCATCTTACATCCAGTTACAACCTCTGCTCTGTTAGACACAGCAGGTCTTGGCCAGGACAGAAACATTCTGGCTTTGGAGTGTCAGAGCGACAAAGAGAAAGGGGCTGCTGTGTACTGGCCGTCTCCTGGGTGAGGCGCAGTGCTGGGTCTTTTTACACTTATTACTGTTATTATTATACCCATTTTACAGCTGGGGAAACCAGCCAGCCCAGGGTTTCTCAGCTTTGACACTGCTGACACCTGAGTGGGTGGTTTTTCGCTGCGGGGTGCCTTGTGCCCTGTGGGGTGCTGTAGCTGCGTCCATGGCCTCCATGCACCAGATGCCAGTGGCTCCCTCCCGCCCTGGCAGTGCCACTGAAATGTCCCCAGGTAAAGCCAAATGTCTCCGGGGACTGGGGGCAAACTCAGCCTGGATTGAGAGCCACTGAACTGGCCCAGGCTCTTACAGGGAAGGAGAGAAAGATGCCAGGATCCAGGTGCCAATCAGAGCACACATCGCGCTTCAAGACAAGAAGATCCTGACTTGGTCCAGCCGGAGGAACTTGTGGTTCAGAATATTCTGGAATCTCCAGCAAGCTCCCGTTGCTCTAAAACTGAACCCGTGGCTTATACGCTGCTCTGCTGACCAAGGAAAGCAGACCATCTGAAGACCTCTAAGCGGGTGGTGGTGGAGGGACCGCTGGAGCATCACAGAGAAGTGAGCCTATGCCTGTGGGGCTGTAGGTGGACTGACCCCCCGGTTTCTGCTCTAGAGGAGCATCCCCTGGGCCGCCTCGTTAAGCAGGTGACCACAGGGAGCCACCTTGTCTGTGATGTAGAGCAGGTCGGAGGTTGTCTGCCCACGTCTCAGCCCCACCCCAATCCGAGGCAGGTTAGGGGAAGCCCAGCCCACGTAACCAGCATTCCCTCAGCTTCGGTGGATGCTTAGTCCTCCAGTGTTCAGGGTAAAAGCTGGAAGGGAGAACACACTGCACTAAGTGAGTCTGTTACGCTGTGTCAAGGATGCCCTGCACCGGCGTGGTGGGGATGGGGTCTCCCGCAGCCCCTCCCTTCAGGGAATCCTGGTGTAGTCTCTGTGCTGTAGGAAATTCATCCCTCTGGTTAAGAGGGAGCATCTCTGCTGTGTGCTGGGCACATCTCCTTGACTTCCCATAGGGCGAATCTGGCCATATTTCTCATGCGTGCTGGGCATCACCAAAGACCAGGGTCCTCAACTTCACCATCAGCCGCGTCTCCACCGGGCAAGATGCATCTTCTCTTTCCTCCCCATCGGCTACTTTGAGTAGCCGAGGGGTGAATCGCTCAGCATTAGGCTTTCGGAGATAGTGAAGCAAGTAGTCTTCACGCCTCTTTCTCAAGGACACACTAAATAAGAGAAAAGTGTATGCGAAGAACACTGTAATCCAACCATATCCAAACACCGGAGGAGAGGTTGAACTTCTGTCGTCCTGTGTGTGCTGTTTGACGTTGATTATTTCCTGCTAGCCACTGTCCCCAGAGACTCTGTGGTGCCTTCGTGGCTGGGAGTTTAGGTGTCCACCTGCCCGTCTCAACGCCCTGGCCGTTGCTGTGCTGTGTCGCAGTGACAGCCACAGATGCCTCAGGAGCGAACACTTCTTTCGATAAAAGGATCTTATTTTCTCCAAGATCAGAAATATGGGAGATCTTAAATCACAAGGAAAATTCATTTTTGAGGCAGAGATTGTATATTATTGCCATTTTTTGAGAATTCAGTCTTCATTTATACCCATATTTATTTCAATGATCCTTCTTTTAATTTACACCCAGAAACGAAAGAAAGAGCCTTGTGTGACTTTATATGTCAACCAGTTTCTCTTGTTTCATTTCTTATTGCTCTTAGTATCTGTGTAGACTAGACTTGAGATCACAAGGATTATTAAAGAACCAGCTTCTCTGGCTATTATTTCATAGTAGAATATTGAAAATTTCTTTCCCATAAATTAAATTTCACCATGGTTCTAAATGTTAAATGTGTCATGTTTCTTCCTAGATATTTTATTTTATTCTCAAGTAAATCAAAGTAAATAATTTTGTGTAAACTCTCTGAAGCTTTGGATGAATTAACTGAATCGGACTGATCATAATTAATTCATAATTTATTTATTAAGCATGAACTCTGTGGGAGACAACACACCACATTTGAATTAGTAAGAATTTCAAGATCTAGTGTATTTAAAAGGAAATCCCAGAGTGAGGGTATAGCTCCAGTGGCAGAGCACATGCTCAGCACACACAAGGTCCTGGGTTCGGTCCCTAGGACCGCCTCTAAAAACAAACCAACCAACCTAATTACCTCTCTTCCCAAAAATTAAAAAAAAAAATTCCATTTTCTTACTCCCCAGATGTGAAAAAAATGAAGTCAAAATGCAGGAAAAAGTGCTCTTACTGTGTATGACACAGTAGGGGGTTTATTTAATAAAATGAAGGCTTGTTGAGCGTGTTTGAAATACTTGCATTGTTTCTGAGACTGGTTGGATTGCTTTATTTTCATGTTTTCTGAGCATCCCTGAAAGGCAGTAGCGTCCAGGAAAAAACGTCTTGTTGAACAAGAGCCTGGGTCCTAGCGTGAGTCCACTGTCTGCTGGCTGACTGTGTTCCATCAAGTCATTTTGACCAGGCTATCCTAAGAAGGGGGGTGACCTTTGACCTGCAGTCTCCCAGTGTTGCTAAAAGGGTGCAGTGAAAGGTGAGGTGCCTACAGCCCTTAGGACATCTAAAATGTCGTGTGTGTGTGCACGTCATCTTAGCAGGAGCTGAATTTTAAAGGTGGGATAAATCTGAGGACAGAGTTGTGTGCTGGTCTGGCTGGAGACGGACTCTCAGATGTGAAGACGTGGGTGTGCGCCTTCGAGCTGAGACGTCTCAGTTCCCAGAGGAAGCTTGGAGAGGGAAGGAGCGGACAGAGCTCTCCCAGCACCTCAATTAGAGCGCTTTATGATGGCTTTAGAAGAGTAGTAACATTGTTAGGAAGTTTGTTTGTAGCTTTTGGATGCTTCTGGTGGAGGGAAAACGGGATGTGCTCACTTGGGAGGTCTGTCTGGAAATACCGTCCAACTCCCAGTCAGCGCTGGGGTTTTAGCATCCATTTCCGGACTCATTGTCCCTTTAAATACAAGAGGAACCAACTCGCCCTTTATTCGCTCTCCTGGTGTTTCAGGTACCTCCGTAGGGTTTTGTTGTTAACCGCCTTCCCTGACATACGTGTATAACGACACGCTTTGTCCAGATGCCTCTCCTCCCCCGGCCAACTTGCCTTGTTGAGGTGTTTTTAAGGGGAACCCTTGAGAAGTGTCATTTTATTTTTTGCCATGTCATGGATTCCGACACCCCAAGGGCCTGCTTTCGTCACTTTGGGGGCTGCTGGTGTCCGCTGCAGGAGCTGAGGCCTCCTCTTCCCACGAGCTGGGCGTGTGGGTGAATATACATTCTTCTCCTTTTCCACGGTGTTTTTTTCTGGTGTCTTGCGATGCTGAGACTGTTTCCAGATGTCTCTTATTTCCACATGCTGCACATGAGTCATCATCTGGCAAAGTCGTCGTGAGAATCAGCGTGGGCTCCCACATTCACCTGCTTTTGACTTTTTTGATAGTTCTTTGAAAATAAAGGATTTTAAAAAATTATGCTTGAATCCAAGAGTCAAGTATCAACATTACACCACAGGGAAGCCATTCAAAGCAGATCCACGCTAAGTGGGTTTATTTTGTTCTGCACACAAGGCCCCCTGTGGGCGACTTCCTGTGCTTTGGGGGCACTGAAGTGTGTGCTCCCTGGGGCACAGGAGGGACAGTGAGCCCCCCACCCGGTGTCCACCTCGTCCTCCCGTCTCTCTTCGCCACATAAACTCTGCCCCTTCGCCACATGCTCCTGGGACTTGTTAAACCTGTGATAGATTATAGTCACGCAAAAAAATCGACATTTTTTGGTTTGAAACTGGATCTGGAAGTCATCTAATCCAGTGCATCTTTAAAAATAGAGTTGATTTTGTTTCCATGTTTAGAAGGCGTAGCAGAAAATGAAGCGTCGTGAATGGGATAGTGTGTCCGGGGACTTTTCAAGCCCAGAACATCTCATGTGAGTGGACGCTGTCATCAGCGACGCCCGGGCCTGGGAGGTCTTCCTCTTGTCTGGGGATGGAACTAATTATTATTATTATTTTGGTGAATAGCATCCCGACAAAACAGTGGTTAGCGGGATTTAGCTTTCTTTTGGAAGGAGCAAAATGAGGCTGGAGGTTTTCATTCAAGATCAGAGACTCCACATAAAACAAACTGTGGCGGAGGAGAGCTGTGCGGTGAGATTCTCCTCCCGTTTGTCGGTTGGCATCATGAGCCTGCAAAATACGTTGCCAGACGGCACGGAGCGACGCGGGGGGGCTTCTGCCGTGTGAGCAGGGGCGCTGCCCCGGCGCGGCGGGCGCCGAGACGGAGGGGCCGGGGGGCCGGAGGGGCCGGGGGGGCCAGCGCAGCCCGCGGGGCGCAGGAGGCCCCTCAGCGACCACCGAGAGCCGGAACCAGGCTCCAGATCTTGATCTCCTAGTGTTCGTCACGTTCGCCCTGGTTCAGGGTAGGAAACTGGGCGCTATGGGAAACCACCGTGGACGGCGTGTCGCCCTCACCCCTGCTCACCTTCTCACCTCCACACCCAGGACCCCCGGTCATGAAAGGCAGGGCGGGTGTCTCGGTGTGAGCCCTTGGGAGCCGCTCTCGCCTTAAGCTGATGGGTGCTTCACGGGCGAGGGTGGGAGGCACCTCAGTGAGTCTCGCTCCCGGACCGCCTGTCTCTAGCCCTGGAGGCCAGGGAACGATGGATGTTCTTCTGCATCTGGATGTGGCCCCTTTTCTCTTGGCCCACGGCCTTTCACAGGCATTGCTGAAGGAACCCTCTCGTGTGGCTGACGTGGGTGGCGGGTGTTTGGGGGTGCCCCTCCCTGACGAGGAGTCGGAGCCGCAGAGGCCTGGCATCTGAACCCCAATACAGAGGCGCTCGGCGGAGAGCAGCGCAGCCTGGTGGGCTCCGAGCCGCACGGGCTGAGCGCTGGGCGCGCCTGGCGGGGGTCGCAACCCCACACCCCAGGAGGCCCACTGGGGCGCCCTGCCTCCCTGGCTCTACAGCCCTCTGGGTGTGGGACATGCATCTCCTACAGGAGGCACTGACCTGGCAGCTAACTGAGCGCCTTGTCCTCCAGGGCAGACGTCACCTATGGCTACAGGGAAGCTTCCAGAAAATTTAATGACAGCGTTGTGAAGATGGGCTGGGGTCATGGAGTCGGCTGATGCTCCTTCTCATGGACCTGAGATTGCTAATCTCTCTGAGGAGCTTGGTCCTCCAGGCCCCGGTGTGTCCAGGGCTGCAGGGACAGGAGCTGAAGCCGAGATCTTGGGGTGCAATGCCCCCACCACCCCCAGGGATCTGAAGACACGCTGGCGCCCCTGGACTTGGCCTGGGGGTGGGGGCTCATACACTCACCGTGTGGCCCACACCGCACTCCTCTTTCCTTTGTTTTTAGCGGTTCTGCTCTTTCTATTCCTCCCACCATGGATTCTTGCTCCTGCCCCATCAGTGGTCGGTTTACCGCCTCTGCTCAGCGGCACAGGTGGACCCGTTTTCCTGTGCAGTGCTCCTCAGCATGCCTCTCATGACACGTTCTCTGGGGCCTGCCTTCCTCTCTGTGTCTCCCCTGTGCACACACACGCGCTCGCACGCGCTTTTTTCCTGGACCACCCTCCCCTGCTGTCTGGTTGGAACCCTACCCACCCTGGTTTCAATCCTGTTTTCCTTTTTCTGCATCTTCAGTGTTGGAGGTCACTGCTCTGGACTCATCTGGGTGTGGGGCTGTGGGAAGTGGGCAGGGGGGCCAGGGGGACCAGGTCCGGAGGGTGACATGAGAGCCAGCAGGGTGGGCGCTGCGGCCACTTGCACGTGGGAAGCAGCAAAGCTCTTTACGGGGCAGTGGCCTGGGTGGGGGCACCAGGCCAGCGTGGGCCTCGGGGAGGCCCAGGGAGCCCTGCCTCTACATGAGGATGCGGGTTTATCCTGCGCTGCTTCCCGGGATGTAGGCCATGCCTCCCCACCACGTCCTCGCCGCCTCCTGTCAGGATGTGATAAGTGGCAGCTCTGTTTATCTGTCTCTTTGTGATTGGTCAAGGCACTCTGATTTAAAGTTGAAATTCTCCAACAGCAGGGACTCTGAGCTCTGAAACCTTCCGAATGGAAGTGCCTGCTCACTCTGACTTCAGGTCTCCCCTGTAGATGCCAGAGGCTCTGAGGAGCTGTGCTGGCCCTGACCTTTCTAGAGGAGAATGTAGTTTACCAGAAGGAGCACTGGCATGTGGTCAGTGTCAGGAGGCATCCTTCATCTGAGGCGGAGGAAGGTCAGCCGTAACGGGTTCTGACTCTGGAAGCAGACGTTTCCTGTGTCAAATTCTTCCTCGATGATGTTGGCGGGGTGGCGGGGCGGGGAAGGGGACGTGATTCAGCAGTATTTAGCTAATGTACCACCATCACGTGCTTTTCCAGCCTACTGATGTGAAAGCTGAAGCTTCTTGGGTCCCATTTGCCATCTGGTTTTTCTCCCCATTTTCTGTTTTGAAAAACCCCGTGAACCCCGCGTGGAGGGATGGTGGATGGGAACCACGGTCTGCTCTCCTCGCTGCGTGTGTGTTTCCCGTGTCCTCGCCTGTTCCGTCTTCCAGTTCTGAAATGTCCCCTGGGGCTGGGAGGTCGGCGCTGGTATGAGGTCCAGTCGCTGAAATGGTCCTGCCTTCCTGCCATCTGTCTCTGACGGTCTTGTCACTGGGAGAGTCCTGGAAGGGAGGGGGAAGTAGGTTGTCATTAGCAGAACAGTGGTGGGAGTAACCCTTCCCGTCCTTTCATGGCCTACTTCTGTGAAGTTACGTTCTTAACCCAGAATGTCTGTGGTTAATTTGAAATGAAAGTTCCCCGACTTGGGGGCAGTTCTTCCTCTGGGAACCCGTCTCCTCACGGAGAGACCTGAGGCACAGCGTGGAGAGGACAGGCCTCCCTGCTGTGCATGTGAGGGCTGGCCCATGTGCCGACTGATGCTTCAGATAAGGTGCTCTGCTCAGTCAGCAGCTCTAGAATTCTGGTTTTGAGGAAGGAATTTGCTTCCCTCGGTGACAGATAAGAACGTGCACATGTCAGTTTCCATCCTGTCAAACACTCTTCCGACCCCGGCCCCTCTCCTGCGGCCTTTCCTGTGTTCCATCACATAGTTAAGTGGAGGTTCTGGAAGACGGTCGGTGCCCGTTTCAGAAGGACCCTCTTCTCGTTTGCTCAGCACTGAGCACACTCGGCGGTGACTGTCTGGCTCCTGAGTTGTGCCCGGTCCTGCCTTCCCGCATCCCAGCCGCCCCGCCCGGTGGGGACCCTGGATGGGGGCGTCCAGAGCCGGAGGTCGCCAGGCAGGGCTGGCCTTCTGGAGGGGACTTCGGGAACCGGGAGGGCGGGGCGGGCTCCGGCTTCATCCACAGAGCAGGGCTCCGTGTGGCTCTTCCTAGCTGTCACTGCCATATTTATTTTTCTGAAATTCCAGACCCAGATCACCAACGGCAGAGTGTTTACATGGATGTCAGACAGCTGTTGGATGATTACTTTTCATCTGCTTCTCCACAGGAAGATCCTTCCAAGGATGCCTGGGGGCTCCCATGGGCTTGGAATTCCCGTGGGAGCTCAGGAATTTTAGAACATTAGCCGTTTTACATCTGGGGTGGGAGACGAGGGAAGCCCACTTCAGGGAACTTGACTGGCCAGCCTCCTCTTGCCGGAGAGGAAGTGCCCCTGTTATTGCACAGGGTGCCCCAGACCCCCAGGGTGGGGAGCATGGGCGGCACGGCGGGGGGTGTGGCCCGACCTTTCTCTTCAAGCGCCCTCCCTCCCCCTCCCCATCCGGTCAGTCTCCGTTTCTCTCTAACACACTTACACATTGGTCATCTGTCTTCAAAGTGTTTTTATTTTTAATTTAAATACAGAACACATGGGAAAATGTCACACATCTTTCAATTCTACAATCTAGCATCTATTTTTATGAGAAGGTTAATATCTCTGAATTTACAAACTGCACACAAGTTTGTCTGTTTCTGCAACTTAGCTCCCAGCCAAAGAATATATTTCAGTCTGTTGGCATTCAGGAATGTAGGGAAAAAAGCAAGGAACTATCTTACAAATCAAAGCTTTAAAACCTCTGCAAAATAGTTACAGTAAAGATGGCACTAAATAAGATGCTACTAATTAAAATTGTTAATAATTTAGCCACATCCCAGGGTAAAACATACGTCCACATTACATTTTGAAAACAGGTCGCCAATTTTGTGAACACTGAGGGGAAGGGAAGGCTATTTTTAAGTGTTTAAGCTGGAGCTATTTATCGTGTTAATGGTACACCCTTATTTTCACTGACTGTGCAATTATATGCTTTTCTTATCTGTTCAGTTTTAAAATCAGTCTTGACCAAAAGCTCCCCTTCAACATGTTGCTTAATTCCTTTCCTCTTATGTTTTAAAAGAATTAACGGTGTTTACTGAAACTCAGTTAAAACTCAGTTGTTAATTAGGACTGATCTGACCCTGACTCTTCAGATTCATGAGGCTAAGCTCACAGTGTGCTTGCTTTGCCAGCGTTGTGCTGTGTTATGTGGGCAACGTTGATCTGTCCTGTTTTAAGCCCTTTGAAACTGTTCTGATCCTTCAGATTCTGAGCTAGATTAATGATGTCTTGCCATTAATGCAACATGTTGGGGGAGATGTTACTAACCATGGGATACAGTCAAGGAACTTGGTTGGAGGAAAGGAAGTCATTGGTGGGGCATCAAAACAGACATGTGTTCTCAGAGCCTTATAGACTAAAAAGGAAGAGAAGGGTCCTGGGGCCTCCTTCAGCACAGCTGGACAAGTTGGTGACGTGGCGGCCTCGCAAAACTCAGGATGACATGGGGGAATAAACAGAATGTCCTGGGCTTGGAAAGAATTAATGTCAAATGTACTCATTAAGGGAAACAAACAAACAAACAAACAAATAACCTTGTGCATAACATAAGGGAGGAATTTCTTAAAACTGTTGTATTTTTTACATACTCAAGAAATTTTTCTTTTCCTTTGTCCAGTTTAGCCACAAAACCAAGAATGAGATAATTTGTGGGTCGTGACCGATAGCAAGAAGAGACGACATTGCATTTTCATTCTCTTTTAAGGTGTCGTGTGGCTTTGTAGGAAAGGCAGCTGTCCTGATGGGCGTGCAAGTCTTAATGACAAAGCAGAGGTGTTTAACAGACTGCAGTCTGAAGAGTTCTGCCTAGTGGTCCCTGCAATGCGAAGTAACTGAACACTCCATCAAATCTGACCCTTAAGAGAGTCCTATCAGGGAGGAGGCGGGTGGAGGGGTCCCGTCTGACAGAGGGCACGGGCGTCAGGGAGTCCAAGTGATTGGGGTGGGAGCCAGGACAAAATCCGTTGGTTCTTAAGCCAGGGTTCTTTCTCCATCACACGGCGTTATCATTGCAGTCACTGACACGAGAACAGAGAAGGCAGGATTCCCCAGCGCTCATGCGCTTACCCGGAGCAGAGATACCTATTTCTGCAGCCAAGCTTGAAAACAGGATTTGCTCCCTGCACCTCTTGGGAGGCGTCTGTGACTTCCTCGGAATCTGTAACATGTTGTGTTTCCTTATTCACTCGTGAATGTTTATTTCATGGGCACCTACGTACTGGGTGCCGCCTGTGCTCGGTGCTGGGGGCCAGGGAATGCCCCCTGGCAGGGTACCTGTGAAACCCAATTTTAACAGATAATTGCATTTAACACATTCTTTAAGGAAAAAAAGAAAGAAGAAAAAAATTTTCTTAATTGCCAGTTGGCAATTTCTCTCAAGGTTATACCTAAAGGATACCCAGCATGCTTCTTATATTTGTCATTGTAACCATTATTGTCAGGATAGCTTTTGCATTTTTCACATTTACTGTTAGCAAAAAAAAAAAAAAAAAAAAAACACAAAAAACACAAAAAAACCTCCATGACCTAGATTGTGGCATTTCCTGACTTTTATGTGCCCTAATTTTGCTCAGGATGCACGCACTTCCAGGACCCTGTTACACACCCACATTCATTTTCAAGTTCAAGTTAATAACATCCTTAGCTGTGGTAACAAGAAACTCTCCAAGGACTGTTTAGGCATTGTGCGTTAATCGTTTGCTAATAACATAGAACACATCTCTTTAAATCTCAAGGTTGTGGGTTTGGAGGGAGTAAAACTAAAGCAAAGTGTCTTTTTGAAAAAAAAAAGATGGACTTTTTTTTCTGGTCTAAACTCAGAAAAAAACCCAGCTAACCTCTTGTTACTTTGTTTTCAGTTATTTACATTTCTGCAGTCTCATTGCTTCCCTGCAGCCTTTTAAGACATGACATAGGATATGGATAAATCTCTTGGAACTTTAAAAAAATACTTTCCTTTTTTAAAAATGTTTAGTAAGCAACTACTTTATTTTGGAGGAGGGAGAGGGAATTAGGTTTATTTATTTGTTTTTTTAGTGGAGGTGCGGGGGATTGACCTCACACATGCTAAGCATGTGCTCTACCACTGAGCTCTATACCCTCCTCACTCAAGGAGTTTGAAAACAAAGAAAAGGCATTTGTGCTGATGAATAAAGGTGCAATTTTGCAGGCAGGTTCTCCGCAGCTCTTAGGCTTTAAGTGCCCTCGGGGGTGGTTTCCTGCAGCTCTGTGCGCTTTAGACAAGGCCTGCCTGCTGGGCCAATGCCAAGCTGCAGCTGGGTCTTGCCCCCTACCGCTGCAGTGCCCAACATGCGCAACTGTCCAGAGCCACCGCGGTGAGGGTCCGAGCTGCAGTCAGGCACTTTTTATGTCTGTACTGTTTTTCTGCTTTGAAAGACAATGTTTAAGTCTAGACTGAATGTAAGGTACTAGGTTTAGGCAGAAACATTCATGATTTTGATTTTCATGAGAGCCCTAGGTGAAATCATTATTATCACCTTTTGGGGAAGCTATAAAAATCTGAATGGAGTTTTTCCCCTTCATAAATGGCAAAAATCAAGAGAATGGAATAAATTACCTTAAGTATATGTTTTCTGTAAACTTGTAGTAGAAGGGAACAAAGGAGAGCCTTGAAATAAACTTTCCTCTCAGTTGGATGTTGAGAAACCACTTTTCAGAGACCTCCGTACGATCATGTTTGTGTCTGTTTTATGCATGTTTCGTAGGACTTAACTTTTTCTGCATGTGCTACTTGCATGCAGTCACCTAGAAAACGGAATTCACTTCCCCTCTGCATTATTGTTAGATTCAAGTACTCTTAGTTTATTTTAAAAAAATGGATGAAAAAAGCAATCTGAAAAGTATCCACAATTCTCATTATTTCTGGGGTCACAGCATTTACCTGTCACTTAGCAGCCTCAGCGTTCAGGTGGCTAGTTTTATATTTAATTTTAATTACATTTTTAATTCTAATTAAAATTCTTTCTTTCCCTTAGAATTATGTGTTTTAAACCTTAAGACACTGATTTCCTTAGCTGTGCCTGCACCAATTTCTTCAACAGCATTGGATGTTTAATATTAATATATTCAGATAATGAATATTTAAGGAAATAAAAGCTGCTTCAAGGTCCACTGGGGGAATTTCAGTTTGAGGGTGGGGGTGGGAAAGCGTGGTCCCCTAGCGCCCTCTAGTGGCAGGAAGCCAGAGCCCCTGGGGGTTTTCCTGCACCAGCTCCAGTGCCTCTTAATTTAACGGGACCCGTTAGATGTAAACGTTTTCTTCTGATCACTGTGTGTTAAGGAGTCCTTCCCCAAAGCAGGGATGTTTAGCTGAGATTCTATGGATGTGCCTGGGGTCTAGGGGATGGTAGGGTGGGGGATGAGTGAATGCAAGTATTTGAGGTGGAAGCAGCTGTCTCTAAGTGGGCTGGAAGACCGATGCTGCAGGGCGGGGCCCCGTGTGGACTTGGGGGGAGGGGGCTGGAGGACGAGACACACTCAGGCTGAAGCCCAGAAGATAACGGATGCGGGTGAAGACTTATTGGACCAGGGTCTACAGGAAAACTCAAGAGGGTTGAGCCTTTCATTGAAATCTGGATGTGTTGATAGAGCGTAAAGCCAGGAAGCACAACTGTGTTCCCGAGAACAGACCCCATTTGGTTGCCGTCGGATGGGAACGTGGAAATAAGCTGTCGATTAAAGATTAACTGTTTCAGGAAATGTGTGCACACGATGTGACTGAATACACCCACCAGACTTGGGAAAAACATTATCAAAAATTTCTTTATTTCTGATTTGAAAAGCTGACTGCTTCAGGGGGATGACCTTAAATATTTATACTTAAAATATTTTAAACAGATTACTGCTTTGGAATAAGAACTAATGAAAGATTTTTAGACTGGTTTTTTCAGAGAGAGTATGAGAGACAAATTACTGAAGAAAACTCTTGCTGCTGAAGACCCTTGCTAGTGCCTACAGCTTTAAAGTTTGTGTTTCATCAGTGATACTCAGCTCTGGCATTTATTTATAAGTCCTAAGAACTTTTGGAAAAATTTAAGGGTTTTTTTTTTTGCCACTAACAATTTGTCAGCACTCACATTTGCCTATTGTTTTAGTGAGTTTTTTACTGGATCAGTGAAGTTGGACAGTTCATTTGCTTTTAGATGGCTTTTGGAGAGGAGCTTTAAATTGTTTATACCAAGAAGGTACCTAGGGCTCTTTTGAGTTATTCGGGTTGAATGGTGATTCTCTGGAAAGCATTTTGTAAAGAACTCTTTATTTAAAAAGAATTCTTTCTAATTGAAGTGTAATCAGTTTCCAATGTTGTGTCAGTTCCTGGTGGATGGCATCATAGTTCAGGTGTACGTATCTCACAAGGTGATGTGCAAAGCAGATTTTTGTAGACCAGGAAGTAACTACAGATCTGTTTCTTTGCAAGTTGTTGACTCATCAAAAAACACTCATTTTGCATTACCGCTGTAAGGTTTATATTATGTATGATTTGAGCTTAGCTCTAACAACCAACTTCATAGCCATGTTGAAATTCCTAGAATTGTGCCAGAATTCATTGTGGGCTCAAATAATATTCTGATCAGGATTTACCCAGCAGAAATCTACCCTTGAACACGGCCACTTGGACACAGTTCTGTGTTCAGTGCTGTGTTAGTGGGCATTGTGAAGTCGATGGACCGTCAGCTGGACCTTATCTGTAAGATGGACTTGTCCACAGGGGTTGGGGTTTCTCTGTTCAAGAGCCCTGATGTGGAAAGGCCAGAGTAAAAGCTGCCGTCCAGGTGTGGGCAGTGAGAGAAAAGTCTTCTGCTTCGCTTCCTAGACATCCGGCCAACTCCTTTCCCAAAGCTCAGCATCCAGTCTGTCCCATTCTTCCTACACCCCGACAGCCTGCAGCTTCAGAAGTCTCGGGAGAAAGCCACCACAAGCTTGGCGACGCTCAGAAGGTGGAGGGGCCAGGGGCTCGTGGTGAGGCACGTAGGATGCGCTCTGCCCAAGCAGCCGCCGTGGGTTGGAAGAGGCAGGTGGGTCCAGGAGGAGCACATGAAGGTTATGGGTTAAGGAGCTTTTCCCCCCTTATATACAACTTTCTGATTCCTCCCATCCTTTGCGTTTGTAAAGATGAGGATTGTTCTCATTTCCAGGAAGAGTCTCTTAAATGCTCATCTCTCCCCACCCCCAGATGTAACTGTTAAAGCCACGCATCTGCTGAAGACCCGCTAGGCAGAGATGCCTAATATTGACTGTCTCAAGTGAAACATCACCGGGGCTTGAGGGAGAAGAGTTTGTGGAAGAAGATAGGGAAGAAGCAGCCAGGCTTTGGGGGCATGACTGTTTTCCCTTTCCTGCTTTAATGTTACAACGTGCAATGCAAGAAACAACAGTGATGCTGCAGGGGTCATGCAAACACAGTCTTCAGTATTGTGTTTGCAGAAATGCCATCTACTTCAGATGAGCACACGCGGTCTCTTAAGCATCCAGGCACATGTCTGATGGTGCAAAAGAGGGTGAGCGCCCACGTCTTCCCCTTTTGCACATCTCCCCCGCCCCTCCTCTGCGGCCGTGGCAGTATTTCTGTCCCGATGTTAAGCTTTATGGTGTGGATGGAACCCAACGGGCCCTCGTCACAGAGTTTTTCCATGACCCCGTGACACGGATGGGCGCCTTCCCACCACTTTCCCAGCTGCATCTTCAGAGAGCGGCCCTGCGGATGTCTGATGGTTGTTGGGCTCGAGGAATGGGGCTTGTGGAATTTTTGGCTCCGTCCCCAAGTCATCCATTGACTGTGACCCGCCATCCGAGGTCGCGTCCCCATCACTGAACCCTTGGTGAGCTCTGGCTCCACAGGCAGACACTTTCGTTCCCTCAGTTATTTGCAGCCTGGCTTGGAAATGGGAAACTCAGTCTCCAGAAACAGCTGACCCGGTGTCCTATCCCGTCCGCAGCTCTCTCTCCTGTTGCTGCTTCTGCCCATGGCGTGTCCGTTGGCCAGCCTCTAACGGTGCCCGTGGGGCTTTCTGGGAAGGGAGACTGGGATCCTCCCCTGCCCAGCACCCATATTTTACTATGTTTCAAAGGTTGTAGGCTACGTAGGTAGACGCCTACCTCATCCTTCATTCCTGTTACACTGCTGGTTAGTTCCTCATCCGTCTCCCAACTTTTATTGGGTTCAAAGTTGGTGCCAAATGCTGAGAAATAAACTATACCCCTGCCTTGAAAGTACTGACTTCCAGGAGGTGGACGCCCCGCTGCAGAACGTCTCCGTCTGCATCCCGGCGGGGTGTGTCCTAACGGGTGGACGCGAGCGCGTGCAGATGGCGTGCCCGGCACAGTCAGTCCCCACGGCGGAGCCCAGCGCCCTGGCCGCGGGTTTCCTTGGGCTTCAGTCCATTGCGAACATCCATGATTGTATTGCTTTAAATTTGAAAAATTAATTCAAAATTTGACTTAAAGATAGTGGTCCCATGTTGGCTGTTGAAACAAGCGTAAGACGGCCTCTGACAGTGAGATTTTTGAGGACTGCTTATCTCGATCTGCTTCGTGGCGAGTTTGGGTCTTGCTATGGGTGGTTCTGTCACCCTGTATCACCCTTAGAACGTCTGCACTGTTTCAACGTCACCATCCTGGGGGCTTTGTGTTTGGGTTTTTAACTAAAATTTGAAGGAAACTATATTCTAGCATTTGATTTCCATCATGAACTTGTTAGATGTATTTTAAGAGGAAGGGACATAATTTTATTATAAAATCCTTTTCATTCCCATATTTTATGGATTAAAAGAAAAGTATGTCCTTCTGTAGACAACATTGTGCAAAATTTTTAAGTTGCTCTGCGCATGAAACTCTATTTCCTTCCTAATTTAGAATGGCTAATTTTAATGCCAAGATTATTCGCCGTGGCGCTATGCTTTCATCTTTTTTTATTTTTCTGCTTTTACTTTTATTTGCATTTATTTTTTGCTGAATTAATCCCAGGCCATAAGTTTTTGTTTCTTCAGTTTCTTCTGGGATATCTTTTTCTTCTGTGCAACCTCCGCTTCTGGTTTAGGAACCATCTGCTCTTTTTCAGTAGGGATCACCTCCGCGTGGCAGGGAGAGCTCGTGTAAGGGTCGAGCCAACCGTGAGCTCTGTGAGTCCTGCGCCGCAGCTCGGGAGCTCTGTTCACCTGGATGTGCTCCGTGACCAGAGAACCTCCATCCAAGCCCTTAAGTTCAGCATTGTTGTCTGCATTCTTGAGCACGTGCGGTAAAACTCCGCCCTCTTTCTGGAGCACTGACCCCGCGTCCAGCCCCGCTGTCCCGCCTGGGCACGCCTACCAGCTCCGCCACTGTAATGGCAGAGCGGCACACGTTGCTTCTGTGAAGTGACGCCCTTCAGGTACTTGGTGGCCTTTCGGACATGCACACCCTTAATGGCCTGGGCAGTTTCACGAGTGCTCTTGAAGTGAACACGAAGATTTGAACCTCTTGATTTGCGTGATTTTGTGGGGTTTCCTGGGTCAAGTGAATAGCAAACCATTTTTCGAGGTCACCTCAGGCCGCCTACCGGAAAAGGAAGAAGCTCTATGCTTTCATCTTTGTAGCCTTTTGTTTCTTTTTCTCCTCAAATTCTGAATTTCATCCTTTGGGGATACAGCGATAATCATTTCTACTGTTGGTATATAAACTTTTTTTTGATTAGTGCAGTGACATGCACTGACATTCACAAAAAGAACCGTCAAGTGCAGTCACATCAAAGCGTTCTGTGTCGTGCTGCGCGGGCCTCAGCGCCCAGTGCTGGGCTCACAGTGGTTGTGGCTTTCACGCTGGCTGCCACGTCCTCTCGGACTGGTCCTCTGGTGCGTCATGGGGAAGGGGTGACTCAGGGGTCCTGTCTCTCCGTGATTTTCACTGTGTGCATCCTGTGCTGAACCCCAGCAGACGAGAGGGCACATCCGTGGCATTGCTCTGGGGGCGGCAGAATCTGGCTTGGGAAGGACTGGAACGGATGACCTTTGCACGACTGGTCCAGCTCTTCCTTCGTCCCGTCACCTTCGTGGAGATCTGCCAGAAGCTCGGAGGCACAGTCTGGCCCCTGTGCAGTGTGTGCTGCTTGCCAGCTGATTGTGTGGCTGTTTGAATGCTTATCCTGTCCGTTTGCTCTGGTGCCCAGAATAGTCTTGGACAGGGTACGGGATGTTAGATTATTCATTTGCCTTTTTGTTTGAACAGAAGATTAGGAAAGTTGAAAAAAAAAAACTATGAGATGGCAAAGCGGTGTTCACGGAGGAGTCACTTCCTCTCTGGCTCCTTAATTTCAAAACTCTTGGGATATGGGGATCGCTTACGTGTTCCAGTGACATTTGGGAAAGAATGTGGTCTTGTGGTGAAACCACGGACAGGGAATTCGGCTCCCAGGAGCCCGCGGGGTCTCCCAGTGACATGTGACACGTCAGGAAAGCATCGGAACCCTCATTTCTCCATCTGTGAATTGGACATAAAAGGGGCTAACTTGATGGCGGTGAATCGTTGGAGATTTGCTGGGAACTGGCTTGCTCTAGTGACCTAGAAAAAACACGGGCTGTGTGGAGGCTGACCTCATTTCTATTTTTGGCTTTGGTGCTGACTCAGTGAGAAACTGGTAGAAATCAGCTAATCTGGCTCTGGGCCTCCATGCATTCCACGATTAAAGTGAGAATTGTAAAATCTTATCTGCACGGGGCCTCACAGTGACCGTGCAGGTGCTAACGCGGGACTGAAGACACAGCACCAAACGCACGCGAGAGCCTGTCGGCTACGCGCCTGCCACGTTTCCTTCCCGTCGCAGGTTATCTGACGAGACCCAGTTCAGCGCTCAGTTACGTTTCAGCCGGCTCTTCGCAGCTCAGCCCTGTTCTGATTTGGGGAGAATTTCCCCACACTGGGATGAAGGGAGGAGGTGGTGGGGTGTCAGCCCGTCCCTGGCTCGTCTTCTGTGCGGTTGGACCTGATGTTGTCTTTGGTTGAGAAGGAACGTATTTAAGGAGCTTTACAGGTGGCCAAGTCTTGGTCTGAGAATGTGTTTCTTCCCCAGGTATCGCAGGCCTCGGGGAGGCGGGCCGGTGCTGCGTCGGGGCTGGGCTGGGCGCTGGGGGAGGTGCCAGCAGGCTCCGGCTGGTGGTCCCCGAGTGCGGCTGGTCCCGCGTGGGGGGGGCAAACTGCGGGGCTTAATTTCCTTTACTCCGGTTAGTATTTGATGGTCTCCTCGGGTTTGAAAGTTTCCAGACTCACCCACACGCTGTTTCTGGCCTCCCGACTCTTGCCGTGACGCCCGCGCTCCATGGAGGCCCAGTGGTTGGAGTCCAAGTTCAGAACCACACTTCTGCATTTCAGAAAACGACCCTGGGAGTTTTTGTGCTGGGTCCTGTATGCAAGGTTGAAAAACTTTCAGTCACTCCAGGGTCCGTGTGTATTACGGAGCCTGTAGCTTGCCGGCTCACTTGGGCGTCGGGCTGACGAGCCGCGAGGAACGTTCAGGGCGCTGGGGAGCGCCTCCTGCCTGTGTCCCAAAAGCTCCAAAGTGCCTTCTGCTTTTTAAAATCAGTGAAAGATGGTTACCGTATCTTCCCAGTTTGTGTTGTGAGATTATATTGAGGTCCACACACGGTGGAGAAAGTGGGTTTTCTGGGGTTCTTGTGAAGCTTATGAGCCGTTCCCTGTTGGCAGCTCAGTACAACCGTCTTCCTCCAGCATCGCTCACCGGGCCACAGCCCGCCGGCGCCCGCGGAGGGAACCGCGTTTCCAGGAGCAAACAGTAACGCCTCACGTCTCCGTGTTGTTGTCCCAGTGCTTCACCTGGTTAGCTTCTCCGTCCTTGTCACCGTGTGCTCACCGTCATCCTGCCTCAGAGGCCTTCTCCCTTCGCTTCATGCCTGCAGTTCGCCTTCACCCTTCAAGGGCCGGCTTCCGGCTCGGAATCCCAGGGTTTCTGAATTACAGTCACGTGTGTGTGCCTGAATAACAGTCATCCTTTCGAAAATAAAGTTTGTTTCGTCTTGCTCCACAAGTGCAGAGACCGTAATGAAACTTGATTCCACCTTTGCAAACAGAAAACAAAAACCAAAACACTTCCTGGAGATGCTCGTGGAAGCCCGTCTTCAGGCTGCTGACCGCACAGGGTGCCGCTGCCGCGGGGAGCCGCGCCGCCGCGCCCTCGGAGGGCGGGCTGGGCTCCCGCCTCCTCACAAAACCCCGGCGCTGCGTCTGCTGACAACAAGGAGGTGCCACTGGTCAAATGAGGCTAGAAACAACTCTGTGAAGGGAATCCTTTATTTTATGTACTCAGCGAATTGTTTAGCATTTAGAAAATGCAAAAAGCACAGGGCCAGGCATCGCACGTGAACACTGCGGCCCTCAAAGGAGCTCGCAGATGGCAGAGAAGCATCTGCTGAGAGGGGACGCAGCTGATGGCATCTTTCTCAGACGCCCGCAGTGGGCTTGATGCTGGATGATGCTGAGAGAGGCTGGTGTCTGATCTGCTTCCTCCATTTCCTTCCACCCGCCCTTGGTCTGATTGGTTCCTTCCTCCTCCGCAGGGAGAAAGAGGCCTCCCGGGTTTACAAGGTGTCATCGGGTTTCCAGGGATGCAGGGACCCGAGGGGCCGCAGGGACCACCAGGACAAAAGGTGAGCTTGGCTGTCACAAGTGCGGGGGGTGGACTCAAGATGGCCTATGTTCTTGTGACGCGTGGTCATGACGGCATTTCTGTTCGCTCCAGGGTGACACCGGAGAACCAGGACTGCCAGGGACGAAAGGGACAAGAGTGAGTACAGTTGTCATCACGCTGGTGCCGAGCCTGGTGGCCGCCGCTCACACAGCGGTGCTTCCCTGCGAGGGCTCCTCTCCCTCCCCCCAGACGACCCCGCCCACCTCCTTCCTCTCTGCTGCCCCCTCGGGCTGCCCCTCCCTGGGAGCTCAGACCCAAGGAGCATGAAGCCCACGTCCTGGGCCGCTCCCTCCTTGCCCTCTTTGCTCGTGTTTTCTCCCATCCAAGAATGCAGACTTTGAAAGTAGAAAAAGGGGGAGACACTGGAAAACGTGAATGTTTTAAAGCTATATCATTGTTACTTAGTTGAAAGGGAAGTGTACCCAGTGACCTGCGCTCCTGGGTCCTTAGGGCAGAAGACAGGGGATAACCTCGTAACTGTCTGGGGTGGAGAAGACGCGAATTTCAGCCAGAAATAACTTGGAGTCTCTTCCCCCAGTGAACTGACTTATGCCATGGGCTCTCCTCCCCAACTGCTGGAAATGTTAATGTGAATTGTCTTTCTATCTATCAATCATCTGAGAATTACAAAGGATGAAATGAGGGCAGAGTTATTTTGTGGGTGTGCAACCTTGATTTTAGAAGTGATTAATCGTCAGCTTTTGGTGTAGATTCGCTGTGGAAACCTGAGACCATCTGCCTCCCTGGGCTGGGCCCTCGGACCCTCCCCTGCCGAACGCCCTGTCTGCTTTGAGTAGACGTTCAGGATGCCAAAGGGCCGGGTCTGGCGCCCGTAGCCAGGTGGATGCCGTTGGAGTAAATGAGGTTCTCCAATGACCAATGAAAACTCTCTTGTCTCCATCCCTGCAGGGACCCCCAGGAGCATCTGGTTACCCTGGAAACCCGGGACTTCCTGTATGTATATAAAACACACCTGCTTCCTTTCTGAGACATTTGATGAGAGTGCTGGCCCCGTCCATCAGGTGACTTTCTGTTTTGGTTACCCCTTCACTTTGTTAATTGCAGGGTATTCCTGGCCAAGATGGTCCCCCGGGTCCCCCAGGTATCCCAGGATGCAACGGGACGAAGGTAAATTTAGAGCCGGGACCCTCCCTGCCTGCTGCATGTCCGCCTAACTGCGCACGCGAGAAGTCGGGCGGAGTTGTGCTGTGAAGTTGCCGCGGTTGCAGTTACATGCCTTACACCTTTATTTGTTGAGGAAACACAGTTTTCCCACATTTAATGCTCAGGAAAGACATCGCTGTGCCTTTCCATTTTGTAGACTTTTACCCTAAAATTGCTTGAAACCCCAAATTTCTTACCCATAATCTATTATTAAAGCAAATAGGAGAATTATTTGCATTCTTGTATTATTCTTGTCCTTGTTAATTATATTCTCAACTATGTTCTTGCATTGTAAGCAGCACTGAGCAGTGTAGCTTGTGACAATTTTGAGAAAATGGTTTTAACCAACAAATGAAGCCTCCCTGAAGAGCAGGGTAGAGTGACCAATGGGGGCGTCTGGGGTGATGGGGGCATCTGGGGTGACTTCCTGTTGCCTTGCTCGCCCTCGAGAGTGACTGTTTGCTGTCCCCCCAGGGTGACAGAGGGCCCGTTGGGCCTCCGGGTTTGCCTGGATTCGCTGGAAATCCCGTGAGTATAGGGTTGTCAAGTTAAGAATTTCTTCCTTTGGTGATAATTTCTCTTTCCTCATTTTATTACCTTTCCTTTTTTTTTTTATTTGCACTTATGTCGTAATGCTAATGATGTTTTGAGAAAAAGGAAACTAATACCAACTTTTTCTTTCCTAGGGACCACCAGGGTTACCAGGAATGAAGGTACGCATTTTATGTTACTGTATTCATTACAAGAGTCTGTTTAAAACAGACGCCCTAAAAATAAATGTACTGCAAACCACTTTGGTTGATCGATCGCCTGTGTACATATTCAAGTGTTTGCGGCACTGAAAGAGAATTCAGTCCTATACTTTCAGTGCTATGTACAGTTTCTTAGTAGGAAATAGGCAGTGAAGGGGAGCATGGGGTGATGGTAAATACAAGCAGATGTGAGTCCACGATGCTCCTCTGCCAGAGCCGTGGGCAGTGCTGTCAGCAGGGCTGTGCAGGGACGTGGGCCCGCAGGGTGCATGTGTGTAGTCCATGCACGTCACGTGTATGCCACACACTTACACAGCAGCAGGGGGGAAGGGAGAAGTAATTCAAATATATTTTAATTATACTGAGATAAAATAAAAACTTATTTTCAGAAGTGGCGTGGTTGTTGGGGTTGGCAAGCCCACAGTCCACGGGGCAGGGATGCCAGCTGGGGACCAGGCGAGAGCGGTGGTCCAGCTCGGGGGCCGTCCGTAGGCAGGCCTCCTTTCTTCACAGGAATCAGTACTTTTTCTCTTAAGGCCGTCAGCCTGTTACTCCTGAGGTTTTCAGTTCCTTTCCTTAAATACCAGTATCTGTGACTCTCTCCTGTTTTTCCACCCCACAGGGGGACCCCGGTGAAATCCTCGGCCATATACCTGGGACCCTGCTGAAAGGGGAAAGAGGGTTCCCCGGAGCCCCCGGAGCGCCGGTACGCAGTTGCTAAGTAACTCGAAGCACATGCCCAGTCTCCTCCCAGTTTGCATTTTAATTCTTTTCCTTCTTGGTGAATTACAGGGCTCGCCAGGACTGCCAGGGCTGCAAGGCCCCGTCGGCCCTCCGGGATTCACGGGCCCTCCCGTAAGTTTTGGGGGGACATCTCTCTGCGGCCAGTCGTTCAGAGAACAGCTGTGTTGAGATGTGAAAGATGTAAAATGGGATGGAAACTTCGCCCTCTCTTAATGATCTCCTTAATTTGGATTCGAGAATGAGCTTCCTTCTTAGGGAGTGTGTGACCGGTGCTCACAGTCCACATCTTCCCAGAGCGGGGAAAGGGGTAACTCACACTGGTACCACGTGCCAAGGCGTCCCACACGGATGGCACGGTGATTACCGGAGGGCCGCGTGGATGCCGGCGGTGTCCGCGGCCCAAGGAGGCGGGTTCGGAGGTGGACGGGTGGGCTCTGCCCTGGACCCTCGTGTAGGAAACACAGCCACCTGGGGGCCTGCCCTGCTGCGGGCCGTGGGGCCAGGCTGGTGGCCGGAATGCTACGCTGTCTTTGTATGAAGACGAGAAACCTTCCCGGAGGCTCTGCTCTGACACCAGCCTCCGTCACCACTGATAATTCTCCATAGAAAGATGGCGTCAGCCCCTCCCACTCACACATTTTTGGGAGCTCAAGGGAGTTAATGTTAACTGGGCTCATCTGTCCAGGGCCACGTTTCCTGGGCGTGAACCACACACCTGGGTTGGCTGTCCTCACTCAAGCCTGCCTGGGAGCCTTGGAGAGCTTTTCAGGCTTATCTTTTTATTTATTTTATTTTACTATTTATTTAAATTAATAAGCAAATCATTCTTAAGTTCATTTATTTACTTTTAATGGAGCTGCTGGGGGTTGAACCCAGGGCCTCGTGCGTGCTAAGCACGTGCTCTGCCACTGAGCTGCTTCCCTCGCGTGTTCTGTTGTTTGTTGAAGGCTGGCTGACTCACAGTGTTGTGTGAAGTTTCACAGCTTGGTGATGCAGTTAGACAGACGTTCCTTCTCCTTATAGGTTGTTACAAGGTGTTGAATTTAGTTTCCTGTGCTCTACAGGAGAACCTTGTTATTTGTCTTTTAAATTTCCTTTTTTGGGGGCAACTCCCGCAATTCCTCCATCCATTCCTGCACGTGTCACCTCTTTTATACTCTTGGAAGTAAATGGACTCATTTTTGTGTGGAAAGATGACTAGGTTTTCCTTTTCCGTGATTATTAAAAAAGCATTCTGAAATGTTGTTGCCAACTCAGGAAGCTTTTTGACTTCATGCGTCTACTTGCTTGAAGCATTTGTGTAACTTTAGACGATAAACAGCGGTTTCCAAAGTGGGCAAACGTGGGCACCACGCTGGAAACTAGGACTTGGAGAGGGCTGGGCTGGTGATTCCGTCCACTGTCTGAGGGCCCAGCACGTGCTCAGGTCAGTGGGTTCCACAGGGCCACCCTGCGATTTTGAGGGATTTCCATCCCTGTTAATTATTTTCCTGGACTAATTTCTGGTTACATTCAAAGCTGAACAGTTCTGTAGCACAGGAAAAAAATGTTTTAGTATTGAACCAATAAATGACCACGGTAATCATGAGGTGTGAAGACACCTTCAGTCCAAGGACGCGTTGAAAGCTTCTCAGAGCTGTGAGTCGTTTTTAATAAAAATGCTCTCTCCTCCAGGGTCCCCCAGGCCCTCCCGGCCCTCCAGGTGAAAAGGTAAAGGTTTATTTTTTTGTTTGTCTTTCTTTGGCGTAAGTATAAGACTCTCATGAAATTGCTGTAACTCATTCTGTATGTCTCTTTAAAAAGCTTTGGAAAATTTAGGCTTTGTTTATGTCTCTGTATTTAGCACCTGTCCGTTCACCTGCCTGTCTATCCATCAGTCGCTGGACCTGTTAATCTGTCCGTCTGCCTATCTGTCTCCTTCCATCCATCCCGTAGCCATTATTTTGAAATCGTTGATCTTTTCCTTAGTTTTCTAAAGCCAGAGTTTAAAAACCTTCATTTATTTTTTAAAAACGGTTTTTAATAGGGTTCTTTTTCAGTAATATCTAAAAGAAACTTCTAAAATAGGCATCGAATACAACGTGATCACCCCTCTCTTGAAAACAAGATGGTCACTGTGGGACAGAGTCGCTTCCTTAAACACCCTGTCTTACCGCATTTTATGTCGTGTTTGTCGGATGCTTTTGGACCAAGTAGACAACTCTCGTGATGGAAGCTTCTTCTTTAATCAACAGGGGCAAATGGGCTTGAGTTTCCAAGGGCCAAAAGGTGACAAGGTGAGTGCTCCTCGCGCTGGAGAGTCTCCAGGCTTACCCCCCAGCTCCGAGCGTGCTGGGGCTCCTGTCCCTGAACCGACTCTGGACCCTTGACCCACGGTTACACTTTCCTGCACGTTCTTGCATTTGCTGCTGCTTTTCTCGAAACCCGGCTGGAATTCACGGGGATGACAGTGTGGGGTCCGACCGGCAGATGCAGTGAGGCTGTTAGTTCCAGCTCTCTGTACGTAACGTCCAGTCAGAATGTTCCCAGGCAGTGACACAGCTGAACCTAGATTATTATAAAAAGATCAGGTTTAGGACTTGGCTGTTAGTAGCGTAACTATGTTAAACCCTGCAAAGACAGCCCATCCTGCCAGAGCTGGGAGGAGACAGCCTCAGAGGCAGGTCATACACAGACCTCATCCTGGGAGAAAGAGAGGCCGGCGCTGGGTCCCTGCTCCCTGGTGGTCTCTCTGCCGCTGTCCCTGGACCCGCCCAATGAGACAGGTGCTACTCGCCAGGTTGAGAGTCTTGGGACTGCGGCGGCGCTGGCCGCAGAGCCCAGGGTCTGCATCTGTGTTCAAGCCGGTGCGGTGGCCCGGTGCCGGGGAGGCCAGGGCAGACCTGACTCACCGGTGGCCTCCTCGTCCTGCTCCAGATCTCAGCCCAGGAGAGTGACTCTGCAGATGCGTCCACGCAGGTGGATTTTCTGAACCTCAGTCTCCGTGTGAGAGCTGGGATCCCTGTACTTCCGGTCGTGCCGGCCACTGGGACTCTGAGGAGGAAATTTCTGACGCTCCTCTTGTTTCTAGCTTATCTGCAGTGACCTCCTCTCCTCCCAGGCTCCACGGGCAGCCTGGGTGCCCTTCCTCCGTGTCGTGCAATGTGCCAGGCCGGCACGCGTGTGCCAGCGTGTGTATATGTGCCGCATGTCTCTTTGCACGGTCTGCACGACGTGCGCACGGCCGTGTGTCCTGCAGGTGCTCGGGCGCTGTTGTCCTGGACTAGCAGCTGCCCGGACCCCTGAATGCTCAGAGCCCCCTCCTGGCTTTGTGCACCTAGGGTACCATCTTCCTACAGATGATTTTCTGCTGAGGTGCAGACAGGCTAGAACAGAGAATGGTCAGGTTTTAAAAACAGATGTTCTATTTTAGACTTTCCCCCTCGGCATTTTCTTCTCTGTGTAACTATGTTTATGCCTCATCAATTCCCAATTTTTGCATCAACAGGGTGAGCAAGGGGTCAGTGGGCCCCCCGGAGTGCCGGGACAAGCTCAGGTGAAAGAGAAGGGAGACTTCGCCACCAGAGGAGAGAAGGTATGAGTTGCTCTGCCCCATGATGCTGGCTTTCCAGTTTGGGGTGAATTCCAAGGGATAATGAGAAAATGGGTCAAAATTCAGTTTCGCCAGTTATATTCACCCTGACCTGGAAATTAGGTTTGTAGGCGATCCCTGAAGTGTCAGCATCTTGACAGCAGAGGCAGCTGGAACTGGGCTGGAGCAAGACCGGTCTGAGGCTTGTCCTACGTGAGGGCTGCTTAACCGCGCCACGTCGAGGGTGGGTGGGCTGGGGCGGCAGGAGGGAGGCCGCGGGGTTCGGCCGAGGCTCCCGCTGGGGAATCAGTTGTGTTCACTCCGCCCCGTCTTACGTCCGCAGTCCCGTCAGTGGCGGGAAGGGAGTGCTGCAGACCAACCTGACTTTCTGGGTCAATACATCAGGAAAAGACTTTTTTTTTTCTCATTTGACACATTCAGTGTAGCCTGTAAAAATGGATCTGGCCACTAGACAGAACTGACCTTTCTCTCTTTTAAAAATTATTTTAGGGTCAAAAAGGTGAACCTGGATTTCAGGTGAGAACTAAAGTCTTTCTGATTATCATTCTTTTGTGTGAAAGCCCTTAACGTGCGGGATTTAAGTTACAAGCTTATTTCATCTTCAAACGCAGCATTTACTTAATATTTCCCTTAACTACACGAATGAATCTAACTTTCTCCTCTTGTCTTCAAGGGCATGCCAGGGGTCGGAGAGAAAGGCGAACCCGGGAAACCAGGGCCCCGAGTAAGTCTTCCCCGAAGTCCACTCACTAGGATGGGGAAGCCATTTCTCGTGCGTTTCTAGGCTCACGGGCTCGTGGGAGCAGAGGGGCGGGGCTTGTGGGGTCTCTCCCTGCCGAAGGGCCTTCCTGAAGCCCTCGGGCAGGACTAAGGCGGTCACCATCAGGGAGACCTCCCTCCCGGGATGAGGCCCTTGTTAAGCAGGCCACCCCCGGGACAGCGCCCCCTGCCGGCTGCTCCCTGAGGGCCACCTGTCCGTCTACTCAGAGCGCTGCGCACCCTTGGTCACTGCCTCCCCAGCCTGCTGGGAGCACCACCCAGAGCCCAGGTGTTTCCCATGCCCCACGTCCTTCAGTGACAGAGAACGCCCCCCCCCCCACTTCTGGTGGCTGGGCTGTTTCTGGTTTCTACCCTGAAATGACCCTCCATCTAAGTGAATCAGCAGTGTGTCAACCACCCAGTACTCAGCTGCAAATAGGAAAGCTCCCATGGTGCTGGCTCTGCTTCCAGATGTGATCGACGTCTGAGAAGATCTGGAGCTCATCAGCCTCCACTTTTTAAAAACTGCAAAGTCCCCTTCTGTTCAGGGTTATGTAACAGAGCCTCTGTGACTGATCACTGCGGCGTGGCCAACTCGTCCAGGGGTTTCATACAACATAGAGACTTGTGTTGGATCAGAGCCCTGGTGTTAAGAGCATATTTATTATCATTATTAATTATTATTAATGCACTCCTAATGTTTACATCTTTATTGTCCAGGGAAAGCCAGGAAAAGATGGTGAAAAAGGAGAAAAAGGGAGCCCAGTAAGTATTTCTCTGTGATTTTTTTAAGGCAAGCTGTCGCCCTCCCTCGCTGACAGTTGTCACCTCCTGTTCTGTTTCAGGGATTTCCAGGCGATTCGGGCTACCCAGGACTCCCAGGCCGAGAGGGCTTAAAGGTAAACAGTGATCCTGTTTTGAGTTTTTGCCTTCATTTTGTAGTTCAGTCTAGAAGCTTTTCCTGGAATAAAGGACTGTGCACTCAAAGAGTAAACATGATTTATGCTCCATGTGAGGGAAGATACAACTTAGTGGTTCTATTTGTGTGCTTAAATTTTTACAGATGAAAATATAAAATGTTCCACTCAGTCAAGTTTTTATGTTTTTTGGTGGTAGATTAATTTCCCCTGATTATGAAACAAAGAAAATGCAGAAAGATAAAAGAAAGCTTTTGTAATTTTTTGTTCCCCACTCAGAAATGGTCAGTTAATAATTGTCCCACATGCACACATGCACATGAGCTTTTAAAAAAAATGCTTTTTCCCTTAATGACGTAAGGAGGGTATATGTCAGCGTCCGTCAGTGCAGTTGTACGTCAGCACTTGTGACATCCATGCCTTTTATTGCGTGGTATTCAGGTCATTTCTACAATTTTCTGACTTAGAAGTATCTTTGTCCACATATCTGCTCATTTTCCCATCATAAATTCCTAAAAAGTGTTATTTTGTGGTCAAGGTTTAGACTCTTTTTTTGAGGGGGATGATTTGCCGTACGCCATCAGATTGCCCCCCCAGAAGCACTTCCATCAGCCTGGGACCCTTTCGCTTGGCAATGGCTTGTTATCAAACTTAAAAAAGAGTTTGCCAATCTGACAGGCAGAAAAAGCTCCTTGCTGATTTATTTTCCTCTTTTCATCACAAGACTGGGTAATACAAATCTGCACTAAACTAAGGAGTGATTTTGGAATGTTCATCTCCAAGTGTGGCTGGTGAAGTAGGGAGAGGACCTCGGGATCTGCTTATCGATGCCCGTGACAAAGGGCGAAGTCGCTTCCTGAGGCTCTGAAGCCTTGCAGACTGTGAAAGACACAGATGTTTAGAATACGTGGGCTGAGAGGGTTTTCAAGTGCCGTAGATACTTCTGAAGTCTCTCCTTGCGTTCACATGAGAAAACTCAAAACATCCAGTTCTGCTTTGATGCCTGAGTTTAAAGCCTTAGCTTAGTGGAGAAAATGTGTGTCTGTGAAATGACGTGTGTGTCTTAGGACTTTTTAAAGTGTTATTACGATACTTGCATAAGAACGTCAGATAGGAAAGGATTAACTTCTTTGAGTTTTTCAACTAATATGGGTTAAATGTAGCCTCAAAGTGATCAGAATTTATCTACCCAATGTTTTCAAGTCATGTTGAATTTTAAGGAGAAAGAAGTTTCCTTTTCTTGTGACTTCCAGTGCAGATCTAGACAATCTTGCACCTAAAATCCTCAAGTAAAACGGTTTCTTTAAGCGACATATTTAGACACCGTAAGTTTTCACACCACTTTATTTATTTTTCATTTCATTGAGAAACCACTGTGTACTAATTCAACTCGCAAGGGTTCGACTGAAGCTCTCTGAGGAGCGCGCAGTCAGCAGACTGAGTATCGTGGGCTTTTCTGCAGTGTGAATAATTAGCGTCCCATGTATGCTTTGTAGGAATCTACCTCCATGTGTCACGTGGACCCAGCGTGCAGGGCAGTGTGTTGATTGTGGTTGTAATGGTGGCAGACTAATCACAGTGAGAGATTTTTAAGGCGAGGACAATAATATTCATGTACTGTGGGCACAGTCTCTGTTTTTCTAGAAAAAAATTCAGCTCTGCGTTCTGCAAGGCAGTCTTTAGAGTTAAAAAATACAAGTAAATGTATTTTTCTTTTGTAGGGAGACAAAGGTGAAGCAGGCCCGCCGGGCCCACCTGGAACTGTGAGTAACAGTGACGTTTGGTGTCTGTGAGAGCCTTTGAAAAAGAAGGAGAGAGGCGGGCTGACCGGTCCCCTGGGCCACGCGCAGCCCCTAGACTTTATGTCAGGGGTGCACATAGTGTGAACTGATCATTTATATTCTGTATCTTGTGGCATTTGGTCTTTACTTGTGAATAATTTCCGTGTCTTTGATCACTAAAATGAAGAGAATTGCACGTGGATGTGAATATTGGCAACCCATTTTGAAACTTAGAAAAAAGTGGTCCATTCAGGGAAACGCTGATCAGAGAAACGGATCGTCCCCGATTGGGCTCTCTGAGCAAAGCGGTTTTTATTTTTTGCAAAGAATATACTCCTATCCATATGCATAGTTTTATGTGCTTCCAACCCAATGTATGTAACATTTTTCCTTTTAAAAAATGAACTTTCTTCACGTTTTCAAGTTATCTTCAAACGATCAGTCTCAGGGTCGTGTCTGCGCTGTGCTGTAATTGTTTAAGCCATTTTGCCCAAGTCTTTATTTATTTATTTTTTTTACTGAGGTGTAGTTGCTTCACAATGTTCGTTTCAGGTGTAGCCCCAAGTCCTTTCTGAAACAATGAAAGTGTTACCTCCTCTCGTTTGCTACTAGGATGTGGTGGTGGATGTTTACACCTGCCGGGGTGTGTGTGTGTGTGTGTGTGTGTTAAGTGGGGGTGTGAATAACTCCCCAGGCCATGTTTCCGGGAAGAGGGCTACTGGGTCAGGTACTGTGGAGCCTGCTGATGCTCTGACACGTCACCGGTGGATGATCCCACTCCCCGGGTTTGCGAGCCGGCAGCAGCCTTTGAATAACCAGGTTTCCTCACCTTACCTCATCAGCAGACTGTAATGATGCCCATGATGTAACTGCTACAGAGGGATTATATTTTCAGGATAACATGCAATACTTACCATTGTCCTCATCCCTGACAGTTCAGTGATGCAGAATTGGGGTGCACTGGTCCACCCCCTTTTAATGAGGCCCCCAGTGCGTTCTTCCCGCCCCGTGTTCCTAAGACCTTAAGGAAGCCTCACTTTTGACCATTAAAAAAAGAAAAATTTGAGTGTCCCTTTTACATTTTGCCTGAGGAAACTTCTGGCGTTCTTCTGATAATGCTCCTTAAAGAAGAATATTCTTCTCGCTTGTGTGAGTGGGTAGAATTTTCAAACCTAAACCTCAGAATTAGTGTTTTTCTCACTTGATTTCATTGGTGAAGCTCCCACTAGGCCAGTTATTACAAAAGGGAGCAGAACCGCCTGGCAAAGTTCTCTGCAAGGAGGGCGTTACTGAAAATCCATTTCAGCGTTTTCAGACCTCCCCCCTCCCCTCCCACCACCTCTTCTTTACTTTCTCGTGTCTTGAAATAATAAAAAAAGTGCTTGTTTCTTCGTGTGTGCCGCTCTGATATACAACCCAGCCGCTGCCAGGCCACGCGAAGATCTGATTTCTTCTGTCGTTCAGGCTATTGGCACAGGACCCTTGGGAGAGAAGGGAGAGCGAGGGTACCCAGGGTCTCCGGGGCTGAGAGGAGTGCCTGGTCCCAGAGGTGAGGACCTTTCTTCTTTCTTCCCCTCCTGCTCCTCCTTCCTCCCAGTCTTCCCTCTCGTCCTTCCTTTTCTCCATCTTGGACCTGTACTTGGGTAACACCTGCGCCATGCAGGCCCGCGTGGTGACTGAGCCCTGTTCAAGCCGTCTTTTGCAGCCACGCTGTGTTTCCGGCAGCCCGTCGCCCTCCCCGCACCTCCGCAGCGTCAGGGCGCTGTGTCTCCCTTCCTTCAGCGCTCCCCGTCCGCGGGACCCCAGCTCCCTGAGCACAGAAATTCACAGCCTGAGCCACGAGTGCAGCAGCTCAGTCTGACCCTGTCTCCCTCCTTGTAGGCTTCCCAGGACTTCAAGGCCAGCCAGGCCCTCCAGGTGAGCATCCCTCACTGATTTTGGACGATTTGTACGACTTCTCAGTGACTTATTTTCTAAACACGTTTCTCCTGTGTGTTAGTTAGATATTTCCTAGCAGTTTTGTTGCACATTTCCTAGTTCTGAAAGCGAGGTGTGTTCCTGGGACAGGGTTTATTTTGCAAGTTACACCTGGCACAGTTACACGCCTGTGTGTCACTCTGTTGCACTGGGGCGACTTCTGTCTCTCGTCAAGTTCCATCCCCTCGCCCTGGCTCTGATCTAACCCCCGCCTTTCGCACTGCCCCCCGGGGCTCGGCCTGCTCTTTCCAAAGATTCTCACCCCCCACCCTCACCCCCACCCAGCACCCTTGCCGACTCGCCGGCTGCCTGGAATGCCTTTGGTTCTCAGCTTGAGACCAGACTCGAGGCTGCAACGTCTTCTGACTGATCTGATCGAACTCTAATCTTGCTTCTACGTGGACTCCTGCGTCCCTGAGCGCATACTTAGTCTGCAGCTGTTTTGTGCTGGTTTTGTGTTCCTAGCGGACTGTGTGCTCCGGAGGCTGGGAGCTGCCCTCTCTGTGTGCACAAGTGCCTGCAGGAACGCGGGCGCGTGTCCCCCACACCCTAGAGCAGCGGTGATAAATGCCGGGCTGAACCCCTCCTGGGTCCTGAAATTGACACCACAGTCGGATGATCCTTAACTGAATTTTTTGTTTCTTATTTTTAAGTTTATTTTTTGCCTTCCTGAGAGTTCCTAAGTTTTAAGTTTGCCCGGAGCCCCATCTTTTATTTTTGCTGGAACAGACAGCACCCCCAGCCCCAGCCCCACCGTCTGGGATTCACGGCAGCAGTGGCTCAAGGCTGGCCTCCCTGGCCCCGCTGTTACTGCTTTCTGCGAGAGCTTGGCATCTGCCCTAAAATCCTCCTTTTTTTCCCTTTTCAACCACTTTCTTCTCCTTGGTCATGAAGACTGCTGGGCCTTCCAGCTGTCCTGGTGGATGCGTCACTTCATGTCTCCCCTGAGCATTTACCATAACTACTTTCTAAGACGACTTATCTGCCCCCACAAGGATCTTAAGCCATCATTTCAAAAGCTTCCTTTGAAGTCGCTCTGGCCTTGTCTGCTCTCAGTGCAGCCCCCACCCCGCTGATTGCAGAGCCGGCCCTCAGGTTGTGCGTCCTCTGCCCGCCCCCGCCCCCCGCCCCCCACTGTGAGTCATCCTTCCACCTCTGTCCCCCTCTTGCTAGGGCAGTCCATGCGGACACCCTCCATCCTTCTGTCTTTAATGTGTTGC